>NW_027130587.1:8268928-8905000 GCF_026122565.2 Emydura macquarii macquarii
AATCACTTGTTCCTCCTAGAACTGAGGTTATCCAAATTCTAATGCTGTTTAAACACCACTTTTTGTTTTGTTTTTTTAATTTCCAATCAAAGTAGTCCTGGGAAATGGCGATAAGATTCCCTCTGAAAGCATCTGGCACCGCATTAAGAGGCAGGCGGGAACATGTCTTTTTATTTAAGTTTTACATATCAATTTGCAGTCGTGAGGAAGTGCAGCCTCAACCAGACACCTTGCTTCAGCCTGTATTTATCAGCAAGTGTTTTTCGATTCCCCTTGGTGTGTTGACGTTAACTGTGGATCTTGGTTAATGAATCATTATGATGCATTTCTTTTTGTTCAATGTGCTCAAACTCTAATGACTTCCTTTCCAAATCAGTTTAGCTACTTCTAGAAGAACTCCCACATTCTGTTGCTCACAACCAAACCATCCTGTTATGATTTTGGATGGATTGATCAAAACGTTGTTTATTTGCCTCCTGAGTTTCTAGTAAACTGCTGCCCCTTACCTTCTGGATTTAGGTAACTCTTTGGGTTGGAGTCAAAATATCATTGTTGTTGAAGTGCTGAAATGAACCAATATTTCTGTTTCTCATATTTTAAAATCTGTGCGCCTCTCTTGTTGGGAATATTCAGAATTTTTTAAGCCATTTCTTGATCATAACATTGCCAAAACACTGTCAGGAAACGGATGACTGACTCTTCACTTTTACACCCATGTAAATCAGGAGAAACCCCACTGAAATTAATGGAATTAAATTGGAACAGATGAGAGAAGAATCAGGACCAAAACTTTTTTTTTTTTTTTTTTTTTATATAGTGGAACAGACCTATGGCCCATGTAGTCCCATACTCTCATTTCATAGCAGTAGGGAGGTCCTGCAGAAATGTATTTCACCTAGCAGTCTGAGCAATCAAAATGCAAATTTTACACCATCTACTCAACAGAAAACGGCTTGTTTCTTGAAACATGTGGTCCTTTTTGTCTGTTACCACTATCTAGATTCCTATTCTCATAGTGACCTTGTTCTTTGTCTTTCTGACCCTGGAGGGTCTCTGAATTTAGTCTCCTATAAAATAGGAGACTAAGTGCCACTTAAACTGGGGCAAGCAATCTTCATAACTGCCATCAATATCCTTGAGTGGGTTGTTTGTGCCATAAAAAGCGAGCCATTTTTTTTTCTTTTCTTTCCTTCTTTAAACCAATACGCTACAACCTGACATCTACTTACAGTTTGCCAATTACCTAATTAGACCACAAATTTGTGTGCGCACGTGCATGTTCGCGCGCACACATGTATTTAAAACAGACTGCCTCTATTCCCTTCCTGTACAAGGGTTTTAGTCACTGTACATCTTGTGTCTTTAAATAATGTATTAGGAACATTTTCAAGTCTGTAAGTGCTTTTTTAATGAGAGTGTGAAGATTTTAATGGGACTAGATTGCTTTTCATGACATTTCAGAGTGACTTAATTGTAACAATGTTGAGAGGCTGTATTTTAAAGTTTGCTAAGTATGTCTACTGCAGATTTTAGTCAAATGGTTTAAAGGCAGAATGGCTGATGAGATCAGATGTAGGTTGTGGGTTTTTTTTTTTTTTTTAATGTCAGCTTTGTTGAAGAAAACCGTTTCGAAAGCAGACACAGAAATCTGTGCACGGCACAGCAATAGGACCTTTACGTTTAAAATGATCTGTAAGTTCATTAGTTCTGCTTAGACCTATTCTGAATAATTTTCAAAGGTTAATTTCTTTAATGTCAGGCTTGTGCATTGGCATATGTCTGTATCATCAGTGATGAGCAAGTATGGCCTTTTTTTTTAGATTTGATGAATGGTTCACAGAGGAACCCCTCTTCTCCCCACAAACCAGCTGAAACTTAATGATATGGCAGCAACTGGATTTGCATGTGAAGAGTCAAATTCTGAGAGAGATCTTGAAATGATGCAAAACTAGGTGATGGTTGCAGATCTTTGAGGTGCCTTTTGGTGAGAAGCTGTCATATTACTCCTGATGATCAAGGCTGGTTGTTCAAGATGCTTGGGCCTGACTTCCACCCCTGAATTCTCCAAAATAAAGAGGAAAGTGTTAAAAAGTAGGCGGTAAGGAGATCAAATGAAAATCAGTTTAAAAAAAAAAATCTCCCCCTGCTTTCTATAAACAATAGTTTGTAATACCATAGCAGTGGTATTAATGGTAGGGAAAATTCCATTAGATCTTAAATACATATTGATAATGTGCAATGGAGCAAAACTCAAAAGTATTTCTACAGCACTTTCCTTCCAAGGACTTTGAAGCACTTTCCAAACATTAATGAAATGAACGTCACAGTTCTCCTGTGATGTAGCAAAAGCCCTGATCATGCATATTGGGAAACGGAGACTTTGAGCAGTTAATTTACTTGTTATGGGCACAGACTCTGTGGCAGAGCCTGAACGGAATCCACACTTCCTGACTCCTGGTCTTGTCCGTAGCCCCAAAATCATCCTTTCTGAAAGCAGGTGGTTTTATTCTGCCCAGTGTTAGTGATGACGATGAAACATCGTTTACAGATAAAAGGGCCAGATTTAATGCCAGTGTAAATCCAGAGTAACCGCGTTGATTTCAGATGAGAATCTGGCAGACACAAATCTGATTTGCATCTCTGTTAGGCAGGTAGGTTGGGGAAGAGTGGGAGTTTAAGAAACCTGTACCTTCACACTCTTCCCTGTTGCACTTAAGGGAGAAAATAAACAGGATATGGAAAGAGCCATCAGTTTGCATATAAAACAATTAAGATGTGCCAGCTATAGATTTTTCTTTATTTGCTCGGTATTTGTCATGTCTTGGCATGGAAAGTGGAAGCACCTGGTAATTGGCAGTAAAGACTGGGACAGAACTACAGCGGATACAACTTGGCAAAGGTCCATCGAAGTCAATGAATTCTTCTGATTGAAATCAGCTGAGAAGCTGGCGCGTGGTCTCTGGCTGGATCTCATTTCAGTGTCCCCTGCTAAAATGCTAGTTTTGTTACCTCCATTTGCTGTCCTTGCCAGTGAATTACAGTAGCTATGCTGGAGTCAAACACTACAGCAAAAGTACACTGTGCTCTTTGACTGTGTGGTTGATTTCATGCAAGCCCGATGAGACAAATCACTGCTTTGGAATCATAGCACAGGCCGTCAGAGGGACAAGCTGAAGATAATGTGATTTCTGTAGTGGCAGGTTTTAAGGTTTTGGGGGTTTTTTTCTTCTTTTTTTGAGGAACAAGAAATTCACCCAGGAGCCTGTTACATCTGTAGGGCTTTGTAGTCTCAATTCCAAGGAGGGCTTATTCCCACTGGAAGGTGATGAGACAACTTGTGCATATAAGGGGGGAAAGTAATTAGGTAGAGCTGCAGCAGAAGACGTTTGTGCTGGGAATAAGGAATCCTCTCCCAAACCCATATAAGTCAGGATCAAGTGAAATGTTTCAGACTTCCCACTGTTCTTATGCTACTTGAATATTGGTCTGTTGTATGAGCTGAATTACTGGGGTTAGCTAAATCCTACCCAGAGGCTGCTACAAGCTTTCATGTTTCTCTCTTCCTTCTGATAAACGTCGTTGAGGCAAAGATACCTAGAGTAGTCCTGGGAAATACAAAGGTCTGCCTACCTCATTTTTTCCAAGATGCTGGGCAAGCCCAGCTCCTGTTGAAGCCATTAGGAGCTGAAGATGCTCAGTGGTTCTTGGAGATCAGGTTGATGCATGTTTAACGGAAAAATTCAGGGACCCAGACTGTGGATCCTATATTGGCAAGGAGGTTTGCGTTCAGGAGTAGTTAGCATCCTCTACAATACGATCCCCAGACTCCTCGGGTTGTCCAACTGTCCCAAGATCTGTGAGTATGGAGGTGGCATCCCTTGTAGGGAATGCATGGAAAAGTCCCATGGGGAAATCCATGAACATAATGACAAATGAAACCTGAATTATGTTTTCTCTCGTGCTCTCCATGCTGTGAATCCCTTGGCCTTTTCCTTGAGGTATTCCAGACAGGTCAGGGAGCCTGGAAACTGGTGTGGCTGTCTCTGCGTAGTTCCCTGGGGAATTTCTGGGATGTGAAGGCCAAAACTTGTGGAGAAAATAAGTTTTTTTTTGTTCCTGCAAAAATTCCTGCAGTTGCTGCAGACAGAATATTGTAATCACTGCACGCACCAATCCGAGAATGCATGGAAAGACAACCTCACAAGGAAACAAACCAGCTAACAGCATTTTCCCGAGGGCTGAAACTCTGCAGCTGGGATGGCACCTTTTGATGCCGATGCTTTCCGTGCTGACACTGCTTCCGTTCCAGCCTCTGTTGCTGACTACGTGTGACTGTGGCAGTACGTTTGAGCATCTTCCTTCCTGGCACAAGATTGCAGCCTGGGCATAGGGAGGTGAATGTGTGCAACCTCTCGGAGGTATGCTAGCTATCTTAGCCATGAAGCACCCCCTAGTTTTGGAGGCACTGTCTTCTGACCCACTCTGGGATTTGAACAGAAACCTTAGGCAGAGATCCCTAACTGAGGGGAAGGGATTTTTTTTTTTTAAGTCTCGCTCTTTAGCTCAAGAACTTGAGCAGACTGTGGACCTCCTACTCCTACTGGTGAGCAGTTACTTGCACACGTAGTGCTGTTCCCCTTGATGGGAATATTTTTGTGTAAGTGCCCATCAGGGTTAGCAAGGGTGCCACACTCTAGTGCCTTCCTATTATACCCAGGAGGATCCTTTCACTGTTCTTGCTCACATCTTGCTGACGGCCCTGGGTGGGGTGAAGATGGAATTTTCCCCCAGCAGTGATGTTGGGGTGTTTTGTTTTGTTTTTCCACCTTCCTGTATGCTTGCTAGGTTCATTGGGGTACATCTCATTTAATCCTTTCTCTGCCACTGGCACACAATAGTTCAGTCTCCAGAGGGCTGTAATGCTTTGCTCTAATTGTCGTGGTTGGGGTTAGTGTGTGGGTGGCTAGGTTTGGGGTCAGTGGCCTGGGATAGGGGGTATACAAGAGGTCAGGCTAGATCTGATGGTCCCTTCTGGCCTTCAACTCTGAATGTTCCTTCCCGCTTCCTACACCTGTTGTGCCTCCTCAGGCCTGCCGATGCAGGGAGAGGGGGCAATTGCCCAAGGGCCCAAGAATTTAAAAGGACCCGGGCCCCTTCCACCTGCAGCCTCACCCATACTCCAGCCCGCTCCACCCCAGGCCCTGCCCAGCCTCCCTGCTAGTCGTGTTGCTCCTCCCCCCCCTCCTCCGTTTGGCCTCCCCACCATCGCTTGCTGCTTCAAGTCACTGCTCGTCATGTCCTTCCAGCTGTCGCTCACTGCCTGGGAGGAGGGGGAGTGCAGAAGACGGGGGTGGGATGGGACTGTTCTGCCCTGGGGCCCAGAATTGCTGTCAGTGGGCCTGTGCCTCCTTGTATGTTTAGCTTGTAAGCTCTTTGGGGCAAGAGCTATCTAGTTTTTTTTTGTATTATCCTAGTTAAATTTGTGTACAGTGTCTAGCACTGTGGGACCCAGATTCCCTGATTGGAGCATCTAGTGCTATTGCAACACAATAATGGTCTATTTGAATAGATCATTTCTCAGCAGAGCGGGATTACAGAATTTAGTAAGTACGAACCTGTTCCTGTGACTCTGCTAGAAGGGGAAGGTGCTGAGCGTCCCTCCAGAGGTGCTCAGTTCTTCACAGGATCAGACCCTAACCTGCTTCAAGCCTGTGCTTTAATAAGTAAAGGGGACAATGGGTCTCGAGTGAAGATGAGTCTTGAATGTGACTGCTTGTATCTGATGGGATTTGGGTGGAAGTTGCCTATTGAATTGTAATATGAAAATGACAAACATCCACTGACAAAATATACCTGGGCAGCCGTGATTAGATTAGATTAAATCAAATGGTTATAGCATCTGGAGCCTCTAGCGTGTAAGGGACATCCTAATGGCCCTGATAGTGTCCCCAAATCCTATTAGATCTGTTGTTCTTATTGGAGAACACATTCCAGGTCTACATAAACTGCATCACTATAATACTTTCTGCTTCTGTCTAACCCTTTAAAGTGAACTGTCCTAGCCTAGCTTTGTGGGAATGTTGTGATGCAGTGTTCTGGAGAAGTTACGTAAACCAGTGTGATAGTTTCTTTTAAAAAAAAAAAGGTTGGGAACCATTAGGAAGGAGCTAGGTAAGGAAGCAGAAAATATAATGCTGCTATATCAATCCATGGTACAGCTACACCTTGACTATTGTGTGTCGTTCTGGTTGTCCCATCTCAAAAAAGATTTATTAGAATTGGACAAGGTGCAGAGAATGGCACTGAAAATGATGAGGGAGCTGGAACAGCTTCTATACAAGGAGAGACTTAAAAGACTGGGAATGTGTGGATTAGAAAAAAGACTGCTAAAGAGAATATGATGGAGGTCTGTAAAATCATGAATGGTGTGGAGAAAATGAAAAGGGAAGTGCTTTTTGCTCCTCAGAACACAAGAACTAGGTGTCACCCAATGCACTTAATAGGCAATAGGTTTAAAACAAACCTAAAGCAGTACTCCACACATTGCATAGTCAACCTGTGGAACCAGGGGATGCTGTGAAGGTCAAATGTATAACGGCAGTTCAAAAGAGGATTAGATAAGCTCATGGAGGATCGGCCCGCCAATGGCTATTAGCCAGGATAGGCAGGGTTGCAATCCCGTGCTCTGGGTGTCCCTACACCTCCAATTGCCAGAAGCATCTGGCACTTGCTACTATCAGAAAGGACAGTAGGACAGATGGACCATTGGTCTGACCCAGTACCGCCATTATGTTCTTAAACACACAATCCCCTCTTCTCCCACACAAAACTACCAGGAATTTTTTTTAAACATGAAGTATCCCCGCTACACGTACAGAGCAAAATGGAGACTGTGTTGTGTGCCATAAGGGACAGGAGCAGCCCTTGGAAGTATTGCCACCAATAGTCCCAGATCTTCTCTCCTTCGCCACCTTACTCCAAGGAGGAAGTGACCTACTACTCGCCCATACTGGTGGTAGAGTACTCTTCACACACACACCCCCATCTCTCTCCACCTAGTCGTCACACACCTGTGTGTGTGCTTCATGGGGAAGCAGGATGACCTGCGGCGCCTGTTCTCCCCTTCCACACAGACTGGTGGTCCTGGGTACCCCCGAAGAGAAGTAAGGGGTACCTTCTCTTCACTTGCCTAAACAGAGGCACAGGGTGAGACAGTGGCCATCCTGAACACAATAAGCAGTTTCCTAGTACTTTTCCCCCTGACTAAAAAGCTGCACTGCCCTACTTAGCAGCTCCTTGGGGTAACATGGGGAGTGGTGAGAGTTCCCCTTTCTTTTGGCAGAGTTGCATGCTTTGAAAGGCAAAATGGGAAGCGAGAAGTTGAACTAGGTAATGGTGAGGATGTACTTGAAGGTCAGGGATTAATATGCTGGGCCATATTCCGATTCACTTCGTAAACCGGTGGGCCAGCATGAAAGCCTGGATGTCAAATCCATGCCCCAGGAGTGACAGAATTTCAGTCCCTATTGTCAGGGATGGGTCTAATGTAAATTATACAGATCAGCCAGGTTCTGCTGCCTGGCAGCTGACCCAGGAGTTTTCCTGTCCTCGCCCTCCACCACCCGCGGACACTGTATCAACTGCTGCTTATGGGCCAGGTGACCCACAGTCTGGGAACCCATCACCCGGCGGCCAGCTAATTTAATCATCGGTGGGGCTGAGCACGCTTACTTTAAAGAGCCAGCTCACCCTGTGACACTGACTGAGCCAGGTGTAGCGTTGGCAGCAGCTGTATGGATTCTGTTTGCTATGGCTGTCTTTCAGACTGTCTTGTGTTGTGTTTTTATCGCGGTGTTCATTCTAACAAACACCTGGGCTAGGGCTTTTTGTTTTTTCCTCTCTGGTCCGGTTGTAGGGAACCTTGTGTGTGTTGTCCGTGCCTTTTGAGATATAATGGCTAAGTACCAATACAAGAAATAGGATCATCACACTTAAAGCAGCTGAATAAAGACCAGTGGGCTAAGCCAGCCCTTAATAAGCCACAGCCTTACTTATGATGAATAGTACCTTTTTATTTAGGATTGAGTGCAGTGGAAGCTACTTGTACTGGCACCTACTCATCAATGATTCTTATTTGTTCCCAAATGTACCCGATCCCCTGACAATGTGAGCCTGTTACAACCCCAGCTCATGCTCACAGCTCTGGGGGGGTTCCTGGTGTGTTGACCAAGATGGGGGCCATCCCCCTCACTGCTCACTATGGGGTTTATTGGGTATATAGCCCCTGCTTGCCTCTCTGTGGCTGGAGCTACCATCAGTGTTGGAGCAAGGGGGAATCCTTCTCTTCCTTACTCCCCCGTGTAGCCAACTAAGTAGGGAGCCTTTACTGAGGTGACCTAACCCCACGTGGAGTTAGGCTTAAAAAGCAACAGCAACACAGAGCTGTCCTAGACAGTCCCCCTTAGTCAGACCCATGCTACTCCACTGACGTGAATGGGCCTGGTTTTGTGTTCTGCTCCAGCTCCCCGGTGTTGCTCTGGTAACAGCAAGGGGCCACGTTCCCTGTTGGGTGAATGGATGTGTGGCGACTCCTCTCCGCTCCCTGCAGCACGCGGGGGGCGTGTTGAGGGAGGGAACCGGCATGGCCAACAAAACATCCTCCTTTGCTCATTTATAAAAGGGCAAAGTTTAATCGCAGACCTGAGGCTGTTCTAAGCTACTTCAGGGCCTAACGGACTCCTCTGTATCCTTAGACTATACTGTATTATTAAATCCCTGGCATATGTTTTTCTCCTGCCACTGCATTTCTGTGCAGTTCAAGTGGGATGGAGAATCTACTTCCAGGGGGGTGTAAGTGACAGCAAAGTGTGTGTGTGTGTGTGTGTGTGTGTGTGTGTGTGACTCCTTTTGTATACATGCCTGTAGATGCAAATGCCTGTATAGTAATTATACATATGTCTACTGATTGTATATACAGCCTGGCTGGATGCAGTTGAATAACCATTATGCTTGTTGACCATTTGGCACTTAACACTCTGATAAATATTAACTGTAAGCCAGTAAAGACAATGAAACAAATCCCTTATTTTTTTATAGTACAATCCTGCTTTGACTTTCTGTAAAATCCTAACCTCCTGCTTGTACAACAGAGCAAACACTTGAGTATTTTAACAGATGTTTTTTATATAAAAAAGAGCAGCGCTTGTGTATTCATTTGCTGTTCCTTGCATTGTTGGGTTTTTTTAATTGAACAAATTCATTGCCTGTATTATCTGCTTTTGATTAATTTGCTGCTACATTTGCTTTCAGTTTTTCCATATGGTGCTGTGAGGTGGAGGAGCAAATCCCATGAAACTGGAACAGAGCCCTTGGGAAAGCAGATTCCCCTTTTTGGTAACAAGTCTCCTAAGGAGGATTTGCATATCACTAGTGAACGGTCAGGGTGGTGTCAGGTACCTGTTACTCTTTCACATCTCTCATTGACTTCAGCAGAAGATGGGAAGCCTTAGCGGGTGCTCTCCAGTTACCAGGATTTGGCCCAGACACTGGAGTAAGGGAAGCAAGAATTATTGACTCTCGCAAAGCCAGTGGAAAGAACACCACAAGTTACACAGCCAGGGGCAGGCTTAATATTGTCTTACGGCACAACATTATAGACCAGCACTTTCCATGAATAGAATGAGTTGCAGAGAACATTAGGAAACCAAAACCTCTCCATGCTAGCAAAAATGCAAGGATTATGTCTGAATTATGCAGGAATCATGGCTGGAACATACAAGAGTTTCTTAACCAGACATGTTCCTGGCATTAAACTTTAAGTGAGTAAGCCCCCCATCCAGTGAAACATGTAAGCACAGGCTTGCCTCTAAAGAATTAATAGTCTCATTGTTTTCCAGTGGGACTGCTCTTGCACTGAAGTATTCTGTTGGCTTGGGGCCATTACCTGTGAATGCAGTATCATCCGTTCATGATGTGTGCACCTTTTGCTGGGTTGGTCACCCCAATGTTAAGGCAGAGGGACATCTATGAGGTTGAATGCTGGAAGTGCGGCGTTCTTTGCAGGGTTGGATGCTTTGTGGCCTGTAAGAAATTAGAAAAGAATTGAACATCAGGGAAGCTTCCTACTATTCATGTAGTATTGACGTGAGTTTAACTGTGTACTCCTTCCGAGACTTTGCCATAGATCTTTCAAATAGGTCAGGGCACCCACACTGTTATTCTAAAAGGGCTACCGCTGTTTGTCACATGGATGAAATCATACTTAACTTTGTCATTGCGGTAGCTAAGATTGCAGACAAGTCTTTCACTGCCTCCATTGATTCCAGGTCTTTGTGAGTGAAACCCAATGCAAACAGATCCATCTGACCTCTAGTTCTAACTAGATTGCAAATTATTTATTTGCACATGTTTAAAACATTCCACACCTTTAATGCTCTCAGTGGTGTGTGGCGCGTTTGCTAAATCAAGTTTAAAATAGTGGAATTACTTTTGTAGGTTCCCCCTTCTTCCCTCCTTTCTCTCCCAAATATTTTCAAAACTGAGAACTTCTTTAGATTAATCTAATGTTGCTAGGTTTGTTTTCAGCTTACTGGCTTTGGAAGGGACTACCCAATGGGTCCAATGTCATTACGTTACACTGAGGTAGCTCCGCTCAGGAGGTAACAGGATTTATTACAGAAGCCATGTCTGCGGTTTTGTATTGCTGGATACTTTACTGGATTCCAAGCTGCTGTAGGGGTGGCATTGCCAGTAAACATGTGCCAGCCCACAGCTGCCTAGAGTGGATTGTTCAGAGAACATGTAAATTGCTGTGTTGTCACTTCCATCAGATTTTTTTTTTAGACTGGCTTGCAGTGTGAATATTTTGTGAATGGTATGCATCATTTCTGTAGGTTTTAACTCTTAACTACGTCCGAGCCAGTCTTGGTTTTGTTATGGGTGTCCAACCTTTACCCTCTGTTTATTTGTATTACAAGAACCTTCCTTTCTCCCCTCGGTAGCCTCAGCCAGGTTAGTGTTCATTGTGACTGGGCGCAGTGCAAATGTACAATAAAATATAGCCTCCCTCCTTAAGAGTTTACAGTGTGAGCCCTTGAACCTGTGGTGAGGTCTGCGTTGAGCAAATCCCTGTGTCCATGCAGAGTCCCAGTAAAATTGGCAGGAATCGGCCCGCATGGAGCAGATTGCAGGATCCAGGCCTCAGTTAAAGACAAAGCTCCAAAGGGTGGGTGACGCAAACATAAGGATAGGGTGAGGAGTAGGTTGTAATGGTGATGCAAGCGTGTCCTGTTGCTCACAAACAGGCTGCAAACCCCCAATTCCTCACCTCCCCCCATTCCCTACAAGGAAAAAGAACCAAATTGCCATCAACTGAAGCAGCTAAACCACAGCTAAATCAGTTCTGAGATGATTAGATTACATCTGCCATAAGGTCTCCACTCGCAGGCAGGACTTGCTGATTAGATCAGCCCTTGAACAAAACTGATTGTGGACTCTTTGATTATCTGGAATCCCTTTGGTGCAAATATTTCTGACCCTGGCCGGCACATTATTGTATTGACCTTCCCCAACCCCCATGGAAAACCTTGGTCTGGATCTTCCCGGACTAGATGGCTTCAAAACGATTGTCAGTGACAATTAAAGGACCCTGGTGAAATAAACAACAGAGGCCTATGAGCTTATGCTTGTAAACTAAGGTCAGGCATTTTCCAAACACAGCCCAGAATGCAAACAGGTCAATGCCGTGTGCTCCGTATGATCTTCTCCAGACACGCATTTGCAGAGGACGTCCCCAAGCCACTGTGCATGTTTTGATGTCTTGGCACTGATTGTTCTTTAATTGTAGTGTATTAGTTGGTTAAGGTGCCTTTCGAGCCAGGTCACTGCTTGTTGTTGCATAAAGGCCCACTGACACTTGTAAAGAAAACGTCCTAAGCATTCTGTTTAGAAACACCTCTGTCAACAGCATGTCTGTGTATTCCCTAGCGTCCCTTATTTTTATTCACTGGGAAGTTTGCATGGTAACTGCAGGACCTTAGTTTCTCAGAAGCTTGTCTGCTTGTGTTTCCATCACATGTGCTTCTGCATGGGACCTAGCTACTGATAGTTGTTGTTGTTGGTTTTTTAATACTGGAAGTCCTGTATGGAGGAACAGGACTTCAGAGGGCAGAAAGAATGTGTGAATTCTTTAGCAAGAACAAACAAAAGATCCTAGGCCCAATCTGCTTTTGATGTAAATCTGGAGTGATGCCATGGATTCACATTGATGTAACTGGGATCAGAATAAGCCCCTGATTTCAATATCTCAATCAGTTAATGAAAGAGAGAAATCAAGGTAAATCCCAAGGTCCAGATTACCATCTCTTTATGAATAGTCTCACTGAAGGTGGGTGAATTCACTTGGGTGAATAAGGGGTTCACAGTTTATCTAAACAAACTGTTTGTGTGATTTTGTTGGGCGTGTAGGTGGGGGTTAGAAAATAAACCTGCTCATGGGGGAGGGGAAGAGAAGTTCTTTTTTTATTGAGCATGTTGAGTCAACTTGGTGTACCCAAGGGATTAATCTGACCCATTTGTGTTCCTTTTTATTTTGCTACAGTATAGGATGCTGGGAAACATTTGAATTCCAGGTGCCCATGGTGTTATTATGTTACCCATGCAGAGAATTCATTATTCTACCACCATGAAGACCTTTTAAAAATGTGATACCTTTTTTCTGTTTCTCACTGTTGTGTGAAGAAAACCAGGCGAGCAGCGTAAAATTAAATCCAAGTCTATACCCTTCAGTGCTGTGAGGCATTTTTCCTTTCATATCAGAACTTCATTCTGATGGTTGGGATAAAAATATTGTGCTGCTGTTACTGATGACATCTAGCCCATTTCAAGTTTTTGGTACTTCCATCAAGTGTAAAACAGAGGGTCAAATTGATCCTCTCATAGGGAAGGTGGAGGTTGGTTATGAATATATGGTGGGAGAAGAAGGGTGGCCTGGGAGTCAGGGTACTCGCCTGACATTCAGGAGACTTGGGCTCAATTCTCTCCCACCACCACAAATTCAGTGTGTGCTCAGGCAAGTCACTTAGTCTCTCTGTTGCCCATCTGCAAATGATGATGGTGACAGCACGGTCCTACCTCCCAGAGGCGTTGTGAGGAGAAATACACTCTCGGATTGTGAGGTGCTCAGATACTACAGTACGGGGGCCATATAAGTACCTAAGCTAGAATATCAAGGGTCAGAAATCTGCTCTGAGGGCTAAATTTTGGTCCTGTTGTGGTTAAGCTCTCAGATCCCACGGTGTTACACAGAATTATAAGAATCTGAATAGAACAGCAATCTTGCTATTGACTTCAGTGGAACTGGGCTTTGGCCCTGGATACATTAACACAAGCACTGCCATAGGTTACCTCAGCCAGTGTCAGAGCTAGTTCAAAGCAGTGATTTTTCCTCTTAGGCTTCAGAAGTCTTTAATGCCCTGTGCACCTTAATTTTAATGTGGAGTTAATTCAAACAAGCCTGGATTTTCTTCTTTACGTTTTTCCTTTCTTCACTTTGCTTTTTTTTGTGCCTTTGTGTTTTCTGAGTGATTTCATCATGCATCCTTTTAGGAATCACAAGGGTCTGAGGTGACATTGGTACAGGTTTTCTGTTTATTTAAAAATCTGCTGCCATAATATATATATATATTTCTCTTCCTCCCTCCCCCCCGACTATGAAATGAAAACCCCTAGGCTATTCATTATTTTAAGTAATGAAATGGTAAAGCCTTTTGATCTTGCTAATCCATCTTTAAAGGTACGATCATAGATAGAACTTTTTTCCTTCTGCTATTCAAATCTTTTTCTGAAGTCTGTCTCCCCCTGCATGTGGGAACGGTGTTCTTCAGCATCTGTTCTGGGTGAAATGTGCCGTTTTAGGTCACTGGGCCGTCGCTGTGCCAGCAATAGCCCTCAGCAGTTGTTCTGTGGCACGGACCCAGAAAAGGATCACTACTGTCTCCATTTCTATCCTCTTCCAAGTGTACAGAGTTACCTTTCACCTTTCTCGTATTTTGTTGAGGGGAAAATGCTTTCCATCCCCTAGTTCATTGCCCATCAGCTGGCCCAGTTACCAGTTCGATACGTAGGAGCTGGAATGAGGGGTGCTGCTGCACTCCCTGGCTTGAAATGGTTTCCATCATATACAGGGTTTACTGTTTGGTTCAGTGGCTCTCAGCACTCCCCAACTATACAAATATTGTTCCAGCCCCCTGGTTAGATACCAGGTTCAGTTTAACTTGTATAAAAACATGATCTCCTGACAGTTTTACAGAAATATAGAGAGACCGCTGAAAATGAGTGAGTTAGACACTCACCTGGACACCCATAGAGGAAGCATCACCAGCCTGGTGTTACCCTTGAAGCTGGAGGACTTGATGCCGTTCTGCTGGTTTTAATGCCACAAAGCCCAATCCTCAACAGGTGGAAATGAGTGTAGCTCAGTGTTGCCGTTCTGCTTCTTCCACGTCTTGCATGCCTGTCCTCCAGTGCGGGGCGGGGCTAAAGGAGTCTGCACAATGTCTATTTTTTGTTGGGATTACTCTTCTATTGATTTACATGAAGAAACAGACAATGAAAAGTACAAAAAGGTAAAGGACTGACGGCTTGCATGTGTTTCCAGATGCCACAGGCTTTACAGGATCGCCAATAGAATCATGCAGTTCTACATCTTGTCAAAGCTGCCAGAACGGGACAGTACTACTAGACACACACTTTATTGTCGGGCACATGGAGTTCCAAGGTCAGATTCTCTCCTCAATTAAACTGGAGAAAATGAGGAGTCGTTCTGTGGGAGTCGGTGAAATTACAGCAGGCACAATTGAGATAAGAATGGGGATTTTTGCATGCAGAATAGCTGAAGCTGGAGAAATATGGGATAGATTTTCAGAAGTGCTCAGCGTCGTCCCAGCTCTGCAGTGAGTTAATTGTCCTCTTGATTTCAGTGAGAGAAGAGCTAGACAAATGTGGGTTTTTTGCAAATCCCACCATGTATCTTAAAGAAGCATAGATGCATAACACTATTACCTGCTATATAAATATTCAAGTCTGTAATACTCACTCTGTTGGAGCATCTGGATACCATCTGTCTAAAGAACTCCTGGGTTAGGAGGTTTTCCTACTCATCCAGAGCATGGAATAGGACCTGCTGTGTGACTGAGATTGTGCTGGCCTACTGGGGGAACCTAGCGATTGCAATTAATACTAGAAAAGCCATTAAGACCGGAAAGGAGCGTGTTACATGGTGCTGAAACTTGCTGATGATAAAATGCTGAGAAGTCACCAGGGCAGTGTTTGAACAGACAAAAGCATGTGTGAGGTGATACCCTGCAAGGCACCTACACAATACTGAAACGTAAGGAAAGATGGGCCTGAACCACATTCAAATGCCTCTGAAATGATGGGTGCCAAAAGGGTGGGCCACTTCCATCTGATAACGAGGCTGGATTGCGGGGGACAAGAAAAGTCAGTGCTATACGCTCCAGAACTGGGAGCAAACAAGGCAAAATCCCAGTCAGCATTAACCTTACTCTCATTCTGGGACACATGGATCTAGGTAATGTGGTGGAAAATACAACACTTTACGAGAGACCACAAATCTGGTATTTTGAACTCCACTGTCAGTGACATTCCTTACGCACCACTGGAGTATAAATAATAAGGGCTCTTGTCTGAGATTGGGGGGCCCCCATTGTGCTAGATACTGTACACACGTACTCGCTCATGGAGAAAGTTTGGCCCTTTCTCCAAAGAGTACACAGTCTAAGGGTCCATCTACACAGCAGTTGTCATTCCCAGCATGGATAGAGGTACACGTGAGCTCCTAATAGCAGCGTGGGCTAGCAACCCAAGGGGTTGGGGTGGGCTTGTACTTGGGTAGCTTGCCGGAGCTGTCATGGCCACGCTGCTCTCTTTAGGTGCTAGCTGGAGCAGAACTAGCGCGTGTGCGTTTAGCCCAGCTGGAAATCACTCCCCTCCAGCTGCCTTGTAGATGTACACTCGGTAATGTCATAGCATCTTAATGCCACAGGGTAACACAGGAATGGAACAGAGTGAGCGGGTGGAAAAGGACTAGAATATGTGAGCGGCTTTTTTTTTTTTTTTTTAAGGTTAGAAGCTGTAGGCCTAAATTGTTGGCAGAAGAGGAGGCGAATGCAGGTGTGCTCATCTCAAGGGTGTGTGTACTTCAAGATGTGACCAGATTGCTAGGAGAGGAGCTTGGTGAGCTGTACTCGCTTGTGACGGGAAGAGCGAGATCTGAAGTCTTCATTCTATTTGAGGTGGTTTCAGAGTCAAGAATAAGATGCCTCAAGTTGAGCTGAGGAAGGGCAAAAGGCAACACGGGTGGGATTTTTCCATGCAGCGTAACGAATAACCTACCGCACCAGAGGCAGCAATAGGAGTACCTGGAGTAAGCAATGGTTTTTTTGTTTTTTGTTTTGTTTTGTTTTGTTTCTTTTTTTTTAAAAAGAGAGAGACAAATTTGCAGAGGGAAAAAATACCTTGGAGTTGAAAACTGAGACAGGATAAGCCTACAAAGCCTTCTGGACCTTTAGCTGTCACAAAATTTCCACTTTTTCCCTCAACAGTGAAACCAAGAAGCTGAATGGTAGAGCATGGGCATATTCTCATGTATGCTGCAATACAATATTCTGAAGGTTCCCCTTTGAACCAGATGTTTCACCATCCTTTCAAACGACACCCACATTACTTCAGAGTGCATCTGTTTGCAAGCATAAAAAACCACCTCTCTGTGCACTAATGTCAATTTGTGTGTGCAGGCTGGTGAGTTGCACTAGCAAGTGCTTGCTTCAGGTGCAATGGCTTGACTTGTATACCTAAAAAAAGCTTTTTTTTTGTGCACAGATTAGCTTATCACATAACAGGGACCAGTACATAATATACAGACACCAAATTGCAGTCCTCAAATTGCAGATGTCTTCATGTGGAGCTCAGGAACTCTGTAAGCTGTGCATATGCAGCAAGCTGTTACTGGCATCTCTACTGGTGGGGGGGGGGGGGGGAGAAAGTCACACTCACTAAGCCAGTTTATTACAGCGGCGCATTGAGCAGATAGCTAGCAGCAGTTATCTGATTTGTGCATACAAGTGCTTGTCCATGTGCACAAAAGACAGTGCCTTACTTAGTGAAATGGATACACTGAGATGCCTTATGGGTGCCATTATGAAGATTGGTTCCCTATTGGATTTGATATGTATAAAATATATATACCATTCAGATGGGTGCAGTAATCCTCTAGATATTTGTAGAACAGCATTAATAATATAATTGTGCTTTGGGGTGCTGTGTGCTGGGGCTGGATTCTCTGCTGGCATGAATGGATGAGAAATCAGTGGAGTTCAGCCCTTTTACATCAGCACCGAATTAGGCCTGTAATTTCCATTGCTGCAGTTGGGCTCCATTGGGGGGGGAGGGAGTGACTAAATCCCCTAATACTGAATGGGGTGTGCCAACTTAGGGGTATAGAACGGAGGAGGGGAAACTCACTATGGAGCATTGTCTCCTTCCTGTTTAATTTTCATGCTGGAAACGTTGCCCTTGATTTTCAGGGGATGGTAATTTTTCTTGTGATCGTTTTGTCTGTATTTAAAGATCTTTCTCTTATCTAGTAGGTTTTTAGGTTTAAATGGCACAATATTGTGTGTGGGGGGGTGGGGGGGGTAAATTGCTGCTTTTTGAGACACAATGCGAAGCATTGCTTTGTTGGCTGAATTAGCTTTTAAGCAACATCAGGCATGGAATGTATTGTTAGAGATACGGTTTTGGTATACAGCGGCACTAAATATTTTATCTCCTTGGCAAGCAGTGTAGCAGAAGATTTAAAGTTCAAAGTGAGCTCCACTAAAATGCCTTTAAAATAAAAAATAAATAAATAAAAAGGGTGGGTGGGGGGGAGAAGATGTAAGAATTACTTGATCCCTGCTGGAAAGATTTCATAGAAGGATTGTTATCCACTGAGACGCAAGGCTTCTATTTGACCTCCTACTGACATCTCAAAACAGGATTTGTAGGATGTTTTAAAGCACTAAAAAATAAAAGCCGTGCTGCCAGGGTATCACTGTAAACTGAAAGATCCACATCTGTATTTTTCTAAGCGATATACTTAGATGGTGTTCAGCACGCACAGAAAATTTGTTGGCTGACTCTCAATTCCAGGGACAGGAAGTCAAACTAGCCACTTAATTTTTTTTTCCAGTTCTCTAGTGCCCTAGCCACTGCTTGGTCGCTCTTGCTGTAACATGTTCTCATCTATTGCCAGTTCGAGAGCTCTTTTGTGCAAAATGCTGAGAGGTTGCCACTTAAACTGCCTCTCTCCTTGGCGTACAGAACATCGGAGGGGCAAATCTACAGATCCTGGAAAGAAGCCTCAATAGCCAGTTTCAGGAGGCACAGGAATATGCAACCACCCTTAGTTAAGGCTGGCTCTTGCCAGCCAAGCTGAGTGACACAACTTACCGTGGAAATGGTGTGCAAAGCAACTGAATGGAGCAAGAGCCAGAAGAGAGCAGAGTGGCGTGTGGTCAAACTGCACTATGTGGCAAACCCTGCTATTTACTCTGTAGCCACAGAGGCTCAATGGGGTGAGGGGAAGAGAGGATTTAAGGAATATCCTCATGGGGAATCCACATTCCCAGTGCCTGTTAAAGACCTCAGGGCTGTGCAGGCTTCCTGTCGGTGTAGACTAGATGGGGTCGGAGAGGAAGCAGGAAGGTAACGGTGGAACTACTGCTTCACAGATCCTCAGCATCACCCAACAGTGGTGCAGAGCAGAAGTTGGGTTACTGTGGTACGGGTCACAAAGCAGCCTTGATGCCACTGCATGGCATGTGGGAGGAGGTACAGAATCCCTCGGTCGCTGCACACTTCCTGTGACCCATCCCTGAACCTAGCCACTCAGGCCGGAGCCAGAAGGGCTTGAGGGGAGGGGGGGATTTAGCCCTATTTTCAGATATTGAAGTATCCCAAGTATTTCTGATGTTCAGAGACTTGGCAACTGTGTGGTGCAGTCGGCCTGAAGTTACTTTTGGCTTAAATTAACCAAGCAAAACATTACTATTCAGCTGGGGATGATCAGGTCTACCCTCCGAGTTGGTATTGAACCAGCGCCTCATCCTGGGGTTAGGGGATGCAGTGCAGCTTCTGACCATGGATGGAAATCAGTCTCTCTGGCACTGAAGTGATTCCTCTCCTATGTGTAGCGCCGAAGGGTGTGTCAATACTGCACACCACTAGCAACAGCGCGTAGGGTATGTGTAGCTACAAGCTGCAGTGAAGAGCAGGCTGTGTTCACGCTTCCTTGGGTAGCTACACATAGCAGTGAAAGGCAGTGGAGACAGACTCCAGTAGCGGGACACTGTGCTGATTTAAATAGAGGAGGGTAGACAGGAAGGACATTGCTTGGTCACACAGAGAGCTACATAGGGCGCATATACTATAAACCCTAGGGTTCAGGCATGTCTCTGCTTGTCTATGCTATGCCTTGCAATTTGCACAGCTGTTTATGCCCCTCCTAGGTGGGCATGCAGTGTACTTTATACAGTACTGTTGTACGGAGTGTGCTGTGTAGACGTATCTTAAGACATGGGGGGCGGGGGGAAGGACTGTCAGTTTAAAAAAAAAAAAAGTTTGTTTGATCGTTACCTCCGTATAAATAACATACAACAGTACTGCTGTCTATTTGCAGTTGTTTTGGGATCCATCTGGAAGAAAGATGCCACAGATATGTAATACTACTAAATGGAGTAGGTATTCTATGAAGTCTGAACCAGCTAATGGTCAAGGGATCTCTCTAGTTCTGAGATTTGCCTTACGTTGTTGGCTGGGTGATGGAGAGGAAATCCATCCATTCATTCTGTGCAACGATCATCTTATATGACTTCACAGGCTGGTTGAGATTTAACCAGGCAAACGAATTAATAGATTGTGTTCACTGATCAAGGGAATGCTCAGCGCTGTTAAAGTTTTTCCCATGCACTGTAGATGAGAATCAGCCTGTTGGAAAAATGAGGAGTAGCCCACAAACAAGACTTGTCAAGTTCTTATCACTAATGGATGAATGAGTTCATTTCAGGGCATCTTAAGACTTTTTCTGTTGCTGTTCCCATTTGTCTCAGCCCATTCTGTCTTTTGTTAGTACGCTAAACAGACCTAATTTCTGTTTCGCTGAGCTTGTGAACAGACATTTTTTAATGAACAGATAGAAATCTGACTGGGACCGAGGTTACAACAAAGATCACGAGTAATCCAGGCCCTTGTTCACTGCAGAACATTTGTGATTAAATGCTGTAGGGTAGGAAAGGTCAGGCACAGGACAACTGTGTAAGCTCAGGCTGTGAACTTTGTGCAGGTGCACATTTGAACTTCATTCCGGCCGCGTGCAGAGGCACCTTTTCTGCAGAAAGCAATTAGATCTATTTCTGCAGCAGGAGGAACGTGACTCAAAAATTACAGATCAAGGTGAACTCAAGGGTAGTAATAAACCAATTACTAGTTTAAGCAGAGAGTGACATTGTAAGTACTCAGATTTATAGATGCTAAGTGTTAAGAGAGAATATGTTGTTCCCTCCAATATTCTCCATGGATAAGCAAAGGTGGTAGTTATAAATTGACGAATGGTGTTTTGTGCGGGTCGGTGAGTGGGTTTTTAATGCACCAAAAAACCCGTCCTTTTCTTAATTTTATTATGAGATGATTCAATTTGGGACAGAAATCCCATGGCTGTAGAGCTAGACTTCGGAGTACCTCATGCAGAACATTGACATCTGAGCAAGGGTAACAAGGCAAGATCTTAACTAGGGAAGCTAAAAACCATTTGCATTTGTATACAGTTTAAATGGCAACTCCTGCTGTTTCTTGTTGTTTTACGGAAAAGAAGTGTTTTGGACCCGATCCAAAGCCCACTGATGTCAGTGGAAAGACTCCCATTGACTTCAAAGGGCATTGGGTCAGAGCCTTTTGTGAGTAATATGGAATGTTTGCTGTAAAAGGGTGTGTTTAACAGCATCACTTGAGGTCTGTTGGAAGTAAGAGTTGCCTTAGAACTAGAGACCAAGGGCTGCTACAGTGTTGATAGAAAAACCGATACACAATCCCATTATTTCATTGACTATGCTGTATATGTCGAGCATGTCATTCTAGGAAAGATCCTCTTTGCTTTTTGGGCACAGAGGGCGGAGACAAGAATAAGCTCTGTTTGGTCTGAATTGCAGTTCAGTTCTGTGCATTCGCAGATAGCTCTTTTGCAAAAAGGTGTAATGGGAGCACATCATGATGATGATGATTCTTATTTGAAATAACATGGCTATGAAATCTAAGTGTAAATGCTAAAAAGGTGGGAGGGGATTGGGGTTTTTTTTTTTTTTTTTTTTTGTATATGAAATATACAACAAAGAACTTGAGCTCTGTTTGCTTTGGCAAACAAATACATCCCCAAATGGATCAAAGAAGTTGTAATGCAGAACAAATTGAAGTAGCAGAGGATTTGTTTCGGGTGCTTAAAATCGTATTTTATCCTCTGTCTTTATATTACTATCTACTCAAAGTAAAAAGTCTTTTGAAATACCAATGGAAAAAAGCTGAGCCGCCATTGTTTTTCGGCAGCCTTGAACTACTGTCTGGTACAGTATTGTATTTCTGTCTTATGCTCTTTGCTAGAAGGTTAGAAAGCAACAACAACTGTTTCAGGTATCCATCTTTTCCCTTGAAAGGCTTACACAATTACTTGTAATTAAGCAGGGTACAAAGTTGTTATAATTTCTAGCACAGAGGATTCATTTTCAATTTCTCTATCAAAGCAAAATGACAAATACAAAATGCAAGTGCAGCCAGATGGACTAACTATATTAGGAGCACCACATGCATATTTTGTGTCACTTATTAGCATTCATTAAGTCAGACGGAGGATGGGGGGAGAAGAGGGGAAATAAGCTTTGCCTACATGTATTAAACCGATAAGGCTGGCAGAGTTCCAAGCCTGCTCTCATAGATTAATTGTTTTATAACTGCTTTAATTAAAATGGGTCAGTATATGATTAACCTAAAAGTTTTAATTTCCACAAAATTGTTGAACAAATGAGACATTAATGTTTTACATTAACCATGGAGAGCTTGCCTCAGTTTTCTGAATGGCTTGCTTACTGTAAACATGAAGCCAAGGGCGTTGTGGAAAGAGCTTGGTTTTACAAATCTTATGGGGGCCTGGGATTGGTTCTCTTAATGGCCCGATGTGATTAAGGACTTGTGCTGGAGTTCTCTATTATGATGTAAATTCGGTAGAGAGCCAGTAAGTGTTTGTATAGTAAATTTCTCTGCTCAGAATGACAGCTTAGACTTGGACCAGTGTCGTATATTGTTACAATGGGGAGGCTAACAATACCGCAATAAGACAGGAATAATAGATGTATTACATTGCTTTATCGTATCCGCCTTCATGGGGAACGGGGGGGGTGGTTGCAGCACATGAAGTTCTGGGAAGTTGAAGGGTCACTATGGGAACTGTACAATTAACACTGCAAGTCCTGGTGCTTTCTTATTTGAAAGGTGTCACATTCATACGGCCTGGTTTAAAAACGGAGAGGCAATCGCTGCAGGCTCAAAGAGATCTGAACTCTGACGACTAATTCTGTTGAAATTAGGCGGGACCTCACATAAAACTACAACCTAGTTGTCATCCTTCTCTGCAAAGATGCCATCCTGGCATCCAGACCTTCAATTAGCTGGGGGTAGAAATGGAGGCTGATGGTTGGAGAAGTTTGATTTATCTTTCCTCCTGTCAGGAGTCTGTCTTGTCCATTTAACGTTAAGCTCTGGTAGAAGCATGTAGCATACAGCATCTTTCATCTGAGGACTTTGCGGCGCTTCACAAACAATTACCTCCCACAATGCCCCAGTGAAGTTGTTACACTTGTTTCTCAGATGGGCAAACTGAGGCAGAGAGCAAGGCGGTGGCTTGCCTTAGGTAACTGAATGTGAAGAGATGCCAGGGGGTCTCTGCATTTTACTATGGTCATCACTTTGATATATTGAGTGTCTGTGCCAGATGCCTATCCCTCTTCTGTAACCACTGTACCACACTGCCTTGTATGTAGTTAATTGGTCAGACGACTCGTACACATTTACCTGACTGTTTATGCTTCAGAGGGAGTTTAGTATTTTCACAAGGTGTGCGTTATACATGGGCTACAAATGCTCACAAGAGAGACTTAGCTAGGTGACCCATGGTACCAAGTACAATTTGCACTTGTTACACGGAAGTACTGAACACATGTTCAGCAACGAAATGCTAGACTCTGACCTCCAGCTGGTGTTAACTTGCAGTGGCTGTCCTGAAAGCCTAAGATGCTCTTAAGCCTCGAGGTGTAGAACACCTCGGGGAGGGAATGTAGCAGCTGTTGAATTTAGGCAGAAAGAATCCGATTACCTGGGGTTGGAATTTGGCCAGGGCAAGGGTTAATTCACATACTCTTAGGAAAAAGGCATGAGCTCAGGACCTTTTTGTTTTGTTCGTCTCATCTGACAGGTGGAACTACGAGTGCTCAGCCCCTCTCCCCAAACGCCTGGCCAAGGTGTTGCTTTATTGTTCAGTAGCACTTTTTTGCAGCCTCTGGGAGATCTCATGCACATTGTGACCCAGCCTGACCCTGCTTAGCTTGTGAGAGCTGGCAGGATCACAGTCCATGGTGCTAAGGCTGCAGGGTGTGGGCATGTGTGTGGTTTAATGGTTTTCTATTACACTGAAAGCCCCTGACCTGTGAAATTGCTTGCTAAATTGTCCCTTTTTTGTTGATGATGATGATTACAGAAGTGGATGTTTAATACAGCATCCTTCCTTTTACAGATTGTGAAGATATGGAGTAAACGCCTGGTCTCACGGATGTCTATGGCAAAACTCTCGTTTACTTAAATGAGGCTAGGATTTCACCCAGACTTGTCATTCAGAGCCTGACTCTCGGAAATGCTGAGTGCCTGAAGCTCCCCCCTGACCTCTGAAAATCTCGCTCCAGGGCTTCCAGTAGGAGAGGAGAATGGCCATGAAGGCAAGGCAACGGCTCATTCCATTCTTAGAGGTAGTGCACAGGCTCTGCTTGTGCTATGATGAGAAGTGCCAGGTTTATATGACGCTGAGTACTGGAATCATTTCAAATACTGCTCCAGGGACCCCTTGTTGGTTAGAGAATGGGGGAAAACAAGATGGAAGAACCCAATTTAGGAGACTTAGTTCAGGTGAAATTCAAGTGGACCATGGAATCTCAGAAAGAGTTACTGTAGCTGGGTCTTGATGAACAGATCCTCCTTTGTTGTAGCTGGTGCGCTGAGGAGGAGTCTAAGACAGCACAGTTAGTGATAACTGGCTGAGACACATGGCAAGAGAAGGAACTAAATGATGAATGTCAAGAAGGAAGGATTTTAAGCTGCATCAGAAGATGTACTTAATAGTGTGGCTTCCAGATCCCATGATCAATCAATATTTAGTACTACAAACTCGTTTTTATCTGCTGTCTCAGCTTTCTTTGTGTTTGTCTGCATGCCTGCCATGAAAGGAGTCAACTTTAGCCTTGCAGGCTGAAGGCTTTCAAAGGCACATCAGTCATGTGCCCAAATCCCATTGCATTTCAGTGAGATGCAGGCACCTAATACTGTTGGGCTGTTGAGAAAATCCTACTCTGAAGCCTTCTCTTGATCCATGGAACAGGTGAAATGTGACCAGTGGCAGTGCAATCTTCCCTCCCCTCCACGGGCTAAGACGATGGACTGGAGGGGGACCACTTTTAGAAGGGTTCGTTCTTTGTGCCTCCTGGACCTGCCAGTTGTGGTGTGGATGTGTGCCCAGTAGGAAATGGAGTGAGATCATCAAACTTGACCGTCTTGTGACCGCTTACAGGCAGGCGTGGAACACCATTCTACTGATGTAGGTTGTCCTGAGACCAGCAATTTAAACTTAAAAGACTCTAACCCTTTTGCAGTTGTCCATAGCCGTAGAGATTCCTGTTGTTAGGTCCTCCTTGTTTGTTTTTTGGGTTGAGATATTCCTGAATTTTGGACAGCTGCACTGGGTGTTTGTTTGTCTCTCGGAGTGATTTGTTTTCCAGTGGCAATAGCTCCTCTTTGTTCTTTTTTTATTTTAAACAGAAGAAGCATGACAGTTTGCTCCCCTAAGAGGTGGTACTGCCACCTCTGTATAATACTAGAATTCCTCTCAACCTGAAAGCTCTGCCATGAAGCTGGCATCATTATTTGACAAATATTCCCAGCATCATTATTAAAAACTTGAAACGGGGTGGAGTTAGCAAGATTTGTAGCTGATTATACGGTTTGTTTTCAATGTGAGAGACAGAGGGGAAACTCTACTACCACTTTTATTAAATCTATACAGGCTCTTTCTGTCTCATGTTCAGGCGGAGTTAGAGAAGAGCCAAAACCATTGGGTGTATTTGGGAAAGGCTCTTTAAGAAGATGTATGTGAATCTGTCTTTGTAAATGTTACACTGGTTGGTATTTTGGTTTGGGGATATGTGTATGTGTAATCTTAAAATGTCAAACAGAATAAGGCCAGGATTTTCAAATGAGTTCAAGGGTTACGTGCCTATTTAAATAGGAAGTGGGCCCTAGCCATCACTGATAACGTCAGTAAATTAAGTCCGGAAGGCGTGTAACACGTATGCTGCTGTATGTGAATATCGCATTCCTTCTTTTCTCTATGTGACAAAAGTCATAAAATGCAGTGCATGGTTGAATAGCATATCTGAAAACCAGCCCACTTCTCTAGCTGTCAAGGTCCTGAAATGGGCCTTGAATCACTCCCTAACTGTGGATCTGAGAACCTAGCTGTGGGTACCAACATGGGGAAATGTTGCAATAATATGTAGATCTTTCGGGGCCCCTTAGGGAGATCTTTGATAACATGCAAACATTTTGGGTGCCAAATCGCAGCTCTCGCCACACCTCATCCCCACACCACCATGGCATGGTTTCATGAAGGAAAGAATCCTCATTCCTTCCTTTCTGGACCGCAGAACAGCAGCTGAGCTGTACCATGGCCACTGCTGCAGCTCTGAGACTACAAGTAGCCCTTTCTGCTGCTGCCTCCCTAGTCTCTGAGGGGTAATAGTAGAGGGAGCGAATCCACCGACTGATTCATCCTGGCTCCACCCACCTGCTGTTGGTCGTGTAGGGCCTGTCAGAAGAGAGACCCTATGTCTTCTATGCCCCAGGATCACACTATTTTTACTACATCCAGGACCCCTTTGGGTATGTCTGCACTGCAATTAAAAACCCACAGCTTGCTCATGCCAGCTGACGCGGACCCAGGCTAAGGGGCTCTTTAATTGCTGTGTAGGCCTTCGGACCTGCAAAGTTGGAGGGTCCCAGAACTTAAGTTGTAACCTGAGCTCAAGGGTCACCACAGCAATTAAACAGCCCCACCTCCCAAGCCCCCTGAACCCTAGTCAGCTGGCAGGGTCCAGCTGTGGGTGTCTAATTGCAGTGTAGACATGCCTCTATTTTTTCCTAGTCACAGAAGGTAGGCGTTTTGCCTGAGAACTTCACGCTGGCATTAAGGCTGAAATTCATTGTCCCTGACCCCATCTTGTGAAAAGCTGTAGTAGAAGGGAGCTGCCTATAAAATGAAAACAAAGTGATATGGATTTCTTCAGAGAGAAACCGTTCTGCCAGGACTGGTGGAAAGTCTGAAACACAGTGCGAAAGGCTAGGTTCTGGCAGGATGAATCCGAAGAGCACCGGCATTCCCCTCTCACTTGAGCCCAAGTGGAAATCCTGGCTTGTACAGTCTCCAAGTGAGTCACCTTGATGGACCCTGGAAAAACAAAACCGTGGGAAGTGCTGCATTAAACATAAGGCAGGCTCCTCAGAGTGCTGTGTTTCACTTCATTGACTATCCCCTCTAGCTGCAACATGTCGGGCTCGTGTACTGTAAGTTCAAACAAGCGAGCTGGTTGCTTGACCATAAAGAGGAGACAAGGAAGTGATGATTCCTTCTGTTGGAGCAGCTTTCCTGTAGGTTCCCCCGTTGTGATTTCACCCTGTACTCAGTAATTTGGATGTTAGCACAGCACTTACTGCTGAGTGATTTCACTCTGGTTGGGGAGCTAATGGGTACTAAGAATTGGTGTTGTGAAAGGTAGCTCTGTTGGCACGGTCAACCCCAGGTCACTCAATCAGTTTACCCGTGGGGAGCTGTGGGATTTTTAAAGGTCCCAGGAGAACAATTGATGGTTCCCAGCATGATATTCATTATTGTAATTACTTTGTCTCCCTGCCATACAGCCAGAGCAGATGTGGGGACATACCTACATTTACATATTTTTGTAGAGCATCTTGTTTCAGAGGCCCCTAATTATCTTGGGACTCCCTGCCTCTGCCTTACTTACGAGCCCTTTATTTATAATTTTACAAGAGTGCTTCTGGGCTCATCTGTGTACAGCGTGTCTGAGCGAAGAGTGTTTTGTGCACTGGCAGTCCTGTCGCAGATACTACAAGCGGAGCTTGGAGACAGGACTGAGCAGGATATAAGTGAGTGTGCAGAAAGTAATGAAGTTTGTGTGTGAGAATCTTCAGCTAGGGAACAAACCTAACTCGGGGGGTGGGGGAGGTGTGTGTGTTTGTGTTTGTGTGTGTGTGTGTTTGTGTTTGTTTTTTAAACAGGTTCCCTTCTGTGCCTAGTCTGTTGCAGCCTCCGCTGGAGTGGCCATAGAGAATCGTGCTTTTCGCTATGGAGGTTACTGGTTCAATCCCCCCAGTGTGCTGGCAAAGTGGGAGTATAGGGAGAGGGGAGGAACTGCTGCGAGATGGTAGAACCTAAAGCTGTCCATCTCTGGTTCCACTGGTTAGTGGTGTTAACCTGGATTTGGTACAGGGTAAATCCAAACAACTTCTTGGCTTAATTTCTGTGAATTGAGGTTTGTCTCATATATATGTATATGTATAGGCCGGAAGTAAAAAGGAATTAACTCTGATGGATTCAGACAGTAAGACTGAGAAGATCTGAGTTTTGTATGCTTAATCTGGGGAATTGTTGGAATGGTTTTTTATTTATTTATGGGGGGTTCACAGAGCAGCAACACTGTTTCTTTCCTCCAGATTTTGTTGACTTCAGAAACACAAGAGCTTCCAAACGCATTTATAGGGTGTCTCAAATAAACAAGACAATAGATATCAACCCATGAGAGCACCTGCAAATGGGTGTTGATGTGGCCAGGGAGGATGAAGTGTCTTTATGGGGGTTTAGCCTCATCTTCTATACACTATAACAAGGGATTGTGCTATTCTCCATTTTGGCCTGATTCTGTTCTCTTTTGCATTTGTGTAAATCAGAAGTAAACCCTTAGTAGTGTAATGGAGAGCAGATTTGGACCCATTGTATATCAGGGAGGAAAATCTGTTGACTCTTCTACTTTTGGTAACAGTCCCTCCTGACTTTTTTTGCCCATCCTGATGTCGCTGTTGATACCACGGAAATAAAATAGTCAAGTGGAAAATACATCTATGCTGAAGTAACTTAAGTGAAAAATCAAGCTGAGTGTAACCCAGGCTTTATTTCGTGATGTTCTAGAGGGAAGTTACTTGTCTTAGAGTACAAACCACCTGTCCTGAAAAAACTCCAACTGGTATAAAATGCAGTTAGTCGTCTGCTTAGCAACATTCCATGAGCAATTCATGAACATGTCGCCCTGATGCTATGCCCTCTGTACTGGGATCCCATTGAATAGGGTCCAGTTCCAGGACTCTGCCTTCATAGTCCAAAACCCTCGATAGTATCAGCCCTAGATACCTGAGAGATGACATCCTCCCTTCTGCCTACTTCTTCCATAGATAGATAGATAGAGGGTCTCCCAGGCAGTTAATAGTACATATCTCATGAGCAATATAGCTGTTGACTTAAATGGGGTTTGAATCAGGTTGAGTGGAAAAGGAGCGTTGTAAGGAGTCCTCTTTCCCTTGCACCCAAATATGATGCATGCTAATTTGGATTCCTCTTTCCAGGGGAATTGAATACAGTGTGCTGCATCTTCCACACAGCAGCATTTTATTTAGCTCCTCTTTCTCTTTGTTCAGCCCAGGATCTGTTGTTCTGTTCATTTTGCTCCTGACAGGTTTTCATTTCCTTTATAAATATATAGCATTTTCATTGGCCTCTTGGCTGTGAAAGGGATTTAATACATTGTTTTTTCCGCTCTCACTTTGTTTTGTTGCTGTCAAAGGCTATTCTTCCTCCCCTCCCCCATGCCCACTGCCTTTTGAATAATCTCTAGTGAGGGTAACAGAGACTCTGAATGTAGCAGCATCTTTGAAATACCTGGTAAAAAATATTAAGCTCTTTGTGAATTTTAAAAATGTGTGGTTTTTTTTTTTTTTTTTATTATTTAAGTTTTAGCGATTGGAGTCTGTTAGCCTTATAGACACAACACTATGGCAGAATTTTCCAAAGCTGGGCCTGCAGAATATGCAGAGACTCATACAGACAAGCATTTATTTATGCACATAGCAATTCATTTTGCAATGCAAATGTGTGTTCTGCAAGTACAATATAGGTACTTACATGCACGAGTAGAAAGAAGCAGGCTTTGAGGCCAGTCCTGAACGTCATGAACTCTTGAGTTCTAATCCCAGGATCCGCACGTGTTTCAGTGAAGTTTGGCAAGTCACGTAACCAACTCTCTGCCTTCAGCTTCACCCTGTGTGAATCGGGGATCATAATATTGATTGACTTCACATGGTGTTGAATTGTGTTTGGGTGAGATTCTGCAACCTTCACACGTGCTGAGTAGTACCTTTCAACACAAGAAATCCCATTGAAATCAATGGGACTTCTTATGGAGTAGGGCGCCACCCTACGTTACCTGAGGCGATGGGCCGAATCTCACCCTAAACTTAGTGATTTTGAAAAAGGACACTAATTCATATCTGGCCCCAAATATATACTTTTGCAAGAGGAAGCTCTTATCACTTCAAAGACTAATAGAAAGTTTCCATGATTTCTAAAAATTGGAATGGAAACGCCCGCCACACAAAACAAATAAAACTTCCCATTGCAGTGTTTGCAACCCATATGTTGCATGCCTGAGAACCCATGTGTCCCACTGGCTAAACCAAAGTAAAACCAACTAAACTGATTTTATTGCCCAAGCTAAGAGATGTGAAAAGTAGAGAGAGCGGAAACTTTGAAGTGTAAACTGGACTCAGAAATATTTATTGGCCTTAATATTTCAAGGGCATGGTACTAAGAGTAAATAGAGTACTTTGTCTAAAAAAGATGTTATCCTCTTTAAATATATACACCACGTTGTAAACTAGAAGGAAAATACCCTCTATCTACAACTGGTCTTGTTTGTTACCTTTTCTGTATAGCGCATCTAGAAAATGGCAGTTGTCGGTCTTGAGAAATTAATAGTGTGGCCGTGTGTCAATCCTGTTTGCACCCGCAGTGTCACAGCTACTAGTGCATATTTCAGTTTTCTTGTGACATCTAGAGCTTTCCCATGGTACTTTCCTTGAGACATTACTCCTATTATTTACTCCACTAATTTAAACATGCCAGGCCATCTGTTGTTAATTTTATAAATGCATTAAATTCCATTCCTGTCTGATTTTTTTTTAAGCATGGAGACCAAATGTGTGTATATATACAGAAGAAAGCAGCCTTTACATCAACATTTATTGTACCTAAATATATTTTAAAAACACGATCAGATTTGCAGTCTTGAAAAGTGTGTTTAGTTGTAAGGCCCCATCCAACTCCATTTGAAGTCATTAAAAAACTTACATAGACTTGACTGGGTGTTGGGTCGGGTCCTTTGAGAAGGCTGTGTTAGATGGTTGCAGAAAACAAGGGACTGACAGTAAGGACTTTGTGGTTATTGCAAGGGAGTGGAAATCAGGATTCCTTTATGCTATGCTTGACCTTGCCACAAATTGGCTGTCTCTCCCTGGGCAGATCACTTCACTTCAGCTGAGTTTCTCCATCTGTAAAATGGAGACAATAGAGCATTTCTGTACTTCCCAGAGGTGTTTGTGAGTATTGACTGATCTTTGTAAAGTTTCCTGGATAAAAAGGAACATTAGAAGACCAGTTGTCCTATATTTAGTCAACCCAAAATATGGGACCTGAAAGAGAGGGCAGAGGGGAAGGGTAGTATGGGAAAACAGAGAGGATGTTTGTGAAAGAGGTGATTAAGTGGTCCAAGGGTCATGTCGCCATTCAGAGTATGTCAAATAGTCTGAGAATCCATTCCGAGTCAGAACTGGGGGGGTGGGGGAGGAGGCGATCTAGCAAAGAAGTACTTGGCCAGACCTGCTTCTCATCATCATTCCCTTGGGGTGCTGCTCAGTAGAAAGAAAGGGCTGAAATACAGCCGAATACTTTAATTGGGAAACCCCTCTTCAAACAAATGGAAACAACTCAGGGCTTTCACACAGGAGGAGAAAAAGGCAAAGGAGGGTGGGACCACAATAAATGAAGAGGATAAAGATGTCAAATAAAACCGTTGGGGTTCAGATCAGATTGTGGAGAGGGATGGGGTGAGTTGGTTGAAAAGTTGGGGGTGGGGTGGCGTGTCGGGACCCCTCTCTGTCAAGATAGGATCTCCAGAACTCTGACAGGAGGGCGGCATGTCTAATGGGTGTGTGTTGTAAGAGTGCAGATGTAACTTGTCCACAAACTGTTTGGCGTAATAGATGGTTGCTGGAGACAGATTAACTTGTAATACTACTGGGCATCTTCTCTTAATCCAAGGAAGCCTTGCAACTATCAAGCTGCCTTTTTAAAGCATCTTTTGATAGTTGGCTATTTCTCCCACTTGGTTTGTGCCAGCGTGCAGAGCTCGTAAGTGTAACAGTTGTTGAATTTCTCGGAGTTGCCAGGTTGGTTCCAGAGTGACTTAGCTCCTCTGGTGCCTTCCATTTGAATGCAGGCCAACCCTCTTCAGGATGTTGGGAGGGAGATGGGGGGGGGGGGGATTTAAATCACTGCCTAATCGAACTGTGCCAAGAATTATTTCCTTTTCCTCTCAACTATAGTGCAGTGGGAGCCTCTGAGAATACATTGTCTTTCGTAATAGGATAGCACCTGAGAAATGTAAGAAATATGATCGTCTCTGAAATATATCGACATGGTCTGCAATCATGGGGTGTGATTTGCAGCTTATGCAGTAGATGTACCCAAACTGCTTGAATCTAGGTAGCTCAGGTACTGAAGCAGTGAAGTCATGGCAACACAGGCTTCAGCATGGGCTGTATAAGCCTGCCTGGAACCCTGGGTCATTTCTTGGATAGCTGGCTCGCTCTGAAGCCTATGTTATTGCAACTTCACTGCTCCAACGTCTAAGCTAGATTAAAGCTAGCTCAGGTATATTGAGCTGTAGTCACACCCTATCATACCCTGAGAAATAGATGCCCTCCAGCTTATGTTCCTCTGTTTAACAAAACAAACAAACAAACCCATCCTGATCTGTATTCTGTTTAACAGAGGACCTGGCGTGGAATGTAGAAATGAGTTATCTACATGTCTATTTTGTAAGCTCTGCCTGTGGTGCTATTGCTGTGTTTCAGGAAGAGGATCCAGCTGATGGCATGACCCTAGAGCTGGAGGGAAAAGTTCTTTCACATGGGTCCCAGTTTTTCACTCTCGGAAATCTATTTTAGGATTTCTTTATTGTATCCCCTACCTCCTGGTCTGAGAATCACTTTTGCTCTTTACCTTTAAATGCAGTCCAGGGCTTTTAGTCTGAAGATCTGAAATAATTTATAAATTAGCCTAGAAGCATTCTTCTTAATGATATGCATGCACCTTTTGATACCCTGGGTCCTCTTGTTTACCTGCAGTGTCCTTTTGCTTACACAGCAGGTGACAGGGACTCAAACCAGATTAAACTGTGCTGGATTATCACAGCCAGATGTATGCTGGCGATTTACAAAAGAATTCTAGGCATGTCCTATGTGTCTTCCCTGGGCTTAGGGGAGGGGTCACACTGAGGTTTAGAAGGGTTTGAGTTTACTTTAATACACTCTTGTTATCCAGTGGATATTTATTTGTGTGTCAGTGTGGGGTGAACAGTTCTTTTGTACTGCATATGCTGCATTTATGGGACGGCAGAGCAAGGGATGGACACCTAGAGATCTTTATATAATTCTAAAGAAATAAAATGCTGCTGTCAATCTCTTGGATCTTAGTGCTCCCCTGCTTTCATTTATATTAATTCTACATTCAAATTTATTGCCTGTAGGTCCAGTCATATACGGTAAAGTAGAAGCAGCCATTTTTAGCAGTCTGAGAAATGGGACCAATAGGAAAGATGAACTAGTTGTCTGAGCCCTAAATCATACGAGGAGATGCTGAGTGCTCTGACCACAACCAAGCAAAATTCTCAAACATGGGCTTACTTTCAAGCGTGTGAGTCCTTCTGTTGATTTCTATAGGACTGCTTACTTGAATGAGTAAGGGTTAAGCACGTGCTTAAGATCCTTGCTGGAAGGGGGACAGAGTTTTCAGCAATTTTGCAGGATTAAATCCTTACAAAGTGTTGGGTATTAAGCTGATTTCATTTCAACAACAGAATCCTGGGAAAGTAGCAGCAGTAAATAAATCGGATCCATTAATCATTTACTCTGACATGAAAAGCTTTATCAGACTTCATAGAAATAACCAAATAAGTGTAATTCATCTTGTGTCTTTCCTCCAATAACCGTTGCCAATGGGTAACATTTTCAAAACGGCCTAAGTCTTATTAACTTTCATTTTGACCTGTCTCTTTTCTATCTCTTGTAAAGTTTATATTTTATTACTGTTGCTGCAGTCACTTAAAATATAGATCTCTGATAGAAAAGGCAAACCAAGAAAACGAAGCCCTTACTCACGTGAAATGTGCTTAAGGAGTATCTTGTTAAACTGTTTTCTTCTAATGTTTTCATGACTTTGGGGTGATGTTATGTCTTATTTCTAGTGGAAATACAACAGGTATGTCTAAATCTGTTACTGGACTTGTCTATTAACGACCATCATTACTGGACTGAATCTCTCTTATCCCAAAGGGCAGGTCTAAAGACCTACTTGGCATATTTCAGTATTTAGGAGATTCTCATTAGCCATTCGTTGCAATTGAATACACGTTTGGTTCTGTGGAGCCAGCTGTATTGGCATTTGTATTTCTCCCAGCTCATCTCATTACATCAGTAATTGCAAGTGACTTAATGTTTGATCTGTTCTTTAGCAAAATAGTCCCAGACACCAGCATCTCTTGAGCACTATGGGTAGATAGCTGGATTTTGCTCCAGCTGCCACCATTTCCTTTGTTTTTGTAAGTACGGTCATGTATTACACTGTTCTCTACTTTTATTTTTTAAAATTGTGTGTCTGGATGAAGAAAATGGGAGTTCTGACATTCATTTCAATGGGGCCAGGATTTCACACTCGAACTCTTAACTAAATCAGTCTGTTTTTGTGGCTCTCATTACTGTAGTAACATATCCATACAGCACCCCGATGAGGCAGGTAAGAACTGTTGTTCCCATTTTACAGAGGGGGAACTGAGATACAGAGACCAAGGGACTTGCTGAAGATCACACAGGAAGTCTGTGATGGAGCTGGGAATTGAATCTGGATCTCCTGAGTCCCAGACTAGCATCTTAACCCCTCCTCTCCTTCTTCCACTTGAAATGATATCTTCAAATGTGGCAACTAGTCCCACCTCCACTTTCAGGACACCTGTGCAGATCTCAGTATGACATCTGAATGTGGCAAAACGGGGGTAGTTCAAATCTTCAACCTTTTGGAACTTCAGCCTCTGAGAACCATTTGACGCACAATTTATTTCAAACTCAACTCGGAAGCCGTTGCTCAGCCTTTGTGTTGGAATAATGCTCCCGACCCATTCAGGATTGACCCAGGCACTGATCTTCCAAACCAGTTGAGGACTGTTGAGTCTCCTGAGGACTGTAACACTTGGGTCTAATTCTGGTGGTGTTGGGATTTGGTGTGGGGAGTGCCTAGGTGATTAGTGGCCTGCGATGTTCCGGGGATCAGATGAAGATGATCTATTGGTCTCTCTTGGCTTTAAACTTCATGATTTCTGTGACTGATCTGAGTGCTGATTCTGAAGCCCTTGAAGGTTCCTTCTCATTAACTCACATCCTGCACCTTGTACTCTTTGTAAACCCATTTGTTCTCTCCTTCATAGGAATTGGCACTGTTGTATGTTCGTGTTTCATTTTTAAGCCACCAGAAATGCATCTGCTGTTACTGTAATGTCAAACAAGTAATGTAAACTCTCTTTTCTAGTCGGTTTCAACATCTCCAAATCTGTACAGTATGCACAACAGGGTGTTGTCTTCCTGGAGACCTAATAACTACCAGTACATCTTAACCTGGTACTTGTACAGCCCTGGAGTCTGACGCTGTAACAGGAGGTACCCTACAAAAGCATACTGTTCTCTGATTTTTGTTTTGTTTGTCATTTTTTTTTATTAGCTGTTAATTCCAATCAATGGGGCGGAGAGGGGAGGGGGGAGAAAGTGCTTTTCTTTCTCTGAGCAGCAGGTACAGACCGCACAGTCTTGATGACCAGGCATGAAGTTGGCTGTCAACAATACTCGAACCTCTTTGAAATATGATAATAGGTTTAAAGCGTAGCTCTGTGAAATACAGTAAAGGCCAGTGGGAGACTATAGCAGGGCTGAAAGATCCTTTTGCCGACACTTTTTTTGTTGTTGTTGTTGTTTTTGTTTTTTTTAAACCATTTACACTGTTTTAAGCAGCTGTTAGCTGGATAAGAGATGGGTCAGCTGTGTGATTAGGCAAAGCCAGAGCAAAGAAAGATGGGGGATCCTGAAAATGATACCTTTCAAAACCTACATCTCTGAAGTATCAGGGAATTTTGGTCTGGATTAACTGACAAGGGATCGGTGCCAAAGAATGAAACCATGTGGGATTGTTAACTGTGTTCAGAATAGCTACGCATTCATGACTAACCTCTACCAAAATCATCTGTTGAGTAAGAAAGCGGCACGTTAGCATTAGACCGAGGTAGGTCCGAACTCCCCAGTATTTAGGTATGTCCGGGTGCGGGGATGTCATCGTGTTTAGGTACTGTACTGCAGTAAGAAATCCCTTCCATGATTGAGTCCAAGCCAAGGTTAAAGAAGACCCTACATGGTGACATTAGAGACTGTGTTTCATTAGTCTGTGTGCTAGAGAGACAGAGAAACCCACAAGGTTTGCCTAGATTCAGCAGGCTTAATACAGAATAGTACATGATTTATTAATTGCAACCGAGTCCTATCTCTTCTTTACCATGACAGCTACCACTGGGCCACCAGTGTGCTTTTTATCTGAGAAAGGTGTTTTGTTTTCCTGGACTCTCCTCCTCCTCACTCCTTGTCTTTCATGAATGCTGTGTCCTTTTTTTTTCTCTCTCAGGGTTGATGTAGCATATTCGTTTTAGCCACAGTGGGTTTGAATTTGGAAACTCTCACTTTTCTAAACTCGTAAACCGGAGCAGTGACGCTACAGCCACATGGGCTTCAAGGTGGGTTCTACAGATCCGTCCAGAACCCTGGGTTCTTATGCAGCTGGCTAGCCCAGCCTAATGCCCAAGTCGCTGATGCCTAACTGCTATTGATACTCGAACTAGCTAAAATAAAGCTGCGTGAGTTGCAGTCACACCCTGTGATTACAGTGTAGGCATAGCATTAGTGGTTGTCTCTTGATGCATCTGATGAGACCTGCTGCAGCTTACACTGATGGGGTTTGAACCGTGAAGAGAAGTATGTCATGGTCTCTTGGAGAATGTAGAGGATATTTTCCATGCCTGTTCTCTGCAACCAATCGAATTCCAGCACTTGGGCGACCCTCTCTAGAAATGACTTGCGGAGGGGAGGGGTATGGGGGAATGCTGCCTTTTGCTCTGTATTCTGAACCGCTGTGGCAGTTGTGATGGATTGACTCCGTCTTCTCTTTACATCGGCATTGCCTTCACACCCTCTTGCTATTTATGTTTTTTGATGAATGATTAATTAGAAAAATAATCATTTGTAAATGGAATGAATGAGGCGTTTGGCCCTGCCTGTAGGGAAATTGGGTCTCTGAGCTCTGGTGTAGTGCAAAGTCTGCTCACAAATGCAAGAGAATTCCCAGGCTAGTGATGAATTTACATGAAGTTCCCTTTCAGCATTTTAATGACTGTTACGGCTCAGTAACTAATGAAAGATATTAACAAACAGAAGGAGTAAATATTTAATGTTTCTATGGCATTTTTAGCTTATTGCAGTCAGGGTGGTTTTTTAGTATTCAGAAGAGAGATGTTTAATGTCCTGATTTATTTACCTCTGCCTTCACAGGACCTAGGCTTGCCAAAGAGACCATGGAAACCTCATCGTTGGAGGTTTTTACAAGCAGGTTGGACCAACCCATGTCAGGGATGGTCTCTGTATTCTTGGTCTTGCCTCGGCGCAAGTTGGGTTGGAATAGGTGACCTCTTGAGGTCCCTTCTAGTCTTGCATTTCTACGATTCTATGATCTTGGGACCTCTCTTTCTTAGCGGGTGAGCAAGTTTTCACTTGGAGAGTTGTACTGTGGTAGTTTGGGGTTATGCATGATTTGCTGTAGACCCAATTTTGCGAGAGAAGGATCTGTATGAGCTGCATTTGCTGTCTGCCTTTGGCTCTGATTAGAGTTAATTGTTGAGGCAGTGTTGATTCCTGAGAACTGGACATTGATGTTGGGCTGAGATACCTAGAAGGAGGGATTGCCTTATATGCTGTTTGATCATCTCACTTCAGGACTGGTGTCTGTGTGTAAAGCAAGTTATGGTTAGAGTATACCTAAATTCTGGATCACTGAGTGTCTTTCACTAGGAAGCTGACCTGCCAAGGTCTCTGCTGTGCAGGAAGCAGACATGCAGACTTCTGCACCGCAGAGATGAGAACAGAGCATTTGTATTTAGAGTCTGTGTAAAGAAAATGCTGATTAGAAAAACACTTTCTCCCCATATGCAATGGTTGCCTTGCTCTTCCCCTCCACTCACGCCCCCCATCCTCTTTCTTCCTTGCTGAGACATTAAAAGGGAGTAAATCATAAAATGGTCTATCCCTATATCAAATGATCAACAGTGAAGCTACGTTGAATTATAGGCGTAGTTAAAATACCTGTTAAAGCATTGTGTTTTTAATTGGTGTAATGGAACCATTACTGCACTTCAGGTAAATATGCATTGGGACAACTTTATAAGAGCGTTTGTGATGCTGTTAAACGAGGTGCCAGCTCTTGCCAAAGCCGTAGGCTTTAGCTAAGGACTGACAAACTCGTGGCTGGAAATCAAACCACCTCACCTGTACCTTTTGGGAGGACTATCAAAATTAAGTGGGCCGTCATAGGACAAAAGCCATGTTAATTGCTGTAGGGATTGTCTTTGGTATGAGATCTAAAGTTCAAATTGACCTGGGGTAAGTGATTGTTTTTGGTTTTTAGTGTAAGTAACCCTTTATCACTAAGTCCAGCTTGTCTGGGTGGTGAGATAGACTGGGGAGCCCGAGATGGCTAGCTGTGACTCTGTGATCTAGGAGTTAACATGAACAGTCTTAACATTTTGTTACCGGGTTGGTGAAATGTAACGATAGAACATCCCACCAGTTTGCGGCCTCTGCCCTGCTTTTGACAGTCTGCTTTGAGGTTAGGAGGGTGAGATAATATCTTTTATCGTACCAACTTCTGCTGGGGAGCGAAACAAGCTTTCGAGCAACACAGAGCACTTCTTCAGAGGCTGGGGCACTCGGTCATGAGCCACGCCGGGCAACATGATAGTGTTATTTGTATGGGTATTAACTATTGTGGATCGGATAGGGACCAGAAGTTACTGCTCTCTGATGGCCGTCCAGCTCCCTACACTGCAGTTCTGGTGAACAGTTAATATCCTAACTGTCACAGTTAAAATATTTGGTCTCCTTTGTTGGCAGTCCCAGGACAAACTGGATCTTAGAGAACAATCACACCACTCCCAAATCAGGGACTGACTGGGTGCAGTGGGTAACCTCACCCCCCACACCTCACTCTATGCCACAAGACAGCACTTCTTGAGAACCATGACAGCTTCTCTTCAGAAGGTGGACACGGATGTCTTTCACAATACTCCACGTATTTTCTTTATAAAAGGAGGTGGGAATTGAGCTCACAGCTAGCTTTTATAGTTCAATTATCCAGCCTCCCACCTAGTCATGTATCCACTGTGACCTTCTGGCCACCACCATTATGAGCCTTGAACAGTAAAAATTGCTTTCCAAGAAATGGTTGAGTATGTTCGTTATCCTTTAGGACAGAGCAGCTCAGGGTCAACTCTAAGCCATCTGACTAGCATGTCCTGGAGACAATCAATTTATAGATCTAGATCCCTCATGCCAGTTACTCTCCTTCAGCGAATGATGATCTCCCACCTTTCTGGACCATTACATGCCTACAAAGGGTTTAGTGTTGTGCTGAGTAAATCCTCTGGTGGTGTACAGTAAATATTATGCTTTGATGGTCATGGGTTGACACTTTTGCTGAGTTATGTGCCGTAATGTTTTAACATGACGGGCTCAAATTTGATATTAAATACATGGGTGCAGTTGGCCGCATGCTCAGAGAAATTGGCCATCGCATTTGGAGGCTCAGGCACAGTCTCTGATTGTTGAAGATGCCTGTGATGTCCCTAAAGGTATGAAATTAATTTTCAGGTAAATAAACAACATTTCAGCCCTGGCTGGCCAGATGAAACTTTGTCTCACAGTGCTATATATTGTAATAGGCTTCAGTGTTGTGTTTAAAAAAGGACTAGTTCTGGCAGTCCTTTTTTGTGGGAAGGCAGACTGAGCAGTTGTGTGTAAAGTGGTGATGGCACAGTTAGTCTGTTCAGTCTGCAAGGTACCTTGAATTCTTGTGTTGATGACCGATTCAGAACCACAGTCAATAATCTTATAAATTTCCTGTCAGGTTGTTCAGACAGTGCACTTTTTCTTCCCGTTCCTCTCCATACAACTGAGGTATATCCATGTTCAAATGCATTTATCACACATTCTTTTGGATAGGGTCTTTCTCTTCAAATGTGATGGGATGCAAGGAAAAGACCATATCCTTGGGGGAATTCATAATTTCAAGGCCAGAAGGGACCATTGTGATCATATAGTCTGACCTCCTGTATAACGCAGGCCGTAGAACCTCCCCAAAAAGTAGTTCCTAGAACAGATCTTTTAGAAAAACAGCCAATCTGGATTTTAAATTTGTCAGGTTTTTTGGTCAATTTGTTCCAATGGCTATTTACTCTCACCATTATAAATTTGCATCATCTTTCTGGCATGAGAGCAGGGAAGGGTTAATCTTTTGCTCCTCGGAAGGTCTATGGCTGGTGGCAATCAGTGCAAAAAGGGTACTTGGGAAAGGTCCTGCAACTAGGGGCTACGTGACGGCTTCTGGAGACTATATTGAGTGCTTGAAGCTCAGTCTGAGATGTCAAGGACTGAGAATGATCAGTTAAGATGGTCCCAGAGAGACTGGCAGAACGATAGCTGCATGGGGAAAGAGTGGCAGTGAAAGGTCCAGTGTGAACTTTGAGGGTGAGGGAGTCAAGTGGAACATGGTGAGCGAGGGCAGGGGCTTAGCGGTTAGTGAGGCTATGCTAGGAACAGGTGGTGGCAACCCTGGGACAAGCCTGACTGTAAAATCCAGGAGAAAAGTCAGAAAGGACTTCGGGAGTCTGGATGCAAGGGCAAAGGATGACCACCCTTGATTTGTATTAATTATCCGGACCCTGGAGGGGTAGATCATCATTTCAAACAGCTGCTGTGCAGTATCAAATGAAAGAGGGGGAAAATCAAGGCACAGCCGTGTACTCCAGGAGAAACTGGGTGCAACAACCTTCTGACAATGCAGCTGTAAGGCGGCTTAATAATGCACACCCAGGACACGGTGACCCTGGAATATGCAAGTTCTTACCCTGCTGGGTTATAACCCTGACTCTCTCCTCTCTGGCCTTGTGCAACTGATAACCTCTCACTCAGTTTCCCCACCAGTAAAATGGAGGATATTTTACTTGTCTACCCTACATTGGTGGTGCTGGGGATTAATTAGTTACCTTTCACAAAGTTGTGTGAAGGAGAGAAGTGTAACTAGAGTGCTAAGCATGATTCTGCTGCTCCGTAGTATGGAGCATCTTAGGTTCTGGAGCAGAGTTCCTATTTTTTAATATAATTGGTGACTGGAGACAGGATGTTAACAGAGGAGAACCCCTGATGCTGAAATTTGGTAGATCCTTGGTGATGTCCTTCAGGATCCAGTGCAAGGTCTCTGTTTACTTAGGCTTTTTCTGAGGATATGAGTGAAGTAGGGAGACTCTGGTGTGTGCAGTGGAATCAGGTATTGTATTGTAATGGATCAGTAAAATGTAAAGACTAGGATCAGTCTTCAAAGAGTGAAAGGATAACGAAAGCAAGATTTAGGAATAATAACAATAATAGCGAAGGTCACAAAGGCCTTTCTATCGATGGGATAAGCATTAGTATCCCCATTTTAGAGATGGGACAGTTTTATTCCCAGCTGTGCCATTGACTTCATGTATAACCTTAGGCAAGTCATGAAGATCCCCAATCTCAAGACTGGCTGGATTCAGTAGTTTTTGGATGCCACTCCAGAGTCTGATAGTTTTCAGAGCGTGAGCCCTTCACAGCTACTGAAAAAGGTGGGCAAACAGTTTTGTATATCACTTAAAATTAGAAGCTAAATTCGTTAATGTTAGCAAAGTGCTTTGAGAACCTGTGGGGGGGAAGGCACTTTAATATTTCTAAGCATTGTTATTAAACCAAACTTCTGGTGTTCATATTTTTCTATACTGTATTACCATCAGGAACATCCATCTAGAAGTAAATAGCCACTGTGAAAGGCAGTAGCAATCAGTTCTTGATGGGATTGATCCATAACCATTCTTAGTTCTTGATGTCTGTCTCCAGGTTTGTGTAACACTATCCTCTGAAATCGTCCCCTAAAAGCTTGTATTGATTATATAAGCTGTTTCCGCAAGCCTGTGTCATGCAAGAAATACTGCATAGGCTTCTTGTAACATGTTACATGCTTAACATTCTCTACAGACTAATTGCACAAAGACACCCCTGCTTAGTTTTGAGACCGGGCACAGTGACGGTGAAATGACATTTGTTGCTCATAATTGTCATTGTGCTGTAAGGGCCGTATCTAAGTTGAGGAAAAAAATACTTTGGCAACTGAAATCTGATGTGATGAGGTATGACTTCCAAAAGTACTCCGTTCTGGCCAACCGCTGCTCCTGCTGATATCCGTGGTAAAACTCCCTTTGACTTCAATGAGAGCAGAGTTAGGCTGTTGAGTGCTTTGGAGAATTCCATCCCACATGCCCATAGACCCGCTACAGCAGCAATATAAACTTTCCAGCTACACACTGGTCTGTCACTTGCCCTAGAGCCTTGTGCAAAGGGAATATGGTCGTGGTGGCCCGATTGCTCCTACCCAGCCCTGCTGAGATGGCCTCTGAAGATCACTTCAGCAACGTTTGTTACTCTCCTTAGAACTGCACTGAGACTACGAAATCTATTTCTCATTCATACCAGTGACCTGGAAGTGCAAGGATGTATCCCATTAATCTCCTGAACCATCCAGTTGCCTTGCTGCCTGTTAGCATCCTGAGACGGTTCGGAAACAGAGCTGGGTATATGATATATAGCAAATAATTTATTCAACAAATTTAACCTCCCCTATCCCCTCTGTTTACAATTGTCTGAGAAAAGCTTCCCGTTCCCGCACATGTATGTATCATTCAAAATAATGAGGCTGAGTGGCACAGCCTGGGTGTTAGAAGAGTGATTAAAATATATCTGTATAGACCTGAAGCCTGTAGCAAGTAATCACTTCTTCCAGTGATTTACCACCTGGCAGACAAAGGAAAAAAGCCATCAGAAACTCTCAGTAGTGAAGATTAAGGTGTGTCTGCAAAACTAATGGGACCGCTTATCATCAGACAGTAATTTAGAGGCATGATGTGATTCTAGCGCAGAAAGCACGTTTGTGAGGAAATCTGCAAGACTCCAAGTTGGTCTTCAGGACACATCATTACAAGGCAGTCATTTGTCAGGGGAGTCCTTCAACAAATGCTGTCTCAATAGGTTTTTGCATTCCCTTGGGTTTGCAGCGGTGGCAATCTGTCAATTATGTGGTTAGTTCTCCTCCTCCCAGAGCTGACACTCACTGGTGTGAACGTCCCATTGAATGTGCAGAAGATGAAGTGGAAAAAATTATTCTCATCCGGGATTTCCCTTTTTTTTTTTTTTTTTTTTTTTTAAAACCCTTCATGTTTTATCCAATGCGGGAAGAGGTTAGGCGTGGTCTACACTAGAAAATTAGCTCTGTTTATCTATATTGGTCAAGGGAATGAAAAATCACACCTGAGTGGCATTGTTAAATTGACCAAAGTCCTCGTATAGACGGCACTAGATCAACGGAAGAGTTCTTTCATCAACCTCGCTCCTGCTATGGGGGAGATGGATTAACTATGCCGACAGAGGGTCCTCTGCTGTCAGCGTAGGTAGTGTCTATGCTGAAGTGCTAAAACAATGCAGCTCCAGCGGTGCAGCTGTGCCACTATAGTGTGTTAAGTGTAGACGAGCCCTTAGATCAGTCAGCTGCTTCTCTAAAGTTAGATTGAGGACTTTGGTTCCCTTACTTGGAGGGAATAAATCCTGTTGCTAATTCAGCATCTGATCTAGAGCCCACTGAAATCAATGGGCATCTCAGTTGACTTCAAGGCTGTTTAGATATAGCCCTTTCAACTTTAGTGTACTGCATGTTTTGGAAGCTGTCAATGAACTCTAGGCAGGGTTCCTGGGAGAGAAAATCAGATCTATGACCTAAAGATGGATTAAAGGAAGGACACTGTACAGAATGCTGGATGTGAAGGGCTGGATCCTGGGGTGATGTAAGTTAACATAGCTTGGTTGAAGTCAATAGAAATAAGCTGACTTAAGGCAGCTGAGGATCTGGCCTGATGAATCAGAGAGGAAATTCCCAGGAGAATTTTTTTTTCTTCCTTATTTGTAATAGCAAAAAAGTCAGGCTAGCAAATGCTAGAACATTTGGGGAAATCAAACACAGGCAGTACACAAGCTGGTTGAAATGGACTTCTGTGAGCAATTTTTGCACAGTAATCACCCAGTTCTGCTAAAGAAAAGCTGCTTCTGCGAGTGCAAGAAATTGGCCTTGTTACTCGGAAGCCAGATGGAGTAGAAATCCAGATAAAATAGAACCAAGTAAAATTCAAAGAAATTTTAGAGCGAAAGCACAACTGTGCACTAAAGAGAACTTAACGTAGGCCTTAAACTGAACAATCATTGTTTTCCCCCATCTTCCCACTGAGCTCTGATCACCCCACTGAGAGCTGCCATGCTGGGTACTTCACAGTGGTGTAAATGAGCTCCTCCTACAGAGCTGAAGACAAGGCTCCCAAAGCCAATCAGCAACATAGGGATCTAATTTCCCCTGTGCTGTCTAAATAAAATGCTGCTGCAGATGGAATACTCCCTAGAAGCTGCTCCTGGACCGGTTCCACCTTTTTATGAAAGCTCCACTCAGGCATTGCATAGTGTTCAGTAATGTAACCCTTTGAGTGCCACACTGCTTGGAAATTCATGACGGGAGAGCAGGGAATGAGCCATTGAAGCATTTCCAAGTGTCACTGTTGAAACTGCAGGATGACACCTGTGTCCATGAAGCCATGCGCTTGCCCTGTTACAAAAAGGAAACCATTTATAATGGGAGACTCAAGAAAGAGAGCAGGAGAATGCAGCAAACAAATCCCAGATCACCTTTCTTGCTGTGAACCATATTAGGGTTGCCATACACCATGTGCTCATGGGGTTTTCTTGCTGCTTGCACACTTTGTATGTACAGAAAAGGAGAATTTAGAAAATGTTGGATGTTCTGGACTGGTGTCTCACGAACATTAAAGTTTATTCAGTTAATAGAACTTGCGCCCCTGGTTCTCTGCTGCCTTGCACCCTTACACCCATGTACACCTGCACTACGTGGATGCAAAACACACAACTGAATCAGCATGGTTATGTTATACACTCAGTCTGAGCAGGTGTGAATAACCGAACCAGATGCAAGCCAGTGGAGACTGAAATTTGCATGGATACAAGGCGCAATGAAATTATTGGACACATTAACACATATACAAGATTTAACAAGCAAAACACATTTTCAGTGAAGTTCAAACCCTGTAATTCTAAAGCAGATGAAGAAGGGAGTTCTCACAGCTCATTAACAGGGCTGGGGTTTAGGAGTGTGCCACCGAGTTGTTGTTGTGACAATGGGCATGTCACTTAGCCTTTGGGTGGCTCAGTTTATGCACCTGTAAAACAGGAGTGATCATACTGTGCTACTTCACAGGGATGCTGGGAGGCTTACTCTATTAGTGTTTGTAAAGTGCCTCGAAAGATTCGTGGTTCAGAGGAGCTATAAAAGTACCAATATTTCACATCTTAAATGTGGGGGGGGCATACTGATGACGAGAGCTGTATAACATTGCCGGAAGGGGTGGAATTGTATCTCTGGCTCCGTTTCATGCAGTGCTAGGATATTGAGCCCAAACCTACCAAAGTGAAGAAGTCTGCAATTTCAGTTTTACAATTTGGGGTCATTTCTGAGTTTTGTTTTGTTTTCAATGACTGTGATGTGAAGTCTCCTCCTTCAGATAAGAATTAAGCTGTATCTTTCATCGTTTGGGCCTGAACACATTAGGTACATGTGGGCACATTGGTTATATGCCAATACTGTGTGCTCTGCCTACGAGGTGGATTCTCTGTTGGTATTTATTAGCTCAAACCCATTGAGGTCCATGGAGCTGCACCAGCTTACATCTGCAGAGAACTCGGCCTTTATTCATTGGTATGTGGCGATAGCATACATACAAACAGCACAGTAGCCACACAGAGTACATACGATTTCTAAACCTGGATGAGGGTCTTATTTGTGCACTGGGACATGCAGGCGCACAGCCATGTATCTTGCTCAGCAGGCTACTCTTTGAAGCGTAGATGCACAGTAACTGATTTTACAAGCTTCATGGTGATGTTCAGCAGTAACCTGAGGGGTGGGGAGGGGGACAGGACTGAATTGAGTGACATGCCGGCTCTCAGCTCACTTGGACTTTCTGCCTTGTTAGGTGTTGAAGCCTGGCCTTTTATTCATGGCCATGATGTCCATCCAATAAAGCAAAGTCCAGCCTTAAACTGGCTGCTCCACTTGTCGGTGCTGTAGTTTGGTCCACATGCTGCACCAGTACCAATCAAGCACGGGACATCATTTGCTCTGTGTGTGGGGATACTTCTGGCTTGAAGAGCATGGGGAATGCTTAGAGGGCCTGATCCATAGCTCACTGAAGTCAGTGGAAAGATTCGGATGTAAATCCTTCTCTTTTAAAACAAGTTCTTTGAATGGGGTCACCCTGATACTCTAGAAATGCTCTTCAACGGCACCAGGTTAATGATTAACATTTTTAATGAGGCCTCGAGACTGCTAATGACTCCTGCACGAGACAAGATGTCAGTGTGTTTTGAAGTGTCGTTTAGCCGCGTACATGGGAGATGAATGTTCTGTGACCTCAGCAGTGCCCCGGGAGCCTGACCCTCCTGTTGCTGTGTGTGCATTAACTCCCTAATGGATTCACGTCCAAAGGAAAGTTCTTTCTGCTGCCCCTGCTACTGAACTGCCTTTTGGTAAAAGTGTAGGTACATTTAATCTCTCTCTCAGCTATGGGAATGTTTGCGGTAAACATCACATTGTCCCCCTGCTTTACATTAAGAAGAATTTACATTTCTATAGCCCCTTTCATCTCAAAGGATGCCTGAGTGCCTCCCACTAAATACCCCCAGTTGCACTGAAATGCAGGCTCGCCTGCAGTGGGCTGAGCCAACCAAGGAGAAAGCCAGTGCAAAGCAACGCTGCAGTGTTGTCTGGAGGTGGTAGGAAAGAGAAACTTTTGGCAACTGGGGCGAAACTTTACTCTTTCTTAAATCAACGTAAGATCTTCAGTGCCCGTACGGACCTGACTGGTTTGCAGAATTGAAGGTTCTTTCTGAAGTACCTGCCCCATAGTGAACTTGATGGCTTTTAAGTTTTGTCTCTCAAGGCGGAAGGACTGAATTGAGCTTGATAGGATTCAAACTTGTGATTCCAGGGAATCCAGATAATTCACTTAAAACAGCTAAGCACGTTTTTGTTTACTGCGGTGACGTATTGGAATCTTCTGTTGGAAAAGAGTCTTCTAATGATACTGAGCTTTGAGATGCTGATTTTTTTTTTCCACCCAGAGGTTTAAAGCATTTATCAGAAGAAATCTGTTATCCACATGTTATAGATGCGGTAATGGAGACACAGAGAAGTGACTTGCCCAAGGTCACTCAGCAGAGCAGTGGCAGAGTCTGTAATAGATGCAGGTCTGCTGACTTCAAATCAAAAACTTTACCCAATACACTGAACTCCCCCCCCACACACACACCTTTTTAAAAAAAAAATTTTTTTTTTTAAATCAGCCTCTGTTTCCCTATTCACTGTTCAGCTGTTGCTTGCTCATCTTTCCAAACCATGTGGCTTCCTCATAGCCTTTTCTGAAAGTGAATTTTAAATGTAGGGTGTTTGAAAATAAACATATTTTAAATGCTACCAGCATTTAGAGGCAGCGTTTGTAAACGAGGACTGTATTAAGATACCTTGGCGTGTTAATGCATGAGGCCACTTGAAAAATTCATGAAGCGGAGTGGGACTTTCTGTCAGGAGGGATTGGATTCACCCTAGCTGCAGCTCCCAGAGTCGAGCAGACATTCTGTGATAGCACAGCAATTCTTAAAAGGAGTCTCCTTGATCTTAGCCATGCTGATTAAGATGCTGAGACAGGCTGCAGCGAAAAGAAGGATCGCTTAATTTGCCTTTAAGATGCCCTCATTTCACTAGCATTAATTGTGACGTGTACTTGGTTTGGGATTAAGTGAGCGGTAGAAATGCACCTGAGTGGCGGAAAAAGCAGAGGTGCCTCTGGTTTAATTAACCTCAAGATGCCTTTAACGCTCGCAAACTCTTTTTCTCCACTGGCTGAGCTGTGCTCCCAGGAGTGCCACACCCATGAGCATTAATGGAAGTTATGATATACTGTCTCAGACAGTTCCTCCCTCTCAGAGTTTGTAATCTGATAGACAAGGCAGAGAAGGGACAGGAGAAAGGAAGTGGTATTTGCCTTTAAAGATGGAGAACACGGGGAGAGGACATGAGTTGCCTAAATTCATCTTGGAAGTCTGTGGCAGAGCTCAGTTGAGCCCTTATAGCCTGAATCCTGCTCCGGTGCCTAACAGACCATTTGTGTCTCTAACAGAGTCTGAGTTGGAGGCATTGAGCACCAGTAGCTCCTGTTTAAGTCAGCAACTGGATCTGTAGGTGCTCCGACCTCTGAAAATTAGATGCCAGATGGTTCCATTTGGGTACCCCAAAATTAGTGGATTAAATTAGCATAAACCTCTCGGTAATTTAATTTCTCCTTTTGGTAAAGGCCACAGAAGTCAAAGGTGTGGAAGACATATTAGGATATTCGGCCTATATGCCTGGGGTGGCTTACGGGTTCATTTATATTTATAAAGTACTCCAAGCTCATTAAATCAAAGGTCAACAATCCAATGTAAAGTGTGCCAAGGTGTATGGCATGTATGCAGTTGTATGTTGCCGTGAGAAGCATAGAGAAATGGAGGAGGCTGTAATATTCTTAGTTCTTCTCCAAAGGGAAATTATTTCTGTGAGATGTCACAATGATCTTTAGTGTTGAGGATTTTCTCCTTGCTTACCCATCTTTTATGTTTACCATCCTCCCACATCACCATTACACTAAAACCTTTTGTCCTGTCTGCCATCTTTCTTCCTGTTGAAAAGCAGTCCAAAATCTTCAGCGCTCATGGCTTCTCTTTAATCAAGCCGTCCTGACTGAAATGTTTAAACTATTACTAAGAGAAGGCATGTGTTAAAATTAAACTGTACCTGCAGAGATTTAATGAGACAAATTATTAGAGACTGGAATGATTTACTGGGTTACTGTGTGTGTGTATATGGATGGAGCTATTTATACAGACAGAATGCTGCAGGTATTTTAAATCAGTCTTTGTTTTCTTTTAAAGAAGCCTGATTTAAAGGTCTCATCTTTTAAGAGAGAGGAAAGTGCAACCAACACCTCCATATTATTCACTAAGCACTGGCCTTTTCTTTCTTTATAAATGCTCCCAAACCACGTCTCTGCTTAAGAAAAATTGATTTGTCACTGAATTTCCATGCTTCATCCTCGCAGAAATGTAAATGTTGTCCTGGGCTTTAGTGCTGTGCCTTCAAGCTTGGATTTAATGCTGATCATTATACTTTTAGAGCAGGTTATCTAGGAAAATAGAAGCAGGGAGGTGATTTAAAAGTCAGCAGTTTTGCTCTTGTTCAAATTTTGATCTGGAGAGGACACTTGATATTCATTATGAAAATCCCACCTTTCAGGAGAAATAGGTGACTTCGAACTTCAAGCAAGTCTCCGTATACAGCTATTCATATCAGGCTTCATTGTGCTATATATATATATATATATGCGCGAAACCCGGTGCTAGGGGCATTATGGAGCCACTCTGTCCTGCGGAGAGCACAAAAAATATACATAGATGGGGCTAGATCTGGGCTGCAATAAGGCACTTTCATACCTCTCCTCAACGCAGGAAGATAGTTGCATTGTACAAGGGTGCCTGATGGCAGGTATCACTACTCATACATGTGCACACTCAGTTTTATTAAGGAAATGTAATTGTTCAACTAGACGTTACAAACTGCAGGTGTGCAGTTAATTATTCTGTGACAGTTCTTCTATTGTCCTTACCCCTGCAGAATCTGAGCATCTTGTAGAAGTGCGTTAAGTGATGTGACGAGCATTTAAAAAAACAAACAAACCCCAAAACTGGGCATGTTTAGTCTTGAAAAGAAGACTGAAGGGGGGGCCTAATACTCCTTAATTATGTTAACAGCTGTTATAAATAGGCAGCTGATGGATGGATTGTTCTTCATGTCCACTGAATGTAGGACAAGAAGTAATGGGCTTAATTTGCAGCAAGAGAGATTTAGGTTAGATATTAGGAAGTTTTTCCTACTTACAAGCATAGTTAAGTCCTGGAATAGGCTTCTAAGGAAGGTTTTGCAATTGCCCATCATTGGAGGCTTATAAGAAAAGGTTGGACAAATACCTGTCAGTAATGGTCTAGGTTTACTGGGTCCTACCTCAGTGCAGGGGCATGGACTTGATGTCTTCTCAAGATCCTTCCAGACCTACACTTCTGATTCTCCCTCTTCTCCTTTCTGATAGCCAAGGGGGGAAAGTATGTGAGGGGTTTTTTAATAATTATTTATACGTTACTACTGTTATGGCAGGAGTCACCAGATGGTGCTGTTACATATTTTCCAAGATACATTACTTAGGTTATGTTACACTTGACGGCAGCAAATTTTTCCGGATCAACTGAGCAGCAGTGAAGACACGCTCAATCGATCCGGAAGTCGATCTTTTAAAACTACCTCCGAAAAAAAGCATAGCGCTGTGTCGACGGGAACGCATTTCCCGTTGGCACAGCACAGTGGAGATTGTTACTTCCATTTAGTGCGCCAAGTCAACGAGAGCTATACAAGCTACTTTGTGTAGCTTGTGTAACTCCTGTCGACTGCCGCCAGTGTGGACCTACCCTTAATGTGTTGGCAGTGTTGAGTCTCTGAACAAATGTTGCGTTGTTAGTTTTGCGATGTAAATACTTTTTGGAGGACTTGCACCAATCATCAGGAGAGTTGATTGCCCACCTTAATCTCTGTAATTAGAAGTCAGTTCTTGGTGGCAGACTTGCTGCTGGAATCCAAGCGTTGGTATTTCAACTGAGATCCCTGAAATGCCGCATCACTGATTTCTCCTGCAATGAGAAACCAACTTGCAAGGCTCCAAGATCTGCTACCAACACGATTTTATTGTGGCTGTGCTAGGTGTGTTGGCCATTGAAGGCGAGGCCATTGCACGTTGTGGGGGTTGAATCTGCTAATGTGTGATTGATATTGCCTCACAGAACCCTTTTTCAAACCAATATGGAGGAGAAGGGAAAGGGCCTTCTTAAAAAGTAAAAATGGCACACTGTGAAAATCGTCCCGTTCAGAGGGGCCCAGCCAGAGACCAAGGCACCGCTTACGCTTTATTTTCAGAGCTTAAGTGGTGAAAAGGCTAGGTGCTTGTCCTCTGCACAGGGCTGAATTTCACCCTAAAGAATTGGAACTTCATAAATGTAGATGAAGGACTAGGGGGGAGGTAGGACAAAGTTGGGGTCTGGGCTACCATGTTATTCCCCTGTAATATTGGCTAAAGTGTGTCAAGTGCTAGAGAGCAAGGAAGTGCAATTTATTAATCAAATTTAAATTATTTCAACATCAACTCAACTTTTACAGGTAATACATTTTATTTTAGAATAGCTTCATTTTCCCCTTTGGTATTCAAGTGCCTGTTTTAAAAACAGGCTTCTCTTGCAGATTTGTAACTGGCCAATTAAAATAAGCATCTTGCTCAATACTATAGACACTGGTGCACCTCTTTTGCATGAAGTGACTTGACCAGAATAACATCACAGACTAGAACGGTTTAATGTACCAAATGTTTGCTTTGTGGTGGTGCTTAGTGGTGTGAAGTTGAAGCAAATGACCTCTGATCTTTGGGGTTGCAGTTCATACCCTAAGGCAAGCCTTCTATTGAGTACTTAGCTGCAGAAATTGGCGGTCAATTTCAGCAATCAAATGAACATAAACTTGAAACATTGGCAGCCTGGGCTTAAGGAGACGTTCAGGAAGTGAGCGACATAAATGCTGAATTATCTCATCTCTTGGGAGGCTGGCGCGTCCAGGTCAGGGCTGATTGCACTGGAAAGACAACATAGGGGAAATTCATAATGCACAGCAGCATCATAGCTGAAAAGGATTTGAAATGCAGTGGCCAGTGAATGGAAATAGAGGTCTCTCTTTCTTAAAAAAACAAAACGCACCCTTTGAAATCATTCTGCTTTTGTAATGCACTTACGCAAATGCCTTTGAGGGTAGATTCTGGAAGGCTGTTTAATTACACAGAACCTGAATGCAAGGTATGTGCTGGGGAAATAGTGGAAAACGAAGCAGCAGAATTACAAACAAAGGCATTTCAACCCATTGTGCAGTCATTTTCCTAAAAAAGCAGTGAAAAGGGTCTAGTAAATTTGCCGCTGCCTGATCCTGGACAGGCTTTCAGCTAACAAATTCCATTCAGTGACTCGGGGTTGTGGGGTGAGAGATGAGTTTTAGAAACGATTGCTATATATTTAGATTGGCATCTGTTTCATGAATAGCTAGGGTTTGTTTGCCCTCCTATTCACCTAAGCATAAATCAGATGCATCTTCATTGAAGTCAGTGCATTGCTATATCAGAGTTAGTCTGTATTCCTGAAGATGGTTAAGAGGGGGGCTAAAACTATCTTTGTTTCTATTAAATAGGTCATTCTAGTCTGTGAGAGACTTAATATTACACAAGAAGCTGAGATACATGTTTATCTCAAGCAGGGCCCAAGCATAATTTTTTCGGGCCCACTACACAATTTTAACATGGACCCCCTCCCGTAATGGGGGTTACTGCCTGGGCCGGACCCAGCTGGGCCTCCAGGCCCTGGTAAAGTGTACCTTGTTCCCCCCCATGTGGGGGCCCTGATCTCAAGACCTTTTTGACGCAGCAGTTATTCACTAAGGATTTTGCAGCTTATTGTGGATCATTTTGATTTTTGTAATAGATTTGGTTCAGGATTATCCTCTGTTCAGGTATGTTGCTTTAGACTAATCTATGACTTCTAGGCTAGATTATCTACTGATTTTTCTAGGCCTGCTGTTCAGGCAGTTCAAAAGGGGTGTAATCTGGCCAAAGACGACTGGCAAAGAATTACCTAGCACAGGAGAATTCCTAGCTGACTTAAAGCTAGTGTAGGAAACTCCTATGCCAGCCACCCTTTTCCTGCCCCCCTGTAATAAGGGGCATGTTGGGGGAAGTAAGAGTCATTATTTTTGGGGAAAAGGGTGGCAGACTCTCTCTGCTCCACTTGTCCTCCACAGGAGTAAGATCCCCTAAGAATCCTATGCCAGTGGGGTATGTCAGAGGAGCCACTTGGCTGCTATCACTGTTGTTGGTGCCTAAGTCACTTGGGCACCCTTGAAAACTGTATCCATAAAATGTAGTGTTTACGTGTTGGGGTGTAATTAACCATGAGGTTATGGGGGAGTGGACAGTTTAGTCTCTTCCTCCTCCCACTCCACACTGAAGCCTCTTTCAAGTGGCAATTGTGAAACCTGGCAAAGATATTTCCTCTTTTGTTTATTGAATTACTTGTCTAGATGGGAAGCCAAGAACGGTGATCTTCTGTGCATGAGTGTTCTGGGATTCCAGCCTCTTGCAAAATGCAGGACAATTTGCTGCTACCAGCATTTTCCAACAAGGGGTGAGTGTGAGTGTAGTGTGTGTGTGTGTGTGTGTGTGTGTGTGTGTGTGTGTGTGTGTGTGTGTGTATTTGGGGGTGTCTCCTGAGCTCCAGTAAACCTCATGTGCTTGGTTTTCATGTGCTTTGAAATACATTCTGATTAAATCTTTATTTTAACAGCTCCCTTGCATTTAACTGTGGCCTCGTTGGCCTAAAATAACCCAAACGGGCTAGGAATCTCTGCCACAGAAGTTTTGTAAAATTGCTGACACAATTCTGTTTTTATTCTAAGGTGTTGGGTAAAATGGGTAAAAATCCTTATTTAACTTTTGGACTTCCGAATTAAATTGCTTTTGGCATAAGGACAGTACAGTACTTTGTTCTTCTGCTTGGCTACAGCATACTTGTGGACTCAAAGCTAATCCACAGGATCATAGTCCTCTTGTCAGCTTTGTTTATCTAAATGTTTTCACACATTTTTCTTGCAAGCCTATCCTGCCAACACGTGATGGATCAAGTTAAGCTCTGGTGTGTGCAAGTGGAATCTTGGTTTTGAATGGGAGTTGTAGCTGCGTATAACAGAATAGCTTCTGGTCATGAGACTCATCACTCAGACAATAAACCCTAGCCCATGGCAAATGCACTATGGAAGCTTTTCAAGGATGAAATTTTAGATCCGTTTGTTTATTTTTTCTTTTTGTAAAGGACTGGCTCTGAAAGTCACGTGGAAAAACAATGTTTTATACCTTCCTCCTGACAACAGCACCAACTAAATCAAATTACACAACTTCCCCAATTCCCATAAGTAATTTCCAAATTGTTCTTACATACCTTGCTTGTCTGTTGCTTGCAGTTGAATAGCACATTGAGAGACTTGCAGCTTGTCATGGTTCAAATCTTAATTAGCTCATGAAATTGTATCCTTCTGAAATACCATGCTATAGCTTTTTGGCTGTGTTTTTTTCTGAAAATAATTAAAACGTCCACTGTTATAATGAAGCTTGTTACTGATTGTATGTTCCAGTTGAATTTTGTTTCAGAAGTGCATTGATTTAAAGAAAGTGAGGCCAAGGTTTTGGTTGGTCTGTCTGTTAAGGCTAGACAGATTTTTCTTAGTGTTTATCTATAATGCCAAATCCTCTTGTTACACTGGCTGGCCCACACCAGCAGAACTACACTGATTTAATTGATTTAGCGTATTTCATTTTGTGGTAAGTGAAGAGTGTGTGCGCGCATGCATGCTCGTGCACTGAAATATATATATAAATAAAAGTACAGCATATAAAACCAATAGTTGGAGATATCCGTGCAATAAACTGCAGTCATGTGATAAATGATTTTATCATTCAACTGTGACTGCTTCATCTTAACTATCTTAGGTACTTATCTGGCCTCCTGCTACCTTTGTCTGAGCACCTCACAATCTTTAATGTATTCATCCTCGCAACACTCTTGTGAGGTAGGGCAGTGATGCTGTCCCCCACTTACACATGGGGAACTGAGGCACAGAGACATTGTGATTTGGCCAAGGTCACGCAAGAAGTCTGTGGTTGAGCAGGGAACTGATCCTGGGTCTGCTGAGTTAATCCCAGGTTAGGACCCTCGACTATCTACCCACTATCCCATCTTCCCTGCTACTTAGTCTAGTACCACAAATCCTTGAAGAGCTTCAATCATTTTATTTTAAAGCAACTTGCCAGATACCTGTTTCTTCTCCCAGTGATACGTGTTGTATACATGCAAATGTCTTGCCTCATGAAGTCCATTATTTTATGTTCCCACAAAGCCAGAAATACTTTCTGCCTTCAGAAATGGGGAAATTCCCAACTTCTCACTGGGATCCTGCCCTTGTTCCCAGTCATGGAGAGTACATCTACACTGGAGTAAAAGACACGCAACTGGCTAAAAATTGCAGTGTAGACATTTGAACTCTGGCTGGAGCCTGGACTCTCTGAACCTTGCTTCTCTTGGGGTCCCAGAAGTCAGGGTCCAGCCAGAGTCTGAATGTCTACACTGCAGTTTTACAGCCCCGCAGCCTGAGACCCGTGAACCCAAGTCAGCTGACCCTGGCCAGCCATGGGTGTTCAGTTGCTGTGTAGATGTACCTGAAAAGGTCCAAGTCTTTATATTCTAACACCGTTAGGTGTCGGAAATGATTTCTGGTCATTTCTAGAGGTTTTTGTGGTTCCTTCTGATCCCCACAGAGTTGGACTGGAGGGGTTAATTTAGAACCTGATGCTTCAGTGGGCTCAATGTTGGATGGACCCCCACTGACACGGCTGGGCACAATGTCTCCCCATAAAGAGATCAGAGGGATGCAACAAATACACCCAATTAATTCTCTAAAACATTCCGAAATTGATTTTCTGTGCTGTATGTGGTGGTTGCGGAATACATTGTGCCCAGGAGAGAGTGGTGTGGTGTGGAGGTTTTGTTGACATTCAGTTGGGATTAACCTGTACAGTTCAGTCCTAGCTTTGGTCAACCCTGCCAGTACACCACATCTCAAACCCTGATACAGTCTCTTTCTGTAATAAATATATACTTTACCAGACAATCATTTAGGCTAGACTGTCTTCTGCTGTAAATTGTCATAGCACCATTGACTTCAGTGGAACTATGCCAATTAACACCAACTGAAGATCTGGCCCATTAATTAAGTGTGTGAGAGAGAGGATAAATGCAACACGAATATATGTATCTTGGGCGAGATCTTCAGCTGGTGTTAGTTCCATTGATTCCACATTGATTTGACACCAGTTAAATATCTGGCCCACTGTACAAGTATAATAAACATGTAAAATATATGGATTGTCTATTTCAAAAACTTACGCTGAACAGATGGTTTAGGCAGTGTCTTCCCTTAAAAAGAAAAGGATGAACTGGTGACAGGAAACATAGAACATATTACTCCAGCGAGTCAGTAACTCTAGCACCTCAGTTAAGATTCCAGTGAGAGATTTAAGCCCAGTGAAATGAGGCTTCTATAAAACTTGGTTGGCTGCGATTTCTGAAGCCTGCAGCATGTAGATGTTCATGATCATTGAATGCTGAGAAATTTGTTAGAGGGTGAGACTGGGAAAGAATGGGGCATGTGCAGTAGGCAATGGCAGTGAGTCTGAGGTTATGCCGGCACTACATACCCACCATGCAGATGACTATGCTAGTGCTCCAACTCAGAGAGATGCAGATCAAACCAGGAGGATAAGAGGAGCTGCCTATACCTTGTCTGTATTAAACCACCCATTAAAGCAAGCCAACAAAACCAATAAATCCTGTTGGTTGGTTGGATGTTTATTTTTATTTCTTAAAAATTTGCTGTCCCATGTTCTCTTGATAGACCGAAGCTTCTGTTCGGACTCAATCAGGGTAAATGATCATGGAGAAGAGAGCTTTCCCAGAGCTCTGTGTTTGTGCGCCTATGCTTCAGGTATCCCATCCGTCAGAGAATAAACCCATTGTTGGTGTGGAGTGCATGTTTAGAAAATTTTAATGCACTCTGATGGCTCTTTCCCTTTTGAAGCTCTTCTATGAAAAGAAGTCTGTTTTCCTATATTCTCAACTCTGTTTTTGTAACTTACATGCAGTGAAGTGCATAGATAGCAGAAAAAAGATGTTTTGATTCTAAAATTTCATCACTTGGATCACTGATATTTTCACAGCTTGGGTGGAAGCACGGACATTTTAAAATCAAAATTGAAGATGATGTGCTTTTTAAATTCAAGGCAAGCGTACGAGCTGTGCAATTAACTGCAAACGTTGAGGTTCAAGAAAGGGCCAGCACAAGGGCTTTGAAAATAACCGAAGCTGTTGTTAAATGGATGGCTAATGGAGAACAGAGACTGAAGAAAGTTTGCCAGCATTCTGCTAACAAAGCATTCTTTACTGAGTCTCTGCATAAGCTTCTTCTGAGCGCGTACATTAGAGCGGGAGTCTGGCAGACTGTCTCATCATGTGTCTTGTCCTGTAGAGTCACTTGATTGGATTTCAGCTGCTTACCCTCGTGCGATCGTCAGGGCAGCGCTGAAGAGCAGCTCTTGTATGAAAACAAGCACAGCAGATTATACAGCCTTGGTCTCTTGGTAGAAAAGAAGGGGGGAGAATGGGGAAGGGAAGACGCTTCAATTCCTGACCTTTAACACAGCAGTAAACATAAATCTCCACTAATGCTTCCCATTGTCTGAAAAAAAAAATCATGAAAAGGTTATGAACTTACAAGGAGAATATTTGTAACCATGTATGTTGTGTCCAAAATTAAAAATAATGAAAATATCACCCTGAGTTAGCCTTAGATAATGTGGTTTTCACTTAAAGGACCTTGCCAGAAACTATGCTGATTAGTAGTGTAGCTGATCCTCTGTGGGTTTTTTTAATTTTTATTTCTCTGCCCATGGCTCCTAAATAGTCCCCGTTAAGCTCCCTACTTAATAACTGCCAGGTCAAGAAATGATGCAAACATCCTAGGTGCGGCTCTTTTCAGATCCTCGATCAGTGTAGATCCCATGGGGAAGGATCGCTATAAAAAGATTGGGGCACTCAATGACACCCTCCCCACCCTTCAGAGAGTTTGTACGTTGAACTCAGCAAGGCTACTGCACCTTGGAGGGTGGAGGTGGCAAGAGAACCAAACTTGGGTCTCTTGCACAACAGGCTAGAAGACCATTAAACCACAAGGCTGGCTCAAGTCATGTGTTACTTGGGACTGCATGAATAAGAGGTGTTTGGGTCCAGGCTGGACTCTTTAGGGATTCAGGTTTAAGGCCAAATCATTGTTGAAATTCAGATTTGATGCTAAAATTTCTTGAGTGCTAAGATTTAGGCTGAAATCTTAGCAACTCAACAGTTCTCAAAGACTTCTGCTACTATGGGCCAAAATCTCACCGAAGCTTGATTTCAATGGGAGTTAGGTGCCAAGGTGCTTGTGAAAATCCCACTAGGTACTTATCTGCATTTTTAGGCACCTAAATACTTCTCAAATTGGCCTCAGAGAAATTCAGTGACTTGTCCAAGGATGTGCAGGGAGTCTGTGGTAAAGCTGGGAACAAGAATCCCGATACCTTCGGAGTCCCATTCATGTGTTTCCCACCTTTCCTTTCCTGATGTCTGTCCTTGTGAGATTTCACTTGCAACTGAACTGGGACTAGGAGCCGATTTGTATGGTCAGCTCAGAACCAGTGCTGAAAGGGGGGATTTGGATGTGGCAGTTTCTAATCCATCCAGTGCCATTCAAAGAGACTCAGCTGGAAAGGTTCCAGATTTGGCCTCCTTGATTTCCTTTTCAACTTTTAAAACTTCAGAGCCACGTTTTTCTCCAGAGTGGCACTACATTAATTCTAACGTAGGTTTAGAAGCATTTAAGTATTTCAGTGACAGCCCTGAAAACCCTACAATAGATTGAAAACAACTATGGTGGCATTAAGGGTTGGGTGGCAGACTAGGAGAATTTTAAGTCAGTTGGTATTTGTATTTATTTATCCTTTGTGTCTGCATGTGGAGCACTTGTTCTGGGTTTAAAGCCATCATGATTACAGCTGTGAATCACTGAGAAGCAGTATGACCTAGAAATTCATGAAGGGAGTGAACACTGGACTGGGCCTGGGTAATTAATAGCAAGTGGAGTGACAGTTTCTTTCTTTTGTAAGGACACGGACATTGTTGGAGGGGAAAATCACATTATTCTTTCATAGGGAGGCAGCTGTAATTCTGGTTGGATGGAATCCAATTAAAGGAAACTGACATATAAATTGATGATCATAGAGTGATTGTGCTGGAGAAGACAAGGAAGAGTTCCATTCGAAACTGCAGGGAACAGACTAAGTAATTCAGTGTGATGATTCATGTAAGATAAATGGAAGTACATTCATGTTCAGGAAGAACCTGAATTGTAATGAGGCGCTTGGGCAGGAATGGATTATTTGATGACAAATTTTTAGGCCTGGAACCATGAGGTGTTAAAAGTATTATAATGGAATTTTATTTAATTTGGTTAAACGAACAGGTAATTATCTTAGAGACTGTTTCAGTGCTCTTTTCTGGTCTAACATTAGCAATTGGATGTCACAACTGCTATCGGAGCCCTGTTCTTCTAGGCATTGAGGAAACACATAGCAAAACGGTCACTGCACCAAAAAGCTAAGACGCTAAATAGACTAGACAGACAAAAATGGGAGAAAGGGAACATTATTGACATTTTACAGATGAAGAACTGGACACAGAAGAATTAAGTGATTTGGCTGAGGTCACAGAAAGTTTGGCAAAGTTGGGCACTGAACCCATATCTTCTTTCTTACTGGAGTCACTAAAGATCAGGCCATCAATTCCAGAGACAACATCCATTTTCAGACCTCTGTGAGTTTTAGTTGTGCAACTTGCTTTAAAGGGGCTGGACTCCCTTGCAACTCTTCGCAGATTTTCCACTGGGATGTTTTTACAACAGCAGGTATCTTTTAATTTTTATTTGGTAGTAGCTGAGCACAAAATAACACTGGAAAAAAGGCGTGTAAACAGGTGGGCAAAGAAACGATTTAGCAGGCAAAATTAGTCAACCGTTTATTTTAATGTAATCGAAATACTTGTCTCCCCATTCCCTGCGCCAACTATTCAAAAGGACTCTTTCTTTTGGGGTCCAGTGGGGGACCAGAGGGAGAGGTTGGTGTGAATTAGAATTCTAATGATAAAAAAAAAAATTCTATGCAGCGGCATGAGCAATTCAAAAAAAGAGAAGCAAGCTGGCTACAGAAAAAGCTTAGAGAAGGCAGTGTTGCCTAGTGATTAGTGCATTGAACTGGGGCTTGAGACTCGGGTTCTATTCCCAGCTCTGCCACTGTCCTGCTGGGTGACTGACCAAATCACTTCATCTCTCTGCCTCAGTTTCCCCACCTGCAAATGGGGGCTGATACTGACAGCCTTTATAAAGTGCTTTGAGGTCTACTGCTGAAAAAGTGCCATCTGCATAAGAGTGAGGTGATATGATGATGATCTTTTGGGTGCTGGAGCAAATAGATTCAGAAATACATCAGAGAGCAGATCCATAAACTCGGCCTCCTCCCTTCCCTGTGTAGAAATAGCTAGGGCAGATGGTAAGCAGGAAGTAAAAGGAGAGGCGACATTCACAGTGAAAAGTAAACGATGGACTGAGAAGTTGATGGGAGAAGGGGACATAGCTAACTGAGATAGGATCATAAAATGTGAACTGAAGTTGTAGTGGACTTCCATGCCGTCGTCTGTAATGCTAGACACTGAAGGGTGTTATAATCCTAAGAGGAATAGAAACAACATTATAGAGTTATCTAGAACCACAGTTCACATGCACATTTCCTGTCTGGTGGTTTGTTCAACAGATTTTGTGGCTAGGGATTGGAGTTATAAATTAGAAACTAGTCTTAACTGAATCAATTTCATCGAAATGTATCCATTGGCCACCATTCCATTGCCATCCTCAGGCAGCGTGTGTTCTCTCTTGTAAAATGAACAGTTGTTTATAGTGACACGTCTTAAGGCAAGATGATGTGCAAGAAACAGGAAGGCGGAAATGAATGAGATGTTTTTAAATCAGGATAATGTTTGGTGTAGCTGTGTACTAGACATGCAAGGAGCCAAAATTAATGGATGAAGAGTGTATGAAAGACAGTGTAACATTAGTAAGAGAAGAGCAGGCAGCATACATATGCAGAAGGGAGAAGTGTCACTTGCTTTTTACTGTAAAATAAAGGCTAGCGTTTTTGTTTTACTTTATGAGCTTTGCAAGATAGATGCTAGGATTGTGATAGATATTCGCTGTGACATTTGTGGGTTTTTGCATTTGTTTGCATATTGATGAAAGTTGATTTGCAGCATGCAGTGGGGGGAGGGATCGATAATTCTGTGCAAAACAAGACAATTTTTTGCAGAGAAAAAAGATACCTTTTTCCTGAAAAATTGAATGTGTATTTATGTATTTCAAAAGTTTTTGTTTAGACAGTGAACACCTTTTACATTACAATATGTGAAATTTTGAGGTTTTTTGCATGTTTTGGTCCAAGCTGATCATAGGGTTGGGGCCGTAGTTGAAAATTAATTTCAAAGTGGCACATTACTGAAACCCTCTGGTAGCCTTAATTGGCTTTGTGAGCACTGGGAGATTTCCTGGGAAAGTGGCAAATGGAAGTTTTAAGACTTAAAATCGGAGTGTGGGGTTAAATTTATAGCTCGAGTTCCGATGGTTCTAAGAATAGAGCGTAGTGCTCCTTGGACATTTACATTATCCTATGTTTTCAGCAGCTTCCTTTCACTTTGCGGGGCCAGGATTAAAACCTGACTTTTGCAGTGTTTTGAGGCCTGATCCAAAGCCCACTGAAGTCAATGCAAAGACTCCCATTGAACTATGCTGCATTTAAAGCGTTAAGATAATGAATATATCACGGATTGGGAATGAGGCACAGAGCTTTTAATCTGTAGCCAAGGGACACTTCCATCTGCTGCCCTGTTTGGCTTATGTGCAATGAGAAGAGGGTCCGAGTCTGATGCCCAGTGGGCCCATCATAATTGGCAGTCACAGTGAAGACCTGGTCATAGATTCAACTCACTTGGAGACAGAAGGTCCTTCTCACCTTTTCCATATAAGGGATGAGATGTTTTGGAGGGGCAGCAAGAGGAAAGATTGCACTATAGCTGCCTCCAGATGTTGCCTTGTTTGCTGATACAGAGGTTACTTGGGCTGCCAACATGGTATAAATTGGGGTGAAATCCACCGTAAATTAACCTACAGCCTATGCACCACTTAAACCCTATTTGGAGTACATGAGCAAATGATGGCCTTTAAAGAAGTACTTTTGCTCCTACAGCATGCACTCCAGAAGGATAGAAGGAGGAACTGGAGTGCTGCGCAGTAACCTGCTGTAGACCTCGAACGGTGTTGATCTTCAGGTTTCTTTAATTATTATTATTTCAAGGAAATTCTTGTTCAGAAGAGCATAAAGCTTTACTCATTTGGCTTGTGAGGGATAAAACAGAAATGATTACAGCACCAGGATTTTAAGGGTACTGAACCTGGTTTGTTTTGCTGAGATGAGAGAGTTGAATGTAATCCTGTTTCAAAAGGAATTTTTCAGTCCCTGTTCTGGGTCTGGCATGTACTGGTTAGCTAGACATGCAAATGGATACGTTTATGGGCTAGAAGACTCTTACTGGCTCCAAATGTATAATTATTTGGGCCCTGATCCTGCTGCTGCTACAATCATGGCCAAACTCTTTGACTTCAATTGGGGAATAGGCTCCGTCCCATAGGAAGTATTGTCCAGAGAACAGGAGGACTCAGTTCTCCCTTTTCTGTTTGTATAAATCCAGCCCTTTCTTCAGAAGCACCGAACGTCTTGTAGATCTGGGAAAATAGAAATACCCCACAACACCAAGCTTTCCTCTTAATCTTGTCTGAGATGGCAGAAATCCAGGAGCTCACTCCTTGATTTAGAAAAGCAGTGGTGGGGTTGGATATAGCTCCATGGCTGCATTATTTTGCCATTGCACCTGCTGTGCTGGTGTGTTCTTGCACAACTCACCATAATCAAGTCTTTATCCACGCCAAACGCTGAGATGCAATCTAAACTCCAGTTTATTTTAAAATTGGAAAATTCCTTCCTTTTATAAGACCGTTTGTACACAAATGTAAGTTTTCTTTATTCAATTTATTTGCCCTTTCCCTTGCAAAACAGTCATGAGCTACACATAGTAATTTACAGAATGGGAGAGGGCTTGAAATCTTTTCCCTGTTTTTTTAAGTAGTCTTTAGTCTTTCAGCCGCTTTGGATATTCACTTTTTACCTTTTTGTAACTGAACCACATGCCATGCTATGAAACTAAAACCTAAAATCTGTAAACCAATATGGTTCAAGGAAACACACTTTCCTCAGGAAGATGAAAGTATGTATCTTCTAGTCAGCTGTCATTCTCCTAGAGATACAAGTTCCTTAACAGCTGTAGAAAATTAATTTTCAGTAGGGGACAGTATAGCTTTAATCTCTGCTTCTCTGCTCAGTGTTATGGAAAATCTTCACTGGAAAACAGCTGATATCTACCCATTCCAAGATGTTAAAATTCTAGAGGAACACCAGGTTTTTTGAGTTGTTTTTTTTCCAGATACAAGCAGCATGGAAAATCCTTCAGTGATTTAGATTTAACAGTGACCATTGTCAGGGCAGTGTCTTGCTTGAAAGCAAAAACCTTTGTTTACATTTTTCGAATGTTTGTAGAATTGGTTTCTAAGACCTGATAAAGGAAATTTGCAGTGCATTCGGACAGGGCAAGTGTACTTAGCTTGGTACCTGCATATATCTCTATGCAATAAATCTCATAAACTGCATCATCCATATTTAAAGGTAAAGCTATTCAGAACATTTCCATTTCTATAGAGAAACAATTTCCATCCTTTTTTAGTTGAAACCTTGTTTTTATTGCCATTTAAAAACATGAACATAGAAACCTTGCATAGCATTATGGACTGTTCTAAACTAGATTCAAACTGATTGGTGTTTACTTTTCCACAGTTGGTACATGTTAGGAGTGTCTGATCTTGTGGGATGCCTTGAATATTCGGAGCTACCTGTTAATAGCAGCTGTAGCTTTGTGTGGAAATGCTGAGCAGCGTAAAATTCAGCTCTGGGTTAGATGATGGTGACGATGTCAATATTAAAATAATGTTTTCATCAGAGGATCTCAAAACACTTGCAGATGTTCGTGTAAGCCTCGCGACAATCCCATGAGATACAGCAGGCAAATCTCATTTTCTCCATTCTGAAGATGGGTAAACTGAGGCACAGAGGGTAAAAGCAAAATCTTCAAATGCGAGCACCTGAAATAGAGGCAGAAAGTCTCAATATGTGCACTTATTTCAGGGGAATTTCTAGGTTGGGGACTTGTAGCTCCTGATACTTCTAGGCAGGTAGGTGTTGAGGAGAGGTGAACAGTACGTGAATGCAAAGGCGAGAATGCAGCTTCATGCGCTCTCTGTGGGTCTGGCCTATCTAGAGAATGTTCTGACCTTCAACTGCACAGTTTAAACCTTTTTCTTTTGTGAAGCATTGCTACATAGTTGCATACAACCAGTTGATTAAATGCAGCCATGTTCAGTGAAAATGGGATTTGATGTCTCTCTTAGAGCCATGTAGAAAGAAAAGAATTGTCAGAAATTAAATTCCACTTAATTGGCGTTTCCCAGTCCTGTCTTAAGCTGTTCTGTTGGTCCATAAATGTGGCTGCATATGTTTGGTTTCTGCTTTAGCCTTTTTGCTCAGTGTGGTGGTCCCATCTTCTGGTTCTTTGCTCAAAGCAACATCAGTGCTTGTTTGTCACATTGGTTCAGTCAATATAACCCTAGTCAGACTGGTTCATTCTCAGTCTGGGGCTTGATTCAGGCCTCACACTGGCTTTACACCAGTGTAACAGCACTGTCTGTAGAGGAGTTTCTCCTGAGAAGAATGAGGGGTACGAATCAGGCCTGAGATGTCTCCACAATTCAAATTACCCGCTTTGTGCTGTGCTGCTACTTTCAGGTTGGAGACAATATCCACTGTACAGAGTGAGCAATAGGGGCTCTGAACTCAGGGGTCAGGGTGTTGCAACCAACCTGCTCTTCCCATATTGCTAAATAGGAGAGGATCCCTTATGGTGACCAGATGTCCTGATTTTATAGGGCCAGTCCTGATATCCGGGGCTTTTTCTTATATAGGTGCCTATTTCTTCGTCCCCTGTCCCGATCTTTCACACTTGCTATCTGGATACCTATATGGAAAAAGGGGAGAACTACTGCACATAGAAGTGGTGTATCTGTCTGGAGAAATGCCAGTGTTACCTTTCAGGGACTTTTGTAGGGCTCTGAGTTGTATGGAAGGCTTTATATAGGGAAAGAAATTTCCCCAAGCCTTCTCTCAGTCCTTTAGTCAATACAAGATGTTGCACTGTGTTTTCCTTTAACTAATTACTGTAGCTAACATGAGCATTGCTTTGAGTTGTTGTGCGGTGAAGGAAATGCGTTGCCACAGTGACTACAGAGGTAGCTGCTTTGTGCTGAGCAGATTAGACAGAAGAACAAAGATTTTGGGTTGAAATTCCCCCTTCTCCAGAGAGCCAGTGGAAGGCCCCAAACACCACTTAAGTTTCTCTATAAGGGTCTCAGTGGGACTTAAGTGCTGCCTAGACCTTGGGTTGGCCGTGCTGTGAAGTCTGTTGTCCATGCCCCGTATAGCTATCACCTTTTTCTTTGTACAGCAGACATTACTGTAGCTTATTTTCCTCCTTGGTGCCATTTACTAATCATCTTGTTTTTACTGATGACGTTAATGTGGTAAGTGGAACTGTATACAACATTAAATCTTGTTCACCACTTTCTCCAGGAGAGCACGTTTTGAAATGCGCCTTGCTCAGATTCCCTTTACCCGGTGTTTCATTACCTTTGAGGATTTATAATGCAATAGATCTGAGGCAAGCTGGTGGGAATGTCAGCTTTGCTAATATTTAGTCATAAAAGTCTGGATATTGGACAAGTTCTTAATTACTCTGAATCTGTCTTAGTCTCAATAAGTTGGATAGTTCTCACTAAAACAAGATGGTTGCATTTGCGTTAATCTCCAAATATAAGCTAATTCTTTTTTTAATTGTCGGACAGTTAATTTTCCATTTCGAGGTAGAAATGAAGGACACTACTGTAGGTAGTTTGCTTTGTGATTTCTGCCCTCTGATACTAGATGCAAATGTCAATAATAGTGCTTTCTGATCTCTCTCTTCTCCAAGTTCCTTACCAAACACCTGCAATGTGACCTGTGCATTCAGTTAGAATCTGCAAAGGTGTAAGAATCCACCTCCTTACACCCCCTGGACTAGAGCCATAATAGATGTCTTCACTTAACGAAATAAAGCAATAAATTGTGCTCTCAGTTTTTTCTCATATTTAAAGTGTTTTTTGCTACACACGAGCTATGGCATGGTTTTCCTCAAAGCGAAAATAAGTTAGTTGGTTCATTCACCAGCAAGTTGATCAGTCTGTCGTTCGCATAGGTCAATATTTTAGAGATGTGTTCTTTGGCATCTACAAATGATGTGATGCTGAAAAATGCTAGACTCTATTCTCTTCTGCTCCGTTCTGATCAGCTGATCGATAAATCACGCATTTCCATAAGGCAATATTTACTTGCTCTACAGCTGAAATATAATATTTACAGTTGTAAATATTCTTCACAGCTGGTAGCTGGTTTCTACATCCTGCTTTTATGATAAATTTATAGCACATTGCTATCTCCAGGCTCAGTTCTGCATGTTTTTTGGCTGCCTCGTGGGGCGGGGGAGGGGAGGAGGAGACTGCTTTGCTTTGAAGTATTGGATAGTGTTTATGCATAAGGCTGCTTTTTTCTTTTGGGTTAAATCCTGAGCGTAACCTTTCCTGTGCATGACTGTATTTATGTACATAGTCGATGCAAATATTCCAAGGTTACAAGACACTATCTAAGGACTGGTGAGAATAATCTAAATCAGACATCCCACAGCTCAGGTTAATCAACCTGTGCATGTATTTCTTTAACCTCATGCACTTCAGCCATTTAAAATGAGACTACATGAATAATGGAAGAATAAGGAGCGATCCTGTGCTTGTTGGAGAATAAAAAAGGGCTGGAAATTTCCAAAGTTCCTGCAGGAATTGGAGCCCAGAGCCTCAGGTACTGAAATGAGTGGGAGTTAAGTGCTTTACTCCTTTTAATCTGTTCTGAAAATCCTAAATAAGATAACCAAATAGGTCTCTCATCTCTCTACCTCTTGTATATTAGCACTAGCTGTAGCGTTAATAGCACAACAGTTATTTTAAGACAACATAATTTCACTAGTGCCAGCAGCTGTCAACTTAACAACCTTATTAGCATTTTTACGTCACCTTTCTAATTCATAAATCACTTCCTTTTTTAGTTGGCAAGCAAGTCATAAATAAAACAGGAAGCTATCTGGGGTTAGACATGAGATTATGTCATATGATTTAGTGAGAGCACTGATGGGTATGAGTTTTTTGTGTGTTTTGTTTTGGGGTTTTTTTTTCCCCCACCCTCCCCACAGCTGCCCCCAGTCCTTCCCCCATGTGCTGTCAAGTTGTGTCATGAACAGGAAATGTACATTTTGTAAAACTGTAACCGTTAACAGCATTCAAGATGTAGGAGGTGTTTTACTCTCTCGGAAATGTTTGAAGAGTAATAAAGTGTGTAGGCAAGCGTTTGTCCTCTCTTATTTGAGTCATCCTATTTTTCTGAGACACTTATTTATCACAAATCCTGTTGTGGTATTTGGGCAAAGTGAACAACAAAATAGGGTTGAAATGGGTATCCTCTTACACTGATATAGCGATCAATGAGTTATATCAGTTAAAAGCATTAGTCACACCGTTTAGATGCACAAACATCTTTGATGACTATAATCTGAGAAGTTAATGACAGAATTTGACCACACCCCGTTCCTCTCAGAAACTACTACATCTGTTTATCTTAAGAAAACAGAAAACACTTCTTATGATTACCTTATGCACAGAATTCTCTAATATTAGAATACCTGGCTCTTCTATAGCGCTTCTCATCAGTAGATCGCAAGTGTATTAGAAAGGTCAGTATCCTTAGCCTTGTTTTACAGCTGGGGAAACTGAGGCACAGAGGAGACACAACTTGACCAAGGTCACCCGGCAGATCCATGGCAATCAGGAATGGAGCCCAACTCTCCTGAGTCCCAGTCCAGTGCTTGACTTGCTAATATGGATATAACTGCTACAGTATGGGCAGTTGGGTGAAAATAAATTGATGGTCTCAGTCCAGTTCTCAGTGGACAGGGGTTTGGCACAAATGGAATTAACTGGTACTTTCAGCAGTCAGGCAAAGGATTGAAGGACATAGAGACTAGACTACCTTCAGTTCTTTAGAAGTTTTCTTTCCAGGCCAGGGGTTAGATATGCTGGAGGCTGAATAAAGCTTGAACTGTTGCAGCTGGAGCTGTCCCCACTCTGTGGATGAATAGGGGATTTCATTTTCCAGGACTGTCAGTTTGGTACCTTTTTTAGTGAGCACTGAATTTACAGAGGGGAAAAAAAATAAGATATTTTGTCCAAAGGTAGGCTCCTACTGAAGGAGTCGCCTTCCTGAGCCTCTCCTTTTGAATATTTTTCTCTTTAAAATAATCCATCCCTTCTCCAGAAGGATGAGAGAGAGAAAATGGCGTTTCTATTAAGGCACTGGTCTGGGACTCTGGAGATGTGGGTTCAGTTCCCACAAGATGTCTGTGGCGGAGCTGGGATCTTGGGCGAGTGATTAATCTCTCTCTGGGCCTCAGCTCCCTGTCTGTAAAACGTGAGGGATCGTACTACTTTGTCTGTCTTTTCTACTTACATTGTGAACACTTTGGAGCAGGGAGGTCCTGTTCTTATTAAAGGCTCTAGGTGCTATTGCAATATTCACAATAAGAGGGACTAGAACCCTAGAATCCATGTGATTCATTACAAGCCTCCTTGTAAGCAATGTGGTGTGTTCCTGCTCCATGGTGGTATATGTGGGTGTTGTGGTTTGTTAATTGGCAGGAAGAACCACAACCAATGGGTACCTCACCTACATTAGTCAGATGAAATACTTGGATAAGATTTCATAAACAGCCAGCCAGAACTTCAGTTTAAAAATGTTTTGCGAGTAACTGCTTACCCTGAATATTTTTGGCCCCTTGGTTATATTATTTTAACCCTGCTTCTGTTAGCTTCACTTTTTATATTAGCTATATAATTAACATGATTTCTTTTAATACTGATCTAGATGGTCGCTAATCACCATGTGGAGATGAAAGTTATATTAATTACAAAAGTGGTTCTCTCAACACTACAAGCAACTGTCCTTTTAATTTTTTAAAAAATGGGATTAATTAGAGATTATATTCATTCAAAACTGACAGCTTTGCTTCATAACGCTAAAGGAAAACATGCACGGCTCTATTCTAAAATAATTGACTAGTGTGCACCCTACACATCTGTTCAGCGTGGCAGAATAAAGATGCATTGGCTGAACTGCATTCAGCCAAAGAGGATATTCAGAATAAATGGCTAAACACCAACACCTGAGGAGAGTTTGGCTTATTGCCTTCTTGAGCATACATTTCAAATATGGCAGAGAGCTTTTGCTAAGTGAACCACTAAAATGCTGGGTCTGTTACCAAAGGAAGTAGGTAAAAGCCCTTTGTTGGTTCTCAGGAACATTTGCCTGCGGTGACAAAGAAAGGGAGATAGAGGGCATTTTCCTAGTGCAGTGGAAGAACAGTTTAGTCAAGCATCAGTTAGCAGTATGCAAATGCTCTGTTGGGTCACATACGGGGTTTTTTTCCTACTGATGTAGAACTTTCCTAGGATGTCCGAACTGTGACTGCCTGAAAGGACAGATACCCTGGGAGGTATGAATGTTCTCTGAGAGAATCATGATAAGTAAAGATGGGCAAGGTCTATCAAGACAAATCATCCGTCTCTCCTTTCCAATATCCCCAAGCTAAACACTGCAAGTAAACCTGTCTAGAAACAGCCAAAGTTTAATCTGGAAGGATTTCAAGATAGCATTTAGTTGTTGGTTTGCAGAGCCACATGCTGATATTCTCTTCCTATCTGCTAAAATGCCATATCAGCACCCATGCTGATGTTCATTAGTATACAGACTCCACCAATACATAGTGCCTAGGGATTGGCTGATCCTTCTGTAGACTGGGGATACTGTCATCAGGCTCCAAATGATGCTACTTTAGATGATATACAAGCTGCTACATCAGTGTCTTCTCTACTTGGCTGGCCAAAGGTAGCTGAGTGACACTCGGGGATCTATTTCTGTCTCCAAGAAACAGAGTTACTGAATGTTAAAAGTCCATGTGCTATCAGGCTGGTGACATTGTAGTCTCAAAATAATCCCACGAATCTGGAAAAGCGCTCTGCACTGAATTAATGTAATCTAGGCGCAGAGGAGAACTCGAGCACGAACAGAGGATGGAATAGTCCTGGCATTGCGGACAGTAATATTTAAAGAACATGTGTATTAAAGATGATGATGTCTGGTTTGTCTATATTTCAGTTATCCCTGTTTAAGTGGCACGATTTCTATATCTATCTATACATGAGTGTCAGGAAAATAGTCATCAATATCTCATTCTGTCCCTCCAAAAAGTTCTTGGTATTACAATGACATTTATTTTTCTTCCCAAATTCCCTTGGTTGTATCTGCAAATGTGTGCAAGCAATAGGAGTGGATGCTAAAGTCTGTGTCTGTCCAAGAACATGGCTAGATTATTCTGGGTGACAAACTCATGAATTCATGCTTCAAGATATGCACAGCTAAAGAAATGTTGTTCAACCCTCTCTACCCCACTGTCAGTAAAACATTCCACTGGACAAGTGAGGGCTAGTTTTGTCTCATGCGCCTGACGTTTTCCACAAGTTTGTACCATTGTTGACTTGGGACAAGTCCTCTCCTTTTTTTTCCCCCTCATTGTCCAACCATCTTTTGGATTTACCCTCCATTCTCCATCTCCCAACATAATAGCAAAAAATTGTCGTGTTGACTGATGTGTAATCTAAATGAAATTATTTCATGCAAGTTAAAAGGAGCTCTACTTTCATTTGGGATGTATGGTACCACTGTAAAAGAAGGGGGCCTCAGATCTGGCCTAGTCTCAGAGCATTTTCAGCATCCAAACTTTCTCTACCTGTTGATTTTTATAAAAATGAAGTATGGGAGTGGTTCCAAAAAATCGAAATATTGGCAGCAGATTTTCGGCATGTTGGCATCCCTTGGCACTCATATTTCTGTTGAGTTCACTTGCATGGTTAGATCTAGGTGTCCGAATCTTGGTAATTTCAATTTATCTCTTAGTTTAAAAAAAAAAAAATCACTGCTCTTGTCTATATGTTCTTTGCCTGCCTGCAAAATATCTAATTTTTCCAATGTGTGAATCAGCATAGGAGAAATGGAATGAATTGTTTCTGTTCCGTCTTCTTTTAATCAGCGGTCTTGCCTTCAAGTGTAGTTTTTTTCCCATGCTGTGTGGATTCATCAATGGATAAGTGCTGTTATGGATGAGTAGTTCTCTGTTCCCCTTTCTGCCTGTTCTTTGGAAGATAGAAATCATATGAAAAGTAAATCTTGCCTGTATTTTACCCAATACAGTGATTTCAGTTTGTCTGCTGTTCAGTTAAACATTTTTACATTTCACTCATCTTGAGCAATGTGATAATGATCAGTTGCACTCAACTGTTCACGAGGATAATGCTTTCTGTTGGATTTCACTTCACTACAGGGGATTTTTTTTTAATTGTATTACGATAGTAGTGGGAAGCCCAAGCTGAGTGAGGCGCTGTACACATCCAGGTAAGAAATGATCCCTGTCTTGAAGAGATTACAATCTAAATAGACAGGACAGACAAAGGGTGAGAGAGAGCTTTTTGCAGATGGGGAACTGAGGCATTTAGTGACTTCCTCAGGGTCACACAGAGAATCCCTGAGTTCTGGTCCAGTGCCTTAACCACGTGGCCATCCATTCTCCCCAGTTTCACCAGCAGGTTATCTGTTTCCTGTATTACTACTCTTACTGTCTCCTTTAGCTTTTCAGTAGTGCAGAGGGTATGTTTTCTTAAGGTTTTTTTTTGTTTTTGGTGGAAGCCTTTTAATATGTTGTAAACAAAAGCTCTGTTTTGGGTCTAATTGGACAGTGTCTCTTTAAGAACAGTCTCTGAATCTTATTGCAGGGGAGCCATTCTCTTGATGAGAAAAACACTCCTCTGGTTTCTATTGATTTTTGTTAACGTGGTTATGTGGTGTTGCTGATCATACTGAAGGTGACCTTCAAAGGGAAGATACTTTACCAGTATGTGCTGAATATTACCAGTAGCCGGGCCAGGAAGGACATTCAGCATGTTTTCAAAAATAACCCATGCAATAGCGAATCTTGATGTATTACTTTATATGCAAAATAATAAAGACTTGGGAAACAATATATTAAACAACGCATTTGTTTGTCCCTACGTAGGGAAGTCCTGTGCTAAGAAGGGAGTGCTGGTGACAGCATGGCACACAAGGCAGTGCTCAGAACTGGCGTTGTCCAGGGGCTCCTTCTCTTATGCTTAGTCAGTCAAGACCGCTGGAAATGCTTCTCCTAGGGTATGTCTGCACTGCAGTAACACACCTGTAGCTGGCCTGTGGCACTCAGCCTTTGGGCCTGTAAAATTGTAGTGTAAACACTTTGGCCTCGGACTAGAGCCCGAGCTCTGGGTCCCTTCCGCCCGAGCCCAGACAGGCACACTGCAGTTTTCTAGTCTCGCCACCTGAACCCTGCAGCCGAAGTCAGCTGACACGGGGAAGCTGAGGGTGTGGTGGTGCAGTGTAGACGTTCCCATAGTGCCCCTCACTGGGCTGCAAAGATGAAGGAGGCCTCACTGTGTGAAAACTATGGGCTTGCCATCACTAGGGCGCTGTGTTGGTGCTGCTGCCATCAACGCAGCGGCATCGATTTAGCGGGTCTGGTGCAGACGCGCTCAGTCGATGGGAGTCTTCCGTCGTCATAGCATAGTGAAGACAGCGTGGCTCGTCGATGTAAGGTCCGTCTGCTTCAGTGGCGTACCTTACATCGACGGAGCAGCGTAGTGAAGACAAGCCCTGGGGGAGTCTTTGTTCTGTCTGAAACAGCTCTGCCAACTATGGGGAAATACTCTCTAGTCTGTCAGTGAGCTGCAGATGAGAGTTTGTGATCCCTTGCTACAACCAGCTGGTGAAATGAGAAAATGTACGGCCGTTATTGCAAAAAGCAGATTTTTGTAAGTTTCGCACTCATTATCTTCTGCTGGTTAATGTACATCACGTCTTCATAAGAAGCAAATATATGTCACATCAGACCAATCCATGTTGTTCAGGAAGGTTGTTATAGATTCTTAAGAGTTCTTTCAAGAGCGTAACTTACTTTCCACCCTCAAAATGAAACAGTTCTTACTGAAACTTCTCTCTCGCCATTGGCCTGATTCTCTCCTTGCACATGTCAGAGAAAATCAGGAGTAACTCCATGGAAGTAGATTTATACCAATGTAAAACCAGTGCAAGACAACGGCAAATTATGGTCTCTGTCCTGAACTCCCTCTGCCGTGTCTCAGATCTCTGTGGAATGGGGAGTTAAGTGGTGCACACGCTGCTGTGTGAGTTAAGTGAGTTAGAGATCAGACTGTCCATCCAAGTTTTAAGCACTAACTTTGTTTTGAAGGTTTGAAACAGAGCCTCTATTATTACTTTACTTTAATATTTTTTATGGTTTAATGGTATAAAGAATCAGACTAGCAAGCAGCTTGGTGGGTTTTAAAACAAAAAACAAAACAAAAAACCCATACCCTCTGAGGTATAACTAGCTAATAAACAAGAGGGTTGTTAAACTCCCAGTTCTCTTCATGGCAAAGAGATTTTAATAAAGGTCTTGACTGTTTCTGAGCTAACAAGATTTAAAAAAAAAAAAAAAATCAACAGACTGTAGCTTGTAGCAGAATAAAGTGTGTCTAACATTTAACAAACAGACTATTGTGTGACAGGCATAACTGAGATCTACAAAGTCATGGACAAAGGAAATCTATCATAGCAAAAAATAGGCTAGTACAAAGCATTGTCTTTCTTGGAAATGATTGCTCCCACCTTTTGATCACAATAGCCTGTGATGTTTAGTGTGCATCATTTACACATAAAGAAGCATAGTGAGTGAAAGCCCCCGAACACATTGGCAGACAGGCGTGGCTGCATGAGTATGAGACTGCAAAGGTCTGGGAGTGTTATCTTTATTTAACACATCTTGAAGAGCTACTCATGGGATAGTTTGAATAATTGAACAAAGAGAAGAAGCTGATTTTCATGCAAAATGTACTTAGTTAAGGTTTTTAGTTTATTCTCTAGATGGGGAAGAGCTTTCCATGGAGACTTTTTTTTTTTTATTTAAAGCTACAGGAAGATTAACTCTCCAGTGGTTCAAAAGGGATGATTCAAAAACAGAATCAGTACTTCATTTCCCAAGATTAATGCAGGAAAACTGGATTTTTAGCATAAAAGATGCCTTTTGACTGTCTGTGCTGGGAAGCAGTGTGACTTAGAAGCTAGAGAACAGGACTGGGAAGCAAGAGACCAGGTTTCTATTCCTTACTCTGACACTGGTTGGCTGGGTAACCTTGGGCAAGTGACTTCACCTTTTTTTTGCCTCAGTTTCTCCAGTTGTAAAATGGGGATAACAATGCTGACCTTCTCTCTAAATCTACTGATGAAAAGTGTTATATATGAGCTAAGTATGTATTAATTGTTATTTAATATCTGTATTGAGACCCTCATCGCCATAGTATCTGAGTGACACAGTCATTTCATGGGTTTGATTCTCAGAACACCTCTTTAGGAAATGCTTGTGCAGAAGACAGAAACCCCCTGGGCCGGGCCTGTCATTTTGTACAGTGTGTGACACAGTGAGATCCCTGATAGGAGTCTGCGGTGCAGATCAGAACAGTCAGTTCCTCCCCATCATCTCTCTTCATGGCACCCTTGGTTGCTTCCAGTTTTGTGCCTCCTTTTCCACTATCCCTTGTGCTTGGACCAGTTTCTCACTTAGCATTGGCCATCTCTAAAAACCCACACCACCCATAAATCATCCTGCTGTTCATAGGCTGGTATACAGTCCTGACTGGAACCCAGGAGATTAAGGCCGGGACTGTGTTCGAAGCCTTTGCCAGTATAAGCAATGTCAGTTAGAGATGTGGTGCTTTGACATTGTCGGCAAAAAACCTTAGTCTAAATGTGATTCTACTGGCTAAAAAGTGCTTCTTCTGGTGTTTGGTTATGTTGTTCTGGAAACTGGTATGAGCTGTACCTGCAAAAGCACACTTTTACTTGCATAAGCTGTCACTGCTAGGTATTGTAATACTGGCCAACCCTATCTAGCGTAGACTAGGCCAGGCTCTTTAGGGTGGCAGTTTAGTTTCCCGTATTAAGGTTTCTGTAGTCTGCTGCTAAATTATGGGTTCATCTAAGGTGCTACATAAAACTTAATAAGTAGGTACCTGATCGGGTGTGTTTCCTTGTCTAAGGGCAAAGAATCCATCAGTCTTGCAAGGTTCCAGCCAAAAATTTCAGAGGATTAAACCTTAGGTGTATAATACTCCCAATCTCTGCCCTTCCCCTGGAGTCTTTGCAACTATGTGGGTGTTCAGGGCAAGATGGAAACTACTCCTGAATCATGGGCAAGGCACAGGTCAGCTCTCCAGCAGCTATTCCAACACCAGAGTTATTAAAGGACTCTCAGACCCTTATTCCTCTAGGCTAGGGATGTAGCCACTGAAACAAGGTTACAGGTTTTAAGCTTGGAGAGGACACAACAGAAACTGAAATGGGCTTGATAAGAGCATAATGTGGGTGAGGTGAGACAGGTATTCATGTGAAATGAGATGAAAAAGGAAAGGGAATTTTGAAAGGAAGGGAATACAAGGAGATACGGTACAGTTAGGAACTCCTGTGTTGCTTGTTCTATTATGCAGAAGGAAGGGGGCACTTAGTGAAATAAAAAGGCTTTGTATTTTAAAATCGTAATAAAAATAGTGTATGCCACACGATTAGCTTGTGGAACTCACTGCTTCAGTAGACTGAGACATAGTTCAGTAAGTATGAATACGAGGAATAGATATTTATCTTAATGAGAAAAAACAGCTGCAGCCTCCCGGACAGGTTAAAATTCCAGGGCTTATTCATCTTCATGCTTCAGGGCATAAGCTGTTCATCAGGTGGAGTCAGGAAGAAACTTTTCACCAGTAGTTTAGTACTGGGCAGTAGCTTGCCATATAAGGGTACTAACCTTGCTGTCTTCTGAAGTGCTGGTATTGGCCCCTATCAGAAACAGAATGCTGGATTACATGGCTCACTAGTCTGTTTGTACGGCACTTCTTACATTGCCATGTGCAATTCACACTCCTTGTTCTGTAGCAACTGCATCAAAGCATTTTAATCAACTTGGTTTCACTGAAGTGTAAAAATTTTCTTCCCATTACATCTGCCAGCTCTCAAGTTTACAGGCATGAACTTCTTGGCTAGACTAATATTACTTGGTCACCCTAGCGTGCAAATTTAAAATGTAATATCTTGCTGCAGGTCTGTTCATTTTTATGCAAATTCCAATGTAAGATTATATTTTGTCGTTGTAAATTAGAAATTACAGTAAATTATGCAGGGGCCGTTTGTGTATGTGAGTGTGTGTGTGGGGGGGAAAAACATAGTAATCCTAGTCATTTGACCAGTACATTATAGCTGAACATCCTCATACAGGAAGAGTATTTGAATAGGAAAATGTGGTTTAAGAGAGCCTTCAATCCAGTGATTGTTAATGAAGAGGCAGGAGCTACTGGAAGTTGTTACAAAGCTGTCTCTTTCAATTGAGTGTGTTTTTCTAAATGTAGAAAAAAGATGCAAACGGTAGGTTAATGATTCTGGTTTTAAAAAATCAAGACCTTATTCATTTGTTTGTCTGAAGCACTCTTTACTCCTAATTCCCATACAGCCCTTTCTGTTTGTCATGTCTCTTACTCAGCAAGGCTGGAACAAATTACTTCAACCCATCAATCAGGCAGACCTTTCTAATGGTCCTCAGTTGGTTTAAAACTTTTAGATTGCTCCTTCCAGCAGGTCACAGCTTTTGAGGGCTGCTATTGAATTGCATCCACTAGCATGGACGTCTGTGTGAGGGTGGAGACCTACTAACTTCAACAGGAGTCCAGTGTAGTGGATCTGACTGAAGGGTTTGGGGATGTGTTTTTGGGAGTCGGGGGTGGGGAAGAGGAGGTAATATCACACTATAACAGGTGCAGGGCAATAAAGCTCTATAACAACTGCTGGTGCTACTCTTTCCTCCTCTACCAATTCCCGTTCTCCAAAAGTTTAAGAACTAGATTGTACTTGTGGGGCCAGACTTCAAAAAGAGCTCAGACCCGCTACCTGAGAGTCATTTTGACTGAAGAGTTGACGGGAGCGGGGCACAAGGGGTTGGGTACACAGACGCATTTGGTTCCCACCCTGCAGTAAGCCCTCGGTAGCACTATGTCCCGCGTTTACTCTGTAAAAGGGTGTGCATGGCGCTCTGTGCCCACACAGCGTTCTACCTTCCCCCGATGTTCTGTGCTAGTCTCCCTGTGTCCCTGGCTCAGCACACCCTCTCTCACAATTTTGGGTCCCCCCGCCCCAATTTCCCCCCTCCCAGCAGTTCCTTACCCTGCCCTCCTGCCTCCCCCATGGCAAGGGGAGCTAGCAGCTGTCCCCCTTTGCCTCAGTTCTTCCTTCCTAGTCCTGTAACCGAAGCCACTGAGCCCCTGTCACCGGGCAGGGGTTAATTAACCTTGCTGAGTTTGATGTGGGGCAGTTGGTTGGGGCCAGGAAAAAAAAGACAATAAAAAGCAGTCTCTTTGCAGCACTGCTGTGTGCTTTCTCCTCCGCTTTCCTGCCCAGCCTCTTTCCTTCGGCCTATACTTCATCCCCTGCTTCCATCTTTCCTGCCTTCTCCCCCCAGTAGTTCTCCCACGATTCACCTTCATCTCTCATGGGAGGAGAGAAGAGGAGCCGTGGCAGTGAGGTAGGCTGGCAGGAGGTAAGGCAGGCGGCCTCCCTCGAACTGGCAACCTTGCAGGAAAACTGGGGAGCTGGAGCCCAGAGCTGCAAGCTGGCGCCGCAGGCCCAGGGGCCAGGCGCCGTTTCGCAGCACAGAGCGCACGCCTCAGTCGCGGTGTGGCCGATTGCTGCGCGACGGGATGGAGGTTGAAAAGCGTTGCTGTGGCTGTCGTGGTGAGAGCAGTGGTTTGTGGACTTGCTTAGCTCAGTGAGGCATGGAGAGACAGTCCCCTCACGAGCCTGTTTCTGATCAGAAGGGAACGTGGACTGAATCCACTTCCAAGTAACAATCACCCCTCCCAACATGGCAGCTCGGCTAACACACTGCAGGCCTGCAGTGGCCTCACAGACGGGGCTTGCGGGCTCTTGGCTCCGACCAGCCAGACCATTTCAGCTTCCTAGGCTGTTTTCTTTTTCCCCCTCATGTGTCCTGTTTTCCCCTTGTAATAGTTAAAAGCAGGGGCCCTTAGGGGGTCGTGAGGTTATTATGGGGGGGGGTCCGCAGTCTGTCACCCCCACATATCCTGATAAGGGTGGCATGGCATGGGGGATCATCACTTTGGGGGGGGGGGGGGTCATCATAGCCTGAAATATTTTCAGAGGGGGTCCCAGCAAAAAAAAAGGTTGAAAGGTTCTCACCATCTCGTGTGCCACGTCAGCCACATCCCTCAGGAAGAAGAAAGGGGGCCATGGCAGCCAGCCGGGCAAAAACCCCAAACAAAACCAGACCCAGCCTAGGGTATGGCTGTTCGCCACTCAACTGGGAGCTGGGGTACTGCATTCCTGCTCCTGGCTGGTGCTGTGTGAAGCAGCAGCACCTTTTTGGCCTAGCCCAGAGTAATGCTGGCTACTCCTGGACCCAAAGCATGGAGGGAAAAGTCCCCGAAGGTAGCAGCAGCCAGGCCTCTACCTCTGTAGTAAAGCGTAGTCAGAAGAATGGAAAAAACCCAGCTCTGCACTCGGTTTCTTCTGTCTTATCTGTGGGGCTTCACGTTATGCTTTAGGGAAAGGGTTTTAACACCATTAGGACAACTCTTTTTAGTGACGCTCCCTCCTCCCCCTCCCAACTCAGTGACAGATTGTGCCATCCCTACCGTCCACTTTTTAAGTACACATGCAGGGTTTTTTTTTGGGGGGGGGAGGGTTTGCTGGCAGTCACGGTACTGGAATTTCTCATCAGGAAATAAGGACCTTTTAGGTCTGGCCCGATTACGCTGCAGACTCAGAATGGAGTGGGGCCCAATCCAGGTTTTTGGTTTATGGTAATTTCCAATCTAGATAAAGCCCCGTTTGTCTAAGTGGTGGTCATTTGCATTATGGTAGCCCCTAGGATCCCCGGTCAGTAACCTGGGCTTAGTTGTGTTAATGCTATACAAATAACACACACAAAAGCTCCCTGCCCCAAAGAGCTTACAATCAAAGTAGGTAGGCTGGCAGAATGTCCTGCGTATATACATGCATTAAGCAGCAATGCAGTGGAATTTACCTTGAAGGGCATAACAGAACAGTAAATGCTATTGATGGGCATATCCTAGCTTTCCTCGACACTCGTTTTTTATTTGGCGCTGTATTTAAGATCCTGTCTCCATCAGTCTATACCTCTGGTTTAAAGCAGGGACTACAGGGCCTCAATCCTGATCAGTGCCTCTGGGTGTTACCATAATAAAAAAAGAAATGAAGTGAAATCATCATGTTTAAGATGCATTATGCTGAATGAAATCTTAGTGCTATCGGCTGTGCTGGTGGAAGGGAAGGTTAAGTGTTAAGCACTGAGATCATTGTATGCACCTTGAAAACGCTGATTCTTTCCTCCCTCCCCCCGGCACCAGCACCCCATTGTTACAAGGGCTTTAATATCTAGAGCCTAACACATGGTCTTGCTGTTTTTGCATTGTCCACACCCTTACATGGCAGCTTCATTTTGGCTGTTACAGCTGTACGTGCGTGATTAGTTGTGTACAAAAGCTGTTCTGTTTGGCTAGCAGCTTCGTTGCTGCCATGTTGACAAATGCTCTTTCCAGCAAAATGTACAAAAATAAATAACAGCAGAGGGAAGGGGAATGCAGGAGCTAAGTGAAATCATTTAGCTTTTAGGGTACCATTCACATTTGTTCTAGAAACTGCTCCGGCATTACAAGAAAACAAAAAAAGCAAAACAAATTCACTGAGTCCTTATATTCACATTACCCAGACAGCACTGAAGGATTTGTCTTCAGGAGCGACCCTTAGCAGCACTGAAATTGTCATTGAAATAGCTCAGAGGAGGAGAGGGGGAAATCTATAAACAACCCTTTAATGTTTAACATAAGAGCTTCTGAACACAATATCAATATCTAGACACTGTGGCTTATTTGTTTTTTTGAAAATCAATAGAGTTTATATAACACCTAAGGAGTGGCAGGCTTTATTGGTATAATATCTGGACCTAGTTTATATATGAGAATCCCACACAATAGAATTAAAAGTTCATGGATAAAGTTTTTTTTTAAATCAGCTGGGACCATTAGAGCCACTGACTTTCAATGAGACGAGGCTGCTGTGTGCCTGAATCACAACTGAAAATGGAATTTACGGTCCTAAACATGTAGGTAGTTTTTTAAAAAATGTTACCCTGTTAACTACAAAATACCTGTGTTTTATAGAAGAATCCTGATTGCCTTTTGAAACCTTACCCATCCCTTTTCCAAATGTTCTAGCGGGAAGTAATGGAATGGACTCATGAGAGCATAGGTCTGGGCGTCAGGATTCCTGGGGTTTACCCCTTCTCTCTAGCAAGTCCCAGAATTGCCCTCCTCAGTCTCCCAGCCTGTAATAGGAATATTAACTCGTGAGGTTTAATTAGTGTTTGTAAAGTGTGTTGGTGTCCTTTGATGAAAGGTGCTGTAGAAGAAGTATGAGGTATTACTTGTTAGTACTCAGACCATCATTCACAGCATGCAGTGATTGAAGTCTGGTGTTTTTTTCCCTGTGGTTTGGAAGGGGGAATAAAAGGACTTGAATCCAAATGGTTTTAAGTTAGTCTATTTATGCTGCTCCACGTCAGACTTGTTTTGAATCCTCCTAGTGTGAATCACTTTTCATATTCAGTTCAGGCTTTCAGCTAATGGCTATGCAGGATTGTAATTCTACTCTCCATTTTCAGAGGCTTTTCTGTTATGAAAAGAGAACCCATATTTTCATGTATCCTTATTACAGAGAGAGCGCCTCATTTTAGTTCCATTTTAGTCTCAGATTTACCTCCACTCCACAGACCGGCAGTCATTTCACTTTAATAACTGGGTATCAGAAATGACGCTTTCCTGAAGGCGTGGGGAGAGACCTGGGTGAAGAGTCTACATTGCACCCACTGTGGGGGGAGCTGGGACTGTTCAAAGCAATCAGACCCTCAGAGCTCCCCATGCACCAGTTTGTGAACAGTCACTGTGCCCATCAGGCATCTCTGCTGTGCTATTCTTCCTCTTCTCCCCGCCGTATTTGTGCTTACTCCACCTGTCTCTACTTACACAACAGCGGATGGAACATCCCACTCTCTAAATGGGGTTAGGGAAAGTTGTTCCCCTGCACTGCAGGTTCCATAAAGATGGTGCTGGGGTGCCAGAGTCTCAGGATTTGTCAACACAGAGAAAAAGCCTGCAGTAGCTACTCTGAATGCCCTGTATAAGGCAGGGGTTGGAAACCTGTTGTGTGATGGATCATATTAATGAAAGACTGTATTAATAATGCCTGTATTCCTAACCTGGCCTCTCTTAACTGTTGGGTGCTTGACTTTGCAACCCAAATAACCTTTTTGCCATGTCATTTTTTGTTCCAACTTCCCAGTATTATGTTTAAGAAAAAGGATAAAAGCCAAATTGTCAAAAAGCCGTTGTCAGCATTTGAACTGCGAACCATCAGCTGGAATAAGTACGAAGTTGGTAGCAAAGGAAGCCTGTTTATCCCAGGATTGGAGTAATGGGCTTCTGGGGTCAGATAGTGGATCCAGGAGGTGATGGGAGCCTGGCCATTGTTTTCTCCCCTTCCCTTGCGAGTGGGGGAGGTCCAATCCCACCTGGTGCCAGGGAGGATGGGGCACCAGCTCCGAGGAGCTCTCATTAGTGTGCCTGCGCTGATAGCATGAGCCCCAATTCTGAATGTTCGGTGACTGTGGCGGGCTGCCAGATTTTTTCTGAGGAGGAACACAAGTAAAAGAAAGGAAACGATGATTTTAACAAGTTTATGTACCTCAGAAAAATTAAGCATGTGATTTCATGTAAAAGGCACTTCCTAGAGCCCAAAAGTTGTCCCTCTGCTGAACGTCGAAGTGCTGCTGTAAATAATGGAGTTCTTAACATGGGAAGAGTTAGACAACCTAAATATAGGGGGTCACGATCAGCTCCTCCTAATAGATACAAAAGATGTTCTGTCCCCTTGCCCGTGGCAGCCTGGGAAAAGAAATGACCAATGTTTCCTCTTACGAACTTTAGTTTAAAACAAACTTTATTTTTGTTAATGAGAAGAATTATCGGGGATATCAGTCCTGCAAAAAGCCGCTACATAAATAATTATACTTCTGGGTAAAAAGGATCTCACTCCCCAAAGCCCCCATTTAAAAATGAATCCTCCTTACTGCTGTTATCACATGTATATTGTAACAAGGGCAGTATTTAATGCATTATGGATCTGCTGGAGTTGAATATGAAAAGCATCTGACTGAAATTTTTCTATCCAATTGCTGAGGTGAGCCATGGTCACATCTGTGGAGGAATTTGCTTCACAGATGAAACGTTATATTTAACATGAACAATGCCTAATATGACAGTTTGGAGAAGAGGCTTAAGGAACACGGCTTGGTTCACCTCTCACTGGGAGAACTCTTGTTTTCAGTGAGAACTTGTCCACAGAAACTGATGATGCAATATGGCCCATAGCTTTAGAAGACAGAGAAGACCTATGCATCTTCTCAATCCGACTTGCCATGTTCCCCATTGTCTATTCTCGAGTGCTTTGTCCAGCCTAATTTTAAATGACTTCAATGATGGGGCTTCCACCAGTTGACTTGGGGACAGTAGCCACCCCTTGTTTCTTGATATTCACAATCCTTCCAGCCCCAAACGTTCAAAAATCATGAGTCAGGACCTGCAGAATCAAAATCGGCTTCAAAAACCTAAGATTAAAAAACAGTCCGTTTTTTATTTGCCTTCTGGTTGTTGAGCCTCTGGGGTGCGTTGAATTCACGTTTTCCAGCTTCTCTCTGTAACCATGATGGCTAGAAATTACTTTCATTTTTTAAATTGAAAGCTGAGATTCCCAAGAAAAATGCCAATTATCACAAGACTTGATAAAATCATGGAAGTTGGCAACTCTACATTTTTCACTGTCTAATTTAATTCAGGGGAGCTGGATGGAAAATCTTTCCCGTAGCCTATTGCTGAATGAAGGCTCTTGTCCTCTTCTCCAAGTAGGCAGACCTTTGTACCTGGATGAGATTGTATATGGATACATAGGTGTGCATGCCCAGACCTGGATGCAGGATCAGGGTCTTTTTTTACCAGCACTGATCACCCAATAAGAAACCAGTACAGAAAAAAAGGCAGCACCAGCAGTAGAAATAAGAAAGTATAAATCTATACAGCAGCACTAATACAAACCATAACTATGGCCACTGTTTTCCTTGCAGCTGCCACCGTGGAATTGCTGCTCTGCTGGCTACCCTTGCCTTCTAATCCTTTTGTGATTTGTGAATGATTAAGATAAAATCAGACAGAAAGCAGAGTTGGCACAGCCAGGCTGTTGCTCTATTAGAAGGTCCAGATGTACTGACTGGATGTTCCTCATTGCTTCTGATGGGGAGAAACAAAACAGGGCGCTCGTTAGGTTTAAAGGATTTGGTAAGTGCACATGTGTCACCATTCTAACTGCCTTTGATGGGTACCAGATGGCAAACAGAAAAGGATCAACAGAGTAAGGGGGGGGAAGGGAGAGGTTTTGTGACCATTTTAATGTGAATGCTACATTTAAAAGATGCATTTCTTAAATTTTTCTATCTGCTACATAATTTTAACCACCCTACCACTTCCAGCTGCCTGTCACATACTGCTTGTATTTGGATTGATTGATGTATTCAGAATGAGGATGAACCGTTCCTGATGGGGTTTTAGCCCTTTCTTCTTAGAAAGTAAGAAGACACACTCAAATGGTAGAATTACCTCATGGTCAGCCAGAAGTCTGTGAAGCTGTGCCAGTCTGTACTAGCCAAGGGTCTGCCTGATATGTTTAAGCTCTCTCTCAAATCTGTACTTGGGCTGTAACATTGGAAGAGGGTAGGATGCGTGCACACATGCCCTCCCCACGACACACATGTGCATGTGTACACGCACATCAGCATCGTAATAGTATGGCTTATTGTTTGCCATGTGCTTACAATCTGCACTATGCTGCGTACAAAGCAAATATCAAGTCAGTTCCTGCTCTGAAGAATTTAAAATGTTAATTGAGTGCTAATTAACTACAGACTTGATGGGTGGCTTTAAAAAAATTCTTTTTTTTTTTTTTTTTTTTTTTTTTTTTTTTTTTTTTTTTGGTAAAAGTAAACAGGCAGTTGGGGAAGAGAAATTCTGTCAAGTTCTATTTGGACAAAAACTATTTAATCACATCAATTTCTTCTGTCCCTTAACTAACGTTCTGAAAAAGCCAAGCAAAGCTGGAAGTGAGTGGAAAGATGATTATGCACAGAAAAGGTCCTGAAAAGGGACAAATCTTTTGACATGACAGGGTTTACTTATTCATTATTCTTACAACTGTTGCTTGTAATGGGGAAATGCTTTTGTCTCTTGGGTAACGGGGGCAAAAATCCCCTGAGTTATTAGGATTAAAATATGGGTTCAGATCCCTACGTGTTGTAAATCAGTGTTGCTCCTTTGACTCCAGTGATTCGTATTTTGGTTGCTGTCAGCTTGAGGATCTGAGCCATAATGTATTTTTTCTACAGTTGGTCATAAACCTCTGTGGCTTATAAGACTGCTCACCTGGCACTGGAATAGCCAGGCAAGGGAAATGGAGTAAATAATTCCGGTGAGTGGTTCCAAGTCCCTTTGGGCAGCTCTACCTTCTTCCCAGGCTAAGACATCAAATAGAATATCAAATGCCCACCATTTTCCATTCGGTTTTGAAAGTTCTCGCCCTCCGTTGTTCTTGGACTTGTCTCATGACTTGTATTTGCCACAACTGCAGCTGTGTTGTGGGCTAAAATGAACACAGTTGAATGTGTATGTGTAGGGAGGGGGTGGAGTGGTGTTCAGAGATTCATCATTAGCAAAGGAAAGGGGAACTTAAAAGTACTTGTCATCATAAAAGCCAAGATCATCATTAGTGGTATGTGTATCAGTGAAGAGTAACCACTAGGCAAGATGACCCATTTACTCTGTCTGTGTTCCTCTTGTGGTGGCAAGCCCTTCCTTATCAGAACCCAGAGCAGTCCCACTCTTTTTGGTGGCTGGAGTTGTAGGGAAGGAGCTGCGAAGTCGACTTCTGCTTTGTGTGTTACAGCAGGGCCAGGAGGAAGTGTGTGTTTCTGCCATACTTCATAATTCTGGAAAGACGAAACTCCATTGATGCCAAAAGTCTGAGATAGGATGATTGACTCCAAACTGTGTATTGAACTGGCTATAAGCAATAAAAGCAGCTGCCAACAGCTGCGTTTTCATTATCTAATGCCTCTTTAATCCCAGTTCTCAGGAGACCCTCACTGCGGTGGGACAAGAATTGCTGATCTTAAGTAAGAAGGAAAGGATTGTTGGAGAGCTCTAACTGGGATGGTTTTACAAGGAAGAAGCTGCAATGTGATACCTACCATGTGACTATTGCGAATAGGTTTTTCTATATCATGCATGCAGAATCTAGTCTGATCTTTAGCTTGGTTTAAAGTGTCAGATTGCAATAAACTGCTGAGTCATCATGGGGCTAGTATTGCTGATTCTTCCCTGTTAGTGTATTCATTTCCCGAAATAACTGTAAGAGCTCCAGGCCACTATATATATATTTCTTATTGACTGTTTCCCTCAGTGTGAAAGACTCTCAAAATAATCAAATAAAATCACACACGTGTGCGCGCACACACAAATTTAAAGTCTTTCATACTGAGGTAAATGGTCAATAAGAAATATTTGTTATAAACATTTAAATCTGCTCGTAATGCAAAAGCATTCTATATTTCTACTGCACGTTCTGTAGCAACTGCTATCCAAGGATCTTGAAGTTTTCAAACATGAAATGTACCAACTCCACAGCCACCCACAAGATAGATGGTAATTGTCCCCATTTCAATGATGGAGAAACTAAGACAAAGAGAAGTCACATAGTGAGTCAGCAGCAGTGGAGCTGGTGTTAGAGTATGTGAGTCCTACTCCATGCACCTCTGTGTCCCAACTTCTTTTTCACACTTTGGCTTGCTGTGAAGTCATCAGCCTGTATTTGGCATCCTCCCCCAGTGCCATGGGAATATGTAATGTCACAGGGTTGTTATTCCATTGAAGAATATGCTAGAGAGAGAGAGGAGCTGTTCACTCTTCAGATTTCAGTTCCAGCAAATGCAAAGAGTGTAAAGAGGTGTCCTCAGTTGAAGCCTAGAAACAAAGGAATTTGATGCGCTTGGGCCTTGGGAATACTAAGCTTGTCCTGCCATGAGCAGCCTAAAGATTTGCAATATTTTTCATCATAGAATAGTACCGGTTTCAGGAGTCAATAGAAGGAAAATCCCAAACGTGATATGATGCTGCTTTATGTGGCATTGCTGAGAAATCCCTTCCTCAAAATTCAAAGCCAAATGATCCTGCCTGGATGAACTTGAATACCTTTAGGATACTGCCAGAAAAATGTCTACATCAATGCAGTCTTTGGGAAGGAAGATCCCAGGTCTCCTGAAAGGATTGAGTCTTGGGTATCCTCTCAAATATAATGATTTAAAGGGTAGGAGGTTTTACTTTGCTTTGACTGGTTTTAGGGCCATGCTCTTTTAACATGAAATGAATCTGGAAAAGATATACAATTAAAGAAAAGAAGTGGGTCATAATTTTTCACTAAGGGCCACATGAGACTTCCAATCATCCAAAACCTGCCCTACTAATCTTTCCGTGGATGTTATATGGAGTGAAAATGGGTGACAGTATTTTATCCTATTGATTTGTCTCTGCAGCAGCTGCATATACTGTGCATCAACACTGGTGCTTTAAGGAAGAGAGAGGCAGAATTCTGCCATGCAGTTAAAACACATGGGCTAGTTTATCATTGCTTGTGGAATAGGACACATGCCATTACCATTTGGGATGGAAGGGTGGGGAGGGGCAATAGGAGGCTTAGTGGAAAGGAAAGTATTCTGGATCCTGTACTTTGAGGTCCCAAAGCCCTTATAGGTTCAGTGAGAAGCAAGATAGTCGGTCTTATTTATATCTAGTAATAATTGCTTCCTTTAATTGCCCTGGTTTGTGAGCTTCTTCCCAGCAGGCTGGACTGAGATTTCAATTTAATTTTTATTTGCATAATCACTTGAGTGAAATACTAGAGAGACACACTCAACACAAAAGATTGAGCTGGGTTAGAATTTTGTCAGTTACTGTGTCCATATCCCCTCCTCGGAACCGGGTTTGAATCTCCAGCTTTATTTCGAGGGAGAAATGGGCTAAACGTGCTTTCAGTCAAGTATCTGTTTCATTGTGATCTGAACCCCTGGTAGTTTGACTTGTATTTTATTCCATTATCTGTCTTATTTAACCAGTAGCTCACTTCTAGTAGCTAGTACATCGTGCTTCCCACAGGGCTGTGCAGAAGTAAGCTAGAGTATGCCAAGGGTGGCTGCATTTTCCTTTCATTTATTAAAATGACTAGTGGCTTGCCCAGAGGTGGTCCAAGTATCACAAAATATTTGCAACCATTAACTGAACATAAACACCCTCGTTGGCTTCTTCCATTTTGCGGATGGGGAAACTGAGACACAGGAAAAAGAAGGCCCTGTCTGCCCCCTCTTTGTTTATGCTGAGTGGTAGCTTGTTTTGTGTGTAGCCCTATTGCAGCCAATGGCATCACTTGTAAAGTCAAGTCATACACACTCTGCGACAGATTGTAGCCCATCCCGCATGGTGGTGTGTGGTGCTCCATTACTTCTCTGTGATGTGCACCTTATTGGCGTCTCCAGTGCACTGGGGATAGTAGGCTCCATGGAACTCATACATCTGGCCCTTGCACAGATGTGCAGGGCAAACAGGCAACCTTGACTCTCTGCGTCTCCCTCTTACTTCCCCCAACTCCGCTGGCGACCTAGCTATAAAGGCATGCTAGGGAACATGCACCGTGCTGGGTATAGACCGAACCCAGTGTACTTCTGCCTTGAAGCAACAGGGAGAAGGGGAGGCGGATTGGGATTCCTGGACTCAACATCTCCCTTCCCACCTGCTCCATTATCAATTGTAAGGTCATGATTTTCACCTGTGAGAGTGAGGGTGGCAAAATTTGGCTTCTCAGTGCTTCACGAAAGGTCATAAAATGAGTTTGTGCCAAAGCTTGAAACAAAACCTCCTGAGTCCAACTCCCAGTTCCTTGTGATAGTCACTAGATCACAATACTGTCTAACACAGTGTTTCCCAGCTGCTGGGTTCTGGCTATGGGAAGGTTCTAGATGGGTCCCAAGGCCCTAGGTAAATGTACACTTGTGCCAGACCAGTGCGGGGGGGACGCTAGGTAATGCACGGGGTTACAGCGCCATTGCGGTTTGGTCCAGTCACCCGTCCATTCTGACATACACATTATTTTAGATATATACACAGCTGGAGTCAGTTTTCTTACATAAACATAGGCACATATTTATGCCACTAATATATACATATATGTAGGAAAACTTATTTTGTGTGTGTTTATTGGTCTCTATATGATATTCTTTTTCCTACTGTGTGAATGTGATAGAATGCCACTCCCTTACAGACCATGTTATGAAAACTGTAAATATGTATATATTATGCCCATGTACATTAAAATAGTTATATGGCACCTTGTTGTTCTAGCTGTGGTGACATGTGCCTGGTTTATATCTCTAAGATGTAGCATGCCGTTCAAATATGGTTTGATAAACTCAACATTGCACAGTCAATGTTTCACCCTAAAAGGTATACCTTGTCATCTGTTACAGGCTTCTCAATTAACCACTTGCTCCTCCCTCAAAGATGTACTGAAGTGACTAGTGTGTTGCTTGCTTCCTTTCTGCCTAAGCTAGTCAACTTAATATATATAAAATGCTATAAATGGTTCTTAATTGAACATCAGGAAGGTACACAAGTACCCATGTGGTGAATATAGGCACCCAGTATATTATTCACTTTGAAAGACGACAAAATTAAAACCTATACACAGATAAATACTTGCTTGTCTCTATTTATAAGCAACCATGTTCATCCTTAGAACTCTGGGCTCTTTTACACATTTTAAAAGCTGCAGTATCAAATGAAGATATGATGATGATAGTACAGTGTAATAAACTGCCATATAACTCCAGATTTACTGACAGCAGCCATAATCCCTTTGACATTACTCTCTTAGCCCAAGGGATGGGCCAAGCCACTAGCAGCAGATATCACCAATGGCCCTGTTCCAGCAAATGACGTAAACATGTGCTTAACTGTAAGCAAATGGGTAGTCCCATTTAAAGTCAACGGGGATACCCAGGGGCTTAACTTTAAAAATGTGATTAAATGCTTTGCTGAATCAGGCCCTCTGGTGATTTGTCTCCGGCTAGTGGCTTAAGGATAACAGCCTTCTATTGCTATCTGCTCATGGAGTTACTCCTTTAAAAAAAAAAAAAAAAAAAAGACCTATCAATCCCTGCACGTAGACCACAACCTTCTGTCTTGAGCTGCAACTTACCACCTGAGAAGGCAAGCACAATATGTACCTTAACTGTGTTGTGAGGCTTGAGTAAAATGCAGAATGCACTTGACTTTCAATTGGACACATTCTCCTCACTTTTGAGACCGAGGCTGGAATTTTCGAAGGTCGTGGGTTCTCTACCATTTGAAGAGCTGTGGCAGGAATTGTAATTAGTCATCTGTAGGGTGATGTTTAACTTATGTGGTTTTCAGTTGCTCGGGCCAACCTTTATCTGATGAGAGACTGTCCAACATATTGGCTAAGTATGTCTGGTGATGTCTTCTGCTAGTAGCTCAAGGAGTTATTCCTTTGAAAAAAGATGCATAAATCTTGCACATAACCCTTGTGAAAGAAAATTCAACTCATCCCCCATCAAACCCCTGTAAGAAAAGAAAAGAGGAGTATTGGAAGAAGCCTAGAAGTGTAATAAATCTTAGCAATGGCAGATTAGGGGGTGAGTAGATTTGGTTGAAATTTTTCATAATGGTTTTCATAATGGTTGATGAAAATTTGTCAACATGGCAAATTTTGATTGGGGAAAAATATCATGGGGAGCTTCATATGACTCTTTCTTTCCCCCCCAAAAAATATTGCCTCTCCCCCTACCCTGGCTTGTTCAGGGCATTCTGGGGGGAATGGCGAAGATCTGCGTATAGGATGCCTGCTCTTCCACTGGCATAAGATCTGATGGCATTACACCAGTGGCAGGTCAATTGGGCCCTTTGCTGTTTGATGTCTGTGTGGGGGAGGTCAGGCCGGGGCTGCGACAGAGAGGATCATGGAGTTGCAATGGTTCCCAGTGGCTGCTCTCTGCTACATCTGAGCATAACTCTCAGGTAGCAGAGAAGTGGGGCCAAATCAGAAAACTTGTCAGGCTACAAATGCTGCCCTTGTCTCCTCTGGTTTTGCTATTCTTGAATTCCGAAGGTAATTCTTGTGAAGTGTCAGCCAGCTGCAAGGGATGTCAATGTCTTCCCCCTCTCCCCCTGCTTTATTTGTTGATACTTCAAAGTAGACCCTTTACTGCAAAGTGACAGCAATACCTATGGACAAATGCAGGTGCACAGAGGCTATTTTAAAAGACCACTTCAGTGAATGGATGACAATATCCCATCCAACGTAAATGGGGAAAGAAGATGTTCTTTGCTGAAGTGTGTATTAAAGGGGAAATAAAGGGGGCATTTGGGTATGATAAGAATTTTGTGGGATCCTTCTTGTTGAGAGAACTTAATTAAAATTGCTAAAAACTAGTGAGGAAACATTCTCCTAGATTACAAATATCTGAAGGTTCTCCCAAATCCACTTCTCTGTTGTTAAGAAATGGAAGATTAGTTTGGCTGGCTGGCTCTGTAGCAAACCTGTCCGAACAGTTACACCGAGTCCATGTTGCTAATGGAGTAACAAAGAATTAAACAGTCATGTTAATTTCAGATTCCATTTGAAATACAGATAATCCAGTGTTCACAACCCGTCAAGAGTCAGTAAATTAGGAAAAGAGTCGATAAACAGGAAAAGACTCTCCATTAAAATTTAGAAAGGATTATAAAGAGTGCAGAGTAAAATCAGAAGAACTATAAATAAAAGAACATTGTGCTCCTAATGCCTGTCAGTTCAGGGAACACACTGCTTGTTGTTTCTTGTTGTTGCTGTTTCCAGTAGGAAATCTTAAGTGGGAACCAGTATAATTTAGCTGTCGGAGGGAGATGATGGGAGTCTGCTCCTGGGTTCTGCACCACATGTTGCTAATGACCTGTTGTGTCACCTTGGTCAAATGTGTTCCTCTTTGCCTCAGTTGGCCCCGCTGTAACATGGATATAATAATTACTTGTCTGACTGGGGGGGGGGGGATTAGAGGGGTGTTGGCTCCCCCTATTTAAACATCTGTAATGTGCTTAGTGATCCCCACAGGAAAAAAAAGGGTTTATAAGCTCCTTGGAGTAGGGACTTTGTTACTTTGTACGGTGTTTCGCACTCTCTGGGGATCCTTAGGCGCAACTGTGTTGCAAATAATGAAAAACAATAATAATAAACTTTTAATTTCTATGGTTTCGTTTACCTAACGACTGACCCAAAGCTAATGGAGCACCGTCTCCTACTGGATCGGGACCTTAGTGGTTCCCCACTAGGTTCTGGGTCCTGACTCTTCATATGCATCCAGAGTAATCGCAGATGTCTTATTAGCCACTTTCTCTGCAATTCCTTTCTTGGCTGCAGCCTGAATAATCCTGCTGAAACTGTGAAGATCCGGAACTCTTTTCAGAGGCTGGACAGTAATCTCCTGAGATGCTAGGAAGTGGATTTGTGTAATGAAGTAATTAGCGGTCCACAGTACCCAGTGAGAGTGTCTGGAATCTCAGCTGTGATTCTGTGGAGCCCAAGTGCCGGTAACAGGATGCTGCTGTTGAGAATAACATTTTATAACCAAGGGAGTTCCCGTGGTAACAGGGGATTGAAGGTGGGGAGTGGGTAGGGTGTGTGTAGGCTAGTAGAGGGGTACTTCATCAGTTAGCTTTTAAAGGCAATTAGGATTTGGCACAAATTTGCTGGAAGCAGGGCTACATGTGGGTAGGAAACAGTTGTTGTTTAAAACACTCGTATACACACGTCAAGCTGCGAAGCAGTGTACGCGATCTTCATTTTGGAAGAGAATAGTTCCCTTGTTAAACCCAGAGCTTGCCATTATTGTGATGTATGGCGAGCCCGTTTAATTGATCAGCCATATTACAGTCACTTGGGAGGAGTCATCCCTTGTTCCTTTTTTTGCTTTTTCTGTGCTCCGCAGGAGGAAATGTATTTGTTTGAGGCAGGGATCGGTGTCTCAGTGTGTGTTCACCACAGGCACTGAGGGGGTTAAGATTTATTGGCTTTAAAGCCCCACTCCTGATATGTGGTATGCTTTGCTGCGGTACTTGGAAAGTCAGGAGTTCTTGTGCTTGTGCATACAAAGTTGTTTCTGCTTTTTTATGGAGCATATTAGTGTCATTGAATAATGAAGACAGAAAACATCTTACGGGATGGTTTTTCAAACTTATGTAACAATGAAGACCCTAGAGTCAGCTGGTTCCCTTGGTCAGTATCCATGCACTGGCATAATGAATGTTAGCGTGTTGTACAGGATTGATTCCCTAAAGGCTTCTTGGATTTTTTGTTGGTTTTTACACAAAAAGACAATTTAGTAAAACAAAACTGCTTCCCCTCCCCCCACTCCAAATCTTACTTGTATTGTCAGTAGCAGTTGATTTTGATGGCACAAATCATGTAAGGCTTTCATGATAATGCCCCGAAGCTCATACTCTCAAAATTGACTAGTGGTTTTAGGTCTTCCAGTTTTTAGAAGCCCAATTTGACACCATTGGAGGGGTCTGATTTTCTTGGGGCAGGTGCTCAGCACTTCGAGAAAATGAGGCTTTTTAAGGTGTCTCAGGTTGAGCACCCAAAAATCACTAGTCACTCCTGACCATCTTGACCTAGGTCATTAAACCTGCCAGCTTGTAAATTTTAACTTCTCACATCAAGCCTGATCCTTCTTATTTGTATTAATCTTTATACTCGCATAAGTTTTATTGAGACTAAACACACTCGTCTATACTCTAGACTACACTAGCACTAGTAAAACTGCATTAGCACGCCCCCTAGGCTCTGAGTTTTTGATCTTGACTCAATGCTGTGGAAGGTGCTTTCTTTTGACCAAGCAATTGTCTGACTATAGATGATTGCTGGAGTATTTTTTTTTCCTTAGGTGGGCTGAGGTGATAGAGGGGGAACTGTATATTGTCAGCAGACTAACGACTGGTGGTGTAAATTTACATGAAACGTGCAGATGTCGTAGCAGTGGGTGCATTGATTGTTTCAAAAATAGAGAGGAAAACAAACCCTTCATTGATCACATAAACTTGCTCTTCCTTTCCACTAGCATATACTTGTTCCCAGAGCTATAGAGGGATATTTAAATTAAAACTATTCATGTTAAGTGTTGACCTATTTTGTTTCCTGTCTTCTATCACCTTATTTATTTTTAGCCAAGCCTAAAAACTTTGCTTATAATGCTTGCCAGTATTCCTTCTTCAACAAAATGTTTAGACTTGGTTGAACATAAGAATTGTGACTAAACATGTTAATTGGTGAATACTAAATATTCAGGTTTATGTAGTGCTTAGTGAAGATGGGATGGAATATTTTAGATTACATTGACTATACAGGAAGTCGGAGTGAACAGAAAGTGTGTATAACTGGCTGCCAGTCAATCCAGAGTGAGCCTCTTGATGGATGGGCCATGTGTTGGTTTGTGTGACGTTTCTCAAAGATAATGACAGTGACATATATCAAAAAGGACTGCCTTTCAGCTCGTCTTCAGATGTCAGTTGCCAATCCTTTTAATGTAAATGATATTTAAAATTGGAGATGGGCCCAAACTGCAACATCAGATCCACAATGCTTGCTATATGTGCATCCGGATGAGGATCTGAAATCCGACTGTTGTGTGACTGGGTCACCAGATCTGAACCAACTCTAAATCTCTCCATGCACCCTAAATTTAGGGAAATTGAGATTTGGAGCGGAATCCAGCTCTGATTTCACCCACTCTTTGTGGTTTTAATTAAAGTTGGTTGACTCACTGGCAATGATCCAAGTTAAATATGCAAAAGCAAACAAGTCCAAACTGGAGATAGAAAGGTGATTGCTATTCCACCATATTGGTTTTAGAAACTGCACCATACAGGCTCATTGTGGGTGTGTTTTTTCCATAATTGAAGTCAGTGGTGGATTGCCATTGATTGCAATGGGATTTGGATTAGACCCCAAGTTTAGAATTTAAGAATGGCACAATGGAATAGGTTAAGGAACATAGGCTTTTTCATATCAGTCAGACTGTTTGTCCAAGTCCAATATCCTTCTGCAGAGGCAAGTACTTTCTGCTTCAGCAGAAGCCATCACTGCCCTTACCTCAGCAATGTACATAGTCAAATGGTGTGTGCGTGTCTGAGAGAGCGGGAAATTCCTTCTCGACCCATAGGATCAATTCAGCCTCTGAATAATAGTTTTGCTAGCCCTCTAGAGTAAACGATCAGTTCTGCTCTATCAACAGTATATGACTGATCTCCTTGGGTAGTGAATCCTATAGGCTGGCTGTGGTTGATAAAGAATAGCAGATTAAACTCAGGACTTCCTCATTTTCTGATGTCAGAACCTGTTTGGGTTTTTTTTGTTAGCTGAAAACTGAGACATTGCGTATCCATCAGAATTATATAGTAACAGCTCCTTGGGAGTTTAAACAGGACTTTTTATCGGTGCTTATGTTGGTGGTAGGTAGATAAACAGAGAATATCTGATCTGCAGTGACAATGCATGTCACATTGTGTCCTCTGAATTGCCTAAACATCCAGTATTACAATTAGGTAGAGCAGCATATACATAGATGACAAAACAATTAAACAGCAATGAAACATAAAGGGAGGAAATTAACAAGTAACCAAATGCATTTGACACAGAGATCAAAACATATTGACGGTGTCTCACAACTCTAATAATTTGGTTGAGCTGTGCGAAGCTTAACATTGATGCTCGCACACAACCTCTGATTAACATTAAGTGGTGCTGTCATTCTGACATAGCTGGATAAACCAATATTGAATAATCTATTAAATATGTCAGACTCAAACAGGGAGAGCAAATCTTATTACATTATTTCAGCTGTAATTAGATGGGAGATAAAATCATAAACAGATATGTTTAGTGACTTTTTCTCTGACTGTATGCAGAAGCACCTGGATTTCAGTTGCATTAGGGGGAAAAGCTGGATGTGTGCCAAGAACTAACGGCTGCCCAGGAAATATGAGGTTGAGAGGTGATTTATGTAATATGCACAGAACAGGTTTATAAATCCGATGAAATTAGCTACAATCTTCCTGGAGCTCATGACAATTGTAATGCATGTCTCTGCATTTAACTGGAAATAGTAGTTCAGCGATTTTACAACATGATGCTTGGCTTACTTTTTTTTTGAAACCTCCTTTTGTTTTAGGGTGTTAACTGTTAGTCATTAATAAAGTGGATAAGACCATTATGAACTCTCATACACAAAGCCAGTTTATCTCTCTCCATCTAATCCCTCTACCTTTTCAAAAGTATTAGGGTTGCACAGTGAAGCCTTAAAAAAAAATAAATCAGGAATTACGAAGTTAAGGCTTCTTCTGCAACCTTAACTCTACCCTCTTGTGTGTGTGCATTACAATGCAGATTTTTATTCTGTGATCTCGTACTATAGTTTCCATGGGAGCGAACCCCTGCCTCATGTATGACTTGATCCTGCAGGGTGCTCAGTACTTTGGTCCTGACCCAGCAATGGGACTACTTGACTTTAGTGGAAGGGGCTGCCTGTGTACTGAAGAGCTTTGCTGGAGTGCTGACTGCTTTGCAGTATCAATTCCTCAATGTACAAGATGGATGGTGTCACTGAATGAAGCAGCTGTTTTATTTCTTGTCATTCTATCCATTTAGTATGTGTGGCCCCAGGCCTTATTTACGGCACATGATCCAAACCCTGCCTTCCTCATGATAGTACCTAAGCCGTCATGGACATGTAATAAATTCATCTTCACGTCACTCCTGTGCATGGGGAAAGTAGCATCACCATTTTACAAATGCAAAATTGAGACACAAGAAAACTAAGTGGCTTGCCCAAGATCCCATAGGAAGCCGATGATGGAGGCAGGAAGACACTCCAGCTTTTCTGCGTCCCCTGCCAATTCCTTAACCGCAAGACTATTCTCCTCTTCCATTGGAACCCCTCCTCACTCACTACACACCATACGACTTCTGCAGTGAATGAATATGTGTGTGCTGTCACAGTCACTGTATTTCATGCTGTAACTGCAATGAATGAGCCAGGAGTACTCTGGTCCTCATCAGTGAGCACTCTGCCTTTGACTTCACGGGGACCAGAATTTCACCCTCACTATGCGACCCTGCCTCATTCTCTATCCAAGCTTTGAGCTAAATGAGGCATAAATTTAAATCCTGTGCTGGTTGGTAAGGAGTGGGGAAAAATGATTTCTGTCAAATCTGGGCATACACTAAGGTATGCTTAATTGGGTGCATATCCTGTCCCAAGTGGCCAGGTAACCTATTTCCAGCACTGTTTATAGTCCATAGATGTAACCTCTGGTAACGTATTCACCTTACTATATACAATGAAAGGAACTGGAGAGTTCTAAGAAACAGAAGTGATTGATAGCAGGTCCACACAGGTTTGGTCTTTTTCCTATGTTTTCTGTTGGAGGAAGGGACAAATGGTTTGTGAATAAATACCAGCATATTTACATTCCTTGTTCGGTTCAGCTCCTGCACCTTTCTTCCAGTTGGGATGGCAAAGAGTGCTGAATAATTCATATAAAGAGTTGTTAATCCCTCTTTCACCTTCCCTGTTGCCCTGGGGTACACCTGCTTCTGAGCTAATAGAACATGTGACCATTGAGATTTTTATTGCAACTTCCATGTGAAAGCCACGGAGCCTGCCTGCATTCTGAAGTGCCGCTAATGAGAACAGTGTGATCGGCATGCAAGTACATTGATACACTTAATGCCCCTGGATTTAGGTAGCGGAGCACTGAGGTGATATTTTTTACTTTTGCCGATGATCTAGAACTGGTGGCTCTTCGAGTGCTTGCTCACGTCGATTCAAAGTAGGTATGCATGTGCTGCCTGCACAGTCATCAGAAGGTTTTTTCCCTAGCAGTACCAGTCAGCTTGGCACAGGTGCCCCCTGGAGTTGTGCCTCCATGGTGCCGTGTATAAGGTCCTGCTTCCTCGTCGCCTCTTCAGTTCCTTCTTACTGCCCGTGATGGTCGTTGGAGCTTTTATCGTCGCTTGCTTCAGCAAGCATTTCCCCTGTGGTCGTCTTCTGTGGTTCCTGTAAATAGTTAGATTAGAATTAGTTAGTAGTAGTTAGCTAAAGTTTTCTTTGGGGGGTTCTCTCCCCCACGTTTCCTTTCACCTGGAGCATGCCTTGGTCTGACAGCGCGCTCCGTGAGGGTGCTGAAATAGATGTGAGCAACTCATCTCAAAGAAAAACAGTTAAAAATGGTAGGTAACTGGGGTTTTTTTCTGATTTCTCTTACCAGTGAACTACGTGTAGACGACACTTTAAAAGGAGCCAGCAAAATTCAAATTGATTGTGAATTCTCTAGCTCACAAATCTGTTAGCAATCTGTGCAAACAGAATCTTGTTCTGGTAAATTATGAATTACTGGATAAATACTTGTGGGATAAACAGAATATGTAATAAGAAACCATTAAGTGTATCCCCATATGGAAGGAAATTGATTGAACTCCACCTTCTTTTATGGTGTCAGGAAATGGCATCAAAGGGAAAGTTACATGGGATAATTAGAAGCTTTTAAAATTTAACATTGGCTAAGAACAGCTACATTTGTCTGATCAAGTAGGCTGAGTGTATCTAGTTGTTGTTGTCTTTCTCCCCTTCTCCAGACCCTGTATGCTCAATAGCTTTGCCTGTGTTGCTGAATGAAAATGTTCTTACGGCAATAGCAGACTAACTTACTAGCTGCCTCTCCACGTGTTTGCTTTTTTTTCTGCCTCTGTTTAGGTCATATGTTTGCCTTAAGTGCATGTAGGCTTGGAAACAGTTTGTTTTTTCATTAGCATTTCACTTCTTATAGAGTTGGACTGGACAAAGCACCGGAGGGACAATCCTGCATTGGGAGAGTTGTGGACTAATGTGTGTCTAACTTCTGACTGGGAGAATACACTTAAAGAAAAGCATCAATAGAAATATATGTGAGGACATAAACTCACGTTAGCATGGATTCTTCTAGAAGTTTTATCCTTTAATGGCAGCTGCGTGGTGCAGTGAGTGAGTGTTTGAATCTCTAGTGACCTGAGTTCTTGAATCTTAGCCCTCGCTCCTGCAGAGGTTTACAGATGTTCTTAATGTTTCCCATATAAATAGTCCCAATGGGAGTATTCATGTAAGTCAGCCTTTGCATAATAGGACCCTAGTTAGTTTCAAAAAGCAGGTGGATCTGATGGGTCTCCTAATTCCTATTTGTGCGGAACACAGAGCTATACTGACTGTGAAGTAGAGAAGCACTTGGCTATATAAGTGGATTCAGAGAACACCCAGTCCAGGGTTTTCTTGTTCCCAATCTAGTTAAACACTGATTTTATTGCCCATTGTGGCTGCATAGGGACTGATGAAGCCGTAATTTGGAAGGGACTGCTGAATAGATGAAGCTGCTGGAGAAGTCCAGATGATTTAGAGTCTCTGCTCAAGAGGAACTCAGTCATAGAGTAGCAGAAGTCAGGTGTAAGTTACGTTGGCAGATCATGGGACACCTTGAACTGCACCTGGCTTCCAAGGATTCTACAAAGCATTAGACCTCTTCCAAACCTGCTAGTTTGGAAAGCAATAGACGGATTTATCGTTCTCAAACAATGGCAGGTTTGAAAGAGTTGTTGTGCTTTGAAGAATGCAGGGCGCACCTTCGGGGAGAAAAATAGGGGCATACTCTTTAACCCTGATGTACACTCGATGGGGGGAGCTATTGGAGGGACAGAGTAAATGCAAAGAGGGTGATAAATACTGAACTTAAAAAAAAAAAAGTCTGATCTTCTATATGGGAATTGTTGGTGTTTGCATATTCAAGATGAGCAACAGAAGATCTTTCGCAGAACAGCGATCGGTACCAACATTGCCGGTTATGGTACGTATTTACTCTTTTCAGAAGTTGGATGAAATATCAGTACATTGAAGAAAAACCCAACCTGCCCTTACTGAAGCCAATTAGCTCTCTACTATTTATGGATGGGCTGAAAAACAAATAGGCCCTAAGTGACAATCAAATCAAATAAATAAATAAACCAACAAACCCTGGGGGAAACTGCTAAAATTTCAGACAATGTTAAAGACGTGGGTCAGGACCCTACAAGGTGCAGAGTGCCCTCTCCTCTCAGCTGTTAGATGTCAGCCAGCAGCTTGCAGAAACAGGCCCAGGAGGGCAATCCATGTCTTTAAGGATAAGTCATCACATCCAGCCAGGGGGTGATTATCGCACGTGCAGGCATATCTGAATTAGCATTAATCTAACTAGTGTGGGTACCAATAGCAATGAAGCTATGGTTGCACGGGTGTCATCGTATTAGTAGAGCCCTGCAAATCTGCGGGTATCCGCTTTATATCCGTGGATTGTTTTTGTGGCTCACAGATGGATGAGGATCCAGATTTTATATTTAAAGCCCTGCAAAACCATGGATATCTGCAGATCACTTCTGCAGATAGGATGAGGATCCAAATTTTGTATCCATGCAGGGCTCTACACATAAGCCCATTTGGGAGCCTGGGTACATATTTGAGCAGCTAGCCCATGCAGAAGTCCATTCTGCCATCACTTCACTGCTGGTGGTACCCAAGATAGCTAGATGAAAGCTACCTTGTGTATGTGCTGCAGTCGCACCTGCGGTTGCAATGTAGATCTACCCTCAGAGGGCATCAGATCACATAGGAAATGTGATAAGGCACTTAACCCGCAGTGCTGGCCTTATGATTTGGTGAGACCAAAACTGCTGATATCTGTGTGCATGTATATAACATAGGAGCGTTTGTGTCTGTGAGGAATATTGGGTTCTGATACTGACGTCCTATAATATCCTGAACAAATCTTATGGAATTAAGAGAAACTTGATACGTGAAACCTTATTGAATTAGTTAGTACCTTTGGGGTACATTGTATTAAAATACGGTTGTGTACATGTTACGGCATTGTAGGTACCTTCTCTAGTAGGGTGGAGGTGGCTAATGTATGTTCTCCCTTATCAGCCCTTGGAAGATAACGCCCTGCAGAGGTGCATGGCATTCTAGTTCAAACTTGAGTCTTTAGAGATCCACAGGCAAAGAAAGGATTTTTGGACAAATAGCCGGGCTTTGTACTGGCTCTGGGCCTTCTTCCTATTGCAGCAAACAGACAGAAGCCCTGGTCCACAGGCCGCCCCAATCCTTCGGGGCTCCCTGTGGACCAGAGTTAGAAGGACTGGGCCTCCTGAGGTCCCATGAGCGTGTACGCTTGTTCTGAACTGCAGCTGCGATCAGCTTGTGACTGCAAAGGGAACCCTGTGCATGGCGTGGTGAAGGACTGCTCCAGCCAGAGCGCATGGTGGGGTTGGAAGCTGCTCTGGTGAGCTTAGAGGTTTTGTGTGTGTGTGTGTGTGTGTGTGTGTGTGTGTGTGTGTGTGTGTTCGTTCCTGTAGTGCTTTTGCTTTTAAGAATAAAATAAGCTTGCAAAAGAAGTGTTCTGTGGCTAACTTATAACCATATCAATTTGTCTAGAGACCAAGCCGGCAGGTGTGCTTGGGCAGCCTGTCTGTGTTGGGCATAACACATTGAAGACAGGGAACTGCGCAGCCTGAAAATACCCCGGTCAGAAGAGTGAGATGTTGATCTCCACCCAGGAAAGACAGTGACTGGAGAGTTAGAAGCCTGAAACAGGAAGCCCTTGCTGGACCAATAAGGGAGCATACAATTGTAGATGTCCTCAGCTGTGAAATGGGTCATGACACATCTTTCTGTAGCCCCTTTACTTGCTGGGTGCAGTGTTCAGAGTAATGGAGCGGTGGTGCTTTGAGTTAAGGCAGTGTGTTCCATGTTGGATGCACAGGTAATTTGCTGTGGAGTCTCTCCTTCCTTCAGAGAGAGGGGGGGAGAAAAAGTTAAATCATCCTAATGCCACCAGGAATGAAGGCAATCAGCTTACCCAGGCTCAGAGCAGCCCTTTCATTTATACATTCAGTGCTGCCTTCAGTGAGTCTGAGAAAGCATATTGCCTGCATTCCCTGTACAGCTAGAATGATTTAACATGCTGCTTTTTTTTTTTTTTGATGGGAGCAGGGATTCAGCAGGGGAAAGTAACTTGCCATGGTTCCTTAAGGAGCAGAATGGTTTAGCTGAACTGCGGTTGTACTGTAGCTGACGATGCAGAGAGGTACCATCTTCTACGCTACCGAGCTTACGGCCAGGCCCCAGCACGCTAGAAAAATTCACGCTCATTAATTGCCATGGGTAGCAGTTAAAACCTCTCCCCCTAAGCCAAGACAGAAAAGAACATTTCTGGGAAGAAGGCGTATCAGTGTGAGAGATGCAGCATGGTGGCTCTGAGCAATGCAGTCTGACAAGTGATATAAAGGCCTGCAATTTGCAAAGTGTCACAATCAAAGTGTCTGCCATTGACTGGAAATGTAAATTAAGAAGTGGAAGCAGACACATGCAGGCTTTTTCTCCAGTGCATGGAAATGCCTAGAGAAACCAGGTGTTAGCAGGTTGCTGCAAGGGAGAGATGTGGCTAACTACCTTGTGTTTTGGATTGCACAAATCAGATTGGAATCTGTTGCCATTATGTGTATTATATTTGTGTCTAGGAGCCCCGCTGTGCTAGGTACAGTAGAAACACATTGTAAGAGAGTGTCCCTGCCTTGAAGTGCATGCAGTCTAGACGGAAGGTGGTAGGGGTAATAAAGGCACAGAGAAGGGGAACTGACTTACTCAAGATCACAGGGCACTGAAGAGCTAGGAACTCGGCTTGTTAGCCCCTAGGGGGCGGTACTGTCTTTTTTGTTCTGTGTGTACAGCGCCTAGCACAATGGTCCTCTGGTGCATGACTGGGGCTCCTAGATGCTAGGATAATAGAAATGATAACTAAGAAGCAAGACTGCTGGTCCAATGCTATGTCTTCTAGGTCATGTTGCCCACCAAATCAGCACTTAGTGCTGGCCAGTGAGAGACATGCCGTGCGGTTAGGGATGGAAAGCAGTCTGAGTGAAATAGATTACTCAAGCCTTCATTTCCAGCTTAAACTTGAAGCTTTTCTGAAGTTGAGAGATTTTTGGATTACTTTTTGCCCAGTTATTGATCAGTCTATTCCCCCCACCCACCCCATGGCCCAGCACTTTTACAATCTAGGTGAAAAACACCACAGGAGGCTGATTTCACAGCATGTGTCTTGAGCAGACTGGGGATCACTGGAAACCTCCTAGGAATCCTTTCTGAACAGCTCAGTTTTGCAAATGCAAGAGGTTTGATTTAAGCACCTGAACTTAAGCACTCGGATGCTTCTGTGAACTGAACCTCCTCATCTTGGGAAGTTATTCCCTTCCACAGAGCACAATGTGCTAGTAGAGTAGCTCTGGAAGGGAGAACAGTGCTCCTAAGACATGCTGCCTGAGATGGGGTGCTTGGAGCAGTTTGTTTTCTTTTGCAGGGCAATAGGCCAGTGGTCCATCTTCTCCAGCGTTCTTATGCTGACTGACCAATACTGAGCATTTCACTAATGTGCCTGTATAATTGCACAATACTATAACTGGGGTGTCAAGGGGGAAATTACTTCCTGATTCTAGCTGGTGATCATATATATAATTGTTGGAAGTAGAAGGATTGAGGGCCTTTAAATATTTCTTAGTTTACATAGCTGCAGGTGCTGCTTTTTTCATGTCATCCTTAAAAACAATCCACCAATCAAACAAAACCCTAGCCACCCAACTTTCTAAACTTTTTGCCATGACAATATTCTGTGTTAGTGAGTTCCACAAGCTACATACACTGTATAAAGAAACATCACCTTTTACTTGTAGTAATTTTATTACTTTAGAGATGCTTCAGGTTCCTTCTGGCCCCTATGGAAAAGGGCATACTTTTTGGTCAATTTCAGATATGTTGTAGAAGTAAACAGATGATACAGATAAAGAAACACCTAGATTATGAAACTGGTTCATTAAGAGCTTAATCCATCATTGTACGAGCGCAAATGTCTGTGCATATAAGTGCAAAGTAAATGGCAGAGAATAAGGGAGTGTGTGCAGGGGAACATTAATTAGAGTGCCAGCAATTTATTCCTTGCTACTATGAGGTGTGGCATCTGGGGCGGGGGAGTGCATAGCAAGCACCTTTATTTTCACACTGAGAATTGCATTTATCCCCATGTCCCTTCAGATATGCCCACATGCCACCCTTTGTTCTCTAAGTAGGGCAGTCAGGGAGCGGATGCTCAGAGGGTTTGAAACTTGCTACCACTCAGTACAGTACTGATGGAGTACTGAAGCTTCCTTGTGCCCCGTATAGATTCTCTTAGCAGTCTGTGTGCTCCCTGCCGTGTCCTGTGCAGCTGTTTGGAGGGTCAAGGTTTAAACGATAATACTCCACAAAGAAAACCTGGTATAAATGATACATGCATCAGTAGAAAATTGGCAGGGAAAATCGATTATAGCCCTAATAGTGCAGAAATCTTTGCAGGTAGCTGTGGACTGAGTAGACCTTTGCATAATGATGGGAATAGACATGAGTACGCATCAGATTTTAATTTTTATTACCAATTTTATTCATTATATTTTATTATACATTTACAGGGGATACATTTTGAGGAACCCATGCTTAATAAATTGTAATGATGATATGCTTAATTATAATAACTTTGGTACATTAATATAAATAGAACAATAGTGATGCTCATAAAAATTGCATTTGACCTCTATGTATTGAAAGCTGTTGAAGTGATGTACAGTAAAAATGACTGTGCTCGGTTGGGAGCGGGAGTATTAATTCTCCATTCACAAGTCTTGGCAAGCGTGATATAAATAAAGTCAAACTCAACTATGTGACATAAAAAGACTATAGAGGACTTAGTTCAAGAAACAGTGGCTGGTGAATTGGGGATAATTTCACAGTCCAGCCACTGCTGTGTATATAGTGAGACAAACACTGGGATTTTGTGCGCATGCCTTTTATGCATCTCTGTAAAGATGACATTCTAGGTGTGTGAACCACACAACATTTGGAGTGTGGGTTTAATTCAGATAAATAGTCAAAGGTCTGAATGCTTACCCAGAGCCCTTAACAATTGGGGTGGAAATTTAGTGACAGCCGTTTCGCTCAATGTTTTGGATTCCAGATCCAGGATAAAGAAATAATTTTCACTAGTATTTTTGCAATGCCAAAAAAACCAAAACCCAATGCTAATAATTTAGGGCCAGATTTACAAAGGTACTAAAGATGCAGGTAGGTACCAACTGCATCTTTCAAAATCTGCTAAACGGGGTGCATGGGTGTCTAGCTTCAATTGAAATCAAGGTGGCATTAGGGAGGGTTCTGTGGTCCAGTGGATAGAACACTCGTCTGGTATGCAGGAGACTTGGGTCCTTGTCCTGGCTCCACTGCTGATCTACTGGTGACCTTAGGGAAGGCACTTTACTTTCCTGCCTCAACTTCCCCATCTGTAACATGGGGATGATACTTTTCTATAAAGGATAATGATCTCTTGTAAAGTGCTTTGAGATCTACTGATGAAAAATGCTATATAAAAACTAGGTATTATTAAAGGCTTTTGAAAATCTGGCCCTTAGTTCTTAAAGAAGGAGAATAGTTGAGGAGAGGGTCTTTGCTTTCCCAAAACCAGTTATGCACATCCCTAAATAAAATCCAGGACATCATTGTAAGATGGAAGTGGGGAGGTTACATTAACCTGCCATGATCTTGTGGCCTGTGGACAATTGGGTTACCTTGAGATCACTCAAGAAGAATCGCTATCTTTTAAATGACCATTTAAACTGAGTACAGAAGTTGGAACGACAAGCACACTTGGTTTCCTGGAATTGTTTGTTCTTGTTACCAAGAATCCAATCATTCTTCTTTGCCCGGACTGAGCATTACGTTTCCCTAAGACGTTACGGGGAGAAGTACATTATTCTTGCCACAGCAATTTTTTTGTTGTCCGGGTTCTGTGTCGGGGCCTGTGTTTCCAAAAGCCGGCATAGACCTGGAACAAATCTTTGGCAGTAACAACTGCTTGAAAGACTCCTTGCCTTTTGGCTCCCACCCACGTAGAAAACTGATAAACACGCCATTGTACTGTAGCACTTACCTAGCTCTGATGCAGACAAAAGGTCATTTCCAATGAATGGTCCTCTCGAGTGGCTGCAGTGTGCTTTCCTCTGCCCACTTATGTGACTTGAAGTATGGTAGGCAAACTGGCTGTGACCAGCAAAGTACTCAGACACTCTCCTCTCTGCCTCATTGAGGATCCGTTTCAGAAACATGCCATCCTCCGAAGAGCAGAGTATTCATTTTTATTATAGGAAAGGATGAGTTCAAGTGAGCCAGGCTAGAGTAGAGCAGCTAGCACTTCTTCCTTTGTTGTGAAACATATTTTGGAGGGATAAGAACTTGCATGTTAGATGGGAAGGTGGCAGTTTATCCTCGCACAGATGCTTGCTGCTGTGCATTGATTTGGATAGCGGCCATTCATATTTTGCTGGAATGAAGAATGGGCCTCAGTTGGGTAAGTCCTGTGATCAAATGCAAATTGCCTATTTCTAGCCACTGTATATAGCCCAGGCATTAAGACTGGTTTTTGCATGGCACCGTTAGCACTTTAAGTCCTTTCCTGGCTTGCAAAATAACACACCACCTTGTCTGGTAGTTTTGTAATCAGTTACTAGGACAGGGCTTTGCTGAAATAAAATATGAGGGCAAAGGAAAGCAACATGCCTGTGGCATAAAAATGCTGTTAGCAAGCTTGAGGCATATCAGAGATTGGTCCTGAGAGTAACATTTTGCTGTCTTTCTGCTTTTGAACTTTTTTTTCCTGTTTGCCTGTGTCTGAGGTCTGGGATATTTCCTGAATTTAAGAACTGACTGTTTTTGATCATTTGAATAGGTATCACCATTCAGTGGGGAATACACGTGCAGCCTGAGATGTCTCTTAAAGCCAATTTGTACTACAAGTTATATGAAGTGATTTCTTGAGACTGTAATGTATTTCTGCTTCAGATGCTCCACCTGTATTACTTGCATTCATCGCCTGTTTTTTGCCAAGCTGAATTACTTCACTCTGCCGCCTTGAGAGCCGTGCTCAGCCACTACCCCCCGCCACTTCAGCATGTACTGTGGCATGAATACATATAAAACTAAAGAAAAACAACGTTAATGTAACTTCAATTTACAAAGGCAAAGTAATCCAGTGACACAGCCGTTTCTGATCCTAACCAAGTACTCTAGTGCTCAGGCATCTCCTATTCTGGTATGTAAGATCAACTCTTCTTTAGAGATTCCAGTATTTGGGTACAAAACAGCTCCGATGACACCTCTCTACATAACGTGGGGACTTATTCTGACACCTTTCTATAAGCAGAGCACTATTTCATTCTGCAAGTCATCCCATTAATTTCAATGGTACTGCTCAATGTAGGGCATGACAGAATTGGTTCCATAGACATTAACTATTGCCCACAGACGTGGTTATTTATAGGCATGTGATAATTAAGGATTATTTACTGGTATGGGTTATTAATGGGGCCATATCTGATGATTGCATGAGCAGTGCCTTTAAGAGCTCAGTGTGATGAATTGTAAAGGATTTCCAGAGCTTAGAATATGCGCTGCCTTCTATTATCTATTTTTTAAAATAAATAAAAATAAATACGCTAGCCCACATGAAGCTTGGTTGCTTCCACTGAACTTTTCTGAGACTTTGAGTCCAAAATGAAAGCTTGAAAAGTCGAACACATGCAAGTGGACACCATAGCCGATGGGAGTTGGGCCATTGATGTCAGTGGGGCCAGGATTTCACCCCTTGTTTGCATGACTCATTGGCGCAGGGAAATTGCCTGTGTTCATGCAGCTGTATTGGAAACCTAGGAACATAGAACAGCTAACGGATCGAATATTTTTGTCAAACCTTGAACATTTTCTCGGGTGATAGGCATAAGCTTTGAAGGTCTGTGCCGTAGAGAGTGGAGGATACTGAATTTGAAACTTTTTAGAAAGTTTGGGTAGGATAGTTAATGTTCTCAGTCATGTACTTGAATTGTCTTTGCAGCTTTCACTTACTTTCTTCCCAAACATGTATCCTTCCAAACGAAGCCCTCGGCAAAGGAAGGGGTTTGGATTAACATAAGCTATGTTCTGTTGGTCGCTCAAAGCATGTCTTGTGAGCAAAAGCATTTACAGCAACATCTGAAACAAGTTCTCACCCAACCCCACCTCACCCACAAAGGAAGGGGCTTTCGGGCCAGGGTAAATTGCAGCTCAGCCTGCACCAGGTGACTAATCCCCTGCTTTTGCTGTCCCTAAATAATTGCCTTAAAGAGAGGGGTAGAAAACATTGGTTCCTCAGGTCACCTTTTCGTTATCATGGGTGTAGAGAGACTAGGGAAGGGGTAGAAGCTACTGAGACATGAATGATATCTGTCAGCCCATGAGCGGGTTGGAATACAGCCTCTTCACTTTTTTTAAACCCTAATGTGCCATGTTAGTCAGAATCTTTGGGAGCCCTGAAGGTTCAAGTTTCAGGTTCAAGTTTCAAATAGAACTCTTCAGGGCGTTAGGCATCCTTTCATTCCTTGGACATTGTGCATCTTAAAGGACCCAAATGGTTAACTAAATGTTAATCAACCACTTGAGGCCAGTGCCCTCGTCAGTAGGGAAAGCAGATCATTTAAACATTGAAACCTTTGACTGTTAAATTTTGAGTAATGGAAAGTATGGGAATGGGTGTTGCAATACCTGAAGTACACTGTCCCAGCATAGTACAATATAGAATAACTTCACACTCACTCCAGTCTTACCTGAATGAAGTCAGCTTTAGATGTGGGATGGGGAAGGAGACGTTTTTTCTGCTTTTTGGCTCCTGGATCTTCTGTTGCATATAAGGATGGAATCCATTTTTGTGATGTGCATGCAATCCAATATAAATAGCATTAATTTAATGGGAGCTCTGAGTGTTGCAAACAGAAAATATCTCCCTAAAAATAATGCCCATGATACAGCACGTGAGGCTACACAGCATAAGTATATCCTAGAATTCCAAAGGATTTATGCAGTGGAGGATAGTGTAGACTCAGAGAAGGGACCTCAGTAGGTCTAAGCCAGTCCCCTGCACTTAAGGCAGGACTAAGTAATTACTAGGCCATTCCTGACAGGTGCTTGTCTAATCTGGTCTTAAAAACATCCAGTGACAGAGATTGCACAGCCTCTGTAGCCAATTTGTTCTGGTGTTAATGATTGACAGTTAGGAAGTAGTTAGAATAGAGGGCCAGGACACTCAGATTGTGTTTGTGGCTCTGCCACTGAGTCAGTGTGAAATCTTTGGGAAATCACTTGACTTTCTTGATATCTTTTTTGAATTAGGTTTTAATCATAATAATCCATCAGAGGGGTTTTGCGTTTTAATGGTAGTAGAGTGCTTTGAAATCCCTGGGTGATATGTCAAAGTTGCAGCATTAGCTAGTGAATTGGATTTACCTTGTGGTGAGACAGTTAACAGTAGATATAATCACCTGGGGCCTTTCATTTTTGTTGTTTAACCCAACATAACTCGACCACCTCGGGTGGAGTCACTCCTAATTACTCTGGTTTGCTTCAAACTCCTGAAGTGAAATCCCAGCCCCACTGAAGTCAGTGGCCAAACCTCGTTGACTACTGTGGAGTCAGAATTTCATCCCCGATGTCTATGAATGTCTCATTTTGATTTGGTAGCTATGAGCTAACACAGCAGGACCCAATAGGGTCACGACTCTTAACTATCTCTTGAACGCCTCTAAACTGTCCATTGTTAGGTTGTTTTCTGCTCTGAAATTTGCCCTCTGTTTATCTGGAAAAGGTAACTATACATTTTTTCCTTGTTTCACATTGAAGGTAGAAGTTATTTGCTAGCCCATTATCCCCCCCACTCCCACCTAAAAATACGCTCCATATTGCCCATATGCTTGTCATATCTATTTGATAGACAAGGTGGGTGAGGTAATACCTTTTATTGGCCCAACTCTCTTCTTCAGCTCTCGGAAGCTTGTCTCTCTCACCAACAGAAGTTGGTCCAATATGAGATATTTCCTTACTCTTGTCTCTCTCATAGCCTACATGGCTACAACAACACTGCCTATATCTATTTGATCAAATCCATTGTACCTGGATGTGAAAACCGAGTGCAGGAATGTCAGGGAAATGATACTAAATTACCCTGATTGTACATTGCAGAGTTTTACACTGAGCAACTCTGTACTTACTTTCATTGCACTACTTGAAATATTGAAACAAGATGATCAGTGGTGCACTGCAAGAAACATTTCAGGGGTGGATGAAATGCTATCTGTGAATGTTTGCTTACTGTGGTTGTCATTTTCCCAGCAGGGGCCACGTAGTCTACAGTTATTTATTGCTCAAAGTCCAGTGGGAAACAAGAGTACAGAGTCTATAGGGGGTCACCAGCAAGTAAGTTTGCTCCAGATCTGCTTGCCTCTTGCTCTTCACAGGTGCTAATGGGACTGGGGACTACATGTCACTCCTGTATAAGAAAGGCAGGAAACTCCGTAAATGTAGTTGCATGAGTGACAGGAGGAGAAAATAAGGAGGATTCTACTCTCAGAGCCAGATTCTTTTCCTAAATTGAGGGGAGGGGGGAGCTTTGATGGGAGGACATTGTCCTGTCACGTGATTTAGGGTTTTCCACCCATGGACAATGAAGATGTTGAGAGGTGAGCTCTCTTGAGAATCTGCCCTCAGTTTTGTATGCTGAGCACAGGACTGACCCTCTATTTATATGCATGAGCTTCCAAACCTTTGGAATTCCAATTAACTGTATAAATGGGCACCTTTGATTTAAAATGTGGCTCAGCCTTATTAAAAAACCGTTTTTTTCCCCTGAAATTAAGCTAGGCTTGTGTAATAACCATGTCTTCTCCAGCCCGTTGGTAAATACTCTTCGCCTGTTGCTCATTTTGCACTGAGCTAATACGGCTACAGTTGTTGAATTGAATTTCCTGTGTACTTGGAAGTAATTAGCCCAGTGTAAAAGTAATGTCTTCCTCAGATTTAGGCTTGAAAGTATTGCTACATTCAGATGCAAGATTCCCATAATAGATTTAAGTTTGTTTCCGAACATTTCACGAGTCTCTGGTTTTATTAACGACATGATGTTATAAGGCTTCTTTGTCAAGAGGATATAGAGATCCTAAATGAATCTGGAATTGAATAGGTTCTGACTAAATTCCTCAAGCTCCAGTGACCATAATGTAGAGTCTGGGTATATTGTATCATTAGTGGGTTACTGAAGCTGAGTGAAGCATGAACTAGCATCTATGGAGACATATGAGACTGTTTGGATTTTTTGTATTGTGATCTGTGTTTTTTCAAACAAAGGCTGGCTTCATAGTAGAAATGTACCTAAATGTCTAATTTCCATCCGTTCCATCTAATTTCCATTAAAGTGAGATTAATATTCCAGTTAATTGAAAAAGCTCAACTCAGGTTACAAACTAATACTTGGAACCACCTGTTTTATAACGTTTTCCAGAAAGATAGCAAGAGCTCAGTATTCAAGCTGTGAAATTCAGAGGGAGATGTCTGTTATGGACATGCAGAGAAATTAGCAAACCTTGGCCCTGATTCCCGAAAGTTACAACATGTGCCCATGCACAGCTTCAGTGTCTTCAGTGGTTCATCCCTAAAAACCTGACATTTCTTGTCTTGATGTACAGGTGATTTTTCTGTCTGAGCTCTTTGTGGCTTGGTCATCCTAACGAGTTAAGAATCAAATCCTGAAGACCAAAAACTGCATTCATTTACAACTATGCAGGCTGATTGTCATCAAATTCTTGCTATGCAGCTGCCCAGTTGTAACTGAGGAAAGAAATTGATTGTGTAGCTAAGAACCTAAATAACTACTGTAACAATGTTGGTTCTGCAGGGCTGAAAGGAATAAGCAGTAGTGGGTTTTTTTTTTTTTTTTTTTTTTTTTTTTTTAAATTGCCACGAGCAGAAACAGATACAACACTGCAGATACACACACACAGGAATCTTTTGCAGAAGATGGATCCGTTTTCCAAAGGTAGTTTTCAGAGTAAAATCCTGCTTTATACTAATCTGGTACAAGGTCACCCCATATTACATATGTAACAGTTTTCAAGTGTACACGAAACACTTTTTCGAAAGCAAAATGTATGTTCGGAGACACTAAATTGTGAACTCTAGGCAGAGATGTTGAAAGAAGGCTGACTTAGGTGCCGTCATATGGACAACGGTTTCCTTGAATTATAGGTTTTGTTTAGTTTTTTACTTTTTGTTGGCTTGTTTTGTAATTTCTGACATACTCTTTGGTAATATGGCTGAAGGAAGCACTTCTCGATGGCAGTCTTGATCCTACAGTCTGACCTACATGGGGCTCAGGAGTCCATTTATATGGATCTAGTTGCCTGATCTGGTTTTTCATGTGTTTGTGGTGTTTGGTCAATGCTGAGAGCCATGGGCACAGGAATTATAAATGCATCAGACTTCAATCAATACACTCTTCTCCAATGTTGAGAATCCACCTCTTCTTTGCATTAATTGACCTCTAAATGTTCTTCCCTACTTGAAAAAGACACCTATTCGAAAGTGTGGAATATACATCTGTATATAAAGAATCTTATGTGTATATATAATATCAGTTGTTGAATGGCTTGCGTTACATAAAATTATAAGACGATACAATTCGTGGAGATTTTATATTGCGCTAATATCTAGTGCTGGGGATGAGAGATGCAGGGGTGGGTTATTTGTAAGAACCACAAATGGCACTGTATCTTATAACGAAGTGACATTCATCAAGTGGATCCTTTCTTGTACATATTCATATCTATTATTAAATACCTGTGCGGGGCTACTGGATTGTCTTGGCATCCCCTAAACTGCAAGCTATGTGGTATTCCTGTCACCGCTGGGAATGAGAATTGAATTATTCAGCTAATCTAGGCTGACGACTACTTTTTTTCTTTATTGACACCAAACAGATTTTGTTTTGGATATGCAACAAAGCAAGACTCTACCTTGACCTTGCAGGGCTTCAGAGCTACCCGGAGATAAATGAAAGCGCATGTTGTTTGAGGCAGCTGGGGATTTATGGTGTTGTAGGAGACTGGCTCCAGTGTGGATTGTTGGCAACAATACAGATAATCACAGTGTGATAGCAACCGGGCTGCGGTATTTAAGATGTGTTTAAATCTTATTTTCTAGCACTAGAAAGTTCTTTACAGGCTACTAGAATTTTAAAAGGAATGGATGGGGGGTGAATCCCAACATAGTACTGTTTCAAAAGGTTAAAAACATAAATCCAATTAAAAAAAAATCTCCTAACCTTGTCATGTACGAAAGATAGGGACAAATTATTTGTGGTTTACAACTTGATTATCCAAAACTCAGTTATCTGAAATCCCTCTCTCTGAAACAGGGTGATGCTACCCCAACCTCTGTTAGAGCAGCACCTTTCTACTGCCCACCAGTGATTTGGAATTGGGAGACACCGTGCGAATAAGGGGATTTTTATCCATTAGGAAATTGGTGACCAAAAGTAAGGAGAACGTGTCACAAAATGTGCTGTTCTCTGAATGATCATTTTACCAGTTTCTAGTAAAATTTAAAAGCATACCAATAAATCCACTGTAATATCTCTTGTACAAGCAGTAGGGTCTTAGTTATATGGTACCTACCCCATTTGTTCTTGAATCTTTGGTGAGAGTTGGGAGGGTCTGCAAATATTGTATGTGGATTATAAATGTTTAAAAGTACACTTTAGCGAAGCAGTCCTAGTATAATTGCATTGAATAGTCCCTTAGTTATCAAAAGCTGAATCATCCAGACTTACCTGATCCCTTCTAGATAAGGGCTTGTGTTGTATGCTCTATGTAGTATTTGTTTAGTAAGAGCCGACATTGTGTTTGTTTTTGTACATGATCTAAAACAAAGACACTTCCCTGAATAGAAGGGCTTACTTTTCTAGGATTCCAGTCCTGCAAACACTGTTCATATGGCCATTGAACTCAATGGGACTTCTGACTTGTTTAAGGGCTTGTCTACACACAGGTTATTCTTTTTAATGATTTAACTATATAAAGGTGTTTATCGTGCTATTTTACAACATAAATCTGTATTGCAGGAATCCATCTATGCATCCATTTGTAAATGTTAAGCAAATTATTTTATCACAGCCTCTGTCACATCAGACACTTGAAAAATTGCATTTGGACTTCAATTCCATCTCAATTGTACAGAGAAACTTCCAAAACAAATTGTCTTCCAGCTGTGTCTTTTACTGAGCGTGAGGTCCAAGGTATCCTAATAAAATGAATTTTAAAGCCTATTAAATACATTACATGAAATTGGTTCCTGGCCATGCATCCAATTACACAAAGGTCCTTATTATATGGGTTTCAATTAAGTGTCCTCGTGAAATTTATAGTTTGGGGGTGTGGATATATATAACAATTGTGTGTCATTGTGCTTATCAGTATGTGTGTATTACAGCTTTTGCTTGTAATACTCTGACTTGAATAGTTAACTCTTGCTTCAATATGCTCATAACTTGCTTTAAAATTCTCCTTTGTGCCTAAAAGTTTCCATATTTCATAGAAATCTAAGGCTGGAAGGTACCACAAGAGGTCAGCAAGTTCAGCCCTCTGCACGGAGGCAGGGCCAAGAAAAGACTCTCCGACAGGAGTTAGTCCAAACCGTTCTTCAAATTCTTCAACAATGGGGATTCCACAGACTTCCTTGTAAGCCTGTTCCAGAGCTTAACTTCCCTTATAGTCTAGGTTTTTTCTCCTAATATTTAGCCTAAATCTCTCTTGCACAGACTAGTCCCATTACTTCTTGTCTTGGCATTGGTGGTTGCAGAAAACAATTGGTCACCGTTCTCTTTAAAGCAGCCCTTAACATATTTGAAGACTGTTATTGTGTATCTCTCTTCCCCTTCCCCCAGTCTTCTTTTCTCAAGAATAAACACACCCATTTTTTTAAACCTTTCCTCATGATTTAGGTTTTCTAAACTTTTATCATTTTTGTTGCTCTCTTCTAGACTCTCCAATTTGTCCACTCAAAATTAGATCTAGTACTCCAGTTGACCATTAACAATCATGCTGGAGGACAGAACCTGCACCCCAGGAAGCCGCCTTTGCTCTTGACATAGAGACAGTGGACTTGGAATAATACAAGGGGGGCAAACAGACCCTTTTAGGGTACATCGACACAGCAATTAAACACCTGCAGGTGTTCTGGGTCAGCTGACTTGTGCTCTGGGGGCTCGGGCAATGTGGCTGTAAAATTGCTGTGTCAGTGCTCGGAGTGGGGCCTAAGCTCTGGGACTGCACAAGACACAGCAATTTTTAGCCCAGTCAGGTCACCCGGGTCAGCCGCAGCTATATCATGGGCCTTTTATTTCAGTAGCAATGTACACTCAATTGTCCGTTTACTTACAGGACATAAGGCATGTCAACACCACAACTAGACGCCCGCAGTTGGCCCAGGCCAGTCAACGCAGGCTTGGGCTGTGGAGCTCCTTGATTGTGTAAGCCGATGTACGCTCTGCCTCTTTGGAGGAAGTCACCGGAATAATTTCTGTCACTGTTAATGTCCAGAGACGTTTCTGGGGAACTTGGGAACCGGGATTCACTGATTGCCACTCTACACCTTGCCTTGCAGGTAACAGAGTCTCGAAGCGTTTGCTGGCAAGGCAGACAGGTAGTTGTGTTAGGGAAGTGGCTCAGCTTAGCTACAACAAAGCTCTCTCTGGCCAGGACAGTGGTAACACGGTGGCTCGCAGTTCTGGGCATCCGGCGAATGATGCCACACTGGGACTGTGTCAAAAGCTTTTCTAAAATCAATTATATGCCACGTCTGTTGCCGCTCCCTCCCCCCCATTAGGCCAGTAACTGTGTCAAAGAAGGAAATTAGGTTGGTTTGGCATGATTTGTTCTTGGCAAATCCATGCCGGCTATTCTTGATTACCCTATTATCCTCCAGGTGCTCTCACACTGTTTAATTTGTTCCAGTATCTTTCCTTGTATTGAAGTTAGGCTGCCTGATGCATAATTCCCTGGGTCCTCTTTGTTCCTCTTCCTAAAGATAGGTAAGTGCTCTGTTTGCTCTTGCCTAGTCCTCAGCGACCTCAGCTGTCCTCCAGGATTTCTTCAAGATAATTGCTAACTGTTCTGAGAACTTCAGCTAGTGCCTTAAGAACGCTAGGATGAATTTCATCGGGCCCTCCTGATTTGAATACATCTAACTTGACTGCATAGTCTTTAACCTGTTCGTTCCCTACCCTAAGCTTGCGTTCCTTTCCCCCTTCTCTGTTAATGTTAACTGTGTTGTGTATCAGGTCACCCATTAACCTTTTCAGTTGAAGACTGGAGAAAATCGGCATTAAACCCCTCAGCCTTCTTCATGCCATCAACTATTTGCTCTCCTTCCCCACTAAGTAGAGGACCTACACTCTCCTTTGTCTTTTTTTTTTCTAGCTCCCAATACATTTAAAAAACCTCTTCTTATTGTGTTTTATGTCCCTTGCTAGGTGTAAATCATTTTATGCCTTAGCTTTTCTGACTTTGTCTCTGCATGCTTGTGTTCTTCTTTTGCACTCTTCCTTAGCAAATTGTCCATGTTTCTACTTTTTGTAGGATTCCTTTTGATTTTTCAGGTAATTAAAGAGCTCCTGATGGAGCCGTATTGGTTGGCCTCTTACTATTCTCCCGATCTTTCCTTCACATCTTAACGGTTGTCAGTTGTGTGCTTAATATTGTCTCCGTGAGAAACGGCCAGCTCGAATGAATGCCTTTATCTGCATAGATTTTTCTTACCATGGAGCCTAACCTATCAGCTCTCTGAGTTTGTTAAAGTTTACTTTTTCTAAGTCCATTGTCCTTATTCTGAAGCTCTTCGCTTTCCATAGAATCTTGAAACCATCATTTCATGATCACTTTCACTCAAATTGCCTTCCACCTTCAGGTTTGCAACCCTCTTGGTCAGAATCAAGTCTAAAATGGATGTCCCCCTTTTTACTTCCTCCACTCTCTGAAACAGAAAGTTGTCCCCAATACATTCCAATAACTTACTGGACACCCTGTTTTGCCATAATACTTGTCCAACGGAAGTCTGGATAGTTAGACTTCCATTACTACTGGGTAGTACTACTTACAAAAAAAAAAAAAGTTGGGTTTTTCGCTCATCGGAAAAAAAAAAATCAAACTCAATCTGTGCATAATACTACCAAATGACAGCAGTACTGGAGAGGCCAGCTTCAGGTCCCTGCTTTGTCACAGACTTCCTATGTGACCATGGCAAGTCACCTGGCCTGTGCTTCAGTTCCCCATCTGTATAATGAGGGTAATAGCACCATCTTACTGCCTGGGGTGTTGAGAATAATATGTGATTTGTGAGGCACTTGGACACTACAGTGATGTGGGCCGTTAAAGATCCAAGATAGACTATAATATTCTTTTATCCAAGAATGAAAGCAGGGTATTAGATAGACAACTAATACTTGTTCACATATATGTATATGTGTGTTTTTATTCTACATACTAAACTATATAGTTAACGTTTTAGTCACTCCAAACTGTATTGGGATAAAATTTAACACTGAAGATGTTCTCATTATTTTATAAAACATTATCTTTTCATTTCAGAAACCTAAGAAAAGAGTTATTAATTATATTCCCTTGTCCATGTTACGGACAAAGTAACCTCATCAATTGTACAATGTTGCTTATTATTTAAAGGTGTTTTTTTTTCTCTTTTAAGACTCTGATCCTGCAATCAGATCTGTACTAGTGGACTCTTGCACTTACACAGAGCTCCAGTGCCTATGAGTAAGTCAGGGTATGGTCTAGTAAATAGACAGAACTGGGACTCAAGACTTGGTTTCAACTCCAGACTCAACTGCAATTTCCTTTGTAATCTTGGGCAAGTCACTTGGGGCCAGTTTTTCAAAGATAGTAAGGTACCTAAACAGGCACCTAACCTGCTTAGGCACTTTTGAAAATCCCACTAGACACCTGTCTGCATCTAGAGGTACCTAAACACCTTAGAAAATCTGACCCTTGATCCCCTCTGTACGTCAGTTACTTCTGGGGATAAAATCCATTAATGATTGTGAGGCTCTCAGATCTGAGAGACATAAGAACTATATAAATTACAAAGTCTGGGATCTGTGGTTGTAACCTCTTGCACTTGTTTAAGGCCCTGATCCAGGAATGTATTGAAGCATGTGAGTAATGCCATTAAAATCGATGGGGATACTCTTGTGCTTAGAACTATCCGAATCTGAACCCTCCCTGCACCATCAGACATTGCTTAGGTCACGTCTCTGATGCTGTTTGCGTCAATGGCTTCCTTGTCATGTTTGTGTAATGTAACTTTTAAAAAAGGATTAGCCTATAGCTCAACTCTCAACCTGAAGAACCAGTGCCTGCTTTTTCTTCTGCCCCTTATCCTTTGACCTCTCTACCCGAAGTTGGAAGTGCCACCAGCATAACTCTCAAGGTCATTGGCACATACATGCCCTTTCATCACGTTGAGATGCAGTTAGCAGAGAAGGACGTACAATTATGCATGTATGGACGTGCTTTACTGGACTTCAGTTTGAAAAGCTACCTTTTTTTTTTTTTTTTTTTTAATTTGCAGGAGAGTAATTTCATTCACTTTAATGAGAACTCCCTGGAAAGTTCTTTAAGCGATACCATGTCAGGTCTTTAGAGACGTTGCACCTTTTGAGACCGAGTAGAACAGTACCAAAGAGAATCTATGGAGATAACCATAGGATGTCAAAATGAAATGACACTAGGGCAGGGCAACTTTAGGGAGATGACATGACAGCAGGAAAGTAACAAATTAAACTGTCAGTACAGATTTATGGAAGATGTTCCAATGTCAGCTGGAAGACATGTCAGTACAAGTGACGGGGGGATGTCAAGGTGATGGCAGAATGATGTCTGACCAATTGAGAGAGATGCTTTTACAATGGTAGTCGGAGAAGAAATCGGATACCATCTTTGCTGACATGGATGACACATTTTGCATATTATATTTTACATTGAACATTGTTTCTTTCAAAACAGTCGGAGTTTAATGCAGGAAAAAAACCCGATAAAAGTGGAGATAAAAGTCCCAAAATCCAAAGACATTACAAATTGTGTCTGCTATCCACAGATTAGCCATGTTAGGCCTAGGAATTACGGCACAGACAACTTTCTGTCAGAGTCCTAACACCTGCGGCAATGTTGCTGGCCATGCTGAGAACATTAAATTCACCCTGTGGTCAGTATGTGTGGGTTGCTACAGTAATGCTACTTTTTATTTATGTAGATTTAAATTAGTAAAAAGATGCCTTTCTAAGACTCTGGGCATTGTAACATCAGTGATAACACAATCCCAACAGCATTATCCCAGTAACCATTTCAACAGGAACTCAGCTAGCCAGCCACTTAAAGGGATTCCTTTCCACCACATCATCATTATAGGAAGCATACTCTCAGCCTTCTCCAAAAACCCTAACAAACAGAGGTCTTTTTCAGTGTGCAGTAGAAGGTCAGCATTTTTGGGCTGTTTCCAACCAAGGAGTGATGTGTATGATTGGAGCTATGATATGTACTAAATGATTTCCTTACAAATTCAAAGCCAAATGATGCGGCAATGGAAGGTATTGTAATAGGCCCAGGAAATGCTTTTGTAATGCTCGTACAGGTAGAACAAAAGTGGCCATCTTTTAAGTCACACCACACCTGGCACTGCTTTCCAGATATGATTTCCCTGTTAGTTAAACATTTGCATTCGCTCTCCATCCTGTACAACAAAACAAAAGACAATATAAGGTATTCCAACCCAATAATAAATCCCCTGTCTTTCCATACACAATCAGTGCCAGCTGTAGTCTAATTACACTCAACAGTTCACAGGTGTTCATGGGAAAGACTAACACAAGTGTTCTCCTCTATAGGGCTCGTTAACATTTATCAGAGCTCTTTAAATTTCAAACACCAACACCACCAAGCTAAACCAGCTAAGAGAGATTTATAAAAGATTAATTAAATCCAGAAGCGCCTTTTCAATTGGCACCTCCCGCATCCCAGCTAAATTCAACCACTTTTGTGTGTTGATGGGTGAGTCTTTGAAGACCTACTGAACAAAAATCTCTCCTTTCTTGAAAACTTTCAAGGTTTCTAACGTTGAATCTCACTCCTGTCTTCATAGTTCGTTAAACAATTTTGTATACCAGTGGGAGACCCACACTGACTGCTTGAAAACAGTTCTGGCCAAAGTGAGCAGATTGAACTACGCTGTTAAAAATTCTAACTCCCTCCCCGCAGTAAGGTGAGAAGAAAGCAAGAATTTCCTCCAGAGCTCTCTGCTCATGTAAACCCTCTGGAGTCTTTGACTGCCCTAAGAGCAATTTTTAAAACTATAATTGGTAAAAAGGGCCACATGGATTACTCTTGACTGACCTGATACAGCATAGGTGGAAGCAATGTGTGTTTCTACCCTGCTCATGTGTCTCTGTCCTGCTATGTAGGCGCTATCTATGTATCTCTTGGGTACAGCAGGTAGTTTGGGCAGTGGACTGGGAGGTCAGGAGGCCTAGGTTCTGTTTCTCCATTAAGGGTAGGTCTACACAGTGCAGCAGTTGGGACTGTGGGAGTGTGAACAGATGTGTGTGCGCCAAAATGCTGTACTGTAACTCCTCTGTGTGGGTGCTGCAGGCAAGAACTAGGTAAAAGGTTCTTACGTCGCATTAATGTTGCTCTGTTTGAGCAGGACTAGGACCATGTGAAGTAGCAACCTTTTAGTTCATGCCTGTGGCACTGGCATGTAGGAATTGCAGCATAACACGTGGGTCCGTGCTGCCAGTCACAGCCCTTTGGTTAGAACCGCAGGGCGTGTAGACATACCTTAAATTTCTTTCTTTGAAGTGGACATCTTGACTGAGGGGAACCATTTCATACAGACCATGAAACAGCCTTCTGATAGGAGCCAATTTGACTATCCACCTCGGCTAGATCTGAAACAGTGTGTCCTGTCATGAGTGCTTGGACCCATCCAGTATCCTGTTTAACCAGGTTTTTGTTACATTTTCTGTCTTAGTCTCATGCTTTACCAGCAGATTCATCCATGCACACGTTGGGCAGTAATTTGACTAGGTTTGCCCATCTTTGGAAATGTTTCTTGATTTCATAGCTCTCAATGGGTTTATGTATTTTTCCTCCAGACGTCGTTTTTTTCTCATGGTTCCTTCGGGTGTGCCCTAATTTTGAGAACGTTAGGCAAACCTACATGAGTAATTCATAGTGATTTTTACATCTTAAACTGATTCATTACTTACGTAAGCTAAGTTGTTATAGGACATTCTTAAATCGAAATAACATTGCCAACGCAAGGGGAATTTTACTGATCTAATTAAAACCATTCCTAAAGGAGTTTAGTCACTTAGATACAATTTTCCTATATAGACCAGGCCTTACTTAAGAAATGTAATAGCCTTTGATATGGCTCAGAATGGAAGGGAGAAGAGGCGGTAACTTAATTGCTATTTTTTTTAAAGTCAGAATAAACAGTGAAAACTTATTTTTTTTAAAATAAAAAAACTAGAATGGATCAGACATAAGAAAATACACTAATAATCATAATCCCTAGCTCTTAGATAACACTTGTCATCAGTAGCTGTTAAAGTGCTTCACAAAGCAGGTCAGTATCCTTATCCCCATTTTACAGATGGGGAAACTGAAACACTGAAAGGTTAAAGCGAGTTGCACACAGTTACCCAGTAGGCAAAAACCAGATCTGGAATAGCAACTAGGTCTCCTGATTCCTAATCCAGCTCTCTACCCATTTGGCCACACTACTGTCCTTAAACGTTTTATGAAGGGGGGGGGATTAAAATCCTGTGTTATTGCCCAGAAGTTTAAAAGCACCAGTTAGCCCTCCCCCCTGAAATTATGTAATTCCCACAGTCTTAATTTTCTAGATTTGGTTTAGGTTTGTGTAAATCAAGCTAAAGCAGAATCTATAGCACCCTTCTGAATGTTTGTGTTGGACTGACTCCACCTACACACGCCATTGATTTATGGCTCAAGACAAAAGCAGCTGCATAAATTAACTTTTGGATGAGGGGCAGTAATTGTTTATCACTCAGTCATTATTTATGTAAAATAACGAAAGACGTATTTGTATTGAGTAGAACTCCTCGTTAAAAAAAGGCTCTTTCGCCTCTTCATGTTTCCACCCAAAATGATTAGATTAGAAAAATCCTTGGTTTGTTTTTTCTTTTTAAGTAGCTTCTGGGTGAGCTATAGCATCTCCTTTAGAAAGACATCTGGTGCCGATTTAAAGACTTCAAGAGATGAAGAAACGACCACATCCCGGGCCGAGTTGTTCCAATGGTAAATTACCCTCACATTTTAAGGAAAAAAAAATTGTGCCTTATTTCTAATCTGAATTTGTCTAGCTTCAGCTTCCAGACATTGGATTTCATTATGCCTTGTTCTGATAGATTAAAGAGCAGTCTGCCACCAGATATCATTTCCTCATGTAGGTATTTACAGACTGTGATCAAGTCACCTCTTAACCTTCTCTGGGATAAATTTGAAGAGCTAACGTCCCAAGAAAAATATTGATTCCATACAGTGTCTAAAAACAAATGATTCTTCCATTTGGAACGTATCTATCCAATAACGCAATGAGCACAACTTCCTTTTTGGAGATAGGCAAATCTGAGGGAATTGCTTTCATCAGATTAAGCTAAATGTGTGCAGAGTAACCTGCCAAGTAGTTGTTGAACCATGTGTAGCCAAGATTTAGAAAAATCAAAGATCCTCATAATTACAACATAGTTGAGCTCAAATGCCCTGCAGGCAGCTTCGAAGAGCTACGTAGACAAGACTGTTTCTTCCTTTTCCAAACATGTACTGCAGACTCTATTATTATAACTTAGATTTATGGTTAATTATTTCCCTTTCATGCATAAAGATGCATAAAGAACCATCATAATCCTTATCTATGGAGAGAAACCAGATGCTGAGGTGGCAGTTTACTCTCCAGTACTTTCAAGATTACCTTTTACCCTAAGGAGTTAAAAAGAGAGAGAATGATGCTGATCAATATATATTATCGAATTAATTCCAGCATACGGTGAGGGGAAAGCCAGAATACTTGAAAGTTCAGTCTCTTAATTTTATTTCTTGTGACGCTGAATCCACCACCAGTGATGTTACTTCTAGTTACAAGGTAATAGTATGATGCTCCAGTCTAATTTGAATGTTTTTTCACAAGGGAATCATACACTAATGAAGGCCAGATTATTTCTATTTAATAACGAAATAAATCTGAAAGCAAATATCAGCACAGCTGCATGCACATTGTTGATGGCCATGCTCTGACCCATGTAAATAAAATGCCAATAGCTTTTACACATGTTTATACTCTTGTAAATATTGAGGTGTGTTTGGGCATTAAAATCAAGATTTTCAAAAGTGACTGGTGGTGTTGTTATATTAATATATAATACAATACCACCAACAGTGATTTTTGAAAATCTTGTTGGATTAGGACCCCATTGTGCTATGTACTGTACAAATACAGAACAAAAAGACATTCCCTGCCCCAAAGAGCTTACAATCTAAGTATAAAATGAGATGAGATGGCTACAGATAGGCCAATGAGTGGAGGACAAGGAAACAGACAGTATTGTTTAACATGCTTGGCTGTGGATAATGGCTAGGCTGCTGCTGTGCTGAAACAAGTTTTTTGTACCTTTTTGATAATTTTTGGGTGCCCATCTTGAAATGACCTGATTTTCAGAAAGCACTTCATCACTCACCCTCTGAAAATACGGCCATTTACAGGTGTTGCAAGTGGGCACCCAAAAACAGAGGCACGCAAAATTACCAGACATTTCTGAAAACTGTAGTCAGTTATTAAGTTCCAGCTAGATGTGTTGACATGTTATGAGAAGACTTATTAATAAGGGAGACATTGGGGTGTTTCCCCAGGAGGGCAAGTCAGTATTATTTTAATCTGCTTTAATTTTGTCTCGTGAATCTGAATCCAGGTACAAGGAACCTTGCTCCGTGTGAGCCAGTGCATGAGCCATTTATAACAAGAAAGGAACTGTAGTGTGTGAGGCAAAGATGGGCTTTCACTAGGCTCACGTTGCCAGGGAAAAGGCTTTCTGCGTCTGTACATCTTGAGAATTACTGACTTGTTTGGAGGCCTTGGCAGCTTGATTTGTGTTGTGACTAAGAGGAAAATAAGCAAAGTGATAGGGTGGGGGAGGAGGGAAGAAACTTTGCCTTTCTTGACTGTACGTGTGGGTGTATGTATACATGCAAATTAAGTGTCTTAGGATCCTCTGCTTGACAGGTTTTCATGCTCTTTCATGAAAGAGGGCCATATATATCTGCTTCGGTTTCTCTCATGAGCAGTTTTATGTACGATGATAAAACCTGTGAGCTGTGCATCCTCACCCACCACCACCAAAACTCTGATCTCTTCTGTACAGCTTTCTGCACCTTCCTTTGCTCACGTTTGGATAGAGAACGAGACTGAGTCAGAAAACCCAGTTTCTGTTCCCAGCTCTGCCACAGACTCCTTGTGTGAGTTTGTGCTAATCTGATTTGGTTTCACTGTCTAGAAGGGCCTCATCCAAAGCCCACTGAAGTCTATGGGAATCTTTTTATTGATGGTGGTAGACTTTGGACCAGACCCTAAAAATGGGATAATAGTGGTTATCCTACCCTACCCACAAGGATGATGGGAAACTTAATTAATGATTATACAACACTTAGAGATGGTCAGATGGAAGCTTCTATAGAAGTACCAAGTGTTAGCACTCAGGTGCTAAGGTGAGGGTGCAATAAAAATGACTAGGTAGATAATGCTGTCTATTTCATGACGTTTTGCTTCTTATTTAAAAGATCCGAGAGCACTTCATGCAGAAAGAAGCAAGGTTGTTTACTCCATCCTGCTAGTTTATACTGAATAAGAGATTCTTCACTTACAACCCTCACTGTTTGGGTGAATTGTTAAACAGTTACCCTGTTGCATCCCAGAAGCAGTTGTGCTTCAGTGTTAGATGAGCTGTTACTCTGGGGATCATTGTGGATGAAAGACAACTATAACCAAATGTAACTCATTTAATAGTAACCTGAAAGGTGCCTTCTAAATCCACAGGAGCCTGGCTATGTTTTCAAAGATGCTACTGCATCTTTAACATGCCAGTGTTCTCATTAATTTGGATGAAAGGGAAGATTAAGCATGGTGGTAACATGGTAAATGTTCACATCACCTGAAAGCCGTTGTTGCAGTGCTGTTGCAGCTTTTGTTTCTTTTGCATTACAACCCATAATGAGCTCCAGGTGATGTAGCATTGTGATTTTAGTGGTTACACTGCAGCATGATACAACAAGGATATTTTATTGTAAAAAAAGAAAATTGTCAGGCGGGTGGGGTAAGAAGGGAACAAATCCTTTAATCTTAGGGAAAATCTTCTCAAGCCCTTTCTGTAATAGTCTGTTACAGTAGAGTATTGTGCTATGGTTATTTAAAAAATAAAACCGACTATGACAATACTGCATTTTGAGGCTAAAACCACATCAAAGCAATCTCTCCTAAATCTAACCCAGTAAGTAGAGCATTTTTTAAACATCTACCAACAAAGAACAAAGTGTTTTTAGTCAGGAGTTAATAGGAGAAGACAATTCAGTCAGGTTTCCATTTATCCTGAGCACATATATTGCTGCGAGTGTGGCTGTGTACTTGACCTCCTGTACTGGAGGATCTACTGGATAATGAACTTTGAACTCTCGAGACCTCAATATGTTCAAAACTTGGGAATGAGTTTGCTCGGTCTCCTCGTAAACACAACTGAACCATCCCACAGAGCTACCGCGTAGATAGGCTCAACTCTGTGCAGTGTGGTGTGTCCATTGGTTCAAGCAAAGCTCAAAACCGAAGGCTAGACTGTGGCTGTCCTCTGTGTGGATGAACAAGGGCGACGGAGGTGCAAAGATCTCTCCTCACCCATTTGCACTGTCCAGGGGCAAATCAGCTTCAGCTGGCGTCCATGAGCTGCCTTAAACTCAGAGACTGCTTCTTACTGTTTTCTCCTGATGTGTTACCACCTAAAGAGAGGGGCGTGAGGAGTCCTTAGCCACCCTTCAGCACCATCGACATCTGGTGAGAATACTCTTGGGGGGGAGGGGGAGCTGAGCAAAACTTAAAAGCTGGTGTACAGAAGGGAGGCCCAGAGGGGAGGGAGAGTGGAGGTTGGAGAGTTAGCCCACCCTGCACTCCCCCGGGTTTGGCGGCTCCTGTCCTGCAGGGCGGGGCGGGGCGTAGTTCCCCGCTCTGGCCCATTGGCTCTCGACATTTGAAGGAGCCCACAAGAGCGTCACATGACGTGTGTAGTCACGTGCAGGTAGGTTTCCTGCCCTCACAACATGCTGCCCTACTCCTTTTCTGGCCCTGCTGCTGCCGGATTTGGGGCTTTGCCTGCTGAGCGGAGCAGGCAGAGAGAGACTTGCGTGGCGGGTGGGCATTCAAATTCCCTCTAGCTCTGGTTGGCTGTTGTCTATGCTCGGAACTTGCCAGCTGGTTGAATGGGGTGGAGCAGTGGGTACGCGCCCCCTGTGAGCCTGTTTGTTGTGGTAAGGAGGTGTCTCTCAGGCACAGTTGCTCCTAGTATTGCTGTTGCAATGTGCTCACTCCATGCCACCATAAAATGTGGGGTTTTGGCTAAGAGGGTGGGTTGCTCTAAGTCTAAACTGAGGTGTTCTGGCAGAGCTTATCATATGCCTGTTCATTGCAAATGTGTGTTTTGTCTGATAATGCGGGGGCTCGGAGTCAGGGCACCTGGGTTCTATTTCAAGTTTTGCGGCAGATTTGCTTGCTTTGGGCAAGTTGCTTAGTCTCCTTGTGTCTCCGTTTATCCATACAGTGCTTTCCTACTTCACAGGAGCGTTGCCTGGCTTCGCTAATATTTGTGAAGTGCTGTGAGTTTTAAACGTAAGCATCAGCCAGGTATTATTTGATTAACTGTTCCCATCAACTCCATTAATAAATGTTCAAGGAAAAAAATCACCCTGAAAAGAGCACGTAGGGGGTGAAGCACTTCTGTTTTGTCTAAAATTCCATGTCGCACCAGGAGGTTAAAAAGAGGAAGTCGCAACTGATCAGTTAATCAAAACTACATTTCCATATTGCCCTCCATGCCAAGCCTCTCAAGGCACTTAACCAAACATTGGAAGTTGTACAACTCCGAATAGCACTGGCATGTCGATCAAGGAAAATAAATCTCCTGCCTGGATTTGAAAACTGAAACCGTAGAAGACCAGTTACTGACACGCAGACACACAAACGTTGGAGCACTGTTCTTCAGTGACGTAGCTAAGACTTCCTTAAGTGCCATTGATTTCAGCCAGTGGGGTTTTCTCTGTTTTGCCAGCACGCCTTCGCATCTCCATATCCTTGATGGTGGGATTTGGGTTTTCCCGTGCATCAGCAACAGAATAAGTCCACTTCTTCCGTTCTTACTTGGGTTGTAGCTACTCTTACATTTAAAAAAATTGGATTCTGCCCTGGGAGACAAGAACTGAGTTTTGTTCTTAAAGTTATTGACTCACTGTGTGGCCTTCAGGGAAAATGGCTGTGCATCTCACTTTCCCTGTCTATAAAATAGGGACAATAAGATGCAATCTCCTCTTGTAAAGCACTTTTAGTTTCTTGGATGCCAGGTGCTATAAAACGTGTGTGTAGTAAGTAAAAATTAATTTCTTGCCAACTTCCTCCACTGAAATGTGCTGTGCCATCTCTTCCAACGTGACCCAAAGCAGCTGTGTTTCATGTTGCTGCTGTTCTTCTTGAAATGCATGCATCCGCATTGGCCCAAGTGGATGAACGTGCTCTTTGTTCTCCACCTGAGCAACATCTTCAACAATGCGTGTAGCAGCAGATAGGGTAAATTTCTGACTACTCATGAACATAAAAAATTAAATAATTGATGCTGAAAGCGGGTCAGGATGTTCTCAGCACTGAAATAAAATGTAAAATATAAAAAGAAGTTAAGCCAATGAAAGGTTTCCTGGGTTCTACCACCTGAATCAATACCAGTAACATCTGACAGCCCATTTTATTAGCCTGAGGAGAACTGGAAAAGAAAGTATTGTGGGTGATGGTGAACAGTAAGAAGTGTGGGACTTCATGTTTTGAAATGCTAGTAGGTGTCCTGTACACAACCAGCTGAATGTAGGACAGTTGCTTCTTTTACTGAGACCAATTTGTTACAGAAGTAATGGTTTAAGCCTCTTGTGTAATAGTCTGAACCTTGCCGTGACGTGATCAATAATGGCCCAGGGCACTGTAATTTATGAATAATTCTACAATATTTCTTTTAAAATAAGTGTTTGTTTTAACTCTCTGAGTGAGGGAGACAGACTGGCTTTGCGTGTGCTATATCAAGACTCACTAGAAGCCAGCTGGAGAAGAGGGAATGTGGTGAGACTGAAGGGAAGGCCAAGGAAATAGTAGCCGGTTGTTGTTAGAGATGAAGATGAGTCACTCAGCAATGAAAGGCCTCAAATGATCATAAAGGCTGGTACGTTACAGCATGTAACGGGCCACCTATCTCCAAGGATTAGATAAGGCTGGCATCAAGATGACACAGCCACATTTTTTGTGCTTTCACGAAAGGCTTCCTGGATCTAAACTCCAAGAGTCTCGACTACAAGAAAAGCTGACATAGCTTTCTGTCTATGTCAAAAGGTTGCTCTGTGGAGCACGCAAGATCAGCCCTGGCCTAGGCATACACCAACTGCATATGAATTTACAATGTGCTGCCCTTGTTGGAAACCCAACTGTCTTTGTCCATTCAGCAGTAAACCTGCTGAACCTCCATCATCTGAAAACCATAGCTTGGATCCCCTCAATGACCATAGTACTTGGTTGATGAATCCTCCTGCATCTTGCTGGCCAAAACACTTCCAGAATTAGTGCAGCATGCCTCCCACGTCACCTGTCCCGCAGGGCCCCACAAGCATTAAGTTCTGCGAAAAGGAGGGAGCCCCGCTGTGCAATAGCGACCCATGTCAGCCTTTGTCTAACAGTCATGGGTGGTGCCTTATTTTAACTCTGAATGTTGCAATGACAGGAGAGGTCCTTGGGCTGTGGTTTTTTTGTTTTTGTTTTTGTTTTTGTTTTTTTTGGGGTGGGGGCAGCAATATCTTCTGCCTCTTTCTGTCCCCACAAAAGTTTAGTTGAAGTCCTTGGCCAGCGGAAAGCTTGTGGTAATGCCAGGAAAATGTCAGCAAGCCTTGTTTCACCACTCACATATGAGGAGTGAACATAATCCCACCCCTATTCCAATGAGGCTTTTTTGCCAAGAAAAATCAGTTGCAACTCTCTTCCTTGTGTAATGCTTCTCTGGTGTTTGGAGTCTATATTGCTTTAGTTTAACCCTTTTTATGCCAGTGTGTGATGAGACCATCCCAAGTAGTAGAAGGGGTAAAACAGTGCTAGAGTACACTGCGTCTATGTTGTCTGTCTGGCATTTTGTTTCAATCCCATCTTTATCCTTTTCCCTTGAGTTCATTAAGGTTTGTTAATGATCATGATCTGAGGGTTGTATGAAGGGGGGGGGGAAATATTATCGGAAGCCAATTATCTTAGTATTTCTGTTGACAAGGGAGCAGGATAAAAGGCCTTTACACGATTCGTGACTTGACTCTCCATGGCGTCGCCTACCTTGGTGCTGAATCAAGGGCACAGTAAGGCTGCCAGAGAGAAGTGCTTTATAAAAAAAATCCCTCATCTGCAACTGCGAAAGCAGCTTTTACTCTGTTTTCTTAATAGAGCCCAAAAGAATAGGCGATACTTGGGCTTTTTATTACCTACCTCTCAGATTTCACAAAGCTACACGTGTGCTTTTTAGCTTCCATTGTCGTTTGGAAAAGTTTGCAAGAAATGTTTAATTTCGCAAGTGATGGGTGAATTGTTCAAGGGCTACAATTTTTCTCCCTCCCCCTGCCCTTAAGTGCTGAATGAGCGACATATTTATTACAATTCCCTGTCCTCCTAACAGAATAGCTGCTTCTTTTTGCGACTTGTTAGCGTTGCAAGACAGCAAAAAAAAAAAAAAAAAAAGCGTTTGCCCTTCTGTAGAAACAGGGCCGTTGTCTTGCTATGGTCCTGATGAAAGATGTAGCGATTCATGTTCTCTCTCAATAGGAACTTGAAAAGGGTAATAGCTCTTTTTTTGTGTATCCGGTCGGTTTTTTTAAAGAAGCAAATTATTTTGTTTAGGAAAAGTAACATTTTAATAATGTAGTAGTCTAACCTTTGTTAATTGCCCCAGGCTTGTAATGAAGCAATATAAAATTAGTCTTGGGAGTCTTCATTAATCAAATATAGGAGCTGACTGGATAGTACTGAAATTCTGTGCTCCTCCATCTGAAAATCCTGCTCCTCATGCAGCACTGGCATTTGCTTATATTTAGAGCTGAGAGGAACTCTATTTCTTTTTTCTTTTCAGTAGGTCATTAAAATAATTAGCTGCATTTGGCTTTCTTTATTTCTCTTGAAAAATCCTTTAATGAGGAAAGATTTTTAAAAAATAAGATAAGACAAAGTCAAAGGAATCAAAATTAAGGTGGAAAAAACTGATGGTTGGAGGCTTCCTTTGAACATAAGAATTACGTATGTTAATGGCAGCTGTTGACAGAAGCCACCTATTTTGTTTCAGAACTTGTATTGGAAGCAAATAATTTCAAAGGAATTATGGTTGGGTTTTGTGTTATATACCATTGGTTTATTTCTCTAAGGCTTCTTATACCTTCCCTTGAGACTTAAAGGTAACCTCAGTACTTGTACCAGTCATGTATATATACAAGCTGCCGCAGCTGTATTACTGACTATGATAGCAAATGTGTAAGGTGGGAGTTTTGGTGCTTTGCCCACCTTTTGCAAAGCGTATTGACATCTACGGATGGAAATGTTGTACTTGTATATATTCGCAGTATTGTTGCTATTCATATTAAACATACACTAAATGCTACAGTACTGTATCCAACAATTGTTCCCCTGATATATTTACCAGTAAAATTCTCCTTTATACACAAGCACCATAATAGTAGCTAGAGATTGACAGAACAGTTGCAGTTTTTTAATATGTTTAATAAATACAAATGGATATAAACTATATAGTATCCATCTGTCTGATTCAGTTAGCTTGTTAAAATAGAGAGCTATTGTCTGCCAGTAACTGTATTCAAAACTGAACTGATAGAGGCTTGATTTTTTTTCTTACTGATTGGCTGAAAATTCCCATAATCATCTCTTGCTCCAGATTTACTGCAAGGAATTGAATAATAATGTTCCCCTCCCCCTAAAAGGAGATCAGTGGAAAGAATAACTCCAAAGGGGTGAATCATACGGCTTAGAGTAATAAACATTTCCTATGCTCATAAGCACCTGAGCTTGTGACCTCTGTGTTTACAAGATGTTTATCGCTGCTGGCACTTTCCGCTACGTCAGACTTATCACTTCAGTGCCTTGTAAAATTTGATTGTGTTTAATAAATAGATTCAACATTTTTTGGCTGAGCTTCGTGGTGCACCAGCCTCACAATTTACCCTCCATTCATTTATTCTTTCTCTCTCTCTCTCTCTCTCTCTCTCACGCACACCCTTCTTTAGCAGCCTGCACATTCTTGTACATGTGCATGTTATTGCTTATGGTGTATTGTAGGCAGTTTTGGATGCATCTCAATTAGATCATTTTTTCTCTAATTAAATAAGTACTTGTGGTCATAATGCATGTGTGGCTCTGAATAGTCTGCAGAAGAGAAGAGTGAGGGGGATTTGATAGCAGCCTTCAGCTACCTGAAGGGGGGATTCCAAAGAGGATGGAGCTAAACTGCTCTCAGATGACAGAGCTAGGAGTAATGGTCTCAACTTGTGGGGGAGATCTAGGTTGGATATTAAGAAAAACTTTCACTAGGAGGGTGGTGAAGCACTGGAATGGGTTACCTAGAGAGGTGGTGGAATTTCCATCCTTAGAGGTTTTTAAGGCCTGGCTTGACAAAGCCCTGGCTAGGGTAATTTAGTTGGGGTTGGTCCTACTTTGAGCAGGGGGTTGGACTAGATGACCTCCTGAGGTCCCTTCCAACCGTTATCTTCTATAATTCTATGAATGCTGCATAACTACTGCAGTGCTTCTCCTACTTCTCCATGTTGTTTGCTTTGTAAAATTAAGTTTTTGTTATGGATACCTCTCTTACTACCCTCCCCGTCTTGAAATCTAGAGAAGAAGGATGGCCAGATGGTTAGCATGGCAGTTGGGACTCCTGGGTCCATCTCCTGCTCTGCCATAAACTTTCTATGTACCCTTGGGTAAGTCATTTACTCCCTCTGCCTCAGTTCACTATCTGTATAATGGGGATAATAGCACTGCCTAGCTCACAAGGGTGTTGTGAAGATAAATACATTAAAGGTTGTGAGGAACTTGGATATTGTGCCTAATGGGGGCTGTTTAATTACCAAAGATATCTTCCTTTCATCAAATAGAATGCGTGATTACAGGTTTGTTAAAATGGACATTGTCTTTACTGCGATGGAGGTAGTTTCTTAAGTTCCCCCCGTTGTGTATCTGGGAATCTTTCCCTGGGTGAAGTGTTCCTTATTTAATAGCATTGAAGTTCCTCTCTGCTCTGTAATTTCTCTGGACCACATCACACTTCAGTGCTGTTCTCCAGTGGGTTACCTCCCCCCTCCAAAATAGTGTTATCCACAACTGAATCATGGTTGAATTTGCACCAGAGAGGGACGTGAAGCAGCTGTGTAGAGTGTGGGGAGATGCTTGGTAGCTTTTTTTTTTTTTTTTTTTTTTTTTTTTTAAGTTTAATTGGTGGGGAAAACTCTCTGGACAGCCAGATATCAGGAACTGAGCTGCTAACCTGAAGACTCAGAGAAGCACTTACGGGTGCTGTGCGGACGGCTGAACTGCATTATATTGGCTAATGGATCTTTTTGGATCCTGAAGAAATCGCAAATTTCTGTGCAGAATCTCCTCAGGATTTTGTTGCTGTCAAATGTATTAACCCCCCCCCCCCCCCCCCCCCAAAAAAAAAAAAAAAAAAACCTGGTAACTTTATAACAAGGTTTGAGTAAGTGCAAAGGGAAATACCACTGTGTTTCTCCTTAGCTTTTCTTTACATGTTTATCTTGTAAATATCGGGCACTTCATAAAATTGCATCCTGCTCTTAATGCAGTTGATTAATTATTCCTAAAGCAAACTGAATCCCTCTGAGCTGGCAACAAACACTCTATGCTGAGTGTGTAATGTAATGGCTGTCCAGCTTGGGATGTGTTCAGCGAGTGGTGGATAATCAGAAAAATCACTCCATAAGAGACCTCTCTGGAGGGTTTCATTAAAACAGAGGCACAAGTCATATATATATGACGTGCATCCATCAGCAGAGTAACTCGACATGCAACGTACTTTCCTATCCCACAAGGTTAATTGCTGTTGTATTTTATGGAATTTATGAGAGTTTTTAAGTCATGAGTCTTAGTTGATGTAAGCAAATTATTGCTTGGGGTAGTGTCGACCATACTAAACACTAGTAGTGGTGGAGCACAAATTCAATGTATTCTGTGATTAGTGGTGGTTTTTCCCCAGGCTGAGTCTAGGTTACAGATTAACCCCTGAGAGCAATTGACATTTCTATTTCAAATACTCTGCCTAGCAGAAGCACCACTGTACTCCGAGGAGAGTTAACTTAACTTTCAAATGATAGTGCAGTTATACATGCAGTAAGGACTTCACATTTATTAGGCAACTCCTAAATGGCCACTTAAGTTCTGTACTGATTGAACAGACATTTAGTTGAAGGCCATGTGATAACATTTTCAAAAGGTGCCCATATTGCATTTTCAGAAGGGATTTAAGCACTTGAGTCTAAGTTCTATTGACTTTTCTTGACATTTATGCTCCTCAATGCCAAAATTACTTTTGAAAGTGGTACTTCGGCTCCTAAGTCACTGTCACATCTTTTATCCCATGTCTGGTACATGGCCAATGTTTGCTGGCTGCTTGGGAAGGAGTTTACATTTCTGTCATCTTAAAATTCTACCTGCCCTGTGGAAACTTTGTCAATTGATGGCATTGACATTGTAGATTAGGAAATCGGCTCTAGAAAAGGAGGAATTTTAAGATTACAGGACTGTATGATCAGTGTTAGTTCAAAGATAAACCTTAAACGTGAGGTGTCCAGCCCTTTCAAAGACAGCTGCAGTCCATATACAGTGATAGTCTGTGGGCTGGGATATACATTCAGGACTGCCTAGTCCCTTCATTCCATAGGAGATCTGCCTCTTAATCAGTGTGAGATTTGCACAGAGATCAAGAAAAAAATATGGCCTATCTGTAGTAACGAAACCTTCTCTTCCCCGCCCCAGGACCTTATTGTCATGTTCAATGAGAAAATCTACTTCTTGTTAGGCCACTATAGTCTCTGCCCTTAGTTTTTCTTCCTTCCTCATCTTCCTTTTGCTGTTTTTCTCACTCATTTCTTCTCTTTGTGTGTTTTCTGTAGTTCCCTTTGCGTTTCTTTCCCTATAGCAACTCCAAGCACCCACCCTTCAAGTGCTTCATTCCCAAACCCTTTCCTATTCTATCTGCTAAGTTGCTCAGTAATGGAGTAGATAATGTTGACGTTGAAATGGTGTTGGGCTTTAGAACTGACACACCAAAGAGATGAATTGGGAAACAAGGCAACTCATACCTCGGAGTCATTGTTTCTGGATGTCTGCAGACTCAGACATCCTGACATCAGTTTACATTCGGTCTATGTTCTCTCTGCAACCAAGAAGATCAGTAAAACATGGGGTATTTTTCCAGCCCATGAACTGTATGTTTCATACCCTTAATAGTATAAGCTATTTTACACTACAGGGTCTCTGGACACTTACATATGATCAGAGGTTCAGATATATATTGTGGATGAATTTTAAAAAGTGGCTGGATTCTTTAATGCTGAATAACGTTGACGTTGGTGTACGTTCCGGTAAGGGCAGTCATACAGCATGCTTTCTGCTAGGGACTGATTACTGCAGGGGTCATGAAGCTTTCCTTACCTCCTTCCACTGCGAAATTATCTGATGTACATTAAATGGTGGAGAGGAAGACCGCTTCCTCTGCATCGTCAGTTACTGGCAACTTCCAGAGGCAGAAAGCTCGTTCACTGGTCTGAGGCAAATCCCACATTCTCCATTGAGCAGTTGAATTTTTCTTTCCAGCCAGACCCAGGGTGGTTCTTCATTGTTTGTCACTTTGCTTAGAGCACTGCTGCTGGGAGCTCAGATAATATGGTGTTGAGTGGTATCGGAACCTACAGAGAACACAACAGAATCTGCTGAGTAACCGTTGGGTTTAGATTCAGGAATTGTTGCGATGAATGTAGGTTAGGCAGCCCCATGCCTCATAGAAACTGAACTGAGAATTATGAATTGGAAAGAGTGAAGGAATGATCCAGCTCCAATGGCTGCACTGCGTGGGAGACCTTGTTGCAGGACTTCATCACCTGGTTTCTTGCACCCCAGATGAACGTCCCCTGCGGAGGACTCCCTGGACAATCCACAGCGGAGCTGGTGTTCACTTTAGAAAGAGACGTTCAATTTACCTTTGGCCAAAGCAAGGGCACACCTGTTGAAGTTGATTGAAAGGAGTTTTAAAAAACAAAACAAAAAACCAGTAGTCGCCCGTCAGCGCCAACAGGGAATGAAGCAGATGCTGGTAATGAGAGAACCCAGAGAGTGTGGAGAAAATGGCTCATACCAGACAAAACATGAAGCCCATGGGTATGTCTGCACTTCCAGCTGGACATGTGATTTCCAGCTCAGGCAGACGTACGTGCGCTGGCTTTAATCAAGCTAAAACTAGTTGTGGAGGCATGGTGGCATGAACAGCAGGATGCGCTGGCCTGGCTTAGGGTCTCAGGCAGGCTTGTGCTCCGCTCACACTGCCATAGTTACACTTCTATATTTAGCATACTAGTTCAATCAAAGCTAGTGTACTTATGTTTACCCAAGCTGAAAATTACACCTCCAGCTCCAAGTGCAGATGTACCCAATAACACTTTGGCTGTCATGCTGTGGGCTGTGCTGTTTAATTTTTCACTTGCACTGAATACTCCAGAGTAAAAGCCATGCACTTTTTTCAATACAAAGGTTTATTGAAGCAATTTAGCCAAACAGTGCATAGCAACCTTTCCTCAGCCCACACATCCATACTGTGTAAGGAAAATACAGGTAGTGCTGAAGATATCAATCCAGCCCATCTTCCCACAGCAGTAGACTGGAACCTGTTTTAAGTACAACCCTGACCTTACTTTTACAATAAACATTGATTTGAAAGGGAAAAAAAAAGTCCCATTTACTTTTCCGTTTGGCAACCAACAAAAATAAACAGCTGCAGTGTGAATTCTTGAGAAGAGGATGCTCCTGCTGGGCTGAGAGAATGTGATTCCTTTTAACTTCCAGTTTAGACACCACTACCGCACATTTATTTGTGCTCCTTTCCCTCCCCTGCTTCCTCCTATTTTGTCCTTCTGTTCCCCAATAGGGAATATCTGCACTTAAGAGCGTTAAGACTGGCAGTGCTGGAAAATTAAGTCGTCACTTTATCTGCAAACCTGCCACTGTGTTGACAGGTACAGGGCAAGCTCCCTGCCAGTGACTTCAACCTCTGTCTCCAAGGTCTTCCTGCCTTCAATATGAGAGGTAATTCGTATTCCATGCCCATCTCTTTCCTTTCTCCTGAGCTGCCAATTATACAGCATTGTGTCAGGTTAGCTCTGGGGGTCTATATATATAGAGGGACCACAATTAACCAAGACTAGGCTTCGAAACACTGCAGGTACTGACACTCAAAACAGCTGGTGAAATGTACCAAGTGGGAAAGGAGAAAACAACTTGGATACAATTAGAACCCTTCCCTCCTACTGTCACTGAAACCTTCAGACAAACTTGAACCTTTCTTGAGGTTTGAGGAAGTTTAGGTTCTTTTTTATTATTTTTAATTTCATTTTTTATTTCTGTGCCTCTGCACTTGAGGTTTCTAGCTGGGAAACAGAAGTGTCAAAATCCCCTAAGGAACAGCTCCTGCAATACTTCTGGCACAGAGCAAAGCTGGCGATAGCAGAGATCTCATGGGAGATTTTGTTCTCATAAGGTTTTCAGCCCAGTTTTGTAGACTCGGATGCCTCTCTGCATTCAGTCAGAACCTCTGGAAAGTTTAGGGGCAACCGCACTTCACAACATTTTCAGGTTCTCCCATTGATAGTAGCACTAATGCTTTTTCCACTTCATCAGTGAGAGAGCTATCACTGGGGGATGGAAGCTGAATAGAGCAAAGAAAGGGGAAGACCAGGCAATGGAGAAAATAACCAGTTTTGTTGATTTTGTTGTGGTTGTTTGGTTGGGGTTTTTGTTTTTTGATTTTTTTACAAGTCTTTATCCTTTTGGATAACTGAAGGGTTTAGAAATTATTCAGTGCTTTTGTGGTGTGAGTATCTCATGATAGGTAAGAGGCTTAAACAGCAGAGTTGGATTCCAATTACACGTTTTTCCCCAAAATGTGCTAGGTTTATCTTATTTATAGACAAAGGCCATCTGCAAAAGTTCCGTTGAGAGCTAACCTTAACTGAATTTTGAGCATCTTCAAAGCCAGAGTTTTGATTTGGGCTCGTTCTAATTAGCCTCTTGGGAGATTGTGAAGTGAAATTGATGGGTCTGATATGGAAAGACACATACTGTTTGTGTAGTAGAATGGTAGAGACGATAATGTGAACTTATTCCACAATCATGTGGCCTTAAGCTATGCCACAGTTGTTATTTCTAATCTTAAGCAATTAAACAACTGTATTCTTTCCTCTTTCTCTTCTTCCCATCCTCTCTGGTAAGTGGCTGAAACTTGGAGCTCCAGCGCTGCTCATACCTTTGATAAATGCTCCATCTATGCTGGGAAATGATTGCTTTTCACTTAAATACGGCCTCACTTCTGAGGCTTTTTGAAGTGCTTTAGAGAGAGTTCAGCCTCTCAACCCATTTTACAGGTGGGGAAACTGAGACAGAGAGATCTAGGGTATGTGGCTATTTTCAAAAATGCTTAAAGGACTTAGGAGCGCATGTCTCATTGAGTTTTTTAGATGGGACATGTGACCCTAAATGACTTAAGTGCTTTTGAAAAGTTCCATCCTATGTTGCTTGATCAGTTGGTCTTGCACAATAAATTGGTGCTGAGCCAGGAATAGAGCTCAGTAGACTTTGATTCTAGTGTCTTGTTCGAACCGCTGAACTGCAGTGCTCTCCAGGCTTTGCTGATTCAATCTCTGTAATAGTTTCAGAGTCCCACAAAAAAAACCAAACAAAGTAATGACTTCTCTGTTCACTAGTTAACTTCCATGCTAGCAACACGTAGGCTACATAGCTAAAGACCCTTCTCAGTACTCCTCCTTTTTTTTAATTGATTTGCTTATAATGAACCCCCATCAAGAGGGAGCAGTGGACCACAGCCATATATTCTTCAAGTGCTGGTCCCTTTCTGTCTTTCACACATGGGTACGCATGCGCTCCATGTGCCTAAGACTGGAGATTTCTGGCAAGCCATGTCCGTTGGTCTGCACACGCTCAGTGGCTCCCCTCATGCTCGGCACAGAGAGTGTAAGAGGCGATGTGAACCAGTCCCTCTCCAGTGTCTTCTTACCGCTGCATGGCCTGAGTCAGAATTCTCTGTGTCCGAAGCTATCCTTGCATTATCTTCAAGTCTGTAGATATAATGGTATCTAGTGCTGTATTTTTAGGAGCCACAGCAGATATTGCAAACCTGATTGAGAAGAAATGCATTCTGAGGAAGTGTGACTGTGTTGCCAATATGTTTCTTGTCCATATAGTGAGGAGAAAACATGCTCTTAATTCTGAGGCAACATCAAAGGAGCAGTCTGGTGTGTAATGCCTCTCCTCCAGTCAGTAGTCTATAAATATGAGATTCACTTTGTCATAATACAGTAAATCATCTGAGAAACAGACACTCAGAAATAAACAGCTTACGTTTTCTTAAGTGATTAAGTACCCTTCCCAGCACACTGTTTTCTCAGGTAAAACTCCCACTAAAACGAAAGGCTTTTTACTCAGGCAATACTCCCTGGGAGCTTTGCCTCAGTAGGGAATGCTGAATAGGAAACGAAGTTTTTGTTTTTTCAGCTCTTACTTAAAATCAAAGCATTCATCAGGAGAGAGAGCCGTCCAAAAGCTGATAAAGCTGTCAGTCTTCATTGACAGGAGGAGAGGCGCCGGGCTGAGTTAACACTCATGTTGCCAGTCAAGACTGAGGTGGGATGGACCTGTGGTTGAGGCAATGGATTGTGGCTAAGGAGAGCTGGGTCTGTGGAGGAACAGGGAATTGAGTCCCCCAAGTCCTAGCTAGTATCCTAACCACTGAACAGTCCTGCCTCTCATACTTTGTTGGTCTTGCCTGTTTAGTGTGTACATACTTTTCAGATTAGATGCAGTGTGTCACTCCAATCTTTCCCATTCACACGTTCTTTCATTGGGCCCTGGTGACTTGAGTACATCTAACTTACCTACCTATTCTTTACCCTGTGCTGTCCCTACTTTGGCTTGCATTCCTTGCCCCTTCTTGTTAACCTAAATTGTGTGGAGTATCTGGTCACCATTAACTTTTAACTGAAGCAATATAGACATTGAACACCTCGGCCTTCTTGACGTCAGCTATTCACTCTCCTTCCTTACTAAGTAGAGGACCTACGCTTTCCTTTGTCTTTTTCTAGCTTCTAATGTATTGAAATATGTCATTGTGTCCCTTGCTGGGTGTAACTTATTTTATGCCTTAGCCTTTCTGATTTTGTTCCTACAGGCTTGTACTATCCTTTTGTACTCCACCTTATTAATTTGGCCTCTTCCTATTCTTCCTATCTTTCCTTTGCATCAGAATAATTTGCAATTGTGCCTTTAATATTGTCTCCTTGAGAGCTGCCAGCTTGCCCGAACTCCTTTATCCCTTAGATTTTCTTCCCAGGGGACCTTACTACCAGTTCTGAGTTTATAGTTTACCTGTTGTCCTTATTCTGCAGCTCTCACTCCTTCCTTTCCTTAGAATCCTGAAATCATCATTGCAGAATCATTTCCACCAAATTGCCTTCCATCTTCAGATTAGCAACCAATTCCTCCTAGTCAGAATCAAGTATAAAATGGCTGTCCCCTTGGTTACTTCCTCCATTTTCTGAAACAAAAAGTTGTCCCCAGTACATTCCAAGAACTTAAAGAACATTTTGTGATTTGCCGTAGCACTTTTCCAACAGATGCCTGGGTAATTAAAGTCCCCCGTTACTATCAGGTCTTGTGTTTTGGATATTTCTGTTTGTTCTAGAAATATCTCATCTACCTCCTCATACTGGTTTGGTGATCTATAGCAGACCTTACCATGACATCACCCCTATTTTTTCCCCTTTTATCTTTACCGGGATATTTTTGACTGGTCTGTCACTCAGTACCTTCTGCACCTCAGAACAAGTCTATATATGATGTATAATGTAACACCTCTTCCCTTTTTACCATGCCTTTCCTTCCTGAGCAACTTTACCTCCCTGTACCAATATTCCTTAGACTTATCCCACCTAGTCTCTGGTGTCATCAATTAGGACATAAGTTAGCTCATGTACTAATTCTTCCTGTTTTCCCTTTTTATTCTCCATACTCCCTGCATTTGTGTAAAGACATCTAAGTAATTGAGCAGATTCCCTTCATTGACTTCCCTCTTGTTGCTTCTATGACCCTATCGTAATTTTCCATGCCTGCCCAACGCTAACATCTACCTTCCTGTGGGCTTCTGTCACCTGCCCTTTTTAACTTAGTTTAAACCCTTTTGAGCTAGGTTGGTGAGTTCGAGCATGAAGATGCTATTTCCCTTCTTGGTCAGGTGGACCCCATCTCTTCCCAGCAGTCCTTCCCAGAACAGCATCCCATGACTGAAGAAGCCAAAGTCCTCCCATCAACACCATGTGCACAGCCAAGCCTTTGACATACCCAGGATGCATCTGTTCTTGCCTGTGCCCGTATTCTGAACTGGGAGGATGGACAAGAATGCAACCTGCACCTCTGACTCCTTCATGCTTGCTCCCAGAGCCCTGTAGTCACTGTTGATCTGCTCAGGGTCAGACCTGGCAGTATCATGAGTACCCATGGTGATGAGCAGCAAGGGTTAGTGATCAGAGGGATGGATGAGCCTGGGCGATCTTTCCGTAATGTCTCAGACACGGGCTCCAGGCAGGCATACCATTATAACTACATCTTTCAAAAAAAAAAAGAAAATCTCACCCCTAACCTGCTTTATTACAGTACAAAAACTGGGGGTTGACCAGGCCCCTTAAGTAGTAAAGAAAGGTATATGCCAGGAACTAAGCACACTCAATTTCCATTATGCCCAGCAAGCTCTAGTAGTAGTAGTAATGATATCTAGCTCTTGTATAGCACTTTTCATCAGTAGATCTTAAAGTGCTCAAAGGTCAGTCATTGCTCGTGGTCTTTTTATAATTGGAACCTTTAGTATGTTTCATAATGGCCGTCTCTTACGTCATGGGACAGGGGAGTTCAAGGCATCACCTTTACATTGAAGCATGTGCTACCCAAATGACTCCAAACCTTTGGACTAAAAGGGTTTTCAATACATTTTCTCCCCCTGGGTGAGGCCATTTATTAGTCCTGACTGTGTGGTGTTATTGTGGAAGGAATGTGTGAATGGGAAAGATTGGAGTGGCAAGCTGCAGTGATTTTGAAAAGCTAAAGTGAAAGTCTCTTGATCAGGGGTCTCTGCTTTTCTAGCTAATTTAGGATTTTTCATGCTTTCTTTAGATCTTCTGTCTTTAAACAGTGTTCCCTTTAGAGTAACACGGGAGTTTAGATTAACCATCATAGTATATTTTTCCAATTAGAGGTTATTGGTGAGGGGAGGAAGGAACTCCATTAAACCAGGGTTTATTGTAGGGCATAAATATTGTTTGGGACATTGAGGGTAAAGCAGGAGGAAGTGCAGTGTGGAAAGAGTCAGGCTGCTAAAAATGTCACTTTAATTGGACTGCCTGACACACGAGAATTTTGACATTCGAGAGGTTAGACGGCTTGCTGTGTAGTAGGCCTCGCTTCGTTCATATATAATATATAGAATATGTATATATTTATAATAAAGTGTGTGTGTGTGTGTGTGTGTGTGTGTGTGTGTGTGTGTGTGAGATAAAAAAGTTTTTGGAGCACACTGAAGAAACACCGCTGAGTCTGATTCGTGCACCGTCTGCAACCCTGTGGGGTTGTTAGACACGCAAAGCTTAGTGAAAACACTTGAGCTGAGGCTCTTGAATGCAGGAAAGTGGTCTCAAGCAGTTTAACTGCTACGTTAGTGTGTAGCTTGCTATGGCACATTTCCTCCATCCACCCGGCTGTATTTCTGCTGGTACTTCTCTTGACATGCTGGGTATTTTGTTGGTTTGTGTAAATGCACAGAATAGAAAGCCCTCTATGGTGCAGTGCGTTTTGAGCTGGCAATTAGCACCTGAATGTTCCTATTCATGCACTGGGCTGCCTGTGATAGAAACTTTTTTTTTTCTTTTTTACTATAAAAAATACTACTACTGATAGCATCAGTTTCCCTTACAGCAGTGATTCTCGACCGTTCCCACACCATGACCCAATGTTATGAGAGACAGATTTGGGGATCCTCTCTCGGCTTTGGGAAGCCCTCTCCCAACTGGCACTAAACAGAGGGTGCTCGTGGACCCCTGAAGCCTACAGGCTTGTGATCTCCTCTTTTGGGACTAGCTGGTTTATAAGACGAGAATGAGTCCTAGCTAACCACCTCCACATTTCTGCTCATGTCCTTCAGTCCTGCAACATCTTTATGGGTCATCCTAGGCATCCTTTATGCAGGTAGTGTTTGAATTGCCCTGTAGCTTGAGGCATCTAAAAATAATAATGCGAGGACATAGTTTATTAATCATCATAGTAGTAGTGGTGGTGATGATGATTGATGCATAGTATCTGACAGTTACAGGGGACCTTTTCTCCCAGACTGATGTACGAAGAAAATACAGGTTGGGATTTTCAAAAGAGCCTTAGGGAAGCAATTGCTCAGCCCCAACTAATTTCAGTGGGATTTGGGTCCCTGTCTCTTTCCTTAGAAAATCCCAGCTATGGATGTCATAACCCAAATGCAGTACTAGTCATCAGAGATTCGGCTGTGAAAATTAGTCTAGCCAAACCAAGTAGAAACACGTTGAGAGGCCCATGCTAGTGTATAATTGAAAATGATTGTGTAGATGCATGCATGTTTTATAGTACTGTTGTAGCTGTGTTGGTCCCAGGATATCAGAGAGACCAGGTGGGTGAGGCAATATCTTTTATTGGGTCAATGTCTGTTGATGAAAGAGACCAGCTTTTGAACTCCAAAGAGCTCAAGAGAACTCCACAGTGTGACCTGAAGAAGAGCGATGAGGTGTTTGAAAGCCTATTTCTTTTACAACAAAAGTTGGTCCAGTAAGATATATTATCACACCCTCCTTGTGTCTCATGTTTTATAAGCATGTTTTTATGTGCAGTAACATGGCTGGCTATTTGATTAATGAGTTCAAATGATAAAATACACATGCATATTTAATGAAAACTATCTAACTTTCAATGCAGGAAAATGAATGCTGTCTTAGATATTATGTTAGGGGAGTGAGAGGCAACATTCATGACTATGCCCAGCTATGACATTGATTTCCTGTGTGATCTTCAGCAAACCACTTAATCACTCCTGCCTCAGTTAATCCATCTGTAAAATGGGTGTAACTAGAACTCAGAGGGTCTTGGGGTTTATTTAATTGGAGAGAGCTTTGAGAGAGACTGATGAAAGGATCTATAGGACAAAGTATGAGAGAGAGAGAAATTGCTTTTGCCATGTGGTGGAGGGAAGATGCTTTTTTTAGTATTGCCTTACAATGCTACACACACTTTTTAGGTCAGGTAATGAAGAATATTGTAGCCAACTGAGCACAAAACTCAGATTGCTTAACGTATGTTTACACAGCAGTTAGACACCCACCACTGGCGTGGGTCAGCTGGCGTGGGCTTGCAGGACTAAAATTGCCATGTAGGTGTTCAGCTGCGGGACCCTCCCCCCGCACAGGGTGTCAGACCTGGGGCTGCAGCCCAAGTCCAAATGGCTACACAGCAATACAGCCTGAGCCGGCAAGCCTGAGTCAGCTGACCCCACCCAGCTGTGGGCGTTTAATTGTTGTGTAGACTTACCCGCAGGGTCACATTTGGCTCTTATTCCCTCTCCCTTTAGCCCTCTCCCTCAATTTGTCTGTTCAATGTTGTCTTGTCTGACATGCAGGGTTAATTGTCTGTACTGTGCTTAGCACTATTGTAAGAGAAATCATAACAGCCCAAAGAGTCAGTTTGGCGCACACAAGTCGAGATGAAATACTCTTTCCTTCATCTGATATTGTATTTCTTCTTTTCTGCCTGTTTCCCACTAGATGCATTCTTTCGATCTTCCCTATTACTGCTTTTAAATATTTTTCACAGAAGAGGAGAGCAATCATATTTAATAATGCAATTACAATCAGGGGAATATGTTTATTCTGTAAGATTTCGACTGCTGTAAGAACCCTAGGGCATTCTTGGGAAATGAGATGCAAATCTCAAGGATTACCTCCTCCTAAAGACACCAGAAACAAACAAACAAACAAACAAAAAAATCATTCTGAGCAACTTAAGTGTCTAGCCTGTTATTGCCACCAGATGTTTTCAAGAGGTTAGATTCTTAAAGTCAAAGGACCCCTCCAACCTATGAATTATAACTTAGAAAAAATGCTGCTGCAAACAAACGATCTAAGGTCTCTGATAACTACAGCTGAAACTTTCACAGGTAACAGCTATAAGAAACAAAACCAGTGTCTCATTTTTCTCCATAATTCAAAGGCGTTTGGCCTGTAGCGCTTACTAAATGAAGACACATTTCAGTGATGCTTTGTGACTAAATTAATTTCCAGAGTCTTAACTCATTTACTAACTTTGCTGAAGGGCCATGAAAAATTTATTATTTGTATGAAGTTTTCAAATAATATTTCATTCATGTGGTAATAGCAGCAACAGGATATGGAAATAGCTATGTGCTGAATTGAGGGGTCTGCATTGCTTAGCATGTCCTGCATAATACGGTGTACATTATTTAAACCCAAGACCGGTTCTGGGATGATGCTAGCCTTACACCCTTCTACGATCTAAGGTTGGGAAAATCATGTCAAGATCTAATGGGAACTAAAGCTGTCTGAAATGTTAGCTGTGAAACTCCAGATCATGCTATGTTCTCTGGATTTGAGGTTTCATTGCAAATAACTCAGCCCAGGTTTGCAGAGAAGCTTATGAACCTGGGCCCAGTTTCAGGTGACCCCAGGACAATCTCTGCTTTTGAATCGAACTGACAAGAACTTAATCATTTCACCTGGTTTCTATGTGAAAACAGGTAAAATTCAGCAATTGTATCTGAACTGAATCGTAAGTTTTGGATTTACTCATGCTAGAACCTCAGGGTTCCAATTCATGTGGCAGAAAGGAAAGAATGGGTCACTTAATATGAACCTTCACGGACAGAAACTACTGAGAATCAAAAGTGAAACCAAAACTTGAAGTTTAAAGAAATGTAGTTACCTTCTCTCTCTCTCTTTCCCCATCCCCCCTCCAATTTACCCACTGTATTTAACTATAGCAAATTGATTAATATACTAATAAATCGGTTGCAATTTAGGACTTTATGGTTGTCATTGCAGTACCACTTAGAATTCCATAGCAACAGTGGGCATGGAACTCAGATCCTTTACCATTTGAACTAAAGAAGAATCTCCCCTTGTTGTTTGCAGTATGGGGCTTATGACATATAGCTGAACTGTTCTGAATGCAGCCATTGCAGGGCAGTGGTAAGTGATACATACACACTACCTCACTCATTACAGTGCAATGCTTGTCCCTAACTTTTGCCACCTTCAAAGTAAGTTCTGTGGAACAAACTTGTGTGGAACCATACTTTCAGCACTACCCGATATCATGAAGGTCTATGATGCTGGCTCTGGGGAAAAAAAAAAAAGTGCAGCCTGCAGAGTCCCGTTCTCTGAGTGACCACGACTCCTGTTAACTTCAGTGGGATCAAGATCAAACCCACAGGCTGTCACCAAAATGTAAATGGGCTGGGAAACCAAAGCTTATAATTCAGAGAGAGATTTCAGCTTAATGAAGATGCAATGCTTACCTGTAAGGTCCCGCCCCCCCTCCCCCTTTTTAAAAAAAAAAAAAAGAAAGAAAAGACTAAGGCCTTGTATATACTCTCACTGATGCTGGCAAAACTTTTGTTGCTCAGGGGTGTGAAAAAACACATCCCTGAGTGACAAATGTTTTGCCAGCATACATGCTAGTATAGACAAGGCCTAAATAAGGAGGGAATAGAGGAGGTAAACATGCTAAATAAGATAGTGACTTTGAATTCAGTGGCCTGGTGTACAAATAGCTATTAATCTGAGCCATTTGGGCATTCTTAACATGCCCATCACCGTGGTGTCTGAGCACCTCAAGGACACTTCAGTTAAACTGCGTGCATTTATTTGTGTGTTTAGTTCAACCTCTTCAAACTGCAGACACTTTTGTTTGTCAGAATCTCTTGCCTCTTTCCTCTGGGCAGCTGGGATTTCAGCAGAGAAAGCACTTTACACTGTACTGACATCTGATTGCCTTGTCATCTACCTGGTTTACGGTAACTGCTCACCTTTATTTTCCTCTGCAACCCACTGTCTCCTTGGGGTTACTGAGGTTATAGTACTAGCAGGGCAAGTAGATGAGAAATGGCACAGAAAGCCACCTATGATGCTCTGTCGCTCTGGGAACATGCTGGCTCTGCGGCATTGTTGCTGAGTCCGTTGCTTTCTGGATTTTTTCCACTAGAAGGAAATAGTCTAGACTGCTGAATTAAGCTCATTAGTGTCCAAAAGGTACCGTCATCTGGGGTGACAAATTATTTCTATCACTATAGTGCCTGGAGGGCCCAACTGAGCTTGGGGACGTGTTGTGTTAGACAATGTACAAACACACAGCAAACAGCGGTCCCTGCCTTGAAGAGCGGGCAGTCTATATAGATAAGGTGTGGGAGTGGAAGTGGCTTGACTGATGTTGCAGAGAAAGTGAATGACAGAGCCAAGAATTGAGTCCCAGTCTGGTGCCCAACCCACTGGACCATGCTGCCTCTCCACTGAGGTCTTTCTAGGTGAAATGAGTTTTACCTCAGTCTAGTTACCACCAGGCAGGTGTCCAAAAGCCACCTCTCAACCCTAACTAACTGGCATTGTTGTTGCAGTTTTGCCATTGAAAGGATTATAGAGACTGATTGCCCCTAAGGCACCAAGCTGAGAATCATTGACAGCATGTGTTGGGAGGAAGCTTGCTCTGCTCACTCACTGCTGCAGGGTCCCTTTTCAGGGAGATAAACAGGCAATTTCATTTTCTAAGGTCACTTTCCTTTTTACCAGTACTACAGAAGTGTCGAAGACCAATGCAGATGATGTCGTTGCAGTGTTTTCCTTGGCAAAATTTCTATTTGTTAAGGTGAAGGAGGGATGGAACCGGCGCACAGATTGATCTCTTTTCCTTTTCATGAAGCATTAAATTTATCATCAGCTTTAGTCGGAAAAAAGATTATGCAGCATTTCACTTCTTCATCCTCTGCCTGACTGGAGCTAGTAAATTTACCATATATAATGGTATAGGAGACAACTTGCCTATACCCTCTTCAGTTAGTTAGCAAGGAAAAGTTCCCATCAAAAACATTACTGGCCAAATATAAGCTAAGTGGATTTATAAACAGGTTTGGTAGCAAGAGCTGTCAGAGGTGTGAGAGCTAGTGAAAAAGGATGGCTCAGTGGTTAAAACATTAGCATGGGACCCAGGAGTATCCCCTGCTCCATCACAGATGTCCTGTGTGACCTTGGGCAAGTCATTTAGGCTCGGATTTTTAAAGGTATTTAGGTGTTGCTCCACTCAGCTTTGCAGTGCCTCGGTGATTTACGAATCCAAGTCAGGTAGGTGTTGCAATGCTGAAGGGAGCAATGCCTAAATATCTTGAAACATTTGGGCCTTAGCGTCTCTGTGCTTCAATTTTCCCATCTGTAAAACACAGGAGCTGTGAAGATAAGGTTCTGAGGAGCTGAGATGCTATGAAAATGGGGGGTTGTGTCTGTACCTAAAAGGGAGACAGCTGGATTTGGACAGCAGAGTGCTTAACATAACCACACTGTGGTACTTCAAAGTGCTTGGTGATCTAAAACCCATCTCTTGTGTCACCGACTCTAGGATATTCCTGTAGTATATGTTAGAGCCGACAGCGCTAGAGCTGTGTGTAGGTAGGCACGCACAGATATAATCTTTGATTTCATTGCTCCAGTGGAAAATTAACCCTAATGAACAAGGGCTGCACGTACACGTGCAGATTTCCCATTATGCAAGTAGCTTAAAAAGCAGAAAGGTGATTTAAGCATTTGCCAATTTAGGGGACGATTCTGTGTTCAATTACATCTGCAAATCTCTTGCTTTAATACTATTTAGACGTTGCGTCCACGTGAGTAAGGGCAGACTTCGGCCCTCCAATTGACAAATCAGTCCATTTTCAGCTTCCAGGTGGAGTCCAGGCTCCCGTGAGAAGGAAAAAAGCCTGAAATTCAAATACTGATGTTAAATAGGACGTCTGATTGCCTAGAAGTGGTGCTCTATGCCACGTGGCCATGGGACATGCGGCAGAGTGCAGATCTCTCAGTGGGGACTGTCACAAACTACGTTTACAACCACACTGAGATAAAAGATCAAGGACGGAAAGGGTGGAAAAGAGCTTATGTAAATATTTTTGACACGGGGTTTAAATATGCAGAATAAGTCAGTTTTGTCAGTATCCCTGTAGAAATCATTTTGAGGCCGGGGCTTAGCAAAGAGCTTCCCTTGCTGTATGGAGCTGAGCTTAATCCACAGCTCAGACAGCAACTGGCCCATTTAAAAGGGGGAGAAGACGCTGAGGCAGAGAATAGCAGGTGTTCATGCCACTCTAGGAAGGATGGAGCCAGGTCGCACACAATCTTAATAATTAACATTAGCATGCAAACGGATCAATCTCGTAAGCAGCTAGTGTCAGGCCAATCAAAGGGGCTGTGCTCCTGCTTATTCTTAATGTCGTAAGTCAGCACATGTACTGCCGAGTTCAGAATCATCAAATGGCTTTTATTCAAGAAGTCAGCGATGGAATGCTGTTAATTTGTAGATTAATTGAGCTGTCTGAGTTTGAACTGGGTGGATTTGGTGCACTTGAATCCAGCCTGCCTGATCACCATAAGACAAGATACTGTAACAAATCTGTGGCTGCCTGGATCTTGATGGTGGTTGCTATGCTGCTTTTGGAACTGTACAGCAGTGGTGGGGAAGTGTTCCAGATTCTCATTCTCCAAAAATAGAGGTTCCTTCTGTTTGAGCTCTGTTAGCTTCCAGCAGTACGTATAGGGTCTACGATGCAGGCTGAGCTGTTCTGATTCTATCCAGTAGAATTTATGCGTCTACACGAGGCTTTTCATTACAATATAACTAACGCATTTGTTCTCTGGCTTTGGCAGAGTCTGGTGCTCTGAATTCATTAGTTTTGGAGAATTAGAAGAAAGAGAGGCAATCAGCTGGCAGCTGCGGAGCTTAGTTTAGGTTAGCTGATCAAAAGAATTTTAAGTTGTCTAATGCCATCTTTCCCTGTGTGTATATATTTGCATGCAAAATGGAAGTTTTTCTATTCATGCAAAGCTGTGGGCTGAGCAGCCGACTTCCACTAACTTTTAGCTAACTATTCACCAGTGACTTGCACAGGTAAGATCCCAGGATAGAATTGTAGCCTGCCAGCTTCTGTACCATAGGAAGGTGCAATACCATCTGCTTTTAGAATCCCAGAATTTAAAAGACTTTTTAAAAACAGGCAGCCTCTGCAAGAATGACTAGTCTCTGTGAATGTGCTTCGTGGGGTTACTGGAAAGGCAAGAGGGGGTATTGTTGACTGGGAATGGATTTATGCCTTTGTATAGTTACCTTGATCTGTTGTTGTGTGATTTGTTACATAGGAGTTTTTTTTACCTCAATCTGATGAACAGAGCTGGTGCAAGGGCAGTTGAATTCTGTGTCTCTGCATAATAGGCAGATTCCAGTGGTGGGTAAATCGTGTGCTGGTTGAAAGGGAGCAGGCTGATTGTGTTTCATTGCCTAAGAAAAGTGCTGGGGCCATTGGGAATTTAGTCACTGCAGCTTGGGCTGTGCACATGTAATCGAAGTTATGCTCAAGCCACAAAGTCTGGCTGGAGATCTGAGCTTTTGCAGAGCCTGGGGATGTTCACATCTTCAGTTTTGTTTCTGACCCATTTTTGCTGAGGAGGTTGACCTGTCAGCTTCTGCTGGAGTTTTGCACTGTGAAAAATTCCCCTACTAGAGATCAAGCTACTATCCATTGTAATTCTTGTTCAAACCGCTCAGAAGTCTCAGGCTTATATCATAGGGCGATTCTAGTATGTCTATCCAGAATCTGTCCCTGATGCGCCTACCATCATTCTTGCTCAGTCAGTGCCCAGAACCAGGAATAAATGAAATTCAGACTCTTCTTTTGGACACTGCTATATGTTCTGGAGGGAAAAAGACAAAGCTCCCCACCCACAGCCTTTTAAGTTTCCAGGGCTTCCTATCTTTCCCCTCATGTTATCTCCTCCCCTCGGCTGGATGCCCAATTCAGGATAAAACACTTACCTGTGGATGTTCCCTTGAACCTTCCCTCAGTCTGAAACAAACCCCATATGTTCTGGGAGCTGGTTTATTCAACATCATTCCTTTGCACTTCAGACAGGCAACTAAGAAGCTGCTCTGCGGGAGGGGATCCTGGTGCCTATGCAGAACACCACTGAAGTCCCAGTGGCCTGTGCATGTGAAGTAGCAGGTGGCGTAACTTGCAGGACAGTGGCCCAAGACTGGAAGCAGTAGTTTTTTTAGTGCTCTAAAGAAGTCATGCTTGCATTACTGGTGGGGCAATTGGAATCAGGGAAGCATCAGGAATCCCATGCGGGAAGGCCTATTACTCAGGAAATGTCCAGGCTGATTTTTCCAAAACCCAGGAGATGCGGATAGTTCCAGTAAAGTGGGGATAAGCATCTGAATTTTTCCTCAGTCAAAAGTGGGGTTCTTTTTGTGATTTACTTGTCACTAGAGAGTGAATTTGTTCATGTTTTTCCCTTATTAACTTGGTTTCGTGACAATCGATCAGACCTCCAAGTACTAAGTGCAAATGAGCACTCTCCCTAATTTACTGGGGGGAAATTTCTTCTCACGTCAGTGCCAACAAGGGACTTTTGTCTGTCCGTCTGTCTTTCTAGATGTTTACCCTGAGGTCCTCACTCGGGTGCTGTTGGGGGGTGGAATGACTGTAAGAAAAATACTAATCCTGAAGTTAGAAAATATTTTGCACAAGACCCTGTGCTGCGGAGGAGAGGGAGGCTGTCCACACACCTCTTCTGTTCACCAAGTCTGGCCCAGGTTCTGCATCTTAAGGGCGCATTCTGCTCCCTTTTCTAGTAGTGTGAATTGGGAACAACTCCACTGACCTCAGACTGGTGTAAATGAGTGGAGAATTCAGCCACACGTTAGTGGAAGGCTGGTTTTACATGCTCCCAGACTCCTCTCTCAAAATCTGCTGAGCAGTTTGGGGTAATTTCCACTTCCAATATTTAGCCTATTGACTGTTTCATAAAATGCCCTGCAGGCAAACAGCACATCTATAAATTAAGCTCCTGAAGTGTCGGTCAGGTTACCCAGAGTTTTTTTGACAGTGAGATTATTGACAGTGTTTAAGTGATAGTTCTGCTCTTGAAAAGCTCATTCTCCTAACACAAATCACAACGCTGCCAGGATTTATTGAACTGCCTGATGGAGAGGTACGGTACAAGCTACTATTAGTCCATTTCCTGAGCTTTGCCATCAGGAGACTTTAAATTGTATTTGGAAGAAACGTCAGTGTGACAGGATTGGGTACAAAAGGCCATAGATTTCCCCCTTAACCCTTTTTTTTTGCGGGGGCGGAGGGGACTCGATCATTTCTGAGTTAGATATTTAGATCATTTCAGAATTTCTGAAGCTGCATAATCAGCAGATCAAAAGGCATGGTGTCTGTTGCTCTCAGAAGATGCACACTTCACTCATTTCAGAGAGATGGGAAACTTTAGGCACTTGTGTGGATTTGTTTAGCCAGACAAGGACAGTGCTGCCCAGGTCAGGTTTGTCATGGAAACGCTCCTAGGGTAGGAGGATATTGGGAAGGTAATGTAGCTCTGTAGAATGAAGGACTATGCAGGTTGTTCACCTTGCAGGGAGTATAGGGCTTCAAACCCCCTGGAACAAGTGCTGGGCAAGAAGCCTGTCCACCTGGTTGTCAGGAAGGCCGGGGCTGGAATTGCCTCATTGCCAAGTCTGTGCTCTAGAGAGAGCCTCTCATGCTCAGCGGTGGTCGTTGAAACCAGAGGCAGCCTGTGGTGTACTGTTGTAAAGCAAGGTACGTTCAGTTGTTGTCTCTGCTCTAAAGTAAATGGGTGACCATGGATGCTTCCAACCGCTCCACTGTCCAGGTACTCCCTGCTAGGAAATGGCCTCCTGGCCGGTGTCTCTGGCAGTGTTCCCAACTGAGATGCACTGTCTGGTCAGTCCACTCTTTCACGTGCCCTAAAGACTGATGTTAATGGTGTCAGATAAACATAGGGGATGAGACTAGTGTGACCTGTGTGACTGTAGGATCAGAAAGCTCTTCACCCTGATACCCTCCCTTGTCCATCACAAGACTTGGGGCTATATTGACCTATCCCTTTGACAGATATGGAGCCATGACTTTGTGAAGAGTCTTGAACTGGCAAATGTATTCTGTTCCACTCCGCTCTTGGTTCTTGGCTGGTGTATGGAATGAGCTGGAAAGCAAAGGCAGCAATGTGTCCCCTGAGGTCTGAAATAAGACTTTGGGACTGAGTTGTAATGTGTTTCAGAAGAGATGATCTGCTGCTAACCTGGTACGTCCGGCACTGTGCTTTCCTTCACTGTTCCATGGGAAATCTAGACATGAAAACTGAGGACCCTGGCCAGTGAATGCAGCTGAACCCAAGTCAAGAGAAGAAAGTGAAGAGGGTACCGGCAACATGTGTCACAGGGTGTCAAAAGGTGTCACTTGCCAAATGAACTGCACCTCTGACCCCTTCTGATCTCTCCCAGGTCTCTAGTCTCAGGCCTTGGGCTGCCTTCTCTCTCTTGGGGTGAAATCACCCTAGTGTCTCACCCACCTGGTTGTGGGTTGTAGTCCCTTGTGTATCAACTGTTATCACCTCAGCAGGTCTGACTTATGTCCAGACCCTGCAATTCTGTGTCCCTTGAGGAAACGACAGTGACAATCCACAACCAATAGGCCTCCGTAAAGCAAAATACCATGTTTTAGAAGAAAGGCATTTAAGAGAAAACTTTAAAATCAATGAAGCAAACTGTATGCACATCTCGTTCTTCCCAAAGCTCACCATTCCCTGCATCTGAGGCCCAAGTCCGTCAGGCTCCTCCGCAAAGCCTGTCTGGGCCAGCCTATTCCCCTGGACAGCTGCTCTTTGGTGACCCTACCACACAATCACCATTGTGTGTAGCCCTGTGATCTGGTAACTCCAGCTCTGACAAAGACTTCCATCAATGGAGACCACAGAGACAGGATCCCCAAACCTTCGATAGCACAAGGATATATTCCCTTTAGGATGTTTCTGCATGCTGCAGAAAGGTTAGCATTCTCTATGAAAATGTATATGACTCTTCCATAAGGATAAAGAGTGTTATTTTTTAAAAACCTATTGAAATATAATCTTAGATCCTCCAAAATTCCATCTGTCCAGCCGGAGAAGTGTCGTTTTGTACAGGAACTCAGTGTTATTCAGTGCAGTGGACCCTGCTAGGGACCACACTCCTCTGCGACACAATGGGATCCATGGTCCTTAGAAGTGCTAAGATCCTGTAGCTCCAGTAGAAGTCAATGGGATGTGCAGGGGCTCGGCACTTCTGAAAATTAGGTCCTAAGGTAATGCCAGGGATACTGGTCCTCTCTCCAGTTCTCAGAATGGTCCCATAGTAAGGCTTTCTGACCACCAAGGTATTGTGCGGGTGGTCTTCTGCAGCAGTCTCACTTTGGATCTGTGGTTTGCTCTCATTCCCCGGCCTCCAAGATTGAATTGCAAAACAAAGCCCTTGATTCCTTTTGGGGAAGTTCAGACTTTGTGATTCAGATCTGGTGACTTTTGACCCCCTTCCTTCCTTTCTATGTTTCAGGCCGTCTTTCATAAGCTTCCCAAACCCAGCTTGCCAGCCTAATTTTTTTTTTAAACATTTTTGTTCCAAAGAATACCTGGTAAGATTTCTATTCCATATTCTAGTTCCCATGGCTTTCTTATTATCTCAGCAAGCACTGAACAATAATGAGGCAGTAAACACCCATTTTTATAAGCCTATTACAGGCTTCCCTGTACTATAATACGATTAGTCAGCACTGACTAATTTGTGTCATAAAGGCAAATTGGGGGGGAATCTGGGGTTTGTTTGTTTGGATGTGGTAATTTGTTTCACATTCTCACTTATTTGTTGCAGAAATCACAGTTACTGTTCATCAATTTAGCAGCTGGCAGGCTGCATGGTACATTTGCAAAAAAAGCCACTTTTCACAGGTATCATTCAGCCCACTTTTGTGCAGGAAATATTGTTAAATGGAGCTTTTTTTTTTTAAATACAAGCCTTCTCTGTTTAACTCTGGAGATTTAAATGTGGCACAGAATGTAAACTCTTACCCTCTCTCCATAGACTGTTGATGTAGCTGCCACCTTAAGGTAATTACACCAAAATGCAATGCCACTTCTCCTGTGAAGTTGGCGAGCTAGTGAGACTGAATTTGAATTGATGTTTGCAATGATTATTGCTTTCTTTATAACAGAAAAGAAGACATGGATGGTTTAGGTTACTGGTAATGGATTCCAATTCTCTCAACTCCTCGGTTCAAATCTAGCCTCAAACTGTAGTGACTAAAAGTAATTAGCATCTGATTGCCAGGCACTGAATGAGATGACCAATTCATTTTACATTTTGGTTAGAGGTGGACAGGTTGCCAAGTTAGACGACAGCAGCAGCACCACAATTGGCACAAATTGTACTAATTGGCTTTAGCTTAGTTACTGTGATGATGCGTACTATGGAAACCACTGAGATAGATCAATACTTTCAGGTAATCGGCACTTCTCTGGTACACTCAGCAGAAAGAGAAGGCCAGAATAGGAAGAGCATGGAGACTCTACTGACTCTTCTCTGGAAAGTAGGTTTTCCAGATCAGGGCTGAGACACATGGTGGGGGATCTTGAATGCTACTCTTTGTTCTGCATGCCTGATTCTCCACTGCCTTGCACCTCGTGGAGTCATTTACACTATCTCAGGAAGAGATCTCAGGAAGAGATGTATTAACTGAGGAAAGCATCTGAACTTTAAAAAAAAAATTTATGTATATTTGACCATGGCATACAATAATCCCACTGTTCCTTTAGTCTGTGCGAGGGAAGAGAGACACATACTCTCACCCTTCACTTGTACTAAAATTCATGCGTAGGGCCGGCCCAAGTAAAACCTGAGTTTTACTTATGTCCCCGAAGTAGGCTATTTTTGAGGACATACATGTGACTTAAATGGGATGCAGGACTTGTGCCGGCCCTCTGCGTGGAGTGAATATCACACTTTATTCCTCTATAATCCTGCTTAAAGTTCAGCTTCTGTTTCTCTTCTATCAAATACCTGAAGTAAAGCTACTAATATTTTCTTGAGACTCTGGGCTTATTAATGACAGTTTAGTTTGTTCACTAATGATTTAAAAGGTGTGAGTCCCTTGTTTTAAATGTAAATATATCCTGGACTACAGTGTTTAACAGTAATGGGTCCACAGATTCTCAGCTTATAGTAATGATATTGCAGTGTTTTGGACCACGGCTATAAGAAAAGTGTTTACAAAGATCTGCAGATGGAACGCTCTGTCAACAGTGTTTTCATGCTTCCCTTTACAGAAAGGATTGTGTGTTCCAAAGGAAACAAAACTTCAAATGAATTAACATTATACCCTGACTAGATGATGTATGGGATGCTATTGTAAATCAGTGCTCATGTTGCTTTGCTCCATTTAAAATTTCCAGTTGTGTTAACGCTAATAAGTGATGCTAGTAATATTACTTAAGTTTAGAATTGCCACGTGTACTGGTTAAATTTCAGAGTTCATGTGATCCTGCAATAAAAAGCCAGGCATTAGCAGCATATGATCAACAAGTCTTTGGGGGAGGATGTGGAATTCAAGTACTTTACTCCCTGGCCATTGATCTCTGCTACTGAAAGGGGATCTCAGGAATCTTTGACCCTGAAAACAGCAGCAACAACAGGAGAAATAAATGCTGTAAACAGCTCTGTAATGAAACCTCTAAGACAGCCTGCCAGTATGTGCTGATCTTTTACCTTCACTTGCTGCTATGACAAATTGGGGTTGACCTCTCCTTGCTTGTGTTTTTAAATAAATCAATAAAACTGGAGTTTGGGAAGAAGTCTAAGGGAGCTAAGGACCCAGTTGATATGAAAATTCAGTGGGAGATGGGCAGTTCAATCTTAGACGCTGTTCAAAATCCCAGCCAAAATATATTGTATCCCACTTCAGAGTGCGAAAGGGTCTGTGCTGATAGAATTGGGATACGATTTACCTGAATGATGGCAGTACTCTTGAAAAGTTTGAATCGATACTTTTCACGAGTTAAGGTGGAGAGGCACCCCAGCATCGGAATTAAAAACAAAAACTTGTAAAGTTTGAGGGCTTCCTAATTTCTATTTTATGGCGGTCCCCAGAAGGCTTTCAGCACAGGGCAGTTCCATCACAAAACACATTTCTCACCGGGTGTCTGTAGGTCCTCCCAAGGTTTCAGTCAATCTTGGAATAGATTTCTCAGCTGTCATGTATGTTTCCATAGTTTTAAACATGATTGAAAATGATTTCGTGCCCCCACTTCCGTGAGTGCTTTGCAGTGTAATCCACCAGAGGACTGCAATAGAAACTGGTGTAGCAAGACCGTAATGGCTCAGAATGATTTTTGTTACATACCGTGTTTACTGTTTGTTTCGTGCAAGTGTCGTTTTAGGGTGCATTCTAACACTGCCTCTAAAAGCAGATGCTGTCCTGTGTCAGTGAAGCATTTATTTTGATACAGAGGCAATTAGTACAGTAGTATATACTTAGGTCACAGTCCTGCTCCCATTTAAATCAGTGGGAGCAGAATGAACCCCCTTAAACAGTCGTGCATTTGTAAGACAGCACTGTGATTTTGTTGTAGTTTTCAGCTTCTTTACCAACATAAGAGAGAGAAACATAAATAATGTGGAGGGGAAGAGGGAAAGCATTGTTGATTGAATAATGATGAAGATAAAGATGGGTAAACCGAGCAATTTGTGAGTTTCATTCCCCAGTTCACTTAATAACTGCAGCCATTATTAAGAAATGGAGATCTCAGTTAATCTTCATACTGTCTCCTTATTTGGGAGCAGAGCTATTTCAAATGAAATTAGCCTTTCTTTATATCTTGCAGGGAAAGATATTACTTTACCATCCTTCTGTACTTGTTATTGAGCTAAGGAAATAGAATATATATATTTTCACTTGAGATCTTAAAAGAAAAGAGATCACCTTTCCACTTTCAACCACCATAGCCTGAGAAGGTAGGAACTGGGGAGAAATCCATTGTGGTTTGAAGAAATCCTCTTTAGAAAACGGATACGGAACATGACAGTGTGAAAGAGACCTCTCTCTCAGAAGAAGAGTAATATATATTTTATTCTGTTATTAATAATTTATTGGCAAGAAGGTCAAAATCTACATTTAAATGGAAATATTTAAAAAGCAGAAGCATAATATTTGACTATCTGAAGCCTTTATTGTTAGGTAAAACCAGGGGCTTGAACACATTGGTTCAAAAATTTGTGGGGCAGGCAGGGAATTCCGTGTGAAAGCTATAAAGAAAAAAGAATTGGCCATTTGCCTCCATCAGCACCTCTGATAAAGTTTGTTCTTGATACAGAGCTCTCTTTTAATTTAAAAATCCTTTTAAGTATGTCATCTCAGCCAGAAAAGAGTCTTTAGTTGAGAGAGCCTGTCACTGCGTAGAATATTATCTTGGTAGATAGCATTCCATGCCTTGTGCTGACTATCTACGTTATTTTTGCAAGGGATGGTCGGGATTAGTTGTCGGTCTGTGTGGTACAGGCAGAGATGATGTACTGACTAGTATTTCAGAGGAATGCTGCTTTCACAGCACTAGTCACGAAGGAACCTGGATCTGTGGTGGCTCAATTGATTTCAGCAGGAATTGTGGTCTTATCGGAGCAGAAAGTAGAGTCCCTTTTGGGTCCAGGGGAGAATCTATGTGATGTAGTGATTAAGGGGTGAAAGTGGTGTATGCTGTGCCTTTCTTACAGAGGTCCGTTTCACTCCTAGGGTGCTGGCTTTTCACCTCTGGTGATGTGGGTACCCATCAGTGGCTTAGGACACAGCTGGTAGCCCAATAAAGAGAAGTATATGTCTGAATGATGGGATGCCTAGTGACCCACAGATACAATGGATGTTTGGTTGAATATGACAAAAATTACCCGCAGAGCAGTGATAAAGCCGATTTATTGGTGTCGCCACAACACTCGATCAAGTACCACCCCCTGGTGTTAAGGGTGGGGGTTATAAGAATTGTATTGGCTAGCAGGGGGTTGATATGCACATGTGTAATTTGGGGATGCCTGCTAACATCTCAGCATCTTTATTTCCAGCACATTACCATCCTGTATGTAACTGGTGGCAAAGGAGTCAGGAGTGCAGTTGCTAGTGCGTAGGCTTACAGTACAAAGAGAAATACTCTGCTACTGCTTGACAGGTTTGTAACCAGATTCTGGTTTCTGCCACGTTGCCCCTTCATGTAACCCTATTAAAGAGCTGTAAATAGTAATATAAATGATGTCAGTCATTTGTTTTGATGTATCTGAGCCTTTAATAAATCAACTGTGGCTTGGTTAATAGGAATATGAGAGTGTGGTGTTTGTTGCCAGCAGCTGCTACTAAAATTACAAAGCAGTCATCTGTTCTACAAGGGAATTAAATGTCTGTGCGTGTGCGCGCGTGCTTGCTCTCTTTTTAAGGGCTTCAGAATTAAAGCAGGACTAGTCCCTGTGCTTTGCAAAGTGCCCTCTGATTCTTTAGAGACGAGTGGCTGATGAGGTCCCGGAAAACATCGGCAATGGAATCCAAGTCATAGAGTGTATCTGTGTCATTGTCCATTGCTGCTCTACGTGCAATCTCCAAAGCAATTTTGATAACCTTGCATTTACTTTTATAATGGTTCCCTTCCATTGGTTGTCAGCAGGCTTTGAACCTGGGATCCGTTGAGTTAAAGGAGTAGCTTCATTCGCTGATTGCCTCTTAACGTAGGCTGCTAACGTTCATTGGACCTGCAACTGGAAGAGGGAATGCAACACACACTTTGCCAGTCTGTTACACTTTCACTGCCTAGGTTTTTTCAGTGAGATACATGGTCCCATTTTAAGACTATTTAGAAGCACAGGACAAATTGTACCTCCAACATTACAGGTGTTGCAGTCAAATTGAGTTACTCCATTTCATTCTGCTGTATATGTTGTCGTTGAAAATGAATGTGTGTCGCTATATCAGCTAACGGGATAAGTGAACAGGGACATTTGAGAAGATGCTTCTTTACTAACCCACCCCTGTCCCCAAGGAATGAACTATCCCCGAGGGAAGCACTCCGTTCTCACTCTGAGGCTGTTCATAAAGGCGCATCCACCAAAAGGCTACTGTACTGTGGCTGCTGGCTGTAACACCCTTCAGTTTCCTCCCCTTCCTCCTGAGGAAAGTTTCATTATAAGGAGACCTCTGGGATTTCAGCATTTATTTACAACAGCCTTGTTTGGGTTTTTTGGTGTTGCTCTAACTGTTGATGGGTGGGAATCTCAAAAGGCTCTGAGCTTCGGAAGCTTATCTGAATTTATCCAGACCTTTCAGCTTGGAGATCTGATGAGGACCCTCATTTGTGCCTTTGTGTTTTGTTTCTGGCCCTTGCTAGAGCTGTGTTGTAACTTTTGTAACCATCCCTGGAAGTAGGCGAAACTTGCCTGATCTTGGGTTTAGAATGGAACATGAGGGTTGGGTTTACTGAGGTTCATGAATCTCTTTTATGACTTTGAGTGGAAAACTCCTTTGGTGGCTGCATGTGGTGTTGAGTAGGAAACAAGCTCTCTCTCTGTGGGGTACTTTTATCACAGTCGTCATCACCAGCGTGTCTGGCAAAACATGGCAGTCTTGCCTGGATTTTGCCGTGGGTTTGGGGCTTAAACAAAATGAATACGTGCATGTGTTCCCTCTGCATGCAAAAATCTTATGGTCTTAAATTCATATCCAGCTGAACAAAATGAAAAGATTGATTATTCAGTGACTCCAGATTAAAGTGAATCAAATTTTTTTTTTTCCCCATTTTCAAAGCAAAGACTCTCAGGAAGTCTTCAGCAGACCAAATTCTGTAAATTAACATTAACCTGACTCTTGCAGTCCATCTGATGACAGGTATATAGAATCTGAGGTGAAAATCAGCGATCTCTATTGCCTTAATTAAAAAAAAAAAAAAGGGGGGGGGGAATGAAAAAAATAGAATGAGGATGATGTTGCCCTTTGGAAACTGATGTTAATACTTCTGTTTGTGCCTTATCTGTCCTAGGGGAATCTCTTCCACTCCCGAGGGCAATTTCCATACCAGGTTTTCATTTTCTAAATGTCTGAGATCTGATTTGCAAAAAGGATTCTTTCCACATCAAATACAACTAATTTTCCAAGTATAATTTTTATGAAAGGAAGAATTGTCTGGTGGGTAATTCAAGATCCTGGGGGACTGATCCACAATCCATTAAAGTCAGTGGAAAGCAGGCATTGGGAGTCAAACTTGGGGTTTTGTTCCCAGCACTGACAACAGATACTGGTTTTTAAAAGAATAAACTTATTAATGTTAATCAAAACCCAAGTTAGGCCCAAATTCAGTGACACACTTAAGCATGTGCATAAGACCTGTTGGAGACAATCGATTTTAAACACAGGCTTGTGCTTTATTGAATCAAGACCTTTAAAAAGCAAAACAAAAAGTCAGTTTGACCAGGAAGGTTGTGTTAATAAGTAATATTAAAATTAAAGTTGGGGGCGGGGCAGGTAAGATTTACTGGGAGATCCTCTTATTGATTATGATCTTGCTTCAACTGCAATGAGTTTCAAAACTTCCGTTGACTTCGCTGGTACAGGATCAGGCTCAGAGTGAACAACTGGACTCTGGATCATTAAATCCAAAGTTCCTCTGCTGAAGTCAAGCAGGAGTCGCGCTATAATAATCAGACCTGCAGTTTTCACACTGTGGTGCCCTGAACCCACTTCAAGCTATAAACAGAGCTATGTCATGTAGCAGGTCAACATGAGCAGGTTGCAGTGTGTATCTGTCCAAAACCCAAAGGGACTTTGACAGGCTAGTTAAACTGATAATGTAAAATACATTCCAATTCCTTCTGGAAAATGCGTGGTCTCTGTGTGATATTCACTAGCTTAGGTCATTCTCCATGTGCTTTGTAGGTGGTTTGGCTGGCTTGCTGATAGTTTCCAGACACACTTTACAACCTCTGTGATCAATTTATACAAGCAGATTAATTTCATACTTTCACAAAGTGATATTTTTCTATTTGAAAGCCAGAATAGTGTGGGCCATGGTTCCAGAGGAGAAATGATTTTTAGATGAAATCAGTTCATCGGGATGAGAATGCCACAGAGCAATGTCCCCAGCACCTTCAGCTGTTCTCTGCTTGAGAGAGGAGTCTCTCAAATGGACTATAAAATGGATAGAGAACTGGCTAGAGCATAGGGCTCAACGAGTAGTGATCAATGGCTCCATGTCTAGCTGGCAGCCGGTCACAAGCGGAGTGCCCCAGGGATCGGTGCAAGGGTTGGCTTTGTTCAACATCTTCATCAATGATCTGGAGGATGGGATAGATTGCACCCTCAGCAAGTTTGCAGATGACACTAAGCTGGGGGGAGTGGTAGATTCCCTGGAAGATAGGGATAGGATACAGAAGGACCTAAACAAACTGGAGGATTGAGCCAAAAGAAATCTGATGAGGTTCAACAAGGACAAGTGCAGAGTCCTGCACTTAGGATGGAAGAATCCCATGCACAGCTACAGACTGGGGACCGACGAGCTAGGCAGCAGTTCTGCAGAAAAGGACCTGGGGGTAGCAGTGGATAAGAAGCTGGATATGAGTCAGCAGTGTGCCCTGGTTGCCAAGGAGGCTAATAGCATATTGGGCTGCATTAGTAGGAGCATTGCCAGCAGATCACGGGAAGTGATCATTCCCCTCTATTCGGCGTTGGTGAGGCCGCATTTGGAGTATGGTGTCCAGTTTTGGGCCCCCCACTACAACAAGGATGTGGAGAAGTTAGAGAGAGTCCAGCGGAGGGCAACAAAAATGATTAGGGGGCTGGAGCACAAGACTTATGAGGAGAGGCTGAGGGAACTAGGTTTGTTTAGTCTGCAGAAGAGAAGAATGAGGGGGGATTTGATAGCAGCCTTTAACCACCTGAAAGGGGTTTCCAGGGAGGATGGAGCTAGGCTGTTCTCAGTGGCAGTAGATGACAGAACAAGGAGCAACGGTCTCAAGTTGCAGTGAGGGAGATCTAGGTTGGACATTAGGAAAAAGTTTTTCACTAGGAGGGTGGTGAAGCACTGGAATGGGTTACCTAGGGAGGTGGTGGAATCTCCATCTTTAGAGGTTTTTAAGCTGCAGCTTGACAAAACCCTTGCTGGGATTATTTAGCTGAGGTTAGTCCTGCTCTGAGCAGGGGGTTGGACTAGATGACCTCCTGAGGTCCCTTCCAACTCTATGATTCTAAGTGTCAGGTGTGCTGTTTGGGCCTCCTCTTCTCTTTAAAGAATAGGGCGATGAATCTGTAGTGCAATTAATAGCTCTGTGTAGTGTAATAAAGACAGTGACTGAAGTGAGACTGAAAAGATTTTTTTTTAATTCTACTGCCTTAATAATGCAAAGGGAGAACATGTCTGTTATGTACTCCATACTACAGAGTGCATCCACTTCAACATTTCACAATAGATGATCTTTGCCTGCTATTCATCTCCTCCTACAAAGGACTTCTGCTGAGACTGCTTTGTGACGCTCTTCGGAGTTGGTGTCAAGATGAAGCTTTTTCTCCTTGCCTACAGCCTGCAGGCTTTTTTTTGCCTTTTCCTTTATTGTGATGAGTGAAATGGGGACACAGTATGCGTCTAAATGATTTTTCTGTATGCTGGAGCAAAAATACACCATGGAAAATGTTTTCTGAATGGAAGGAGAATGCAGTACTCCTCTGTGGCCATCACAGGGTATTAACTTGCCCCTTCCATCCATGAGCACATGGTAAAGTTTTGTGGATAAATATTCCGGGCTCCTGTATGAAAGGGGGAGGGCACCCGTGTCTGGGATCCAAGGAGAGTTAATGGCTGAAAACCAAATCTGGAAGCTCTATTAGGGAAAGGTCACTGTTAAGTCAGATAGATCAAGTAAGTAGTAGGAAGCAGAAGAGATCATTTAGCGGGCCCTTCTGGGAGTGTGGAAGAGCAAATAGCAACCAGTGTTGGTCAGAGATACAGAAGGAAGTACAGCCAGCTACATGGGCATGTCCCACTTTATCCCAGCTCCAAGACTTTCTACTTCTCCTATGCTGGGTCCAGGCGTGGGAGGCAGAGCCAGGGGGCTGCAGTTTTTTGGTTTTTGGGTTGTTTTTTGTTTTTGTTTTTTTTGTGCCATCATTTTTTGTCTTGCCCTAACTCTACTTAGATTCTCAACACAAGTTAATTTTTACCCTGTCTGTGTTGATTTGTGCTGATCCCTTTCCACTCAGTAAAATTCTCAAGAGGGCCTTTGAGGTCACTGCTCCCACTGGAGGCCAAGAGCCCTAGGGAATTGGTGAGGAGACATAAGGTCTTCATATAGATGTTCCCTTGGCCTCTGGTGGTTCTTCCAAAAATTGTGAATTTTGGGTGATATGCTTCCCATTCCACAGTGGGCAAGGGGGAGCATCGGATGCCAGCGAGGAACAGTTTAATTGGCCACATGTTAGAGTATCTGTTAACTCAGTGTAAACATCCTGTACCAGAACATGTATTCTGCTTTCATCAATTATTTGTTACTAGTGATTATCTAAAAATAAACCACTTCACAGTGATAAATCTGGAATATCAGCCATTATATTTCAAAGAACATCTTATAAACAGGGACATAATGTGGGAGTAGCAATAGGTTTTCAGGTAACTACTAAACTATAAAGTACTGATTACCAGTTAATTTCATATAATGAAATTAGAATTAACTTCTTTGAGTAGTTTCCGTTGTAGCTTTTTTTTATTTGCATGAACTTCAATCCAGGACATTTTCTCTTCTTCCCTATTCTATTCCAGGCAGCTAATACACTCCACTGTTATATATCTGTAGTTTAAGAGAAATGGGTAACAAGCGCTTTCTATATAATAATATAGATAAATAAAAAATTATCTTGCATGAAGACTGAAATATATGTTCTAGGCAATGATCTCTATGCAGCCAGAATTGTGTATACTAAAACACATATCTCATAAAAGTCTTGTCTTTTTTTTTTTAAAAAACCAATATTTTGAATCTGATGGAAATCCTTCAGCTTGTAAGAGCATCAAGATTCTCCAAGCCACAAGACTGCAGACAAATGTAAGGAAGATTGTCTTGTCCATCAGCACAAATGCTGTTATGCAATAAAATCATAACTGGCTGCACTTGACTGACTATACCAGAACGTCTGTCAGCTGCTATAGACAACTATAGTCTTGTCGGTAAAAGTTTTTTTTCTGGGAACTCTGCTAAACTTGTCCCAATGTGAAGATTTCTGGTATGGTGGGTCCTACCACTTGGATGTGAAAGTTGTTTCTGCTTATCTACTTCATAAAAACTCAGTGGAAGGCATATATGTGGTAATCTCAACTCTGTCTGACTGTGATAATCAACTGCAGTGTATCATGATGTTTTCTATTCTTCAGATATAAGAATAGGACAAACAATTTTATTGAAATAACTGACCTGAATTTTGGCCCTAAACTTCATCTGAAACCAAAATAAACCTTACTTGCTGAGTTTCCAAAATGTTTGGTTAAATGCCACTAGTCCCTGACCCACTGACTGCAAAGTTGTGTGTTAACACCTTATTCATTAACATGACTCCTCAGGGTTCGTATTTGTGATCTTAAGTTCTAGGGAAGATAAACACTAAAAGGTAGTTTCTGTGGAGGTTGGTGAGTATGCGTATATATGTATATACAATGTCCACCTGTTACAATGGCTGGATTGTGGTGGGCTGGCTGAATAATTTAAATATAGCACATCTGGCCTTCAGTCCTTTACACTATTGCAATCTTTATCATGCCAACCCGTTTTCTTTTAAACAGCGATTTTTGTTTAGTCCATTATTACCAGCAGTTAAGTGCTGGAGTTAGAGGGCTGACAGCTGTGTGATAAACTGGTAGTTAATGCTAGGGATTACATGCTTTCAAAAGAAGTAAACTAGATTTAGGAGTTTACTACACCAGTTGTGTGATTAAAATAAGATATATGTTCTTCAACTAAAAGCAAACCTTGTCTGGAGAATGGAATAAAAAAATGAAATGCGTTAGAGAAAACAAACAAAATAAATTTAAATAACATTTAAATAACATTACAAGGTTCATTGTTTAATTATTTGCCTGGTGTTTTGTGCTATGTCTCCAACCTTAATTGAGGCTTCACTTGGCTTATGTAGATATCTTGTGTGTGTGTGTGTGTGTGTGTGTGTGTGTGTGTGTGTGTGTGACTGTGTGTGTGTGTGACGAGACCAACCAACCCCATTCAGCACCCTTTCTTATGAAAAAAGAAAGCTGGGAAGTTATGTAGCTAGCAAGCATGTTCTAACTAGCAGTCTAGTTGTGATCCAAGATGGCAATGTGAGGTGGTTTATAGGAAAGGCTGAAAAGATCCATCTTTAATTTCCAGAAAATACTGCAGGAATATGAAACACAAGTGCTCTCAGTATAACAAGAACAATGATAAAGATCCCATATACCCACTCAACTATTACAACTCCCGTTTAATAGTTAATTTTTTATTTAATGTGGTACCATTCCAAAAGAATTGCTATACTTTGGATGTAAGGCCTGATGTTTAGAGATGCTGAGCACTTGTAGCTTCTGTTGAAGTCAGTGGGGAGTTGTGAATGCTCAGCAGACTATTAAAACTAGGCCATTATTGTACATAGCACTTGTCAGCTGAGGCTCTTAAATCACTTTACTTCGATTAAGAGACATGCCCCCGAATTGATGGAAGAACTTGAATAGTTGTGACTCCCAGTCTAGTGCTACACCAGAATCCAGCACAGTTATGACTTTGTATACTTCTGTGTATGTTACTTTTATTTGAAAAGGGGAATATAAAAAAATGGTTATATGGTGGTAGGAGTCTGGTTTTGTGGTTGAGACTGGAGTAGGACTTGAGATCTGAGTTCAGTTCCTCATCTGTGAAATGGGGATAAACCCTCTTACCTCACACTTTTTGTATGTCTTGTTGCTTTAGGTTGTGAACTCTCCAAGTTGGGAGCTGCCTCTTATTATGGGCATGATCCTGCACCATTGATTTCAGGGAGCAGAAATGTTTGGCCCTTAGCTTACCATTGACCTGACTGATCTCTGTAAGAGCCAAGCAGTGTTTTGAGTTAGCAGGCCAAAGAAATGCCTCAGGTAGTCACAACCTTTTATTTCTTCTAATTCCTTCTATAATTTAAATATCTACCATATGCTTTATTTTTTAAAGCTGTTATTAAAAAGAACATTTTACTTTTATGGCTCTCGAAACCCGGAGCGCTCTGGGTCTTGAACCACAACTATAACTAAAACTTTTTAAAAAGCCCAATAAATAACGTACCCAAATAATAATTAATGGTCTAAGTCTGGATTCTTTGCATTCATAGTTCAGTCTGAGCAAATTTTTATATTCTGGTTCTCGGTCCCTGTACAACGGGGTTTATTACACAAATACAGACAGCCCTTTTGATAACAGTGGGGATGGTGCTGTTTTTACTCAAGGAATTTTATTAGACTTCTTTTGAGCAATAATTCAGCAATAACCCCACAGTAGCAAATAGGTACATAAGAGAGAATGTCTCCTGTGTGCTTATTACAGAGGAGAATGCATTTCTTTACTTAGCACTATCGCCACTATTCCAATCCCCGGACACTAGTGGATTTGGTTTTAAAACTAACATGGAAATAGAACAGCCTTCAAAGGATGCCATTTTGCACATCTGGGTGCTGTTTAGCTGACTGTTGGCTGTCGCATGTATTTAGTCTGTGTGAGAGTGGTTACTTGATTTTTTAAAAAAAATTATTTCCCAGTGCCCACGGGCAATAGATGCAAATATATACCCATAATATTCTCCATTTATATGCCAGATAGGAAACAAAACTCGGAAAAGGATATAATCCCTTTCAATAATACAAATACATTGAGGTTATGTAGTGCTTGCCTTCTTCAAGGTGATGTCCAACTTGATGGTGTCTATTGGAACAGCCCTGACATGGGGCATAGGCGCATCATATTTTGCTTCAGAGGCACCCATTACAGACATGGTTCCTCCCATTGTGTCAGACGGGGAGCTATTTGCAACATCCCTTGGTGGAGTGCAACAGACAGCTCCCTATGCACCCAGACAACTCTACTGTTCAGCATGAGGCTAGCTCCACTTACCCTCTTCACCCCATTCTGCCCACTTGCTCATGGCATTGATGTGGGAGGAGGGAAGAAGCATCTCAGGTGGAGATAAGATATATCTTCACTTTAAAAGAAAAAAAAGGTGCTTTTTACCTTAAGATAACTATCTTGTTAGTGGAGATGAGGATGGATCATTCTTATCTTGATGTAGTTTTGTGGCGGTCAACCATATAGCTAAACTGAGGTGGTAAACTACCTATACTTTGTCTCCACTAGGATTTACATCAAGGTAGTCATCTTGATGTAAATACCTTCCCGTTCCCCCTGCCCCTGATGAATACATAGCCTTACTGAGGAAAGCCTCATCCTGCTCCCCTTTCCCCCGCAATGGCCGTGTTAGACGTAATCATAATCTATCCATAGTTAACCTTCCCAAAATCCTTGTGAAGTAAATAGGTATTCATTGCCCTCTTCATACAGATGGGCTAACTGGATCTTTTGTAACTTACCAGAACCATGGAGACAACACTTCTATTGACTTGTTTCGTTTAAATGCCCACTTGGCAGGATGACATCTATATGCTTATTTAAAAAACATCCATTTCCTTTGCACAGAAGCAGTACTCCAGCTAAAATTTAATTCTGATCTTTAATTGAACAAAATTGCTTTCAGATGACAGTTTAAGGAGAATCAAACCACATCCTAATGCACTGCTGGATAGAAGATATGGGAAATATTCTGCTTCATGAAATGAATGTGAAAACTAAGTGCAGAGAGAGAGAGAATATTGACTATCTGGACTGATTATATTCCCATTTCACTATCTTGCTGCACTTTTCCTTATCCTCTTATTGTTATTTTGAAAATTTGGAATCCACGGAGATCACTGCATTTGGGTATGTTTGTTTTGCGGATAGTCTTTTTGTTCTGTTTGTACAGCACCTAGCACAATGGGGGGTCTCGATCCATGACTGGGGCTCCCAGGCACTACCAAAACACCCTTAATAAATAACAGGTACCTGCATAGTCCCAGATGAATGAGAGTTCCTTAAACCAAAGCACTGAGACCCCATCATGAAATGCATCATGAAGCTGGTGGCTCTTCTCTGAGCTGCCTGCTGGCTGAATACCCAGAGTCATGTTACCAGTGTGGCTGTAGAATGGAGTCTCTGCAAGCAGATTCTTCTTTGGTCATTCCAAACACTAGACAGTTTGAGGGGATGTGCCCTTTGTTTTTTTCACAAAACATCCCTATAGGTATCCAGTGTAGATCATGGTGCTCTCATTTGGCGCTTCCGGAATTTTCTCCAACTTTTTCACTGCGTTATGCAGTGTCTTGTTTTTCTGCTGCTGCTTGGTGCACAGAACAACAGATTTATCAACTTACATCTGTGCTCTGCCTTTACCGGCCATCAGTGTAACCTGTCTTCCTTTTCTCTTGAGGCAGATGGTATAAGCAGTACTTGGTGAGTTTTCTCTGTCTTCCCCAACAGCTCCGCCGCCACCTACTTCAAGGGTGACCTGCAACACCACCTGGTATGATAGTCTGGGAAGAGCAGCTGTCAGCTGGGCTCAGTGGGATAGTAGATTTGTGAAGTGGACAAATGGGTTCATAGAATGGGACCATTGTTAGTTATATTTGTCTCCAAAGATGAAATGCTACTGGATGGGCCCTGTGTTCTATTAGCTTTGGGTGCTGTTGACATTTCCATGGCAACCATAGTTATGCTTTTAGTGTAAGAATTTAGCTAACTTCCTCTAAGGTAATCCTGAGTGTTGCTGTCTCCTTTGCCTTCAATCTTGTTTCTCTTTCCCTTTTACTTTCCTTCTGCATACCTTTCAGTTTAAAATTTCTTCAGAATACTTTTTCAGTGATTCTCCTTCCTACTTCCCCTTCAGCCCTTTACTCTTTCCTTTGTCTCACTTGTATCTTGGGAGTCTAGCTCTCTGTGGCTGCTTATTCGCCCCTTGGCCGCTAGTGTTCTTGTGATCTCTCGTGTTCTCTCACTCCCATCCCAAATCCTACACATCCCATACAAATAGCCTCATTCATCCTTTCCATTCCCCTCACAGCTGAGCCCCAAGGCCCATTACCCCTAAGTATGTTCTTCTCCCTCTTCTTCTGATGACAATTCCTTTGTCTTCGCCTGTCTGTCAGGTGAGTAGCAGGCAGAGCTCTTTCTGTAGAAGGCGGTGCTCCGTCTCCCAAGAGGGTGGCTATGTAGCCAGCAGATCTTAAGCCAATCTGGGAGTGAAGGGAAAATTTCAGAGACAATTTCCACATTCACATTTTTCATTGTGAGCTCAAGCTCAGCTAGTGCTGTGTGGTGTTTTTTGGTTTTGTCTTTTTTAAGGCCCTGCTTTTTGCCTATTGCTACTCTGTTTGATCGTAGGCCTGATCAAATAAAATCAACAGAGGCTGTGGTCTGTCACTTCATTTTCTTGGGGATCAGAGCCCAGATCTTTGTTTAATCCTTCTGGATCCTGATAGTTCTTGCTAGTTCATATCTTAAGGGCAAATGTTTCAGAAGGTGCTCCAAGGAAAGCTTCAGTAGTATTAAGAAACAGTCATTTATCTGAATTAACATTCCACTCCTAGATGAGGTAATTAATTAGGCAAAAGAAAATAATCTTTAGTACTTTGCTCTGATAATTAGCAACATTAAATCTGCCATTGGTAATTTACTACTGTACACTGGGAACAGAAAATTTCAATTGTTCAGCATCAACCTGCAAGCCTTTTATCTCCTTGGAAGCTTTTTAAAGTAATCCTTTATCAGCTTACATTAGGAGAAAACATACAAGAGCAGGTAGGCCTTTCTCCAGATACTTACTTAACCTTTAAAAGAACTGCTGACATTTACAGTAGGTGCCTCTTTCAAATGGGCAAACTGCTTTTACATTGCCCTATCGTATTGTGACGGGCAGAACTTCTCAGAACAGAACCAGCCCAGAGTTAACATAGTCTTCTAGCCAGGGTAGTAATGTGTGGTTTAAAAAAAAAAAAAAAGTGGGTCAAATAAACAAAACTCCATATTCTCCAGATGAAGTGGGTAAACTCCACTGACCCTTGACTACATTACTCCTAATGCAATTTTCATTCTGCAGTCCATTTCATAGGTCTGTACACAGACTCTCACCTATTTCCTTGACAGTACTTCACTACTTGATTCTCAGAATGTTTCATTGTACTGTTCTAACCTATACCAGCATGATATGGTCTTCCCATCTCCAGCGGCTGATCCTCCTAAGAGGATAAAAATATGCCCCAGTTGCCAGGTTGGGAAGTTACTTCTTCAGATTAAGTGGTATAGGATCATTCTTGTATAATGCAAACGCCACTTGGTGGGTCATCCTGCATCAAGGATCGAATCTGGATCTCTAAATCTAATGCATGAACCTCCACTGCGTGTGCTAAAATGCTTAGCTCTATTAGCAAAGTAGATGGCTCTTCAGACTCTAGTTGGCCTACCCACCACAGGAGGGGGACAGGGGCCATATTGGCAAGGCATAGCTGACACTTGTAGTGTTGAATATATCCCATGTTCTGATCGAACAAGCAGTCTGATGAGGTTGTTCAGACTGTAGACTGCCATGAGGACTGTACAGGGGTTGTCCACAGACTGCACTTTGAGAACCAATTAGAACTGATCTGATGGATTTAGTTTGTATGAATCCTGGTTTCTAACAGTCTCAGCGCTACAGTAGGACATTCTCCAACAGGTATGTCATGGCACTTCTGACATTCAACGGTGAATGCTGAACTGAAAGTGAAGAACAGGTAAAGGCAGGAAATGTCCTAAGCACATCCAGACTCCTGAATACATCTCTGGAACAGACACTGCCACAGAAAATCCATCCTAGCCTGTACACGAGGAATACTGGGAAAGAACTTTAGGAATTTAATCTGTGATATGCAAATAATCCTGATCATCACAGGTATGATCATCCAAGTTTATAATTATATTCCTCACTATCAGGTCTCAATCCTTTGATTATAACAAGCTCGTAGTAACCAGCAACACAGCTGAGAGGACAGTAAGGAGGAGTAAAGAGGAGAGTAAACCATCTATAAATGAAAAACAAAGCAGCTTTAAAAAAAAAAAAAAAAAGTAAATGGGGGTGGGAGGTAGGGAATAAAGCATACTAAGTAGTTGATGATTCCTAAAAGCATATTGGAGGTATTGGCTACATCCTATATGAATCTGGCTGAACTGGTGCCAATAATGTATTAAGATACAATTCTGTTAAAAAGAATAGACGTTCCAGCAGCAACCGGATCTATGGTAAATTAAGATGCAGTGTTAAAACAAAAGAAAAGAATGTTAATGTTTTTCATAGTGTTCTGTTTAGTGATATAATTGCTTTATGGTGGGGTGTTAGTTTTCTGTACACACACTGTGTAACAGTTTGATTCTCTGGTATCTTGAATATCCCATTGGGTGTGTGAAAAGTTCATTTAACTGCCTGTGTCTATTTTTCTTCTTAGGGTTCATAAACATGAATGAACTGAAAGATTTATGACTTGTGTCTAATTATGTTTGTTTTTTAAATTGCATATTTTGAATGCTGTCTTTCACACACAGCCCTTTTAGGGACTGTATATGCCTCGGCAGGGGTTTATAAATGGCGTCTTCTGGAGTTAGAGTCCAGGTTTAAATGCTTGATTGCTGAGATACTTTTTTTAACCAGATGGTGCACAAAATATAGGGCTTGTCTTGAAGGAGTTCTTCAATGCTGTATTTTTACACATCTCCAGTTACCATGTTCATAGTACTTTATAATCACTATGGTGTTGTAAAGTGCTCTACATTTCACGGGGTTAAATGGAGCGAGGAAGTGAAATGTAGTACCTGTATAGGGTAGGTTACAGTATATTTCTCAATACGGGAATATATAATGGTCTGCTGCGCTGCCATTTTTATATAGTACTTTTACAGGCTCTTTTTGTGGTGCTCATCTCCTTAGAATCTGAGCACCTCACAGACATTAATGGATTTAACCTCCTAACACCCTGGTGAGGAAGGAACTACTGTTATCAGCATTTTAAAGAGCAACAGAAAGATTACAGGGCTTGTCCAAGGTCACAGAGGAAATCTGTGGCAAAGCCCAGATTTCCTGAGTTGCACTCCACTGCGTGTTCCTACATCTCCAGGCTTGCCATTCAGCACTGGGGTTTCATTTACTCTTCAGCTTTAGCAGGAGGCAGGACCAGACCAGTCAATCACAGGATTAATAGTCAATCACAATCACTCCCCGGTTAATTCTGCTTCCTGATACTTTCAATATACAGTCTCCAGTCCTAGTGTTGTCTTAAACTACAGAGCACAGGGAAACCTTTCGATCTGCACATTCAACTCATTATCCTTCATCTTAACTCTTTTTTTTTTGGGGGGGCCCCTTTGGAGTCAGTGGTCTGTCTATGGTGCTAAAAAGAACAGTGCAGTTGTTCCCGTCTGGGACCTGCCTTCTTCAGTTGGGTTCAGAGCCTGAGCTCCAGCCTGAGCAGGACCGTCTACACTGCTGTGGTGCCAGCCCCGCAAGTCCAGCTCTGTAGGTCCAGGCTCTGAGATGCACTGCCACGGGTCTTCCTTGCAGTGTAGACATACCCCTTTTTTTTGTGGCCCTGGGGAAAGAAAAAGAGCCTTTCTTTTCCCCCTGGGATGGAATGTGCCCTGTGGGTTTACAGTCGGGAATTATAGGAGTCAGGACTTCGGGTTTCTAATCCTGGCTCTTCCAGTTACCTATTTTGTGATCTTGGGCAAAAAGATTTTTAAAATCTCTGAATCTAGTTCCCCATTTGTCAAACTGAGGCAATAATAACTATCTTATAGTGATGCAGAGGCTTAATTTATTTTTAAGTGCTTTTAGGATCCTCCTTAAATACATCGTCTAGCGTCAAAGTGCTGCTGTTGTTTCATTTTTCTGAAACTCCAAATTAAACTTTTCCTGTTGCATAAGTCATGCGCAGTTGGACAAAAAGCTAACTTTTGAGTCTTGGCAACTTGCGTGTAGCAAGTTAAAACCCTCCTTGAGGATATTTGTGATGGGATACAGGTAGGGTGACTAGATAGCAAGTGTGAAAAATCTGGGCAAGAGGTGGGGGGTAATACGCACCCAATATAAGAAAAAAAGCCCCAAATATTGGGACTGTCCCTATAAAATCAGGACATCTGATCACCCTAGATACAGGTGCTGTGAAGAAACTTTGCCAAAGCAGATATTGTGGTGAAGTAAGAATTGGGAGTGAAAAGGGAGGCGGGGGAGGAAGATGTTCAGAATGCCCATTTTGTTTCTTGATCAGATCAAAGAGCAGTAGGAGAGGTGTAGGCCAAATATCTTCTTTTCATCTGGTCTATTGTGTGCCCTAGTAGGTAACAAAACAGATGATCAAGCTTCACCCCTCTAGGAAAGGTGAATCCTTTTCCTATGAAATGACACATCAGCCAGTGGAAAGGAAGAGCATTAGTTGTAGTACTTCTATGTCTGGTAAAATGAAAAAGCGGGGAGTTCCAGTGAGCAAATACGCATGGACCCATTTTGAATTTACTAGGAGCAAAACCTGCTTAATGATTCCCCTCAGGGGGGAGGAGGGGAAGGGACATAGCGTTGAGTGCCATAGATTGTTCACTCCTTTACATTTTCCATAGGTAAATGAGTCCTGTAGCCCTTAGAGTCACTTTCCGTTAATTTCATGAATATCTGTGTGAAGGGCTGTGCTTTATTTTGTTTTTTATTCCAAATGTGTATCTTAGTAATACTTCCCTTGGCTTCTTGGCAATTTGTGCACAAAGAGTGAATTGTGCCTTTACATACAGTAGCTTTCAGGAAGCTTCATTTTTAAACAGATCTTTCAGTTCCACTATTAAATGAGGGAGGAAAACACACACTGATTGTGTGTAAATGAAACATGAGCCACTGACTGTGATTAGGCTGAACTTCATGAGAGAAACGAAAAATGCAGTGAGTCTGTACCCGCCGATTCTACTGAGTGAGGTTCATGCCAGATCTTTCTTTGTGCTTCCGTTTGTATCAGGATCTAACACACCACATTCGGGTATGACCAGCAGATAGATAATACATATGATATGGTGAACTGCAGCTGAAGTCACTCAGACCTCTGCCTTCTCCACTCTCCCCTATGGGATTATCTAGCACAATTGCACGTAGTTGGGTTTACAGTTCTGAAGTACCTGGCATTTGATCACTGTTGGAGACAGGATACCAGGCTAGATGGACCATTTGTCCAGAAATCCCTGTACTCAATCCTTTTTGTAGACATGAGGTTCTTTACCTCATTTCTTTCCTTTTCCTTCTGTATGCTGTGCTAGCCACTCACATGCCCCCTGGCTACTTAGATGTTACTTCTCAGCTCCACTTAGCCCCCATGGGGCCTCTAGTTCTATTTAGTTTCTCATATGTCGGTCAATGCTCTCTCGGTCCTGATTTATTCCATCTCTCCTCTCTGCTTCTCTCCCTCCCCCTCAGTTCCCCAGACCCTCTGCTGCCTCAGGGCTTCTTCAGGCTGATCTGTCTGTTCACTCTAGGGTTTTTCAAGCTTCCCCCTAAGCTTCTCTGTGGTAGCCCTGTCACTTAAGTCTTCCTAGTGCTTTGTAGTCCATCTCTCTCAGCTCCCCTGGATCCTCCCAGACTTTTTCAGCATCCCTAGCTGATTGACACTTCCTTTCTGTTCAGTTAGGCCTTTTCCATTAGCTTTCTGTTCTTCCAGCTGTCTCTGCTTTGCTTTTCCGCCATTCCTTACAATCCCTTAGATGTCCTTGTTGTTTCTCTCCTCTCTCTGTTTCCTGGGTATTTTAGTGCTCTGATCTGGACCCCTTCGTTTTCCCTTTGGCCTCCTTCCTTCCTCAGAGCTCACCACAGAAATCCCTCCATATCCCATAGCATGCTCCGGTTCAAGGGAACCATCCCAGATGTGTCTTCCACGCTGGCCCTGCCTCATCAGTTCTGGGTTAAGAAGGAGCTCCTCTATCCCTGTTCAGTGATGACAGCTGCTCTTGGTTTGCTTTCCACAAGTGCCGTGCAGTCCTGTAAGAAGTCCTGGCTTGTACGGTTAAAAAAGAGGAAAAATCACCAAATGAGATTTCAGTGCTGCAAGATTCTTTAAACTGAGGATGCTCTTCATGTTTAGTAGCATTGAAGCTGGTATATAATGGCTTTTTGTTACCATCTATCCTATGTGAATCCTCCAACAGAAGTGTTCCACTCATCATCTGAGCCAGTTATTTTAGTATTGTCTGTGAAACCTTCCATCTTTAATTTCTTGCACAGGAGTAGAAAGGAGAGGGAAGGGAGGGGCTCTTCTTCAGGTGTAAGCTTGAAAGCTTGTGTCTCTCTCACCAACGGAAGTTGGTCAGTAAAAGATATTCCCTCACCCAGCTTGTGTCTCTAATCTCCTGGGACCAACACGGCTACAACAACCCTCCATTTAAAATAGGCAGATGCTTTAAAGGATGGTCTTTTTAATAAACTAATGGATGGAACCTTCACTTGTTGGGAAAGAATGGAGAGTATATTTATTTTCTCACTACAAGCTGTTGTCTTAGCGTAGCAGTGAGTGTGTGCATGAGTGACAGTGGGAAAGGGCTAAACAATATAGATCAGGGGAGCCCCAAATCTCTGACGGATGTACCCTCTGTGAAAGATCAGGGTGTCCAGGCTGTGTGTGACACTCCCCACTCTAATCAGCATCACTTCATGAAGTTTTCTAGTTGCCCCTTTGTCTGCCAGATGTCACAGTATTCAGAGCCTGAGATGTGCTAAGTGATCCTTGCATTACATTGAACCGCAATGTGGCACCAGGATTGGGGAGGGAGGGTAGACCTCAGCTGTGATGCTGAACCAAATGCTTTGGGAGCAGAGCAGCAGAAGCTTTAGAAACTCTCATATCCAGAAAAATCTCTAAGTCTGATCAAATTTGCAGTCTTTATCTTTCTTTAATGAGAGTTGAAGCTGAGACATGGGTACAAGTGTATTAATGCTTGGGAGTCTAAACAAGGAGAAACATCCTATAAAAATCCGATAATCCCTCTCAAGAGGGAAATAAGGAGTTTATCTGATTGGTTGCACTGTGCAAAAGCACATCAGAAAAGACACACTAGTCCAGAGAATTTTTTTAAAATCCAGCTTAAATCTTTTTAGTCATTTAAAGGGCACATAAAATGAGCAGCTATCAGTGAAACCAAGGAAGAGCTGATATGCCTGAAAGGAAAATGTTGATGCCACAAAAATATCACAGCACTGTAGATTAAAGAGAGGCCATTTATAATTTTGTATGACAGTGGAAAGCTTTTAAACAGAAGAACTTCTTTATAAAGTATATTCCTCTTAGCTGAGAGCTTGATAAATTGGTCTGAACAATATATAGTAAAACAGAGTTCCATATTTTCCTGTAAATGCAGAACTAAGCTGTGCCTGTATTTCTGCAGATGCAACACTTACAGGCAAGTGCTTTGTTATATCCGATTAAAAATTACTTTCCCAAAATTGGCAGGATAATTCCTGACTAATTTTTCCATTTACCTTTATATAATAATTGATGTGGAAAATACAGTTTGACCATCTGTTAATTCACCATTTACAGAAATTATATCACCTTTCCCCATTGCCTCTGCTCCCTGTGACACATGCACAAAATATCTGCAGTCAGTAGAGAAAGGTACTGTTGATATAAGTAGGACAAGGAAATACATTTGCGTACACAGCCTCATCTTCATCGTTGGCTTGAAATTCGTTGATGTTTGGATTTACCAGCACCATAGTAACAGATTTGAGAGAGGAACAAAGATCCTTTGAATCTACAGGGATGTTAATTCTTTCCCTGCACAGGAGAAAAGGAGACAACATGCTTTTGACAGGAGATGGGATTTGAAATGGGGAAGTATATCTTCCCCCACCTCCCTCCTAGCATTCAGTGGTCTCTCCTCTCCACTTTATCCCTTTCCTAGCCCTTGACATCTGGCACACCTGTCCGAAATCTCAAATGCATGGAGTTTTATAAGCATGTCTTAATATTTTTGGTCAACAGAGTGATCTTGCAACTGCCCTTTCAGTCAGTTGAACAGTTGGTGTGTGTTATTTCAAACTTGCAATAATGCCTGGAAGTAGTTTGTTGTGTTTGTTTGCCACTGAATGTGAATACAACAGAAATCCTACCATGATGGAATTCAGGCCTTGGAAGCTTTGTGGTGAAGTGATAAGATTTTGGACCTCTTAGCGCGCAGGCTTCAAAATACAGCTATTGTTGCAGAGTCCTGTGCTCAAAAACTGGGGATTCCAGCTTTCATGTTCAGAGCTCAGAATGGGTTGCAGTGGAGGGGAGACAATATGGAACCGCAAGATTCTGTTCCGTTCCTCTTTGATTTCATCTGAGTGTCCCCATAGGAACTCGTCTTGCATCAAATTCCTTTAACGGTTCTAATGTGCCTTTATTCGATACCCTTACAGTGACTCATGTAAATTTCGGCATGAATATTTGATCCAGCCTCTGCAATAACTCTACTGTTTAGTTTTACCTTTTTGCTTTTAATTGTTTTTAATCCAACATTTTTTTTCATAATTCTTGGATACTTTGTCGTATTTCTAAACTCTGGTTACTCATCCTCCTAAGAACAGTTTGTGGCCCCTCTGAGTGAGACAGGAAGGGCCCAGATACTTGCCACTAGCCCTCTAACTTCAAGAGGGGGGTGTCAATGGAATGACAGCTTTGCAACCAGAGAAATCACCCCCTCCAGGGGCCCTATCAAGTTCTCCCTTGGGTACCTTGGATGGATTTTAGAAAACTTGTGCATCTTGGATCTTTTTTCTGTTGCATTATGTCCTTTAATGGCCACAGCTTGGGAAGCTGATGGGTGGGTTTCCTGTTCCTGAAAAGAATGGGAACTGTGAAGCCTTTTTAAAAGGAGAGATTTATTATGCCAATGTGTTTGTTCCATTTCTGTAGACAGCCCTTCTAATGATAAAGGCGCACATATCTCAGTGTGATGTAAACAACTTGATGGATGGCCTGCAGTTTATGTGGAGAAAATATTGGAAGCTTTTTATTTATTTGTAAAGCTTCCTAGGAGGCTGAGAACAGGTGGCCTGGTACAGTCATATAGGTATATCATCATTACAGCCAGTTTTGCAGGATACAGACTCAAGCCAACATTTCTATTCTGAAAACAATCAGCTGGCAAAGGAGTGAGAAATGCATCTCAAAGCTGGCAAGCCATTTCTCTCTCAATTACAATTTAAAAACAAAATCAGGAAAGATGGATAATATTAATGTAATAGCTGTTGGTAAATGTATATATTAAAATTGTTCTTGAAACTTGGTTTAAGAAAAAATCATGGTGATTTACTAGCACTCAGTTACACACGTATGTGTTCTAATTGTAATCAGTGCTACTTTGTAAGGTAGAAGGAGAAGGTTAGGATCTAACTATTTTAGTAGTAGAGAATACATTGTGGTATAAATTCTCAAAAGGACAGTCTCCCTTTTGTAAAGGCAAACTACAGTCACACAAACTTTTGTCCACATTTTTGGACCGGCAGTTGATTTGGCAGCTTATTTATTTTGCAGGGGAAGATTTTGCATCTGCAGAAATTGCACTTTGGGGGGAAAAAGTATATGAAGCAGGGTTTGATCCATCATGAAAATTTCAACCAGAACAGTAGAGTTTGCTCCCAATTTAACACTATCAAGCTAAAGAAATGAAATATTGAAAGCCTTCAAAATTTTAATGTTGTAATCTGATGAGGTTAAAATAGCTCCTAAAATAATTTTTTTTTATAAAACGTTGTCCTAATAATGAACCTTTCTGACTCCTCTAGCACATAGGATCACTGGTACCAAATGTGGACTGGTTGGGAGATTTTATACACCTTTAAACCAATGGGAGACTTTCCACTGAGTTTTGGAACAGACCTTTTTTTCAAGGAGGTTGACAAGCCTTTTACATACTTTGCAGCATTCAGCCCCCCTCATCCCACAGTGACTCCTGATTATTTCTTGGCTTTGAGTTGAATGGCACCATCCTGGTTATAGAGGATGGGATATCTTGGTTTATGTGTGCATGTTGTTGCTTAATTTCTTACTATCTAAAATCAGTTACTTGTTTATGGGCAGGCTCATCCAATGGCTGTTAAAGCCAAGGGACGTCTTAATGTTGGATCTGGCATTGAAATGGGCATTGGATCAGGCCAGTATTGCTAGCAACTCTGGGGGCTGGGATACAAGCATGAAAGGTAATTATGCAGCTCGCCTTGAAAATGGTTGCATGGGTTCATTCTTTCGCAGGGAGCTGAGAAGATGGTCCTATGGGGATGTTTGTTATAGAAGCTTAGTGTTGTGAAAGTAGCAAGTATCGATGGCTAACTGATGGTAAATTATCTGACATGATGAACAGAGGATAAAAATGAAGTAAGAGAGAATGAACATCATACCATAGGGGACAACAGGAGTGGAAAAAAAGATCTTGCGTTAAGATACAGAAATGTGAACCAATAGGTGTGGGTGTGCTGCTGATTTCCTGTGTGACCTGGGAAAGTCTTTTAGCCTCTGTCTAGCTTGGTACTTTATCCATAAAAACGGGGGAAATGATGCTTACCATTCCCATGGGGCTTGAGAGAATTAATTAGTTTGCACAGCAGTTTGAGATTCTTAGATAGAGGATGCTATAAGAATGCAAACGGGTATTAGGGTGGCAGTGTTGCCTAGTGGAAAGAACACTGGGTTGGGATGCGGGAGACCTGGATTCTATTCCCAGCTCTGCTCTTGGCCTAGTTGGAGACCTTGGGAAAGCCACTTCCCCATTCTATCTCAGTTTACCCATCTGTGGAATGGGGATAATAATCCTGGTCTTTGTTACAATGCTTTGAGACCTTGTGATCCAGAGATGGCGGAGAATTCCAGTGTTTGCCTTTCCTAAGATTTTTCATGAAAATTTTTCACTGACTTGTAGAGCCTCACCCAATTATGGCGTTACACATAATGCTATTTGCACTTTGAAAATATGCAAACTGCAAATTTCCATGTGTTACCTACCCATCTAATGTAATCTAAACAGAGTATTTTCTATTGGTTTTAGGTACTCAGATATCACAGTGCTAATTTTTCAGTGCAACACTGTTTTAGAATTTACCCGGGACCTAGTTTGGCTTAAAATAAACAAAAGAAAACTTGCTTCTCTCACAGGGTGGCTGCCCTTCAAGAGGAGCTGGGCCCAGCCTCATTGGGGGCTATGTCCTAGCTGTAGGGTGACCGGATAGCAAGTGTGAAAAATTGGGATGTGGGGTGGGGAGTAATAGGGGCCTATATAAGACAAAGCCCTGAGTATTGGGTGTCTCTAAAATTGAGACATCTAGTCACTCTACCTAGCTGAGACTAATCAGCTAGGGATCAGGTGATTATGAAAGCCAGCAAGTGGCTAGGTTGGGGCAGAGAACTGCCAGGGAACAGAGGGGTTCTGGCAGGAAGCCCATGGGCCAAGGGGAGAGAACTACAGGCCCAGACTGGCTCCTGGGGGCGGTTTCCGGGAGCAGGATATGACTCTTGGGCATGTGGTCTGTAGAATGCAAACCTGTAGGGAAGAGGCCCTCACAGAAGCTTTCAGCATAGAGGGAAAGGGTAATTGATGTAGAGTTTGTCTTACAAATTCTTATGCTGAAGAAATTAAGCTGAAGGCCTATGAAAAAAGGATTGGTTCAGACTCTGTGTATGATGTCAGTTTTTCCTCAGCTGGGGAGAGAGGCCAGCAGTGTACAGCTCTTGCATGGAATTTTGTTTTTACATATACCCACTCCCTATGCGTAATGAAATGAGATAAAGCACAATTTTCATGCCCATTCACACTTGGTTACCCAGGTCTTGCACATCTCCGTTACTACTGCTGTTGTTTGCTATTGTTCTGGATGGCTCAGAGAAAAGATAGTGAGACACCCATGTAATTAAAGACTGTATCATAATATACACACACGGTGGGGCTAGGTTGCATGGGCAGCCTACAGCCTAGGATTTCCTCACTTCCGAGTGCTTGGCTTTGCAATCTTAACGTACTTTGCGGTGGGGAGGGGATGTTACTAATATTACAATAGTACTCAGAGGTGGCAGTGAGAATTTGGGGGCCCAGTGTGGCATGTGCTTTAGAAACACTGATGACGATAGCTCCCAGTCCAGGAAAAGAATTTATAGTCTCTAGTAAAGCTACAAAATTGTCTGGGTTGAGAACAGGCAGCTAAACAGCAGAAAAAGTAAATAAGCAGTGATCCGTTATAAATTAGTTCAAACTCATTCAGCGCATAAAGCCTGGAGTCACGAGCCAGTTTTCTGTTTTCTTACATGGGAGGGTTTGAAGCTGTTTGTTTTAGCCTCCAAGCACTTAGGCAGATCTCTTTCCCGTTGCTGAATCACAGTAAACACTCATTGAAAATCCAGCATGTATTCTTAATACAAAAAGCCACAACGCTCTCACTAAGAGGACACCGAGATGTTCCTTTAGACAGGAGGGAGCTTTTAATTGAATCCAAATCACATCACTCATGCTGTGATCGCTGCAAACTGGTACATTTTTAACTAGAAAAAGCATTAATTATTTATTAGCTATGATACTAATTTATCTTGAATGAGTTTTTTAGTACTCTGTGATGTACGTACTGTGAGATCTGGTGATGTAATGATATTGTGTTCCTGCGCTGGAACGATAGCTTTTAGGACTGATAGACTTGGGGATCTGCTTCCTCTGTCTAATAATTTTAATATGCATTCAAATATTTAGTCAGGCCTGCTGCATTCGGTTGCTTATAAGAGAGCAAGAAAGATGGTTATGTTGTTTTTGTTACTAGACTCATTGCCTTTTAGCTAGGAAACTTACTCTTCAGGAGAGCTGTTGACCACTGGTCTTCAGACCCACTGCATTAATATTTAACTGTGCTGGAAATAAAAGCATTGCAACAGTAATAGTACTTTGCATTTATATAGCGCATTTCCCCTGAGGATCTCAAAGCACTTTCCAAACTTTTAATTAAGCATCATGTAATCCCTGTGAAATAGGCCATGTATTAGTCCCATTTTACAGATAGTTAAGCAGAGGCATAAAGAAGTTAAGTGATTTGCCCAAGTGAGTCAGTGGCAAAAGCAAGAATTGAACTGGAGTCTTGACTACAAGTCCCAAGCTCCTTCCTGCTAGCAGAGAAAATGTCAAGGGACCACAGTGCATCTTGCCAGCAATTCATTACCACCGCTCTGAGCATAGCAGCTGAAAAGTTAGAGGTGAAAGGTTTGTTTGAGTCAATCCACTGTGAACGCCCACTGGAAATAGCTTGATGCTGCGTGTTCAGATAACTCTTTCCCTTTGTGTCCAAGGAAGATCTGTGTCTTGATACTGGCTCTGTAGCCCTTTGCCAGTGAAAAGCTACTCCCCCTAGTAAAGAAGAAAATTCCTGTTCCTATATCTGAAATTAGTTGTATAATTTAGCAGCTGTTTCTCCTTAGATGCCCCACATGAAAGTTGCTTTATCAAGATGTAAAGCAGGAGCGCACAGGCAGAGGGACTTGTGCCCACTGCTCAGCTGAGAGCCACTTAGGAGGGTGTCCGTGTACAAATGCATTAGATTATGGTTAAGCAGCTTATGGACATAAAAACACATTAGAACTTTACAGTACACTATAAATTACAGTTTTTGTAGCATTCACAGCCACAATGATAGGTAATTACACTCATTAATCTACTACTAAGAGCATATAAAGTTGCCTCCCAGATGGTACTGTATGTGCTTGTGCTCAGCTGGGAGTGTACAGAGAGAGACAAGAATCTCTCCCCCTAAGTCCTCCTCTCTTTCAATTATGCCTTCTTCTGAAGCGCTTTAATTTTATGATGTTGTTCAGCAGTCCAGGCTTTCAAACATATCCTAAACAGTTAAGATCCACAGTGGAAACATCCTGATACTCTGGTCTCAGACACTTCATTTTTTTAATAAGCTATAGTTGTATACAGACTTAATATGGTAATTAGATGGGCAGTGGGGTCAGTTTTGTTGTCCCATAGCTGATGTATGTATAATCAGTATAGGCCTGATGTTCTGTAGTCCTGGTGATTGTTAGCCTAGGCAGTTTTTCAGCAGACTGTGTAGTTACTTAACTCCAGTGTCCTCCAGCAGAGAGTCACAGTTCATTTTATGTCGTGTTCAGAAGTAATTCCTTTAATGGGCTAGATCCTTCGCTGGTGTGAATTGGAGTAACTTCCCTAGCATCATTGGAGCTACGTTGATTTATGCAACCTGAGCCTTCCTCCCACTGACTCTGTTTCCTTTCTATTTCCATTATACTTTCCTGTATCTTGAATTACAGAGAGGGGCATTCAAAGTGTCTGATTTTTCTCTGTGGGCCTGATCCTAGACCATTGAGGTCACTGGGAGCAGGACTGAATCTTGTACCATTTGCTGTGTTCTATGTCTCTTTTTCATATTTCATCTTGTTCTTCTTTTCTGGACTGAACAGTTTGTGTATTTTAGATCTCTTCTTGTATGACAGCCTTCTCCCTCATGCCTGTCGTCAGTTTAGCTGCATTTTCTCTGGACCTGTCCAGCTCCGCTCTGTTGTCTGCTACCTCTGGCCCCAGAATGAATGTATCGTTAAATGTGAGGATGGCATACCAGAGACTTGTCCACTACCCATGTTAATCTCTTTCACTTTATTTAAAATAGCTTAATATATTTAGGTGTTCACCACTGCCAAGCTTTGAGCGCATGGTGTGGTAGAGCAACTCCTAGATCTGCTAGGGCCTGATCCAAAGGCTGTTAATGTGGGTAGAAAGCGTTTCACAAACTTCGCATACAAGCTGGCTGCTGCTTAGCTCAGAAGGATGCATGAAGGTTCAAGGTGACTGAAGCAGAGAACTCTTGATTTTGCTCATTCTTGAGAACTTTTAAGATCCAGCCACTCAGTCTTCAATGGTTTCAAAACCTTAAATTAAAAAAGAAAATAAAGCCTGTCCAAGGCGGAGCTTACACCCTTGGATGCACGTAGGGTCATCCATGGGTTCTATAGGAGAGGCTAGTATCAATCGGAAGACAGAATCTGGTCCATGTTTTATTTGCCGAACTAATTATAAAACTGACCTTTACAAGTTAAGCCCACAAAAACTGAAACCAGTGTTGCCTGGAGAAAATGACCTACTGGTTTACTTTCCAACCTGGAACTTCGGTTTTTCAATGGTCGGGCTCCTCTTATGTCTAAATCATTTTTACATGTGTTTAAAAAAAGCACGAACATTACCTGTGTCAATGAAGTAGTAGGAGCCAACTGCTGGCCATTATGTATTGCACAAGACATAGTGACAGATGCTTAATCATACTGCAGCCTTCAGTTAAGGCATCCGTCTATTTGCTAAATAGATGTGGTTTCAATGACGCTTGAGCTCTGCCGTTTCCAGGGAATATCTTCGCCGTTACTGACAAATCTATTACCTTGACCGTTAAATTAATATAACACAGAGCCCCTGGCAACACCTTCTGACAGAGGTGAGATCATGAGGCTCCCTTCCCATCCCACAGGGTTCAGTGGGGAGCTGTACTTGGCTGTTAAAGATGTTGTCAATTATTCTGTATTGTTCTGAACCTATTCCATCAATGGCGGTGGGGCTTTCTAATGCTATGCTGGGAACTGTACGTAAATCTGGGAACTAAGTTTATGCGTGTGACAGAGTGCTGGCTGGTAACTCCCTAGGCAGCCTTCTGTCATGCCAGCCCCAGCTAACTAAGGTGCATTAGAGCTCGTTAGGAGGACTGTAGCTGATTGGTGAATGGGAGATAGTTGTCCGCCTAACAGGGCTGAGAGGTTGCTTGTGCCTGATTAGCGAATAGGAGGTACTCCATGCTGACTAAGTAAGGTTTATATGCCGGCTAGAGGGGGGCCCAGGAGCGTGAAGAGGCTCTACCTGTTTCATAGAGAGCAGAGAAGCCCCAGAGGCTGCTAGTCCTAGCCAAGCACTGTATGAAGGTGGTGGATGCACAAACACGCTGTAAATAAACTGCACTGGTGACTGCTAAACCAGAGGTCTTCAAGTCATTTGTGAGCTAGAAGGTGGTCGAAGCGGAGGGGCCGCGGCTGAGCACCCTTACAATGGGATACCCGTTTGTCAGTGGCTACAGAAGTTATATTCCAGTGTCTGTGCCTTTTTCTAGGCATTATCATGGTGATGGATGCTATAGAGGAACCTGAATAGAAGAGGTACTATTTAAAAAAACAGTCTTCATGAGGTAGATTCTGGGCTGCATCATCTCAGAGAATCAAGAATCACCTCAGCATGTGGGGAATCCTTTGGCATCACAGAATCAGTGAACAGGCTCCCAGGGAACCTCCCACACTTTGTGGCTGGCATTAGGATTGCGGCCGGGACAATGGGGGCATCACTGTGACCTCCCTAGTTCCTGCTGATCCCCAGCTGTCTGTGTAAGTTAAAACACCGTATAGTTTGCTGTAATTTATGCCAGGAAAACTACCAGGCACATAGCAGGGTCAAGACAGAGAGAGAAGAAAAGTAGTTTGAAGCCACCTTTATCTTCACCTCTTCATTATTGCACTTTGCACTGCATGGCCATAGTCAAGGATAGGAGAGGAAGGATAGTTTTGTGGTTAAGGCACTGGACTGGGTGAGAGTACTGGGTTCAGTTGTTGTCTCTGACACGGGCTCACTGTGTGACTGTGGGCACTTCCCTTTTTAATATTGCAGCACTTTGGCTCCTGATGTATAAAATGGGGGTGATGATGCTTCCTTTCTTGCACACTTTGTCTGTCATGTCTGCTTAGATTGCAAACTTCTCAAGGCAGGAACTGTCTTGCTATATGTATGTACAGCAGCTAGCACAAGTGGGGCCTCAGTGTTGGTTTGGGCCGCTAGGTGCTGCTGGAATATATATATATATATATATATTTAGATAGTAATTTGGGACCATGTGTTTTAGCTGCATACTCTTAAGAATATCTCTTTAGTCTGAATGAACCAGACCTCCTGGGCAGCCTACATTCTAAAGATGGAGTGTTGCCACTTGGCTAAAGGCTTGGGATTTCATGGCTGTTGCCGGAGAAAGACCTAGATAAAAAGATGCATTGAATGTCTCTGAAATGTGGTCAAGTGATTAAACACAGGAGCAAATTCCATGGCAGGGGCCCACGACTCAGAATGACTTGCCTCCAGTTCCTGTGAGCTGTACCCTTGGTTAATCATGGTTTAACAGGATTAAAATTAAGAGTCTGCCCCAGGATGGGCTCGTATGTAATGGAAATGTGAACCAATTGACTTCAGGCCACGTTGGCTGCTCACATCTAAAGTTCCTGTGCTCCTGCTTTCCTACAAGCTCTGGCACCTTTTGAAGTACTGCAGCAGCATGGGACACAGGGACCAGGCATAAAGTGTAGATGGCTGGGTCAGACCTGTGATTAAAACCTAGGACTCTGATGTCTGAAATGAAGGTTAGACCCGCACTGACGAGCCCACAAGCATGTTTCAGCAGGTGATTTTCTGTGCTGATTTAGACCCTGATCTTGCAGCTGTTTGTCACGGGAGTTGTCTCATTGACTTCAGTGGGGATGAGGTGTGAGTAAGAGCTTCTGACTTCACTGTGAGATGGCAGAGCTGGAGGAACTACCAACTGGGCAACTGAGCTGCCTGATGATGAACAATATCTTTTTTTGGTTCAGCATCGCGGTTGTGTGTTTGTGTACTAACTCAAGCCTACTTATAGGTATGAGATGGGTTCCATCCTTCCCTCCCATGGGCTCCATCCTCTGTTGGCTGATAAGATCTAAAAGTCTCACATTATATGCAGTTCGCACTTCCCCTTCTGTGTTCAGATAACAGATGAGAAATCAGAACTCGTAAGGGCAAGTCCCTCTCCCGGTGGCCCAGGTGGACTGAATCAAGGCCTCATTGCTAACTGGCGGCACAAACGGAGGCTGGGTGAGTGACAGCAAACCAGGATGGCAATGTGCTGAAACAGAGATAAATTGGGGTCCCGCTGAAGATTGTCAGGACAGCAGGGAGTTGTCAGACTTGGACATTTTGGTCAGCTTTCACATACGGCTCCTAGCCTGGGCCTTGCCCTCCTGACAAAACAGCTGCCATTTTGGATTAGTGTCAGAGTCGGTAGAGCGGAGTGATTGCCAGTGCCACTGAATTACTAATGCCATCTGTGTGATGTGATACAGTGTGAATGCTCTCTGAAACATAAAGACAAAATAATAAAAATGGGCTCTCTCATAATACTGCAGGATCCTGTTGGGACTTCTATTTCCCTTCCACACACATCCTGTCTTGGAGCTCATGTAACACTGAGTGCTTTACTACTGCGTTCAGGCATTCAGCAAGCGATTTCATTGTATGGCAGTATTGATGTGAAATTGAACAGCCCTTGTGTTTATTGACTATGGTTTCACTGGTTGACAGCAGTAGCCATGTTATTCATCAAGCTCTTTTGGTCTATTTATTAGATATTATGAAGATTTTCCTTTTCCCCGACAGGACCAGTAGCAATCTCTGCAGTGCAAGCTTATCAGGAATCAATTTAATCTAGTTTCTGATGATTTGTTTATTGGGGGAAGTAGCTGCTGGGCTAATTTCAGGGCACCCATTCCTTGATATCTGTTCTATCCACAAGTGAAAGATAATGAGGCTATGGTAGTGTTCAAGCAGCAGTTTTTCAAAGGCAGTGAAAGCAAAATTGGCTGTCAGTATTTATTGGCGAATTAGTGTTTCCAAAGGCATCCTTTTGCTTGTTCTTTTATAGGGCATTAAGAAATAAGACTTTACCTAAAGTACTTGGGATTGGATTACCAGATTGCATTTTGCAAAGTGCATTGCGGATAGCTGAGCACGTTTAGAAACCAGCTAAACTGCTCTGAGTCAGTAAAATTTCAATCCAGGACGATCAGTGATTTGTGTGCGGGTGGAGGGATGGGTGTTGTTTTGTACAGTTGATTTCTTGTTGGGTTAGTATGTTTTCCTTTGCATGTCGAGGTATTTTCTTGGGTTTATCGAGCTGTGCTGGCAGCAGAGAATCTGAGCGGCTACCCCTCAGAAAAACATGAAGAGAAAAACAGAGCAAAACAAATGTACCTTTATCCCAATTCCCCCTGCAGTTTACAAGTGTTCAGATCAACACAATAGTTCGTCTGAGTGAAGGATCCATACTAGAGAACAGCAATACACAGATGCATATTCTTGTAGGGACCCTCTAGTGCAGTGTGCCTTCAGTGATCTTTGTAAGGTCTTTGGGCAGGGACTGTTACAAAATATATCTTTACAGCACCTAGCACAATAGAGCTTCAGCCTGGTTAGAGCCTTTTAGATGTCAGTGTAATACAGATCATGGTAATGGTGAACAGCCCGGGAGCTGCAGCCGAGGACTCGGGATACAGAGCACCAAATAGTATTTTGTCTGGAGTGGGGCCATCTATGCTTGTAATTCCGGGAGTCTCTGGTTACATCTTTTTCTGAGGGACTGAGAGGATGAGATTCAGTGCTTTAAAAGTGTAACACTGCGATTCTTAAAACTCCTCACTCCAAACTGTGCGACTGAGGCATGACATCCAATTACCAGTTTCCACAGACTTTTTTTTTTTTTTGATTAATGTTGTGAACGACCAATGTCTATTATTGTCTCAAGCTTTGACTTTGGTGATATCCACCTGGGAAGGCTAGAGCCTCTGGCCTGGCTGGCTTGCTTGTTGAACTTGATGATTCTTGTAGGAGCTCTTCAGTTGAACTGGAATCTGTTGGTGCATCAGGATAGCAGTAGAAATTTAAGGAGAAGCTGTCAAAATTTACCAGGGCTAAAATTTTAACTGCTGATTTTTTTAAAGTCATTTTTCTTCTGTTGACAGCCAACAATTTCTGGTCCTCAGAACAGAATTGACAGTGTCCTAGTGCAAATAGCAATAACTCTTCTGAGTGACTGTCATAAGAAGCCCAGGATGCAGTTGTGTTTGAGAAACACAGGGTGTCCTGTTCTGCCCCTTGGTTCTATTATTGTGCACAAGCATGGGATTGAAATATAGAGTCCTCTTAGGAGAGCTGATCAGCATCCTTTTGTATTTCAAAAGAGCAGAGCAAACAGATGGAGCAGAGGGAATGTGTGTACTCAAGCCACTGACTGCAGTTTTCATTTCAGAGGTGTCAGGTTTTTGACAAGATTTTTTTTTATAGCCAGATACAAGTTTGGATGATTATACTTCAACAGAGGTGCAACCGAGGACGAAATAAACCTCCTGAAACAAAGGTTTGAGCTAATCTGCCAACCTGGAAGTTAAATCATAGGCTCTAAATTCAAGACTCTAGTGCCATCCTTCCATCACTGGAGAGAGGATTCCAAGCTGAAAAAATTAGGATCTGAATTAAGATTTGGAACTTCCCTCTAAAGTTTGCTGGAGTTTTATTTTGGACCCACTTTTAGTTCTAATGCCAGCAGCACCATGGCATGTTCCTATTTTAGGTCCTGGGAGTGGATTTTAAGTGGGGGGGGGGGAGAAGAAGTTGGTGTGGTTTTATAGTTGCCTAATTAAGAAATTAAAGAGTGACCTAAATGAGTTTCTGAAATCCCAGGTTTTTTTATGGGGAGGGCAGTCATCGGGATTGAGGATATTCAGGATGTGAGTAAAACTAAGCATAAGTTGTGTTGCCATGATGGCCATGGAGGAATCAGCTGGAGGAAAGGGAAAAAGAAAAAAGATTCAGAATAAGCTTTCCTGTCTCTACACTGAAGGTTTAAAAGGGACAAAAAAAAAAAAAAACCCCATAAATGTAGCTATTTATATGGCTTTATATTTTATTGAGCTTCAGATCTCTGTTCTGCGTAGAACAGTAGAAGTACATGCCCTATAGTCTATAATAGTTATAGAACCCTAAAAATGAGTCTGTAGTCCTACTACACTTCAGCAGGTTACATTCACCTCACCCCTGCATGTGCAACGAACAAGGAAGCAAAATGCTTCTAAATGGTTTTGGAGACAATGTCTAATGTTTTAGCAAATCTTTGCAGCTTATGTTTTTACATTAGTCATTTTCTTGAGTCAGACATCCCTGCTGCCTGTTAAGTAAACATAGAAAGCATAGATTATGAGTTAAGAGTATCGACAGCATTTCAAGTGCTATCAGAGAACATTTAATTCAGTTTAATTTTGTGATAAATCTCATGTTTAATCCTCTGGTTGCTCCGTAGTCATGTCTGTATTGATCTTTTCTGAATGACTGCGTACAGTTTAATAAACTTTGCCATTAACCCAAGGTTTCTAAAGGAGAGATTGATCCTAGTATCATCTCTGATAGAACCAATAAGTACCTGAGCATCATCTAAAACATTTGCATTAAGATGAAGGTAAAAGAGTACAGTGAACATGCTGTTTATTAGGGAGGGGAAGGAGTTTGGGATCAGAAAGCCTAGGCTTGTCAAAGTCTCCTCAAAATCGGTAGCAGATCTTGGCCTCGTTGATTAACACTGACACATCCTTTCATTTCTCAAGTCAGTCTTTCACATGGAGCAGCCTCCTTCCTTCCCCTCTCCCAACCATAATCACAGGATCTAATTTATTCCATCTCTTCAGCTCCAGGCGTTTGTTTTGTCCAGTTTTCTGAGGTCGTTTTGACTTAAATTTGTACCATGAGCACTGAGTAGACTTTAAACATGTGCGGGTTCAGATTTGTTTTCAACCCTGCTGTCAAACGATAGGGAGTGCCTTTGCTAGATGACATTTAATATGGGGAATTGAAGGGAACATGGGATTCTGAAGTTAAAAAATTTAATCTGTTACCATACTTGGTACAACATTTAAAAAAAAAAACAAAAAAAAAAAAGCTTCTCCTATAGCACAGTCCCACGGTCCTTCCTCACAGGGCTAATCTCACTGACTTTTCATGCAAATAAAGGCTGCGGATTTGTGCGCTTAGGCCTCGGCCCAGCAAATATTTATGCACCTACTTTACATCGTGCACATGAATAGTTCCTTTGAAGTCGGTGGGATTACTTCACCAAAGCCTAATTTTAAGGGGGAGGGAGACTGAAGAGAGATTTCCCCCTCCCTCCCCCCCAACTTTCAGCCAGAAGGAGCAGCGATAGTGCTTTCCAAAACTCCAGTTTTCACGCTGGTTTGGAGGAGATGAGAGAGGCGTGAGGAAGGTTGAGCTCCCAGAACCACAAGTCCTGCTGTCTGCAGTCCCTCCTCCCCTGCTGAAAGCCGCCTCACCTCAGGAAAGAGCTCTGCTCAGCCAGCTGCCTGCCCAAAGACCCAGCCGCGTTGTGGGGTGGGGTGAGAGAGAGAAACAGAAGGAAGGAAGGCCCTTATAGGAGGGAGAAGAAACCCATGAGGTGAGTCAAAGGTAGTGTGTGCGGAACCACTGGTGTGGATAAAGGAGTTGGAGGGGAGAAACAGAGACCCTGCCTGTCATGGAGGAGGGGAGACACAAGAAACCCCCTCTGGCATGGAGCGGGATAGAGGGCGGTGGATGGGAGATGCAGGCCTCCCCACCCCCAGCATGAAGGGGATGAGGGATAGGGATGGAGGAAGGGAGATGCCAGGAGCCCTCTGGTGATTGGTGGGGTGATAGGAAGATTAGGGAGCCTGTGGTTGGTAGGTTCCCTTGGGGGACAGATGGGGTGAAGGAGTGAGGTAACCTCGGGGAGGGATTCTCAAAGGTGTGTGGCTGTATGCGTGGGGGGGGGGGGCTTGATGGAGACTGTAAGGGAAGAACAAAGGAAGAAGGAACCAAACAAAGGAGTCTCTACGGTTTTAGGTTGTTTTAAAACATTCTGATAAAATACACAAATACTTGGTCATGCGTTCTGTTTAACAAACGCACACAGGACGTACAGCTGCAAATCTACACTGCGAAGCTGCTGGCAGGTAAACTGTGCTTCTGTTGGGAATAAAGTTCCTCTTTTCATGGGATTCTTTCACCCCCAACATTTGGGTCAGGATTACTCCATTGCTACTTGCAGGTGTAAAGCTAACCACATGTGCAAGACAGGCCCCTCAGTGTGTCCTTAGAATGTATGGTTGGATCTGTACTTGGGTGCTGAGTGCTCTCAGCTCCCCTTGATTTCAAAGCATACATGCAAATGATCACCGAGGGGACATCTAGATAGCGAAAAATAAAACCCACACTAGGAAGTCTCAGAGCCTGGCTCCAGTGGCCCAGGCTCATGCTGCAGGGCTGAAAACTGCAATGTAGATGCTCAGGTTGGATCCCGGGCTCTGAAATCTGGTGGGGCTCCAAAACCCTCTCCCCTTGCTGGGTTTCAGATCCCGGGCTCTGGCCTGAATGCGAATATCTACACTCCTATTTTTAGCCCCACAGCACAAGTCCCAGTTAGTTGACCTGGGCTCAGAGACTCGCAGCTGCAAGTCTTTATCTTTTTTTGGTCTCTTTTTTTCTGTGTAGACATACCCATAGGGTCTGAAACCTGAACCACTGAAGTCAGTGGGAATTTTGGCACTGACTTGAATAAAAGCAGGAACGTGCCTTTTATGTGTAGTTTACACAAACAGTTTAATCAATCAGTTTTATCTGTGTAAAATCCAAATCTGTATTTCATTACACTACATCCAGTAATCCACCAACCCACTCCCACACACTAAAAAGAATTTATCAGGAAGGTCAATAGGAGAAAACCAATTTGAAGTTCCTAGACAAAGTGGCCATGAATCTGAAAATCATTAGGAGTCGGGGGATGCAGAACGTACACTCACTTTCAGAACACCAACATTTTTAAACCCCCTTGACTATATTTTGCCAAAGTTCTTAGGAAAAAAAAGCGACCCATAAAAATGTCAAGGAGATGGATTTCATTTCCCTTTGAAAACGTTAGTGAGCGGTGTTCAAAACTGGGCTTACAATAGAGAGAGAGAGCTTCAGTCCTAACTACGCTTGGCAGACATTTTAAAATGAAAACTTACAAGAACAAGATAGAAATTTTGAGTATATACTTAGTTTATTCTCTCCTGGGGTGGGTAATGGCACTAGCAACTCCAGAGTCAGGAGGTGAAGATCTTTTTGCTTTTAAAGCAGTGCAATTGAAAAAAGAGCATTGAGATCTTTAATGGCTAGGAGTAGAGTGGTTTCCTGTTTTATTTCTCATCCCGGAGATGGCAGCTCCAGCGGGTAGAACTTCTTGGTACCATGTGCTTTGGGTTCATTGATGAATTGGAAGGAAGAATGTTCGTTCCTGAGTTAACCAGCGCTACTGCTGCAGAACCTTTTTTTGTTCCTCCTATCTAAGGGACTTATCTGGTCCCACTACTATAATATCTGAGCATGTCACAATCTTCAATGTATTTATCCTCACAACATCCTTCTCAGGCAGGGAAGTACTATTAGTCCCATTTTGCAGATGGAGAGCTAAGGCAGAGACTACGTGAGTTGACCATGCTGACACAAAGTCTGTTGCAGAGCAGGGACTTCAAGCCAGGTCTCCGAATCCCTAGGCTAGTGCTCCCTGAACCATTCTTCCTTGTAGGCTTGTACGCCTGACCCTGTGCATTGCAGAATATGAGATCGGATCAGATCAAACAGAAGAGCTTTGGGTACAAGTTAATAAGCAATTTAGAAAACAAATGTTGAATGCTAGTGGTTTCCTTCCATATGTGGATATATTCTTGTTTTAAGGTTCAAATTCTTTTCAATGCAATGTAACTCCAGATAGAGGCATGGCATTAACTAGTTTTTGCTTGAGGCGGCTTTTTACGGAGAGACGGCAGTTCTGCTGTTTTCTGTAGAAGAAATGTTGCAGGTTCAGTCAAGACAACCTGATAGAGGATAGCTAAAGGCTGGAATGAATCTAAGTATTGCTCAGATAGTAGTATTCTCAGTTTCTATAGTTCCTTGTGAGCCTGCTGTAGATGTTGGAGAAGGTTTTGACTTGAGATGCTCAATTTTGCAGATGCAAACATACTAAATATGCAGCCCTACAAAGTTGCTTCTGGCTTCTGAGTGGCTATAAACATGAAATATTACAGAAGTTGCTTTTTCCAACCACTGAGTGGCCATAAACATTAAATTACATTTCACTTAAAAAAAAAAAAAAAAAAAAAAAATTTCCCAGCCAATGAGTGGCTGAAAAGGTTGACTATTTGCAAAAGAAGTCACATTTCCAGCTGCAGCATGATCTTAAAGTGTAGCTCTAATTGAACCATTTTCCCTCTCCCTTTTCGCACAGTTGGTTTTTCAAGTTCTGTGCATGTAACAAAACCAAAACACTTCTCAGCCTTTGCCTTTTATTTGTGCATGCTTTTGTACCCATTGACTGAGGATGCCCTGTCTTAAACACAGGATGGGGAGGGGAGAACCATGTTTCCCTTCTTGGAGGTGGTTTGATAAATACAGCCAGAGTCTCAAGAGGTTTTTTGGCCATTAGTAACTCTGAGTCTAGAAGCATCCCGAGCCTGGAACTGAAAGGAATGGTTTGGCTTACGTCAACCTAACTCTGTAAGTGACTACACTAAAATATCACTCCTTCCAATGTAATTCACCCACTCCACCATCTTAATAACTCCACTTCTGAGAGAGGTGTACAGGCAACGTTTATGTAGTTAGGTCGATGAAGTGTCAGTGTAGACACTGCATTGCTTACATCGACTGTTGCTGCCTTTCAGAAGCCATCTCTCACTGACAATTAAATCAGTGCAAGTGCTTCTGGTGGGGGACGACACACCTTCAACACAAGGAGCGTAGTATGGATATGCAAAAACCATTTAGTTACTGTGTTGGCTGTACATCTCCGTAACATAGATCGAAAGGGTATGTCTGCACTACAAAAACAAGTCTGATTCTACAGTACTTTGCACTTAGTTTCTTAAACCCTGTTTCTTACACATCTGCAAAGCAGCTGCAGAACACTGCCCCCAAAGTTTTTGACTGGAGGCTTTGACCTGGTAGGATCTTATGCCCACAATGCACAGATATAGGTCTGCAGTACCAGGCAGTGATGAAATAGGTGCACTATATTGAGTGCTAATCGGTACTGCTGGGTCTTATCCTTTTAGATGCTCATTGTAACCAATGGGATTTGTTCCACACCATACAGGATCCATCTCTTAATCCCTCCTTTTTATGAGCACCAAATTGACCCTCAGAATGCCCCTTCTTTCCTAGAGAAAGAGAATTCTAATACCTTCCTCTTTCACCACTAGATCTCAAAGCATTTTACAAAGAAGGCCTGCATCGTGATCCCCATTTTACAGATGGGGAAACTAGAAAATGCTGAGTTCCAGTTTACTATGCTTTTGGTGATTCCCACAAACAAATATTTCCATCCTTTTTGCAAGTATATTGTATGAGTCCCTTTCCCAATGGGATTTTTAAAAAATTCTATAGAGGTCCTGGTTCTGTTCTCAGGGAAACATGTTACAATGGCTCCCAATAAATTCACTGATGCAGGATCAGGTTCATGATGCCTGTGTCTGGTCATGTTTGTGTGCTCTCTCTCTCACTGGCTTATTTTCTAATCATTGTGTTTTTGTTTAAAAATACATATTTTCATCATTCTTGCTTGCGTGTGTGCGCCACGTGCCAGGAAGAGCAATAGTGTTAAGTTGTTCCAAGAGAGAGAAAAAATTTAAGAGGAATAGGAGACTACAGGGATTTGGAAGGGAGAAAGGCCAACATGGAGTATTTTAACATTACGTCAGCTTAGATTCTTGACCCAAAACACAGAAGGGAGCTTTGAAAATAATTCAGGCATCTTATTAAAAAACAAGAAATCTTGATTACTGTTCAGTATTATCTGGATGCTTTTTGGTTCTGGTGGGAATTCTAACAGCTTGGGAAATGTAATGTAAGGCATGATCCATGAGCAGCTATTCTAAATCTGTGCAAATGTCCTTCTCTTGGCTCATTTCTGTAATGCATATAATCATTTGTGTATCCGTCCAAGGAACTGGATAAATCCATACTGGATGAAATCTGTCCTTCCCCCTCCAATACAGACACAGACAGAGTGGAGGAGTCCCTGCAGGTTTTATTTTCTGGGATACATGAAATATCATGAATTGTATGGAATACATGAATTGTATGGCATTTCTATTTCACCCTCTCTCTCATATTTAGACATTTAATTTAGTCCTGCTTAGTATGTGGATAACCCTCTAGTCCTATTTGGAACCTCTGTGTCTTCAGGTGTTTGGCAGGATAGCTGGTCTCTGGAGATAGACTGAGCCCAGCTCCCCTGTACTGGAGCAGGTGAGCCTAATGTAGCTCATTAAAGATGATTGGGTTACACCTGGGCCTATTATGGGCTGCTACTAGGCAGCTGGGCAGAAAGGATGGAGGCAGGCTGAGCCCTAGCAGCAGAGACTGAAGCAGCCTAGGCAGCAAGGCCCTTAATGGAGGGCAGCTAACTCCTGCGGTAAGTAAGTCCCCAGGGCAGCAACCCTGCGGCTGCTGCTTCAACGGGGAAGAGAGCTGGCTGGGGCTAGGAAGCTGTCAGGAGCTGGAGTGCCAGAGATCCCTGGGCGGGTGGCCCTGAACCCCGGGGTCCAGATATTGACTTAAGCCTGTGTTCTGTTGGTTTGTTTTAACCTTTGTTATAAAAGAATAACCTCCTTGACTGGCACTGGGAGTGGCAATGCATTCTTGGAGATGGAGTGCAGTGGCAGCCCCGAGTGGCAAGGGGGAAAAGGCTTTCTGAAAATCTCTTACTAGAAGTTTGTGTGAAGCATGAGTCTATGAAATGGGATGACCCCGCAGAGAAGGAGCAGCAAAAGTTTGCAACCTTATCTTTGCACTAATCAAAGCAGCAGTACAGGGTGTCCCTGTGGATTTCTTTTTGGTGAGTGCAAAGAGGGCTCAAATTCATGTGCCTTCTGTTCCAAATCTGTTTCATGGTTAATTTCTCCCATTCAGGTTCACGCCATGTGGCTCCTTTCTCCTGAGGCTTGGAGATCACATTTTATCCTTCAGTTATGTTGCACTCTTGGAGGGTACTGTGGCAATAAACTTAACTTCTTCTTTTAAGATTTCCTGACAGGGTCCCTTTTTTATGGGTGTGGTATTCCGAATTTGGAGTGCAAAATGCTGAAATGGAAAATGTGGACATTTATAGTCAAAACAACTGGGTATGTTGAAACAAACATTCTTTCTGTTTCAAATCAACATGTAGTTTCATCATGTTGATTTGAAATGAGATTTTATTATTATTATTTAGGCTCTCCCCAGAGAAAAAACAGTTTCCAATGGAAAGTTCTTTCTCTCAAATTTTTGTTGTGCTCTAATTAGCACCCAGACTTATAATTGATTTGAGGAAACTTTTAGAGGTCTGTGTAAATTAGCACAATTTTAGCTGCTGCCCAGAAGTGGGTGGGTTTCAGTGGTGAATGATGTCGTGTATGGTTTGGATGTAAGTTTAAAATCATAATTTATTTTGGGATCCTATTGGGGCAAAAGGTGCTGTATTGAATGTGAGCATTATTATAACTATGCAACTAATGTGTGGTAGTACAATGGGCTAATTCACCTTTCTCTTTCTGTCTAATCTATTATCATAACTGAGCAGTGAGAGAGAGCAGTGAAACCCTATCTGTTGGCATGAAGACTTGAAGCAGACCTCTTTAGGAAATCTTTTCTCCCCACGCCCTTTTTCTTTTCTTTCATTCCTCAAACAAAGAAAATAAACACTTGGTGAGAATGTGTCTGTGCCGCTTGCATAGTATATCAAGCACATTTAGTTAAGGCCTAGCACTGTGAAATAAACATGCTGCCATTGGGAATAGATTTCCCTTTGCTCCAAGAGCTACGGACTATGTAAACAGACTTGGAGGTGTGGATTGTATAAGATCTGATTCTGGTTAAGTGTTGTCTTACTCAAGGCATTCCTGTCACACACAAGCTGTTCAGAATCATGGCCCAAATTCTTCCTTGACTTACATATGTGTAGTCACAATGGGCCAGATCCAGAGCTCTTATAAACAGGCGCAGTGTTGTTATACATGTTATTTTATAATGTCATTTATAATATATTTTGTCCCAGAATGCTTTACGAAGTGAAATAACACATTTGCAGAGTTGAGGGAGAAAAGCGGCATAAAGGAGGGAAAAGAGAGGACTTAGCAAAGGAGATCTGGAAAGACTAGAAGAATTCAGGAGGTGCAGATAAAGAAGGAGAGTCTCTCCCAGACAGCAGAGGAGAAGGCAAACTTGGGAGAAGTGGTGAGACCAGTTTTAGGTATTTGTGTTGATGGCAGAGTTGACAATGGCTTACACTAGTAAAAAGGTGGGGAGCAACAGGTTTAGGTGTAGGGTGACCAGATGCCTCTATTTTATAGGGATAATCCAAATATTCAGGGCTATGTCTTATATAGGTGCCAATTACCTCCCACCCCCTGTTCTGATATTTCACACTTGCTATCTGCTCACTCTATTTAGGTGGGATAGGCATACTCTGCCTTTTGGGTCTGTAATAAAGGGGCAGTTGCAACAATATCTCAAACTACGCTAGGGATGTTTGTGTGAGCTCTCTGGGTTTAGTTGTGCCTGCGCCAGCTCTCTCGTTCCCTAAAGTTAATCAAACCTTTTGCTGCAGCCATGCCCCCAGCTCCTTGCCTCCGCTCAGACTCTCTTATCTGCTTCCAGTTTCAGGCCAGGATGTGTTTTTTCTTCTGCTCCTCCAGAGGGAGCCAAGCAGTGGTAGACATAGGAACATAAGAATGGCCATACTGGGTCAGACCCATGGTCCATCTAGCCGAGAATCCTGTCTTCTGACAATGGCCAATGCCAGGTGCTTCAGAGGGTTTGAATTGAACAGGCATTCATCAAGTGATCCATCCTGTCGGCCCTTCCCAGCCTCTGGCAAATAGCAAACCCTGTCCAACCGGCTAACATAAATGGATAGTGGATAGTAGCCTCCTCTTGCTGGCTAGGAATAGCAGTGTCTCTGTCTCTCCCTCTCTCCGATCCCCTCATCCATGACTTTCTCTTTTTCTGTCTCATTTTGAAAAGGGAGCAGGACGTAATAAGGAAAGGGGAGCTGCATCATTCTAGACTGTCTGCTGATGGCTGGGTCTGGAGGGACTGTTGCTCAAATGTTGAGGCTCACTGAGGCGCTGCTCTTCCCATGGCGTGCCAAGTGTACTGGTGTATTGTACCTCCTGGACCCTGCTTAATCAGCCCTCTGCCATGTCTTTCCTTTCTCCCCAGCAGTTGAAAAGAGAGGAACAAAGGAATTGCCATAGCAGAACACATCCAGTGATCTATGCAATCTGTTGTTCTGTCAGACAGTAGCCTATTTCACAGGCTTCCAAAGCAGAAGGGGGGAAAAAAAAACCCTCATATCAAACCTTTTCTGGAGAACTCTAGCAATAGGATGGGGCATATGGGCCATGGAGCAGTTGGTCCTAAAGCCTGAGGGCCGTCAGCCAGTGTAACACACACTATCCAGATACGTCTAATCTCGTCTTTTATTTTTGTGTATTCTGGCTACACCACTTCCTTCCCCTGCCAGTCAGTTCTGCAGATGAAGAACTGGAGTAATGTCTTATTTTTCTAGGGGCTAAATCCTGGTGAAATTGAAGGTAGTTGGAAATTTTGCCTTTGACTTCAATGGGATAAGACTTTAGCGTCCGCACTCGGTTATGAGTCCTACACAACGTGAGCCAGCAAAAGGCGGGCACCTGTTCTGGAGTAACTTGATTCGGGTTTTTGTATTGAGCTTTCTTAAGTTCGTACAAAATGAACCCAGCAAATTGGATTCGAGGCCCATTTCATAACTGCGAGCTGCACATGTGCGCTGCGGTCTTGTCTCTTTCTAGCAGTGAGCAGAGCATATCACTTCTTTCTGGAGAAGGCACCAATTGTCTCCTCTTTCAGAGGATTAATCATGACCTGTTGAGGCTACTGAAAGACTCAAAATACTTAAGGTCCCATGTGCTCACTTGCCATGGTTGTACACTGAGATATGCCCTTACAGGTATATTCTACTCCAAATAATTAACTAACTAGACTCTCTGCATAGGGATGGCTGTAAACTCAACAGAATTGTTGGCAAACTTGACTCAGATATTGGGGTTGTGTTTAAAAGATTAACCCAGCTGTAACTGGGCTACCCTTCAGAGCACCAGGAAATTATGGCCCAGCCAGCAGCTCTCATTTAATGCTAATGGGAGTTAGGCACTTCTTGATGGAAGTATTAGCCCCTTGAGATGTTTTATAAATTTGGAATTCTGCCACTGTTGCGTTTAGAGTCCTAGCAACAGAAACATTCCTGCAGAAGCTTTCTCGTGGTTAGGGGAATGTTTTTCCCCACTAAAGTCTCTCCTCTCTCCTCCTCCCCTTTGGAATTTACAGTGGGTCCTTCTGACAGTAGTTTTAAGGCACAAACACTAAATACTGTAGCCTAACAAAATCCCTGGATGCAAGTACGATAGGGTTGATGTAAGTGTTTCTCTTAAACCAGTAGATTGTATGCTGACTTGACGGACTAAAGAAATGTCTTAATGATAAAAAGGTGTGATGATTGTGAGCTCAGATATAGCATGCTTTCCTTCATAATGAAGCACTTCTTGTTTGAGTGCCCTGCAGTGTATGAATTTTAATTCTGGCATGTCTAATTATTGTGAAGGTTATCGGTGGAAAACTTGCCAATGTATTTCAGTACTGTTCACCCACAAGTTATTGAGCTAAATGCTGCGAATACTGGGTGAGGTTCTCTAGCCTGAGTATTGCAGGAGGTTAGACTAGATGGTGACAGTGGTTCCTTCTGAGTTAAAAATCTATTCACCAGATCCTCACTTGGTACAAATCGGTATAGTGCGTACTACTAAAGTCAATCTTCAGTGAAATCTGTAGAATTATGCTGATTTTTACACCAGCTGAGGATCTGACTTTTATGAATCTGAAAAACATCTGCCAGAATATGACATCTTAGGCAAGGGGATGTTATTTTAGTGGGCACGGGTAGATAAGGTAATGCTTCTTCCTTTCACAATACCATATTAAGTATAATTTACCTAGCTGCTATATAACTAGGATTGGAAGGATTAGATTTTAATGGTAGATGTTGATTTCATCATACATGCACAAACTGACACACAAATATTTCCATCAATGATAACCAAAATTTACAGATTAGCAGCATTTGTCTTACTTTGCCTGAGAACTTGTTCGTGTTTGGTTTAAGGCTATTGACCTTGTATGTTTTGACATGAGATGTTGACAATTTGTCTGTTAATGGCTATAACGCTTTAATTGTCTGATTCTGAACATCTACTGTCATTCAATAATTATTGTCTGACCCCGATGAAATTCTCTGCAACTGTGCACATTTAAATAGATTATTTTTAAGCATTTTAAAATTTTTAAACATTGATATTATTTGTCAAAATTATTTTAAAAATGGTTTTTTTAATTCTGCCAAGCTTATATGTAATGCTTTTTTTCAATACTGCTCAAAGCTCTTTACACAGGGGAAGGATGGGGGAGATTAAAGGACAGAGAGGTAAAGTGACTTGATCTTAAAGCCTTTTCACAAACATGGATTAAGGCTACTAACTCTCCTGTGAAATGGATAAAACTGAGGCACAGAGAAGCTAAGGAACTTGCCTAAGGTGCCTTAAGTGAATGGCAGATGTGGAAATAGAACCAGAGTCCTTGTTCCGAATCCTCTCTGACTGTAAAATGCTCCCTGTTCTTTTCAATATTAAAGGTGACTAGTGACCGTCTCCAGTTTAACTAAATCTCTTGATGTTTTTAGGTATAAAGTTTGTGAAGCACCTGGTGTTGAAGTAAGCATTTGGGGAGAGTTTTCTAACAAAAGCTAAACAGATGGTAAGGGGGGTTGTGTTCACTGATGCAGGTCAGAAAAATTTGGCTGGTTTCTTGTACAATATTTTTGGCAGTATCCAGGGTATTTTTTTATCTGGTTCTGAACCCGTGTGTTTCAAGGGGACCAGTGGCACCAGAGAGCTTTCTCATGCTCTATTTTTGTGATTCCCAGCTTGCTGCGTTAGCAGTTGTAATGTTGATGTTCTAATAAACAGAAATCTCAAGGCTTCACGACCAGATCGCACGGAACCTCGAGCTAGGAAAACTGGTGGCTTTTGTCGTGGGTGTGCAAGATCCAATCAGCCTGATATGTTAGCAGAATATGCTCACAGTGCTACGCCATCTAAATGGGCTTGGCAGAATTCAATTTTTATTTTTATCACTTTGACAAATATCTATTTCTAAGCATTGATTTTTATCTATTTACACTTTTAAAGTTGTGGGTAATTATATGGGGTGAAATAATGGAGTGGGGGGGGGTCAGACAATTATTTAATGACAATAGACATTACAATATAGAAAGTTAAAGGTTTATAGTGGACAAAACACAAATTGTCAACATCCCATGTCAAAATATACGAAGTAAACAATATCCTGAAATTAAACTCTAAAATTCTCAAGTATCATTTTTCTTTCTCTGCCTGTCTGTAAATTTATATTGTGGATAGAAATATTTTTTATTTGTTTTGTGTGTGTGATGAAATCAACATTTCCCGATTAAAAAAAAAAAAAAAAATCTAATCCTTCCAAGCCTATGTATAAATAACAGGTTCCTGTTCTAAATCAGACCCATTCTGTTTATAGGGAAACAATTAATGGGGTGCTCGCGCCACAAAATTTACATCCAACTTTGAATATTACCAGGGATTTGAGGGTATCTCTAGCCAAGAGTTGATGGTGCAAATGACAGAGCGAGGGGCCAGTTACAGAATTGGGACATAAATGTAAACTTCCTCAAACAATGCTGTGTGTTGTTTAGGCGAGTCTGACTCAAAGCCCACTCGAGTAATTGTGAAGACTCCCATTAACTTCAGTGTTCTTTGGATGAGATCCTTGTTTTGCCCAAATATAAATGGGCTGAAAGCAAGTTAAAAGGCCAGAGACCGATTTTAAAAAGCATGGTGTGTATTTGTTAATTTAAGCATTATAAACCAATGTTGACTTCATCGATGTACATGCAGTTGATGAATGGGTTGATGAACTCTAAGCAAGAGGCGGGATTGGTTGGGCGGGTATGTGTGTGATGAGAAAGTCATGTAATATTTTAATTAGTAATGACACTTGATGTGTCTGAACCCTCAATTCCAGTAGCCTTACAATTTTATTCTACACTTAAAGCTCTTTGGTTGAGAGAGAACCCATTGGACCCCACTTGAAGCTGCTTTGCACCTCTGTGGAGATTCAAAGCAACTCTGAAGTCAGTGTAGCCAGCCAGCCGGAGATGCCCAACATTTAAAAACTCATGGCAGCACGGGGTCAGTGGAGCTGCTCCTGTGCTAGGGCCCCATGCCCACATGACTGGGGGAGGCAGATTTAGCTAAAGCACTTGATGCTCCCTGTCTGTGGGAGGCCATTGCATCTGGTATAGTTTAGAGCAAATCTGAGACTTCCCTGAGTTGCTCCATGGGCCTGGACCAGTGGCTTGAGGATCATGAACCCGTAAAGTTGGTTCACTGCTTCCTTTATGGCACCTTCTCTGAACTGCACTAGATACAGAAAGGTCCTGAGGATCTGTCCCAGTTGAAGTAGAGCTGTACCAGTAGAATGAGCTTGTTTTCAACCTTAAAAGATGTCATTTCCCAGCCTGTACTATAACCAATAATTCTGTTTTTCTCTTCCTCCCTCATCCCATTCCCTTGTGCAGAAGGACGTAGCACTGAAGCCTCAGGAACGCATGGAGAAGCATCAGACTCCTCTGGCCAAGAAGAAGCGGGAAGCACTTACCAATGGGCTGTCATACCATCCAAAAAAGCACAGACTTAACCATCACCAATATAATTCAGACCGGGAAAATGACCGCAATCTTTGCCAGCACCTTGGGAAAAGGAAGAAATTACTGAAGGGGCTCAGACAGGTGGGAGACAAGTTATTTGTTGGGGCAATGGGTTGGATATCTGCACTTCATGTATAGTATGTGGAATCTGCTTAGTAGATCTGGATTGTTCTTATGTTTGTTTTAACCCTTTTCCGGTTGTCTTTATTGTTGGGCTGCCTAGTGTTGGTTTTTCATTTACAACCAGCTTGTCTGGTAGGAGGAGAGGTAAAACTGAGTGGGAATGTTAGGTAGAACCACGAGGAACGGAGGAGACCTGTGGAATGGCTCCATGTGCTAGTTGACTACCAAGTATGCAGGAGGCTGGAAGTTCTTCTCAGAGCCTCCCTTGGATGGGCTGTGAGACTGGCAAGGCGGGGGAGTCTCTCAGTGCTCAAAGGGCAGCAGAGAAGCCAGCGGTAATCAGGATGAATCTGTGGTATGAATATGCTTTGCTGTCTTTAGACTTTGTACACAGAAGCATGAGACTCGCTGTGAATATCAAGGGCAAGGTGAGGTAATTGTGAAGGGGGAAGCTGCTAATTAAGACAAATGGAAGTGAAAGACTGATTACTGTACAAGGAGCTCATTTGTAGAGTGTCTTTGCTACTAGTGTGTACTCTTTTGGGTTACTAATCACCATTCCCCTAAGCAAGAACCTCACACCTATCCTACATTGCTATTCTCTTACGGCAGTAGCTGTGGCTCACAGGTGAGAAAACGAATGAGTGCATAGCATCCAGGGTTACAGTGCTGGAGCCTGGCAACTCGGGCTCATCATTTGAAGAATCTGTAGAGAAGTCTGTTCCTCATGTGAAAAAGGAAAAAAATAAAACCTGATGGCAGATGTGATTATGGGTGGGGGGTTTAAAACTGCAGAAAAATTGCCATACTACCAAAGCTTTTATATTTCTTCTTAAAAAAAAAAAAAAAAAAAGTCACTGGAAGCAAGGCTAATTGTCCTTTTGTATTTATATCAGTTAAGTATAGAAGGCTAATCCTTTGGAGACCTGTATATTGTATATAAAAATATCATACATGCTAATTGACTGTCAAGCTGGAGAATGACAGGGTTAAGTGACAATACAAGTTGAAATTTGCCCTCAACTTGTCATTAGAAAAGCTTTTACCTAAGATTAGTAGAATTATTTCCATGTCTGTTTTTAATTCCAATTAAAACAATTACTCAACGACTAAGCAGTTTCTGCAGAGTGTGCAACCTAAATGTTGCCGGAATAAGAACTTGAAAGTGAAAATGACTGTAGGCAAAAGTGAAAGAGACTTTCCTGATTTTTAGTGTCTGAGCTGAGGAAAACTCAGAATAAATAGTCAATTGTGACAAGTAAACTGACTGTTTGTGTTGTAATCAGTTGTAAACCTAGGCAAAAAATAATTGTTGGTAGTATTATTTTTAAACTTACTTACAATAGTTAGAACTAAGGCAGTTAGAGATTAGAGTGGTTTAGCTCAGAGGACCGTTTAAAATGCCTGTTGTGCTTCACCATTCAGACTACTTTATTTTTGCCATTTTTTAAATTTTATTTTAGAAGGTGCTAAATTGTTGTCTTCGTTAAAGTTGATGCAGCAATTGTGGTTTTTGTTTTGGTTTGGTTTTTTAGAGCAGGTATTACTACCTCAAAATTGAGTAGGCAGTTTCCACTACAGCCACTGTTCATGAAAGAGTTGAGAAATCCGTCAGGGGACTTAAAATTGTGCTGAAGTTAAAGGGTTGACGAGTAAGAGAAGCAGTTCCTATTTTCACACACTAATTTCTGACTGTGCCTTTAAGAGTATCTAATTATTTTAAGTGTGTACTGTGTGTATCATCTTCATAAAACTTGACTTGTTACACCATTTGATTCCCATGTCATCGTGTACCGTCGGATGCAAACCTACTTAGCTCTTAAGCAGTAAAAGTCAGCCTAGCTGCTGATTGATGTTATTTATGAGGTTGTAGGTTATTTTGTTCTTTTTTTTAAGAATAAATATATACTGACTCAGAAGCTATTGAGCTGACGGATGTCATGGAAAATGCTTTCACTTTTAGCTGGTAAATCTGAGCTGAATTCCAGAGGGATAAGAGTGAGAAAAGACAGTGAGAAGGAATGAAGTCTCCTACTGAATATCCATTAATGCATGTGATCGGGGTACATCCCCTTAGATAAGAACATACCCTCATGTGCAGTTTGGCTGCTGACCAATTCAAGTGATTTTGACACTTAAATTGAAAAAGAATTCATTGGAAAGGTGGCAAAGCTTGTCTAAGACGACCTACCCAGAGCCATTAAATACAGTATTTATGGTAAGCGGGTTGTCTTCCTTTTCTTTACTACTTGCGTTGAAAAACAAAAAAGGAAACACAGTGCAGAAACTAAACAAATGAAAGGTTCCGAATCCAGTTTTCCTTTCGGTACTAATGAAGCATCCTATCTCCCCATGTCACCTCACAAACATGCACCCTTATTCGTATTTCCCTAGCCAACACTCGACATTTCCCAACAGTCAGTGGGTCTCCGTGGTTTTTCGGTGAGACTGATTCACACCGGTGAAAGAGGAGCAATTCCACTGAAATCAGTAGTAGTATGCTACTGTCAGAGCAGAATGAGAAGAAAGTTGGAACCATGAATTTCAAAATTGACAGCGAAGCAAGGATATGGGAATACTACTGAGAGAGAGAATCTAAAGGTTGTGGGGATCTGCTTTGTTAGGACTATTTGGTTGGGGGTGTGTGTGTGTGTGTGTGTGTGTAATTAAAGATTTATCTTACATTTCAACAAGAAATGCTGAATTGTCACAGATGTGTGTGTTACACTGGTGCAAAATGATACAATCTTGATGGCGTTACTTGCACTCTCATGTTGGAGTGAAATTCTGGCTACAGAACAGGCCTGTTGGGAAGTGTTGCACACCTGGAGATTGTTCATTGTTTCAATGGTGGTGAACAGTCCAGTCTGCCATGCCTTTCTGTGAAATCTGTTATCAGCTGACTGGAACTCTCACAGGCGGGATTTGCAAGATGAACTGCTCTCATCAAACAGATTTTGTTCAACTCAGTTATCGTAAGGGCTGCTAATTAGTTTTTGGGGGAAATCCTTGCAGTGTTCATTCAGGTATTTATTCAGCGAGGCTGTAGTGCCTACAGGTTTATTAAAATACAGAAAATGAGAAACAGTAGGTCAGTTAAAGCTCCTATTTTACTAGGGAGAGGACTTTTGAACTTGGCTTTGTGAGCTTTTTGTAAGTACACATATTAAATGCCTGAAGAAGACTTGATTTGCATTAAGCCAACGTAAGACTCGGAATATTTTTACAACCTTTTAGGTTTTATTTCCTTAAAGTTTATTGGTGGCTTGTGTGGGTTTTTTAAGCGTTCCAAGTGATTTCAAACAGGAACGCTTTGAAGTAAGAACATGGATAAAAATATTTATCATAACTTCTGAAAATCTGTTGGATTTTTAACTAACATTTTTCATGCTTCATACGGTAAGTGGAAGGGATTGTGTGAGCAAAGTATTGCACTTGTGAAAATAGTGCAGGCAAAGGTTTGTGGATCAGCTTGTCATTGTCTTCACTCAGTGGGAGTGTGCAACTGGAGATGATACATAAGCCATCTTTTCTTTCTTTCCCTACTTTCATCTTCCAACCTATTCTTTTCTCCCTCATCTCTCTTAGAAGGATCTGTAGCTTTCTTTCCAGTATTGGAGTCGATGGTGTGTGCTCTTGAAAGAGCAAGCAATGTAAAACATGCTGGGTAAGTGTGTAGTAGCTATTCCCCATAAAATACAAGAGCCTGCCACTGCTACTCTGTAATATTGTTACTCCTTTAGCTTAGAATTGAAGGACCTAGCTTCTATTCCTGCTGGGGACTTGTAGCAGGGCGTCATTAAACTTACCAATTCCTCTCGTACAGGCTCAGTATGAAGTTCTGTTTCAAAAGGTCATGGGCAGTTAAGAATAGGGCCATCTGAAAAAGAAGGGACGGGAACGGAAGACGAATAAAAGGCGTAATGGAGAGACGTACAAGAAGAGAAGCTTTAAACTCCACCAAAGCAGGCACCTAAAAGCTATAAATATATCACTATTTGGGGCCTCTGCTTCAGCAACTCCAGTGTATGAAGCCATTAAATGTTGCCCCATTCTATAAATCGCTGAAGGAGAGGAAAGGGGACTATCTGTTGGACAGTATCAAGTCTTTCTTTTCAGGAATGTGTACATCACCTCCTTGACTGGTGCACCCATTGTCCAGGGATCCTAAAGACAAAAAGCAAGAGATTTTGATGGTTGGTCTTTATGGCCATTCTCCCCCCCACTTCATCTTTACTCTCTAACATTGTTCTGCTGATTTATCATAGAATTATTTTCCTCTGGCATAGAGGTTCTTGCGCACTTTAGTAGTCCAACAAATCTCCGCTGCAGAAGATGAAATAACCATTGCAATGATCTGCATTCTAATCTCTGCTTGTAGTTAATAGTGCTCTTTGCACATCCTTATACAAGCTATATATGACAGGTAATAGAGAGAGAACTGGGAGGTGGGTGGTAGCTGATGGCTTTGGTCGGGGAGCTAAGCAGATGGGTTTGATTGTCACTTGCTGTGTGATTCTGGCACGGGTTGACAGTGGTGACAAGCCATTTACAATGTGCTATTTACAGTTTGGGTGTGCAGTCTTTCAATGACATCGGCGTGCTCTTTGCAACTGCTTTTCTTACTGCCTTTCCAAGAGCTGATGATTGAAAGAAATTGTGGGTGGGCTTTGCGAGAGAAACAAGCAATTGTATATAAACATCTAGAACGGCTTAATTTTTTACTGTAAAAATTGAGACCGTGTCAGCAAGAGGGAAAAAGATGTTTGTATAGATTATGGGGCATGCCACGTGTGTGTGTGTGTGTGTGTGTGCGCGCGCGCACGTGTATCATTTGTATAACAGTGACGTTCTGATTCTCCTCCCACTTAACTGATGTAATTCAAGAGTAATTCCATTGAAATCAGTAGGCTTACACCACCGTAAAACGAAAGCAGGTCAGAGGAGAATCGCCTTGGAGTATACTATAGGAGGAAAAATAGACATTTTTGCAATACAGGATGTACCCATAAGGCCGAATTCGGCTGCAATGGGGTCTAATCCTGCACTAATGAAAGCAGTGGGAGTTAGGTCTTTCATTCAATGGCAGCACAATCAGGCCCTGAGTGTGTTGAGAGTAGCACTGCTTGTCACTGAGCTTGGCAGAATTAATTTTTTTTTTTATAATTTCAACATATAACAAGGTTTGTTTTAAAGCTTTTCCTTTTTTTATTGATTGACATGTTCACAGTTGAAGGATATTATGGACGGATACGACTATGAAGGGAATCGGACAATGATTTATTGACAGTATATGCTGAGATTCAAAAATTAAAGTTTTATAACTGTTAAAGCACAGATTGTGAATTTTGATTTGATGTGGACAACGTCAGTATCCTTAAATCAAACTCTAAGTTCTCAAGTAGCATTTTTCTTTTTCTTTCTTTGCTTGTAAATTTCAATCATTATCACTAGAAATATTGTTTTGTCGGTTTGTGTGTGTAAAGGCACATTGATGTTTACCAACATTTACTCATAAAATCCTTCCAAGCCGACTTGTAACTATAGGCAGAATTTGGTCCATAGGCAATACTATGATTCAATAATACTGTACTTTCATCTCCTAATACAAATTGACACATTTTACCTTCCCCTGGTTGTCTTTAGAAGAAAAGGGGCATTTTTATTTAATCAATCTGTGCACAGCTGCTTTCATTAAGTTAGAAAAGCAGATCCACTGTTACAACCTACAAGACATATATTTTTTTGCATGTTGTGATCAAGTTAAATTAAAATAAAATGAATAAGATCACATGCAAGGAGGTTATAAAGGGAACACTATCATAATGAAGCTGCATACAGTATCTGTTGGTGTTTCATGAAATGGCACTCTTTACTCGGTTTTGTTTCTCAATTTGCCTGATTAAGACCATCTGTAAAATACTTTCTATCGCATGCTTTTTTTTATAGGCTTTAGCTCTTGTGAGGCCTGGAGGCTTCATTCGCATGTAGTTCTCTTAACTCAACCATTTGGAAAATCAACTTTTTCATGGTTTTCGTTGTGGAAAATTTAGATTACAGCACTTAAAACCCACTTGACAGGGTTGGGAGAAGACCACATATAGGTAACTGTGAGCTGTGTGCGCACATGCAGTGGATGTAATATAAATGGGAGAAGATGATTGAGAAGAATAAGCCTATTTTAAGATTTAAGGTGTCCTTTGAAGATGTTCAGGTTTATGGAGGAAGAATTTGTGTGGGAGGGAGATATGGTTGTAGGAGAAGGGTACAGCTTTGGGGTATGATGTAGAAGGATATTTATGGGGGCAAAAACTGGAAAGACTGGTCCATTTGTTTGAGTACAAGTTGTACTTTAGCAGTGGTATGAAAGGGGTCTTCATAGGAGAGTCTCTCTGTGTGAGAGGATGCCTTATTTGAGTGGGCTGAAAATCTTGCTAGATTCAGCGTTATCCTATCCCTCAGCATTACGTCATTACAATGTTGTTGAGTGGTTGGTTTGGGTTTTATTGCTCAGCTGATAACGATTTCTTTGAAAGGGATCATCTTTTATTATACCGTGTGCGACAACTCCGCTATTATTCTAACTTCCCTCTTGGAAATTACCATTTGTGACAAACTGCTTGGAATACAAGCAATTTTGTGATTGTGAACTGTTTGCTTCTGAGCAGAGGTCACAGAAATCTCAGCTGCACTTACCCCACAGTCCCCATTTCCAGTATGTCATCTATGAAGGCACCCAGCTGCTGAAAAGCATCCAAACAACTGCTGGGGGCTCAATAACATATAATTGAGCTCATTGGGCAGAAAGGGGATTTTGGTATTCTGTGAAAAGCACTGAAGAATTATGTATTGCTGCATGCACCTATTGTTCTGTACTGCACATCCGCACAGATTTAATAAAGTTCCTGGAAAGATTCTTTGGCTTCCTTTTTAAAAACACATGCACATCTACACAATGTGAAATCCAGAACCATTCACTAAACCAAGCAAGAGATGACAGGCTGCAGCTAACATTTTCCGAGCGACGTGATGAGCTGTGCTTTGTGGCATGCTGAAGCAAACACCTGCATTCATTGATCAACTGTTCAGAGAAGCTGCCACTTTGCTGAAGACTTGCCTGCAGTGATGTGTCGCAGGCTTTTTTCCCTTATAATCACCAGTTTCACCTGCAATTTTTCAATGAGCAATTGAATTATACCTCTCTAAATGATACACTGCAAATCTGGCAGGTCCTAATTGCTAATGATGGTTCTGAGAGACTTTCATTTGACTGTAATTAGGTTTGCAAGCAATCAGCTGCCCTTATCAGAATTGAAAACACATGTAATGTAAAATACGACCTACTGGGAATGTAGCATTTTTAGTTTAAAAGGAGGAGGGAAAAGGGAGATGTTTTATTAGTAGAAACTGTGACATGTTCTAACACCTTAAAAACATCATGTGTGAAATTAATTCCGTTCAGTATTCTACCATCTGGCAATGTTATTGTTCTGTATATATATTGCTATGTAAAGTGCTTTTTTCCCTCATTTGGATATGAGGCTCCCTTTGAAATAGTCATTGTGAGCCAAATTGATTACTAAGGATATAATTCCTGCTAGGTACGTTAAGAAAACGAATACTGGGAAGTGCCATAGACTCAAAATGGCTGCTCTGTGATAAACCTCTCCCTCAGCACTAATGAAACTGGGGAGAAAAGGACACATTCGCCTCACCTCCACACACTGTCTTTACCAGCTAATGAGGATACATGTGTTTTAAAGATGAGGGAACTATATCTCGGTACTGGCTCTTGGACCGTAAGCAAACTAGAAAATGTCTGCCCCGTGGAACCACACCATCAAGCTAGTAAATATTTTGCTATCCATTGTGCCTACCTATGTACCGCAGCCAATCTCTAGAAAAGTTTATTACGACTCAGACTTACAACTCCCAATGAAAGTCCACATGAATTGCCTAAATTGGAGCTTGCAGATTGATCCAGACAAGTATGTGTTTTTGTAAAAAGCTCAGGATAGGGCCCCATCTATACGACAACTAACTGGTTGAGAACTGGTTATGATGTGGTTGTCTCTCACTCTGGGAACATGTAAGCACACTATGAAAGAGACCCATCTTTTTCATCAGAGTGTGCTTAAAGCTTGGATGATCTCTGGGAGACTTGACAGGGTAAGTGGTGTAACTAGGTCTCTTAATACAGTTTCATTTGTAGTGTAGGTCAGAACATAAGCCCTGTACCATTGTAGGCTATATCTAGAAATTGGGCCAAATGTTAGGGTGTCAAAAACTCAACCTAGTTCTGAACACTGTGACATGAATCCATCTCTAGTCTTTTCAGGGAGTGTTTTTACTAAGGACTTGGAAGAAACAAAGTCTAGTAATGGGACAGGGATAGAAGCAGGTTCATCTGTCCCTTTATATTTTACTATATCGTCCTTGTTGCTTTGAAAGCAGTGTGATTTGGAGGAAGACCAGTGTTGGCAGATACAAAGCCTCTGATTTGTGTACCTGGTTCTTCCACTGACTCTCAGTGTAGCTTGGGGGAGATCTCGTCACCTTTCTGCTTCAGTTTCCTCATCCATAAAATGGATATAATTCTTACCTGAGAATTCTTATCCAAGCTATCTCACATGAGGATTAATTAGATAATTCCGATACAAAGTTTTAAACAAAGTGTTATGGCTGGAATTTTCAGAAGTATTCAACACCCAGAATAGAGCCATACTTTCAAGAGAGCTCAGTTCCCATTTAGGCACCTAAATTGGCACACCAGTTGTTGAGCTCATTTGAAATTGCACCCATAATGTGTGGGGCTGCTTTGGAAATCTGGCCCCAGATGTGGACGCTGAGCACTTGAAAGTCTGGCTTTGAGCTCTTTCGAACATTATATACATGCATTATGCACTACAAAAATGCCCTTAAACTTCCATTGACTTCAGTAGGAGTTTAGTATGGCCAGGACCTTGCAGAGTTGGATGCATTATCTGTAGACTAGTATCAGGGAAAATGGCCGACTGGCGTCCCATCAGAGCATTTGTAAGATTGTCTTGTTAACTGTGTATTGACCAGGGAGGAATTGTCATGCCATAGTTATCACCTTTATTTCTCTAACCTCTTGACACCATAACTGAATTGCTAACTGATATGATTATTAAATGTTTTGCAGTGGGAGATGAACTATATTTCAGATGGCCAGTGCTATTGATTGGTGTCTTAAAAGTTCCTAAGAATACAACCAATGAGGAATGAAGCAAAAATTAATTCTTATTGAGGTGCTTCGAGATGAATTAGGATCTAGCTCCTTTTCTAAAGAATAGTTGAATCTGAAGTTTTAGGAAGGAGGATTAAAATAATCATCATGCTTTGAAAAAGATGGGTCTTTTATTTTGATTTAAGTCAGGTCATGACCCAGGGCCTACAGGCTTCCCTAGGTATCAACTGGCAGCCTCGTAAGTCAGCCTACTTATTTTTTCCTGAGTCCACAAAATGAAGTTATACTCACCTGAGGATTGGAGTTGAAATTACTTCATTAGCAACTATTCAGAAGTTTGTTTCCCATTACAAATGAAACTTAATATCTCTTACGTTAGATCAAAATCTTCCTCCTAGTTGCATCAAGTAGTTTTTTTAAAAACAATAGTCCTGTATTATCCCCATACTTGCTGAGATAGTCAAACACGATGGTTTTCAATGGAAACCATTTTATTTCAAGGCTTGTTGCAAACAAATGTGTAGACTAGGTACCCTGAATGCATGAAAAGAGGATTAATGAGCATCATATTTCAACATTGCCATAAAATTCAATAATAGATCTTAAATGTTGACAACTACAAAACCAGGGAACTGATTTTTTTTTTTTTTTTTAAAGTTTATACTGTCTACCTAAGCTCTTTCCTAATAGGGAAAAACCTTACTTATGGTTTCTTTTCAGGGCATTTTGTTATTGGTATGAGTAAATGCAGGGTAAGATACTGACCAGTGCAGGAGTTAAGACTGAATGTAACCAAAACATCACAGAACCATTTTCATATTCCTGACACGGAACATCAAAGCCTCCTCACCCACCTCCTCCAAAATTATGGGTCTGGCTCCCAAAGACAACAATCCTACAGATTAACAAAAAGAAGCATATCCTTCATAATTCATAGGTATTAACAGCTGCTTTCTTGTTTAGCTTCATTAGAATCAAGAGTCAAATGGGAATATGAATGCCTATGTTACCTCAGCCTAACATTGTGCTTTCATAGCTGGCAGTGCTTTGTAATGCCATCACTGTGGCTGAGTGGTTACTGCATTTCACTGTATTCTCTGATGGTGAACATGGAAGTCAGTTGTTACCAGTTTTCAGAATTCTGTCTTTATTTCAAGCTGTTGAACATTTTGCGCCTCTGACAAGCATGTCATGCCATTGTTGAGGATATAACTGATGTATATCCAGTCTTCTTGATCGATTACAAACAAAGCTCTTATCTCCATTCTCTAAGGAAAATGCAACAAAGTAGCATTAGAATGATTATTTCCTCATTCTTCAAACTTCCCGATTTTTTTTGGCACTGACAGAAATAATGAGCAATGCACCTGTTCTAAAGTTCTGCTGACCATTTTTCCACAATCCCTAAGGAGGCTTTTCTCCAAGTCACATGACTTCACGCAGCACAAATTTCCCTTCTCTTTAGAATTGAACAAAATGATGACTGTTTCTGTACTGAAACCCTGCAGAAATTCAGATTCTGAATTTCCAGCTTTGAATGTAGATGCCCCCTTATCCCATTTTCATAGATGAACTGGGCCCCTTTTCACTGGAAAAGGGCCTGTATTTGAGTGAAAAATCAGCAAAATGTGACATGCTCACCCCTCATAAATTTTTATACCTGAACCCATTACAGTCCTTAATGCTCTCCAGGTGTATTGTGACACTTGTGGAGCCACTCTCACTATTACTGCATAGAAGTATGCAGCAGTGGAACAGACAAACCAATCGTGGCATTTTGGCTTAACCCATATGATCTTTCCTGCAGAATAATTTTCTCTGTTGAAAATTAAAGTGTCTCCCTAGAAGTGATAGTGACACTGAAAGAAAAATGTAAAGCTACACTATTCCATTTGTATTGCTAATATTTTTTAACACTACATAACACATTCTTTCTTGAGTGGTAACGATTAATTTAGACCCCAACATTCTGTATGGATAGTTGAGATTGTTTTCCAGTTTGCATTACTTTGCATTTATCAACACTGAATTTCATCTGTAATTTGGTTGCCCAGTCTCCCAATTTTGTCCGATCCCTTTGTAACTTTTTGCAGCCTGCTTTGGACTTGATACAAAATTACTCAAGATAGTCATCTGAGATCTTTGCCACCTCATTGCTTACCCCTTTTGCAGATCACCTATAAATATGTTGAACAGAACTGGTCCCAGTACAGATCCTTGAGGGGCCACCTCTCCCCACTGTCAAAAACTGACCTTTTATTCCTGTCTTTGTTTCCTATCTCTTAACCAGTTACTGACCAATGAGAGAACCTTCCTTCCTATCCCTGAATGCTTGCTTTGTGTAAGAGCCTTTAAAAGGCTTTCTGAAAGTCCCATGTACACTATGTCCACTTGATCACTCTTGTTCACATGTATGTTTGAGCCCCTCAAAGAATTCCAGCAGATCGGTGAGGCATGATTTCCCTTTCTAAAAGCCGTGTTGATTCTTCCCCAATGTATTGTGTTCATCTGTATCTGATAATTCTGTTCTTTACTATAGTTTCAAACAGTTTGCCTTGAAGTGAAGTTAGGCTTACCAGCCTGGAATTGTCAGGATTGCCTCTAAAGCCTTTTTTTAAAAATCAGTGTTACATTAGCTATCTGCCAGTCATCTGGTACAGAGGCACCTCAGTTGGGGACAGCTCCTCAGATTTGTCACTTAAAAGGAATGGCTCAATTGTGGGAATCTACCTCACATCCTCTGCAGTGAAGACCAATGCAAAGAATTAATTTAGCTTCTCTGCAATGGCCTTGCCTTTCTTCATAGTAATTTGCTAATAACAATCTGAAAAATCAAATATTTGAGCGAAAGGAAAAAAAAATCCAGGATATTTTTTTAATCTGGCCAAAAAAGTCCCTTTAATTCAGGGAGGCTTTTGAAAAAGAATAAGTTAAATGAAATTCAAATTTGGTTTATTCTGGTCTTACAGACCAAATGAGTCTCATATCGCAAATTTAAAAAATGAAGTGATAATAGTATACAGTTCTAATAAAAATATTCTAGAAGGGTAGCCGTGTTAGTCTGTATACAGCAAAAACAGCGAGAGTCCTGGAGCACCTTAAAGACTAACAAATTTCTGCAGATATAAGCTTTCGTGGGCTGCAACCCACTACATCTGATGAAGTGGGTTGCAGCCCACGAAAGCTTATGCCCACAGAAATTTGTTAGTCTTTAAGGTGCTCCAGGACTCGCATTTTTGCTAATAAAAATAGGAATTCTATTAAAATTATTAATCCATTTGTTTAATGTTTTATAGTCCTCTCCCAATACATGTTCTGCTCTTGTAAACCACCTTATTGCTTCCTGCTTGTTTACAGGCTTTTAACAAGTCAAGCAGCTTTCAGATTGCTTTGAAGTTAATTATAGACCTTGTTCAATAGGGTTTGCTAGGTGAAAGAAAATAGCTCATATGTTTAATGAAATAAATAATAAAACAGCAAGTGCTCTGTACTTTGTGTTTCAAGGAGACAATGCTGACAGGATTCTTTCTATAGTGGATACTTAATATGCCATTATGAAACTGAACCTTTCTCATTGGGAAAAATATTAATCTGTAGAATACCTTTTTTGCATCAATTTTATTTGAAAATCCCATGTTAGCTCGCATAGATACTAAACAGGAGCTATATGTCTCCATCAAAAAGAGAATGGTCCTTTTAATTATAAATGGTCCAGGGTCACAGAGTTAAAGCATGCAAACCAAACTTGACACAGGTAGAAGGTACCAAGAAGCACAGTTTTGCTTCATCCCACATAAGTAGTCTCAAAAAAAAAAAAAAAAATGTTGCAGGGGAAAGATTTTTTTTTTTTTTTTCCCCAGCTATCCCAAATTTCAGGTGTGTTCAGGTCTGGGATTTTGGTCTGGGCTTACTTCTGTTCACAGGGACAAATTCTTTTCTGGTATAACGCTGTTGATTATACAGTGAAGTTAAACTTTGTGTAACACCTTGTAGTCAAATGTTCCTGGAGGTAACCTATACACTGAAGAACCTTTGTCATCCAAGAATTTCCCTGCAGTGTACTGAAGGCCAAGTAAGCCAGAAAGCTGGAAGGCGAGTTCAAGATATGCTAGTGTAGTGGTGATGACACAGGAACTGGAAGATAGGACATCTGCAGTCTGTTTTGGCTCTGCCGCATCCTTGCTGTAACTGTGTGAAAGTCATTTTAACCTCTCTGCACCTCAACTTTTAAATTGGGATTAATAGTAAAGAGCTTGTCTACAAATTATTTTACTAAGCCTCTCTGCACCAGATTGGCAAAGTGTTTGGCGAACCTCTGATGGAAGATTCTACAGGGGCTGTGGTGTATTATTAGAAATGTTTTACAAGGCAAGGCAGCTTAGCCGTTGAGACAGACTGTATAATACATATGAAAAATAAATGCTACTGAGTGACATGAGATTAATTGGGAAGCTGATGTAAGACACTGGCATAATTCTACCTTATTTGTAAATAGGGTACATTTATAAATTATTAACACACATGGGTGAAAGGTGTGTTATAATTATAAAATGCTAGATTTGTGGTAAAATTTAGTCTAGTGCTTACTAATAATAATCACAATGTTTTCTGTTGATAAAGACATTATTTTTTGTATTTAGACTTGTGCTTGCAATGTTTTAAATGAACCTGTGCTTCGCTGCATAATAAATATTGTAAATGACCCCCTCAAACTTTCTACTTGATAGTAATGATGCACTCTGGTGTGATTATTACTGGTATGGTATTACTGGCCTGCAGTGGGTACCAGTGAGTGCGTCATTTTTCAAAAGCATTAATGGAATGGCATCTTGCATACTATTTTAGAGCGCTCAGAAACAGTTTCTGGGAGAACAAACCAATGAGATTGCGAGACCTCATTGGGCGAAAGAGGCCATACCTATCAATAGCAAGTCCAGGGTGTGTAACTTTAAATCTTTTGAATTTAAATCATGAAAATGTTCACATGAATAATGCAAAGAGACCTGATTTAATGGAATTATTTTCGAACTGTGTATATTAAAGAACCAACTTGCATTTCCAATTCTGTTTAAGACACTATTGGTGAGAATTTTCTCATTGCAAGGAAATAATCATTTCTGTCTGCTTTAGAAAATAGTTTTGCTGCAGTATTTATTAGGCCTTTGAATGTATGAGGGTTTTTAATCTCTTCTGTTTAAAATTCAGGCTGGAGAAAAAATAAACCCTTTTATACAGTAGCTCCTAAAATTGAATTTGGAAAGAGTAAACCTTGTACTATATCCATTAGGAAAATGGCAGTATTCTGCCATTTCCTGATGTTATTCAATTACTTGTTCTGCCCTTGCTTTAGTGTAAACTGTATATTTTAGCTCATGACCTCTGACAGCAAGTTGAATTGCAAGTGAAGGTTCAATGAATGTTTGTTTCTTAAAAGCATTCAAAGGTAGGAAAGTTTCTAGTTTCCTCCTAAAACCCTCCTGAGGTCCTTATAGTACAGTCCATATTGCATTTAAATTTGTGAACCTGTCCTAGGTTCTTTGCTTTGGACAACAGAGCTTTTTACAAAGGCTGCTCGTGTTTGTGTACACGTGTTAAAATGAGCAATTCATATTTTTATTTAATGCCACTAAATGCAGAGTTTGTTTAATTTATCTCTAACTCTTGTGTGTATTGGATTAGCATTTTAAGAGAAAATATTTGACTTGTAACCTGATTCCCTTGATATTTACTGCTTAGAAGCGATTTTATTTATTTATTTATTTTTAAGACGACCTCAGTTTGATTCAACAAGTGTTCTGCCTCCATACACCACAGAGTTTTTTAGAAGTATGAAAATTGGTCATGTGTTGTTCAAGTCTTGGGATGCAGAGTAAAAATCTTGTTGTTTGTCAAGCATCCATATGGGAGATGACTAATCCTACTCCCACTGAAATGAGGGATGGCTCTTTCTATAAAAACATGCTATAGCACAACGCTCCTGTATGGCTGTGCCTAGCTGTCTGCAGCCTTTGTGCTTTTGGTTAATCATTCAGTGACATTCCTGATGGTTTCTTTTCCACAGATGAATATGAACCCAGCAAACTCTCGAAGTAACTGCCTCTTTATACATAACAGTGGGCAGGAGCACACGGGGCAAGCAGGGGCACTCCTTCCCCTCCCAATCTCTGTGTCCAGGCAGCCCCAGGAGGGAGGAAGGAGCCGGGTGGCTGGCTGGCTGGCTGCAGCCTGAGCTCCTGCCTGCTGCTGGTGTCCCACATGTTGCTTCTGCTTCCACCCTGGACTCGCCTCCGTGGGTGGTTTGCAAAGCAGGCAGCAGTGTGGGGACTCCTGCAGCAGGGAAGGCTGCAGCTGTAGGGATGCTAGTGAGAAGGAGCTCAGCCAGCCACCTTGCTGCTTCCTCCTTCCCTGGGTTGCAGGGACACAGCCCCTCTGCCATGGGGGAGCTGCTGCTTCCTCGCTGCTGGGCATCCCTACCCGAGGCATCCCAAGAAACCGGGGGTGGGGGTGGTGTCATAGGTGCCTTTCATATGTGTGTGTTTAACATGCCCCTCCAAAAGAATTCCAATTTTCAATTCCTGCACACCCCATGGTTACAAGTATGAAACCTACAAAAATACATCTACAATCCAATTAAAATACATAATATGAATGAAAGAGTATGCCTAGATAAATCCAACCCGGCAGATAAAAGGGGCCTGGTTTTCATTTCATACCAACTTTAACCCCCAATGAAAAGACAGTAGCTAGGGGTACAAAAGCAACATAAGAGCCTAAATCCCACTTTGAAAACTGAAGAGGGCACTTTGAAAACTTGAGAGCCTAAATCTCATTTCAGGTTAATGGGGCTGAGGTTCTTAAGGCCAAGGTCACTTTTGGAATTTTACCCTAGATTTTTTCATACACGGATTGCTCCTGATTTACACTAGAGTAAGAGAAAGGAAAATCAGGTCCTTTGACTGAAATAGAATGACTTCTGATTTACAGTGGTGTAAGAGGAAAATCAAGCCTCAAAGTGTACAAACTGTATAGTGTAGTCTCAGTATCTGTAAGTTACTTGATTTAAGCATCCCTTATTCTATCCCCATGCATGCTACCCCTAGAAAGAAGGCAGAAGGAAACGGATAAATAAAAACAATTAAGATAAATGAACAAATACAGATATAGGCACATTTTGTTCAAATACACAGATTAACAGTGCTGCTAATCTGATCGCTCAGTCAGAAAACAGCAAATCTTCTCTTACAGTCTAAGCATTAGACTCTTCTTGGGTAAATTATAGCACAGACATTCACAAGCCTTAAATCACATTATATACATTAAGACCTGAGCAGCATGGATACAAAAAGAAATCACAAACAATTGGTTTCCTTGAGTGAAGCCTAAAACTTCCTTAAAGCTCTACAGAGCTGGAGAAAACACAAGAGCATCAAGACCCAGCCAGCCAGACACATTCTTAATACACATGCTAAAGCCAGCCTGAGCCATACCCAATTACATAAACATGCTGAAGCGGCTTCCATGGTCTGTGAGAGGGGATTTCACGTTAAACAGCTCCTTAACCTGCAATATGTATAGTCATTCAGAACATGCCCTCGTCATGGTCTCAGACCCCTTGAATATGGAAACTGAAGTTCTCAGTTTTATGAAATAAGAATCTCTGCATTTCTTGTTTCCCACAGAATGTACCACTTGGACTAAGCCTGGAGTGTTGCAAAATACAGATATTTTAAGACAGGTAACAGCCTGTCCATGAGTTCGGAACTCAAGCCTAAATTCTGGAGGGAAAAGATGAAGAAGATATCCCTAAAGTCACATTCCTTAATAAGCAAACAAAATGGCAGTACTCTCCTCTTCTCCAGTAATTATGAAAGTGGCCTGTTACCATCCCTAACTTCTGTATCATTTACATACTTTGGAAATCCAGTCCAGTGTCTTTTTTTTATATCTAGCTGCAAAATCTTCAGCCACTTGCCCAGATGTTCAGTTGCTTGGTAGCCCAATCTAGGCCTGTTTGCCCCTCTGCAATTAGGAGGTAGGCTTGATACAAGCCCACACCTGAATCTTTCCGCGGACCCAAATCCTATATCCTGGCAGAAGAGGTCTACATCATGCTGTTCAGCAAGGTATTGCAAGATGGCATGTATTTGTCCTGCAATCAAGCCTGAACAAGCAGCAAGGTCAGACAATTGTGGAGGTGGGGAACCTCTTTCAATATATGAAGGTTAACCTTCACTACCACTTATTTACGTTTAGACCAGATTCTGAGCCCCTTAATCACATGGATGAGCAGTTACCGGGAGTATCCCCATTGATCTCGGAGTGAGAGAGGGGTTCACAGCCTGGCCTGTAAAGTGCAAAGCAGTGATTAATTCCACTTTCAGAACACTCGATGGAGTTTCTGGGTTTCTCAGCATCTAAACGGTTGTGTGGCTCTTCAGCCCTGGTAGTGTGCAAGTTTATCCCCAGCTGCCTAATCTTAGTCTGTGAAGCACTGTTAAATGAGCTTTGAGGCATACTAGAAAATGTCTGTGTGAATATAGTGGGAAACTGAACCTACTTGCACTGGTCTCATTGTAGCTTTCAAAACTTGACTCTCACTTCTGTGTGCTCAGATTAGGAAGGCAATGTTGTGATGTGGTGTTGCAACATGGCAGTGATTGTGTTATGATGCATTGGGTGCAAGCACAACTGCTGTGAAAGGAAGTGTGGCCTAGTGGGTGTTGACTGGGGACTTGGGAAACTCCGTTCTGTTCGCAGCTGTGCCACTGACCTGCTGCATGTGACCTTAAGCAAGTCACTTTGCATCTCTCTCTGCTTGTTTCTCCTCCCACTATTCAGCTGTCTAAGCTCTTAAGGAAAGGAACTGCCTGTTGTTGTGTGTTTGTATAGTGCCTAGCACATGGAGGCCTCAAGGGTAATACAAATAAATAATAATTGTGATCCCAGCCTAGAAAAACCCTGTAATCTGGAATTTTTTCCTTTGGGGGGGGAAACAGGGAGAAGTTGCATTTTAAATTCGGGTTAGCTGGGCTTTTATCCTTGGTTATCACTGAGGGGTTAAGCCAGAGCTCTTCAGCATTAAAGCCTCGTTAAATTAAAGCTAAATGACTCATCCCCTAGCTGGCCTCTGTAACAATCTTACGTCCTCTGTGGATCACGCACCATGCATGGGAGAATGGATTACACGTGGTGCCTGAATTGCTCCTGGGTCGTATGTCCCTGATTCCAGATACTATTAATAATATCAATACCTATTCAACAGACTTCGAATTAGATGTTCACAGTGAAACCTCAAACCAAACGTGGCGCCAAACTGGCTGACGTTCATGAACTCTTGCAAAGTTGGTCTGAGAATAAGATGTCTGAACTATTTTCATTATATGTGAAAAGTAGGATAAAACGGGGGGTCAAAGCCACGGATGATTAAACTGAAGTAACGTTTCTCATGAAGCCAAGACCCATGGATTTTCTTACTGCTCTCCCCCAGTTTAATGACATGGGTGGTTAAAGCATCCCAACCTGTGGAGCATAAGAATAATATGGCATAACTGCAAGGTGCAAGCTCTACCTTCTAAACAGACTTGGGGCTAGATGCTCAGTTGGCGTATCCATTGCCTTCAGTAGAGCTTCAACTGGAGTGACACCAGCTGAAGGTCTAGCCCACTGTGCTCTTCATCTGACGTAGCTCAAACACTGAAAGAGGACGGAGTCTTGAATGGTGTCGCTTTTCAGCAAGGTGGTCGCTGCTGTCAATCAGATTGAAGTGCAAGCTGTAATTAAATTCATTTGAAATTGATTTAATGGCTTATGCCTGGGGGGAAAAGAAGCAGTTTGCCTCCTGTCCTGCCGTTTGCCCCTGTACTGTGAACGTCTCAGAATGTGGTCTTACAAAAATAATACAGTTTGATTATAGTATTCTGGAAAATCTTTTGAGCAGTGTAGACCTTTTAGAGTATCCAAGAAGCTTATACTGAAGACTGGAATGTGTGCAGGCCTGGAGAGGCAGGGCTGGGCAGTTAGGTTTTCCGTTGATATCAGTGGGCTTTGGAAAGAGGGGCAGGCACAATGAAGACTTTTTTCCAGTTTCTCTCTCTATGGAAGAGTTCAATATTTTTTTTATGTGCTCAGAGCTCGGAGATTGACGGAGATCTGTCACATGTACAGCACTTACCAATGGGCTTGTCTTCACTTCCCTCGGAGATTCGGCAGCGGTTGACCAGCGTTACGCAAATGATGCAAAAAACTTGCATAACTCCTGTCGACTTCTGCGCTTCTGTTCTGCGCGCCGTCTTCACTGCGCTGTGCCACTTGAGGAGGTGGTCTTAATACGTCCATTTCTGGATCCATTGAGTGGGTCTTCACTGACTGCTCAGTCGATCCAGAGAAGTCGATCTGGCAGCGGTGAATTTGCCGCCATCAATGAAGACATAGCCAATGTGTGTTCATTCAAACCTGGCGGGACCTCCTCTAGGGGTCAAACTTCCATGGCTCATTCAATCCTTGGTGGCCCTGCTGATATTGCCCACAAAGGTATCAATTTGTTATGGGTTGGCTGATGGGGACACCTGTCCACTAGTAACTGGATTGAGACACTCAGCTTTTTTTACATTAGGCCAGTGAACAGCCATCATCTGATGAATTTCAGGTACTACTCACTACCAACTAGAGGTGAAAGGCTTTGTATTAGTTATGAATCCCACACTGAGCCATCTGGTGTTCCTGAGGTATCTGGTCATTTTGAATGTACTGTAAATGGGAAGTCACTTGCTGGTCCTTCTGTAACCTGTGTGCAATAGGAAATAATATTCAGAACTAAGGAGTCAGAAGAAAGATGATGAAACTTTTGAATGGTTTAAATTGTGATAAAACTGAACTCAGTGGCTGGATAATTCCTTGAGCTGGATTTTGAAATGTTAGAAACTAACATTTTTCAGGAAAACCTCTTAACTTTCATTTACCATTCTAATTGGTTTAATCTAAAATAATTTTTGCTTTTCCATTTTACCGTGTTGATTGTTGAATACTGGTGTATTGAGTATTGGTTTTTTGATGTATAAGCTTTCATCCCCCATCCCTCCTTCTGTTCCTTTATATTGGAAGTATGCCAATACTACAGTAATATTTCCTTGTCTAGATAGCACATATGACCTTTATTCAGCTAAATAGCCACTCAAAACTGTCATAATCAATATGGCTTTTTTTAGGCCAGTGGAACTCTGCACCTCTTTCTCCGCTTTGGAAAGCAAACATTGATGCCATTAGCAGTTAGGAAAGCCAATAGACGCTTTGCCCAGCACCTCTGAAACAGCATTTCAAAGTAGTCTGGTTAAACAAGTAGTATGATCTTTGGATAGGGCAGCCGTGCATCGCAGGTTCTATCCAGCATGTTCTAGACTTGCTCTCTGTCTTTTAGATGGCACCTTCACCTTTGTGGGCCCCGGTTTCCTAGTCCTGTTTATATAGGGAACATTTTAATTTGTGTAAAGAGCCTTGAGATCTATGACTAAAACGCAGTACATAAATTCTAACTATTAACCCTTTGTGCCAAAGGAAGGGAAGTGGTTTGGGGTTCTTTGTGCTAAACCATTTTTAGTTAGAGAGGAGGTAGTGACTCTAGTGCAGTGGGAGTTAGGAGACTTGGGTTCTGTTCCCATCTCTTTCAGGGAGCTCCTATGTGGTCTTGGACAAAATCACTTCACCTATTGGTTCACCCTCCGACCCTTGTTTTGTCTTGTCTGTTCAGGTTGTAAGATCTCCAGGGTGGGGAATGTCCCTACAGCACCTAAAACAGTGTGGCTCTGATCTTGACAGAAGTCTGTTGATACTACTGCAATACAAATAATAACTCTGCTTTATCTTATTAGGTCTGTTTGCTCGTTAATGTTATCTCCCTTCCAAACTGCTCCCATTACTGTCAAGGGGTCTCTCTGTTTCTGTGGAGGAGGGCATTTAGACACATTTTAGGGTTTTTTAAAAACATTTATTCACTTCTGTCTATCCAGCAGTTGAAGGAAATCCTTATGACTCCTCCATGGAAAGGTTTTAGCTCCCTCTGCAGTCCAAAACCAAAAAATGCTGGTCTTTTATTTTCCACCGAGGCATTCTGCATAGTCCTGCAGAGAGAGCATCTATCCATTCTGTGCAATATAAGCAAAGCTGTCCCACTGGAAAGCCTGCATCTTCTTTTCTGAGGATTGGCTTGAGCTTCCCCCTAAGTGAAACATGCTCACTGGCAGGATTCTTTGTTTGACAAAGCATTTCAGGAACATGCAGAGCAGCAGATTCCAGTTCAGGGGGGAAAATAAGCAAATGAAAATAGCTATTTCAAAACTGGCAAGAAAGCAGGGATGCTGAATGGTGGAGGCCTTTTTGATGTTATCCTTTTGTTCTCTGGAATGTACGGTTTCAGCTTAAAAGAATCAGAAACTGTCTAGCTGTTATGGTTGCTGAGAGAGACTCTGCTCATGTTTTTGAAGCTATCTGATGTAGTAACTGTGACAGAATGTCACCCTGTATTCAGACGCTACGCACTATTGTAATGCTCTTTGTCAGAGAGTACCTTGCAAGGTAGCATTTGAAAACTCATTATTTGCTGATCAGTTTTGTCCTGATAAAATGCGTGGCTGTGAAGTTATAAGGATTCTACCATATGATGTTATTAACATGGTTTCCAAACTGAGGTTGGCAAACAAGTCTGTCCTGAACAAAGGAGTGTGTGCTGTGCTTAATTTGCATTTAAGCAGTAAATAGAGTCATCCAAAAGGAAGCTCGGGCAGCTGAGGAAAAAGCAGCGGGGAACTTCCTTCCATATAGACGTTTTATCTCCGGGTACCTATCTGGAAATCTTTTTCAAGAGGGGGATTGAAACTATAAAACACCCTAAGGCACCTCTCTCCTTCCCTCCCTCCCCCCGTACACTGAATCATGGTACATTGGTTATCCTGAAGGGATAAAGGAATCCGCCGTTGGACTTGGGGAGGGATCCTGACCTAAGAAGTTTGGTCAGTAGCATTGCTAAAAGCATGTGGTGAGAAAACTTTGCTTTTAATTTTACGCCTCGTTACTTGTACTCACTTAACATCTATCTTGTTGTAGTTAATAAACTTGTTTGATTGTTTTATCTAATCCAGTGTGTTTAAACGGAAGGGACTGGGAAACTCCATTTGGGGCAGCAAGTTGCATGCATGTTGTTTTTGTTAAAGAAATAATGGATTTGTATTCTCCACCAGAGGGCTGGACAGTACTGGACATACATTTAGGGGGGAAAATCTGACGGGGGCTGTGTTGGGGGCACCCTGCCCTAGACCAAGGCTGGTGGGAGCCAGAGTGTAACCCAAGTGTGGTTGGCAGGCTGTGGTTACGCACAGACATGCAGGGTGTGGCTTGCCTGCTGGAAGGTGGTTTGGGGGCAGCCCAGGTGGAAGCCACTTCAGCAAGGCACCCAAAAGATTGCAGGGCAGGGGTGATCCAACTACCCTTTAATCTGGATTGTACCTGATCTGTCACAGTGACGTCTGCCTCTCTTTGTAGAGCTTGAAGCTACCATTTGCACTATACCACTAGCAAGTGTGTGTGGGGGAGAGGGGACTACTACATCGCCACTCTCCCATTCATCTCCCCACCTGCTCGCTTAGATGCCCAGTGACGATACCCAGAAGTGTCGTCCTTGTGAATGTTCATGGAAGAAAGGGGAGGGAAAGTCTGTGTGGCAGCTTATTTTGGCACTCTGTGAAGAGGCTTGGGAGAATATGGGTACCTTCACACCAATCAAGGAGCCAAGTCCTAGGGACCTAGGGGATACCCCAGTAGGGCATCTGAGCACCCCCCTTTCTTTTCAGGGGGAAGCCAAACTCAAGAAGGCCAATGGGACACAATAATCTCACCCAGAGAAGCCAAACTCATGGAGCTCATCAGAGCCTACAAGTGTATTGGAACCCGACTGAGCCCAGGGGATGTGTAATCATCCTTTGAACATCTGCATAATCTACTGTGCGGTACATCTCATCTGGGTGGAGCTTATTTTGTGAGCAGAGCTTGGAAGAGTACCACTAGCTTCCCCTTCCTACCCATCACAACTGTCTTGAGAGCAGCCTACATAATGAGTAGCCAAAATGTCAAGAAACATGCTTTTTAGGATCAAATAGTGGCAGCTGCGATAGCTTTTGCTGCCTTCTTCTAACGGCAGCAACAGGAGAGCAAAGAAGAGAACTAATAAAATATATGTTGCTCTGCAGTGAACATTACTAATACATACTTACATATACATATATATGTATTCATCTGTGACTGTTTGAACGTTTTAGAAGTGTAGTAAACATTTTGGAGTTTGGCTGGGGAAAATGGATTGTGATATTTTTTCATAAAAGGTGGAAAACCTGGAAAATGCTCAATTAACTTTAATATTGTATTTTGCCTGTTGAAACATTCTGAAAAAGACACTTAGAATAACCACATAAGCCATGGGTGTGTACGTGTGTATCTCTGTTTCAGATGTGATACAGCGATTACCCTGAAATAACAAAAATTGTGATTTAAGAAAAGTAAATCATAAGTTGTGTTTGTAGCAAATATAAAAAAAAGCTTTAGGAAATAACCAGTAGTTTTTTTGTTTTTTGTTTTAATTAATATTCAGCTTGGAGTAGCCATGCCACACAGATATCTGTGTGGAGCACATTTCTATTTAAGAAACTAGGTTTAATCATCATGGCAAATAAGACTCCGTTGTGAATAATCTTTTATTAAAAGATTCTAGGACTGTGCACGAAAGAACCAAATGTATATTTTCCCTGAAGAACTGAGCCCTATATATTTATTCCTTTATTAATAATTTGATATACCCAATGCCAGAATTAGTATATGGATTTTGTAACACAAAATCAACATTACTTATATTAAGTTTGATAGAGAAGCTGAGCTAAAAACCTGGAGATTTCCATTTAATTTCTTCGGCTGAACTTTTGACCTCAGCCTTCAGAGAGTGAGTGAGAGAGAATGTGTTGCACCCAGGATAGAAAAATTTGAACGAGCTGAAAATACATCTTTAGGATTTTACATTTAACAGAAAAGTTGAAAATTATTCTGGGAATCTTTAGAGGAATCTTCTCATGCTGTGAAGAGTGCTTTCATTATATGTGTGAAACAGTGCAAAATGAGCAACTAATTAACAATGAATGCATACATACCACCTTGTGCAGTTAGACTTCATAAGCTGAATGGGGTCAGGCTTGATTTGTACTTGGATGGGAGACGTTAAGGGATGGGGAGGAGACTACCCAGGTGTTGTCTTGTTGCTAGTGGTGATTCTGTTTTCTCTGCTGTGGTCCCTTTTCCCAGTTTCTCTGAGTCATAGGTGTTGGGGGCATTCTGTGATTGAAAGCATTGTATTTACATTTCAGTTCGAGTGAGTGTCTGACCACTTCTATCAGGAAATGTCCAATGATGTTTTTCACAAGAGGGTAGGTTTTAGATCCAATGTTCTCAGTAAATTCCATGATAAATAATTGCCTTCTACTCACTTTAAATTCTCTTAGTACTATCCGTTACTTGCTTTGGGCCCATTTCTCAATTATTCCATATTTGCATTTGGGGGCCGGAACACAGGGAGGGGGAGGACAGTGATGGTGTTCAGTTACCTATGCACTCAAAATATTCAGGCTCCTGCCCAGCTCTAGTTTAAGGTAGAGTAGCCTAAAGGCCACTCTGCTTTATGCTATACTTGGCATGGTTCCTCTGGTGAGAATAGCTCTAGTGGAGTGCACTGCACTGGAAGCAGAGCTGGTATAGATCCTTTATACCAAGTGAGTAGGCCTCCTTTGCACAAGGTAGTCTATTTCTAGCTCCTTTAAGGGTGTCAGAGTGGTGTAAAGTGGCCTTTGTGTCACTGCAAATTTTGATAGTATGCTGTTTAAAAAAAAAAAAAACCAGCTGGTGTGTACCACACCAGAGGAGTCTGCACTTGACTGATGAATACTGAATTAAAGTGTGCTCAGTGCTTTCCTATCCTTCTAGATGCAAGGCAATATAACAGCTTTACGTGTTCTTGCTGCTTTGAAATATAGGGTGAATGCAAGCAAAGACATTTAAAAACAAATGATTCAAAGGAAACTCAAACAGTAGTAGTATATATTTAAAAGATTTGTGATAAAGCTTTTAAAGAGTTGTAATGCTCTTTTAACTTGAGATGCTAATGCTGAAACTTGAAACATGGCACAACAATGTAATTAGCAATTAAACGAATCTGTGTTCTCCTCTTGCATCTTCTAAGTCTTCTGCAAATCAAAAATGGGATGTACTCAGATCTAATCAAGTAATTATTTAGAAAGCAGAGCTCCAAAGCGCTATTTTCAGTTCAGACAGCGTCTTCGTGGCTGGCGCATTTTTTTTGTAAAGTTTGAGATTAAAATAATTGCCTTCAGGCTTTAGATTTTTGAAGATTGAATTCTGCTCTTTACCTGTACATTGCTGCTATTTTGCTTCTGTTTTTTGCCTCTTCTGGTCTTTCCTCCTGACCCCTGTTTCTGTAATGTGATAAGGTTTATTTTCAATTTTTTCTTAGCTCTCCTTGGATTACCTTCATCCTGCTTTTGGTGGCATTGATTATGCATGTTTTTTCCCCATAGCTGGGACTGTGTATGAACACTGAACTTCTTAAGTCATATATATGTTTCATCTGAAGAAAAATTTTAGCAGTAAGCTCTAACAGTGATTTGAGTAGTATGCTGTAAACTGATGAGTAACCATAGATGGGAGCAAAATACATTCTCGGTGAGTGTTTTCAGTCCAGTGTTTTTGAGTATGTTGTATTGTTTTTTTGTTTCTGTTGCAATGAAATTGTGTGGGTAGTCGTAACCAGGTATAGAATATAAATATGTAAATTCACATCTTATATTGAAATAATTAACTAAACTCTGAACCACAAAACATTTGCAAACTATTTCAGCCTATGTAACGTCACTAATTTTGTACATTACATAGCAGAAGATACCCATATATTCGTGATATTTATGTTTGTTTATCTTGTTTGAATTTTCACATCAATATTGTAAAGTGATCATGTGACACACAAAGACAATAAAACATTAATATGAATTAATCTAACTCAGCATGCCCATGGTGTTAGATTAATTATGGCTGAGGTGTTTTAACGGTAACTTTCATCATATATATATATTTTAATAAGGAACTGTTTACTGTACAGACTTGACAGTAAGTTAATGAAGTTTTTTGAATGGAAATACACAAAATGCATATATGTATATTGTATGTCTATTTTAAAAAATAGAGAGAGAGAGTATATATGTGTGCCATGCTGGTAGAGTTTTTGATGTAAATGTAGCTTGCTTTGGATACACGGGGAATGATACATTTGGATTTCTCTGATTAATCTAAATTGGATGCATGTTGAAAGCATATGAGTTCACAGTAGAGCTTTTAGGAATATAATTTTTTTGCATGGGTCAGGAATCACCCTCCTTCCCCCTTTCCCCTCTTTCAACTTCCTGACAAAAAAATGGGTCTTTAGCATAATCATGGTCAACATGCTTTGTAGTATCAGTTAAAATAAATGCACAAAAAGATGCAAGCCCAGTAGAAAGTGTGTGTATTTAGCATTCCATTATATATTGGCAAGTAATAAATATGGGATAAACACAAGGGCTACAGTAACTGGTAGTGCATGTTCGTGGTAAATACAGCTAGATTTACAACCACTTAAGTGTATCCTGTGGTTTCCATGTCCTTCAGATCAGTGTGAAACACTAGCATATTGTGTACTGAAAGAGACAAGTAATTCATAATGTAGACATACTGTTTTTCAGGTGAGAGAACGTATAATGCGATTGTATGCTTTGGGTAAACATTCTTTAATTAATTCTTTAATTCATTAATGAGAGAGTATCCATCTAGAAACATTCAGTTCCTGGGTTAGCACAGTTGCACTGCTGGCGAATAAGTGAAATGTTCCCTTATTGTGTCATTGAAGTGGTTGTATTAAAGGATGCCAATTCTGATTTATCAGGAAGCATTTTTGGCAAAATGTACATAATAGCACTTCACCAAAGACTACTGGGTGTCTCGTAAATTCTACTGTGACAATATTAAACATTCAGCCCATTTTTTATTTAAAGATCCGGTTGTTTCACGTTAAGGTGAAGACCATGGTAATAAGCCACGAATAGAGAGAGTTAATCTGTTATCAGAATCCTTTTAGTAACACTGCATTTACTAGCACTCTTCATCCAAGTATTTCATATGCTTGTTAATGAGGAAATGTTATTAAATCCGGTCATCAGGCAGAGACCATGAAGGTTCATTTTTACATATCGGGTAAACAAAGCTATCAAGCAAACAAGTGAGGGAGTAGACAGCATGGCGTCTACAACCAGCAAGAGAGAAACTTGGCCTGCGTTTATTTTTCAAAGGCTATATTGTAAAGGTTTAGTGGTCTATAATGATGGGGGTGGAGGAACTGAGCCTCAAGTAATAAGCTATTGAGTCAGCTGATTGTATTATGAACGTGTATACAGTGAGGTCTTTTTTGAAAGCTAATGACACTGGTGATTAATATTGTGAAATGTATGTATTAATACTAAATGAGTGCATGAGTACTTAATGATATTATGCTTTCAAGTCTGTGGTCAAACAGGAAGAAACAGGGTTTCCTCTCAGACAGGAGAGAAGGCAGCTATCTATCTGTCTCCAGTGAGATGAAGCAAGGTGTTTAGAGAAACAGTGGATGCCCATTTACATAGAAATCATACAGAGGGATGGGAACTGCACAGTAAGGAAGGAATAGTATGAAGTCATCCTACATGTTGAAACCAAGTCACTGAACTTTGGAAGGTGTAAGCAAAGACAGAAGCCATTTTTGGCATCCATCACTAGACAAACCCAAGGGAGCAGAGCTCTTGCAAGCTGGGAAAGGTGGGTGCTTCCACTAAAAGAGGTTTGGGAACTGAATAGAGGTGAAAGACCTGCTTAGCCAAGGATCTTTCACCGCGGGAGACTTGGTAAACCAACTGTGGAAGGTCCTGACTGAGAGAAAGTCAACCTTGGATGGGAAGAAGGAAGACTGGTGAGAGAAACCATCTTGAACAAAGCCTCTGTAGCTTGCTAGATTTAGTTTTAGAATTTTAGATGTATGTGCTCAGGTTTTTTTGCTTATAACCCTTTCTAACTTTCTCTCTTAGGATTTTAAGGGAATTCGTGTATATCTTTTTTTTTTAATAAACTTGTTTGTTAATATAAACCAACACAGTAGTGCGTTTAAATGGAAGGGTGCATTTACCCCAGTTAAGCTAGTAAGCTGTGATGTGCTTTTGTGTCTTTGCAAGAACAAACTAACTTTATTTCTCTGAACTGACTAGGAGAAGGGTGGACATTACAGGGACATGATTTTGGGAAAATTCCAGACTGGCAGAATGTTGGGGTCACCCTGCAACCAATAACCAAGTCTGGTAGAGACCAGGGAATGTGATGGGGGTGTTTTTGGCAGGCTGCTGCTGTCAGAGTTGCTGGACCCAGGCTGCTGTTCTATGTGAACACTCAGGGTGTGACCTGCATGCTTGTTGCTGACTGTGAACGTCCCAGGTAGGGAGTGAAAGTAGTAAGACACCCAAGGCTATAGAGTAGATGGCGACTCAACCCCTCACTAATGTGGATTCCACCCCAAACCCTGGAAGAGGGGAATAACATTTAAAGAATTTCCACATGTTCTGATGTATTAATTTTTTTAAAAAAATTTACTTATTACTGTTGGTTCCAAATTTTCCTTATGTAGTAAGATATAAGGTATAGGGCCCTGGAGAGACATGCAGAACAATTTTGCTGACTAACCCTGGCGTTGGACCAAGTTGGTTCTTCTCATTCCAGCCAGGACTATATGAAGAATTTGTTTCTGCCCTTCTCCTGGAAAAGAAATAGGGTCAGGGGCGGTTTACAAGGGAAATCCCTAAAACCAACTAAGCTGTGGAGAAACCTTAGGCTCAAGTTCGTTTTGCTATTACTTTGTTATTAGAAAAGGCAGTACCCATGCAGGGAGTAAGTCTGGACCAGATCCATATTTGGTGTGTACATTTGGGGAAAACAACCTTGCCTGCCCCTAAATTGTATTTGAGTTTTTGTGAGTGGAAATCAAAATATTAAATTTTATTTCAGGATACATTTCAGCCATCTCAAATGCTCACATCCTTGTGGTCTTCCAGGCCTTTTCGTGATTTGAGGGTAAAAATCCTGCAAGCTGTCCACACACTTCAAAACCCGACACTGACAAAGAGAGGCCAGCGAGAAGTTTGTGTTTTGTAACACAGGAATATCTGTCTTTTTTTTTTTCCTCTTCTCACCACTCTTCCAACAGGTGTCACTGTAAGGCAACACTGTTGGAAATTAACATAGAGATAAAATGGTAGGAAAAGTGGTCACATATCCCTCCTGTTTGCAGTGTATACAACTGACAGAGCTCATGCAAATCAAGGGGGAGGTTCCTAGTTTAGAGTATTTTATTTATGTAAGCAGGTGTATGTCAATCTGACTCTGCCTTTTCTAACCCTTCAAACCATTCCCTGAAGTCCGTTATTGAAATTCAAACAGATACACACGCATCCGTTCAGCAATAATACAAAAGTACTGAAATGAGTTTCAATCTCAGATGTTCAGTATTTTGGGACAGTTGATTAGATGTTGAAACTGTGCTGTTTGAGTGAAGGGTAAGAGCAAATTCCTCCCATGCAGATCCTGGGACTTGCAAACAATTATAAATGTTAAAAATAGACATCAATGTTTCTGGCACTGTCTGGCTCTGTTTATGAGAGGATGAAAGGCTGCCTTGTTTGTGTGCCAGCCAGATGCTGATGCATCGCGTTACATCTCTGCACAGATCCTAGTCCCTCTGTCCACGTGAGTCCTAACAGATGGTTTTTTTGGGGGGGGGAGGGGGGGATGAGCCTCAGCAGTTAGGTGCCACAGTGATAGGTTGCTTGCCAGTCCCCTGATGGTGATGTGCTGATGATTAAAAACTGGGATTTTTAGGTGTGCGGACTTAAAATGAAATAGACATACCACCTTCATGATCCCTTATTGTACGCCTCTTTATGTGTCTAATATTTGCTTACTGGTAGTGATACATCACTAAGAGCACAGGAGGTTGCAGTTAGCTCGGGTTAATATGTTCTTTGAAAGTTTCTGATCTGCTGTAGAGTTACTGTGATGGTTTTGTCTGGCTAATCAGGACAAATACAGACACCACCTTTCTCTGTGCTGTTTGGCGTGGGTGTGGAGTACGCACGGGCCTCATTGCCCCCTTTTTCCCTGCAGAAAAAACCCACAGAAGGGGCCATGGAAAGAAGATAGAACAGTTTCTCTTAATGCAATGAAGAGATTTCTGCTCCAGCCCCCACTGCGCCCCTGAAAATCCACAGACCAGGGCTGTCTCTGTGGAAGATGGGTCCTCCCATTATCATGAGAGTCTTTTCTCTCCTCTCTGGCTCCTGGGCAGCATCCTGATGCGTGGCTCTTCTAGTGATCTTCTCCAGCTCCAGTTACCTAATTTTTCAGAGGATGCTTGGATGACAGGCTGGGATGATGCCCCTTGGCTGGCTGCCAGCTTCCATCCCCCCTTCCATCTCATGAAAGGGGAGAGACCCTCATATGGTGGTTTTACAGGACACAATCTGGCCCTTCGAGAATAGAAATCAAAGATAGATTTGTAGCTCCCCCCCCCCCCTTGTGTGTTGCTTGCTGTCTGAGATGGGAAGCTGAGCAGAGCAGGGGCCGTGTCTTCCTTTGCGCTTGCACAGTACTTGATGCGGTGGGGACCCAATCCCAAATGGAATGCGGGTGGAATGGCATGAATCACGACGATTTCTATCTGGGTGAAATCATGGCCGGCTATTGACGTCGTCGTGCCTAGGATTTTCATCTTCTGACAGGAGATGCTGAGCTGAGGTGTTTCCTCTGCATAGCCGGGCAAGGAGGTGTCTGGAATGTGATGAGCTAGTGAGAGACTCTCCATACCATCATGGCAGTCTGGATAAAGCAGTACAGAGAATACACAAGGTTTCTGCCACCTAGAAAGTCTGTGTCACTGCTGGGAGGACCCAGTGCTGCTGAATGTTAGGCACCATGTCAATTCTTTTTGATGACTGAGCTCATAACCTCTTCCCTTCTCTGTCTCCTTAGCCACATCTTGGTAATTCACATAATTTTTCGTTTGCCAGGCACAATCTACAACACGTCCGTAGGATGATGTTAGTAACGTTTGGGTGGAGGCGTGTGGCTTTCTTCCTGGAGACCAAAGAGATCAATATATAGGTACTGTATGCTGTAGAGCATATCGAGAACTCTGAAATCCTGATTTATTGCTTAGCTTATATGAAGGAATCTTTCAAGTTGCCAGAATAAGCAAAATGCAACCAACTCTTTCCAGCTACAAGATTAAGAAGAGGGAGGGAGGACAGCAATGTTTGTTTTGTATAATGGCTTAACACCTCTTTTGCAAGCAAAATCACTAGCACATTTCTACTTACAAACTCTAAAACTGTGGTTTTTAATTAGGCTAATTAATTATCCTTGACCAGGTAGGTCTAGTGACTGCTGCCTCTGTAATAACTTTACATCAAGCTGTTAAGATGCTTTTCCTCTGTGACTTCACTTCACTGGGGCTGGTAGGGATGCAGTGGGAAGAGCAGGAAGGGTGGGTGGGAAGGAGATGCAGGAGGAAGGAATTGGAGGCAGAAGGAAAGAGAATTTGCTAGGTAAGGTGAAAAACAGATTGAGGTCTCAGCCTGCTCAGAACTTCCACATCACCTGTGTCCTCTCACTCTCGCGGGGGGATTTCCCCATCCCCCTCTCTCCCTGGCTATGGGTGACTTGAGATTTTGGGTGTCCAAATGGAGGCTCCTTGAAGAAGCCTGACTTGCAGACAGTGCTGAGATTCCCTCACCCCCTAAAAATTCTCTGTTTAAGAGGTCTGAAGTTGGGCACCCCAAAACTTAATGCATACTAAATCATTAGCCACCTTTTGAAAATCTTGACCGAATGACTTTATGCTGCATTATTTTGTTCCATTGATTTTTTTTTTCAGATTTTTTTCCAGTTGGTTATCCTTTCAAAGGGCAAGTCTTATAGAATTACTGATATAAGAGATGGAAAATACCTATTCTGTCTTCCAGTCTATTCCCACTCCCATCTTTTCCCTATCCAGGATTGTTTCCTGTCACTCATTTTCTGCTATTTTAGTCTCAGGCAATCTCGGCTGCTTCTTTGCCCAGCTAATCAATAGCCTAGTAAATCTCTTGGTTAGAAAATGGTTTAGCTCGTGCAAGTTCTGAAAAAGAATTGCATTTAGATTGTAAGCTTTTTGGAGTAGCCACCCTTTTTGTGTTCGTACAATGCCCGGCAGAATGAGGTCCTAGTCCATGACTGGCGTTCTTAGGCACTACTACTGCAGTACAAATAATTCATCATCATCCTTTGACATTTGTTATAACAAAATTGGTGTGAACAAAACATTTGGATTCACTGTGCTTTGTGTGGCCAAAGCAAACATTAAATAAGATTTAATGTGAACTGTTTGGAGCATAGACTTTTTACTGGTTTTTTTTGTGTGGAGCACCTAGCATATTTGGGCCTGATCCTTTGATTGATGTCTCTGACGTTACCAGTCACTTTAACCTCCCTGTGCCTCTGTTTTCCTGTCTGTGATATGTGAATAATAATGATTACCTCCTTTGTAAAGTGTTTTGAGATATACTGATGAAAAGAGCTATGCAAGAGCAAGTATGATGATATTGTAGCACAGGAGAGTCAATTGATTACATAAACCTTTAATATTATCTATAATATTAATTTGATCCTACTGTTAGGGAATTTGTTTTTCCCAAGCATAAGCATTACTAGTGAACGCACCAAAATAACTGGTGTAAGACTTACATCCAATAAAGATATTTCAGCAAAACAAAGCCTATAAGATTTTAAAATTACATACCACCTGCCTGTGAAAAGTAATCACTTCTGGGATAGTGTGGTCACAGTTGAACTGTGCCCAGCAACATACCTTGACTATTTAGGACAGGAAGTAACAAAGAACACCAAATCTGATTGAAACTACAGAGGGATATTGAGAGTGGCAGAACACACAGATTTGTACAGACACCAATTTGTAATATTTTCTCCTTTTCATTTCTAACCTACCTTAAAACCAAACCAGCTCTCCTCCTGGAGAGAAACTTTAAAAGTTCTATTTTTTAAATAGAGCAAGGAAGCTCTTACCCTCAATTTTGCAGTACTGGGGTATGGTGAGAAATGTTGAACAGATGGAATATTTTTACATACTGTAAACTTTGCTACAACAATTTCTGTAATCTATACTATAGATATTTCAAGAAATTTTGTTGGTGCATTGCAGTTTTTATTCTTTCATCAGATCTTTCAAAAAATGTTTACAAGAGGTATTTTTAATCTATAGGTTTGAGCACATGTAGTGCAGAGCTTTTATTTTGAAAGTGGTGATGGTAAATTAGCAATCCTTTTTGAGAATTCACAGACAGGTTTAAAAATTACACCTTGAAATTTTGAGTTCAGAGATTGTAAATCTGTTTTCTGCATTGTTAATAGACTTGACTAAATTAAAAGCTTGGCTTAAGTGAATAAATTCCAGTTTTTTGAATCCTTCATTCTGATTAAAAAGCTATTTGTATGAACATGCACACACAAAAAAACCTGCTCTTATGTACTAGTTCTTAAATGGGCAGTGTAACCATTAGATTTAGGAAATGCATCTTATCGTGACCTGATGCTGTTACACCTAACACAATTAATGGAGTATAATCGTGCTGATCTGATGGTTAAAGCATAGTAATGAGAAACTAAAGCAAGTTACTTCTCTTCCATTTGTCTAAGTATCCCTGTCATCCTTTCACACAGAGCTGTTGTGAAATTTAATTTGTTAATGTTAGCAAACACTATCAAGGTGCAGAATATAATAATTGCACCCCCTAGAGTTTTAAGGTCCATTTTGAAATCACTTTTTTCCCCTCTTTTGCCGTGGGCTTAATATTTTTTTCTACACTTATCTATATCGTCAGTCATTTTCATTAGCTATCATTGCAGGTTGTTGCAAGATGCCCAGGAGAATGTGACAGTCCATGGGTAACATCACTCTTCCTTAAACAGCTGACGGTGGCAAGGAAAGGATGAAGCTTTCAAGTGTAATCGGTGATGCCTGAGATCATTAACAATGCTATTTATAACTGTAAAAACTAGGTTTCAGGGGGAAGCATTGAGGCTTAGCGTTGCTAATTATACAGCTGTTAACTAATCTAATAGTGATCCTATTTCCACCAAACCTTAGCGCTGACATTTTGTGGCATTGTGTGAAGCCAGCTAATGCAGCAGAGGGGCTGTCAAGGGAATACAGGCTTGGCCTCTCATTGCATGCCAGCTGACTCTGTCGTTCTGTAGTGAATGCAAGGTGACTGGCAGGGGACAGTTAACACCTCCCATTAAGGATGGAATGTTCACGTTATATGTGGCCCACTTCAAAAAAAAAAAATACGGAGCCCTAGGCTTGGGGATTTGAGGAAATACAATCTCCAATGCCAAGGTGACAAAGTAGGGTTACTGAAGTATTCAACAGCTGCTGAAAGCATAACATGACACTACTACCTACCTACATAATAAAAAAGTGTGCGTAAAAGAGCCCAGTTAATACTTATTTAATATATTTTTCACTTCCATAATGTTTTCCATCAAAGGATATGCACAGGAGCATGGATCCACCTTCATGCATTCAACTGTATGAGCAGCACCTATGTCCATTTTGCTAGAAGAAAAAAATATTCATTGCAGAGGCCTGTTTTAAGATCCATTCATCTGTGCATGCAGTCAAGTTAATTTATCTCACACTGTTTCATATGTTCTGATTTTTTCTTCCGTTATATCTCTGTGCTCCCTGTTTCATCAGGAAGGCAGGATTTGCATCTCCATTTACATGATCTTGAAACTTGGCCCATTGAGCGCTTTTCACTTCTTGTTTAACTCCACTGCAGTCAACATTAAGATTTTCATAGCTGTCTACGGGCTTTGAACACCTAAGTACAATTTAAATTAATGGAAATTGGGCAACCAAATCTATGAAGTGGCTTTGACATTATCAGCCAATGGAGTTACAACAGAGATGAGTATAGCACTCTGTAGAAGCTGAGTGCTTGCATATTTCTGCATGAAGATCTACACAGTAAAGCAAATAAGTCTCATTTAGGCCACAGTTTGGGAAAGCATCCATGTTCCAGACAGTACTTATGCATATAAAGTCAGCAAGACTGATGCTTTGGGGTTCAGCCCAGACCAGTAAGGGGTTGTCACTGCTTGCTCTGCATCTCTGGTTGGGCTCCTATGTCCCTCAGTCCTGACACCAACAGCCAGCATACAAGCATCCAGGTCATACCTTAGCTTCCCCCACCCTGTTACTTTTTGTAGAGTGACCACAAAACCATCTGCCATGTAGTGTCCAACCCTCTTTTGAAACAGTCACAGAAGTTAAGTTCAGTGCTCCTTTAAAGAGACCATATCCTGTAGCCGGTTAGCTTAACTGAGGTTAAAACACCCTTCTCTTCAAATAGTGCACTTAACTGGTTTATTTAAAAAATAAAACAAGGTTAGTTAACAAAAGAACATAAGATTAAGTAATACCTGAATAAGGAATAAAGATAGAAAGAGTTACAAGCAAACAGAAGTAAAAATATGCTTTTGACTAAAACCTGATTTCACAAATTAGACACTCTTGTTCAAAGAAGAGTTTCTCTTCTCTAGCGTGGCTGACCAGATTCTTTGGCCAGGACCCACCACGGATCTCAAAGAGCTCGGTTTCTTTGTCTCTTCAGGTGAAAGATGCCAAAATGCATTTTTCTCTCTCCTTATGTCTTCCCAAAGCTCATGGACCATGCTTAAAGAGGCAGGATGACTTTCTGGGGGTGTTGTCTTCCTCGCCCATCAAGGTTAAGTGGCCCTCTTTCTCCACTTGCTCTCCTGATGTCTTTGTTTACCTTCCATGTAAATACACTTTTCTTTGTCTTTAGTTACACCTTGCTTAATTTACATTGGAGAAAGGTAGGTAGCTGCCTTCCCTCTTGTCTAGAGGAAAACCTGTTTCTCTCTTTGTTTGGTCACAGAGCATAATATCAATGAGTATCGATAATTCCTCATATACTGTTAATACCTACAGGTCACAATGACATTAATCACCAGTGTGTCATTAGCTTCCAAATGACATAGTACATGACACCTTTTAGGTACCACTCACTGTTGCCATAAGTGGTGAGTACGTCAGGCCTGATAAGAGTTGCTGACACACAGTAGTAAACCACTGATGAGCCTCTGTGTCACAGAGACATAAGCAAAGGCTTAAAGATAAGCATTTGCTTAATTGCTATCCTGAACGAGGCCTTAACTCAGACCCAGCATCAATAGGTTCAGACATAAGATTAACACTCCTATTAACAATGTATAAACTGTGAGATATATATGGGAAGTTATCAGCGGTATTTGAGTCTGCTGACATTTGCACTATGTTGCTGAACAGTTATTTCTCTTGTATAGTGTATACGTGGGAGTTGCTGGAAAAGAACTTTCCTTTTTTCCTTCTTCCGATGGTGAAAACAGTTATAAGAACGTAGTGTGAAGAAGTTCTGTATTAAAAAGACCTATTTAAACAATGACCATGCCTTTCTGATTGCTAACTCAGTATTAAACCAGTATTCTAGTAAGTGTCTGATGTCTTACAAAAGTTTTCCACACTGATATTGTGATGTCACAAATGATTTCTCTTTTTAGGAAGATGGACATCTCTGGTAAAAGATTGTTTAACTGGAATTTAAAATGTTATTTTCAAATACATTTTACAGATGTCTTTTTCTTACTGAGAAGTGTTCGTCTTACCTTTTATTTTTAATAAAATATATTTTTCAGAGCACTGGGCTGAAGGGAGTAGCTTCCCCTAAGAAATATATCAAGTGTCTGCTACCAGTCAATATAGGACTGACAGCATGGCAGGAATATTACACGTTTCATATATTAGAAATATCTCCAAACTCTTGAACCACGCATAGCCATTGGAGTCTCCCGCTTCTCCCCAAATCTGTTTCTATGCACAGATGAATGGGTGCTACACCAGACCACTGCAATGAGAGAGAGTTGTTTGATGAGGTGTTTTATAATATCTGTAGGCCCTGATTCTGCAACTGAATCCCTGCAGGCAGACTCCTGCACCATGCTCACTGATTACTAATGAGCATCTTCACAGACAAAGGGGCCTATGTATGCCGATCCGGAATTGACTGTGATTGGCTTGCAGAACCTTTAGCCATGTGCTGTTCCAACCAGTGCTGCTGTTCTCTGTCAATGCGTTGAATTCTTGCTGAGAATTAGTTACCTATATATTGATCTTATTAAAACTTTGATGAAATTCCATCCCTGGGAATGATTTATAGCTTCAAGTTAAACACTAAACAGCAGTGGACACATGAGGGCCTGGTTTTGCATTCAGGATAGGTTGATCATACATGCCCTTTTGGCCAGAACTGTCCCTTTTTTAAGCCCTGTCCCAGATGTCCCAACTTTTTTGGCAAAAATGGGCATTTGTCCCAATTGCTCTTACCGACTTGATCAATTGGCAAGAGCAAAAAAGGACAAATGACGACTTTCGTCAAAAAGTGGAGTGTGGGGGGGGGGGGGGAGTTGGGCTTGGTGGGCAGTGCCTCTTGCCCCGTGTTGGGAGGGGGGGGAGACGCCTCAGGCCAGCCCCGCACAGTGTCCCGTTTTTCCTTTGGAAAATATGGTCAACCCTAATTCAGGATGTAGGAGAATGCTAGTTTTCTGCACTTCTTGTTGCTTGCCTTCATGTGGTAGTGATTATCTCACGTTTGTCTTTCTCTGGTATTACTTGGTCCTTTTCTCACTGAAGACAGAAACAGCTGGCTCAAAGGTGGGGGGGTAAAGCTTTGTGTAGGAGACATGGCATGTATGTGAAAGGCTTTTTCATGTTGCTTATTTGAGCAGTCAGATCTGGAGCATCTAATGTTGGCAAACTGCCTTGCTTGACAATCTACTGAAAATGTCTTTTATTTATTTCTATTTTTGATGTGCAGACTTTCTGGACTTTTTTTTAACAAGGAAAATGATTTCCATACAGTGCCTATCATCTCCTTATTTTTGACAGTTTTACTGTTCTGTTACAGAAATCCCCTGGCCCCTCTGGTTTTCCACTCGTTCTGCAGGGATTCATTGTCTCCAGTCCATCTGCCAACTGTTCTGCAATCAACATCCAATGAAAGTGCTTACTCTCTCCCCTTCCCCCCTCCCACCGCCAGTCCCCAGAGGCTTCCACAAATCAAAGAAAATCTGTGGTTTATTTTTAAATGCAACACTTGTTAAGTAAAAGAGATAGTATAATTTCATTATGATGGCATCCTTTAATACCGAGCAGCAGCAGCTGTTACTAACCTTTGTTCATCTATCCCCCAGTTGCTTGGAGGCTGTGCTAGATTATTCACTGGGCACACAGAATGGCTGTTAGTGTTAGCTTGACTTCTTCACCTAAGGAAAGACGAAGCCAAACAGAAGGAACACAAAAGATGTGAGCATCACCTGAGTACCTGTCAATATTTAGGTAGTTGCTAGACTTAGCGGTCCAATCCTGCCGTATGTTTGGGACATGCATCTTCTGTTGACTTCTTTGGAAGTTGAGGGTTCTGATCGCTTTGCAGCTGGTGCTGCTGTTCTGCATTTCTAATGTATAATATAACCATGTGATGCTAGGAATAATCTCTGTCCACATCAAATCTGGATTCAAATAAGAGTATGACTGGTCCTGATAGAATATAAATAGCCCAAGTACAAAGTTAATACACAATACAGTAAAGGGTAATAGCTACTGGTTAGGGAAATTGTTTTACAACAAGCAACTGCATGGTTACGTTCAAAGATGTATCAAGCATACTCCTCCTCTATATCCCCACAGGTCAGCTCAGGAGACCTGGGTAACTCCCTATAAACATTTTGAATAATACAAGTGTGGTGGATCAGATGCCATATTAAAAATAGTGTTGACATATAAAGAACATTCTATACTGTGTGTTCCTTTAAACAGTGTCCCCGCCACTTCCTGTCCCCTAGTATCTCTCAGGACTTTGAGTAATATGTACAATAGCCTGTGACTTGTGCAGATTTTTTTTAAACTATTGTGACGGATATGGCAATTTCTTGCACTGTCGTGTACAAACCTCATTGAATTAAGTTGAAGTATTTTAGGAATTCATTGTATTGAGAATGTTTTATGTATTATTGTGAGATTGTATGTAAGGGTTCTTGCGGAGTGGGGGTTGCTGTGACTAACGAAAACCCAGGGAAGTGTTATGAGCATCCAAGAGCTATTTGAAACAATGTACCAGACAAAAGTGAACTTTTGAGGCTAAGCAGATTTCCCAGGAAATCTGTATGGGGGTGTATGCAAATATACTACCTTCAGTTATGCAAAGACTCAGCTTTTTGAAGCTTCACCCTGTGGAAGGGACCTGTATCTTCTGATCACCTCTTACATCCTCATATTAGATCAGAGGACAAGATCAGAGGCCCAAACTATAAAGAAGTGCCTCACAGATTCATGAGTGTGCTTGTTCTGAGCTGAGGTTGCTATGAACTTGTAACCACAGAAAAAACCCTGGGTGGGGTTTGAAGGGACTGACTTCTACCAGAGCCCTTGTTGGAGTTGGGGGTGATCTCTGGTAAGCTTTTTAGTATCTGTATAGGGTCTTTTATTTTATTTATTTTTTTATTGTTTTCTCTGTAATGCTTTTACATTAAGAATAAGTGTGCTTGCTTAGAAGGAGCTGGGTGGGCACGTATAACTGGGTAATACGATGATCATAGCCCTCGGAGAGAAAGCCAAGCACAAGTGGTGGTCTGGCTTGCTGGAGATATCACCATGTAAGACAGGCAGCTATGCAGACTTAAAATCCCTGGTCAGAAGGAAGTGAGACCTGGATCTGTGCCCAAGAGGAATGACAGCTGGGAGCCAGAAGCCTTTAAGTGGATGCCCTCGAGGGACCATGGAGGGGGGAATACAGATGCTGTTACACTGAAACTATGACAAACGCAACTGCTAACAAATAGGTTGTACTTGCAGCACTGCTCAGAGTAAGATTTGGTGCTAAAAGGTGTTCACTCCCATAACCATTTTTTTAATACCCAGTGTGAAGTCATAGTTTACTTGATATTGGTAGAAGTCATTTAAAATGAACAGGGGGCTACTGTTAGATTAATCTCAAAAGTTTGCAGATTCAGTTTGATTGAAGATCCAGTAATTTTAATGCTTATTCAAATTATCCAGACTCTTGATTCTGCAGCGTTGGCCTGGATATCTTGTAAGAATAGGCTTTTTGGGAAGACGACAGTATTTCCTGCTGCTGGTCAGACGGGAAGTGATATTTTGACCTTCTATAGAGTTTCCATCCAAGGATCTCAAAACACTTTTCAAACACTAATGAACTGAGCTGCACAACATCCCTAGAAACTTGCAGGGGTACCTAATAGGATAAACACATGGGGAAACTGAGAAAAGAATTTGGCAGTGCTAGAAGTAAAAACCAGGTCTCTGACCCCCCAGGACTGTGTGTTTAAGTACAAGATAATCTTTTCTCTGCTGTTAGAGCAGCCTCTGTCATGGCCAGAATAAAGAGGGGAATAGCTACATAAAATGAAACATAATAGCAAACGAACTAACTGGGAAACTATTCAAATCCCAGAGGCTTGCGTTTGTTTCATTTCAAGTTTTGGGTGCCAGAGTTTGGGATGATTCTTATTTTCTATGAATATGTTTACGTTGCCCTGTTTGTATCAAAGATAAAAGTACAGGAGAACCTCTGTTCGACCCCCAGAAAGTCGTCATAGCTCTTTGAATATCAAGTGTGTTGTACCTTTGCTGTTCAGTAAAGATTCCTGTCATACTTCACGTTAAATACTTAGCAGGATTCATTTCATTTCCAGATTAATTTAAAATCATGCATGCTGTGGCACAGATTTCTTGACATGCTCATAGCATCATAGTCTGCGTAGCCTGATTATTACTGAATGTCAATTTACTTTATGCATTTATAATATTAATATGCACATCATGCAACCCAGGCTGCATACACAGCAAATGATCTTGCTAAGAAGAAAAAGGACCCATTTTCCCTTCATTTCTTCCTTAAAAAATGGTCTAGAGATGGCAATACTTCTGAGTGCCTCATTTATTAGCACAGGCCGACGAGGGGGTGTTACCTCTGTTACTTCGGGTCACCCCTCCCATGTGCTTTGCAAGATTGTGGAAAGGAGTGAATTACAACATTCAGGAGGAAAGGAGTCATTTGTAAGGAGCTGTTCTCCAGCCTTTATATTTCAAGGCTGGGTGACTAAAGAAGACTACAATGTCACCAGCAATATTGAAACACATTAGTCCTCTTGTTCAGTTTCATTTTTCTGTGTCTAAATATGCTCTGTTATGAAAATCCAAGAACAAAGCCTGGCATTACATTAACAACTCTAGACAGAGAACAACTGAGGTGTTTTTTGTAAAACCCATTGGGGTGGGGCGGGGAAAGGAGGCGCAGAAATGAAACATGCATCTGAAAGTTTATCGTTCACTTAGTTGCAATAATACCAATAACGTGCTCTGGCTCCTCTGTGTAGAGTCAGTGTCACATGCAGAGATTGAGAGTTCAGGACTGAAGCCTTCTGACTGTACGGAACAGGAAGCCTCGGTGCACATTTCCTACCCCCATATTTCTTCAGTTGTGATCATCTAATGGGAGGCAGCGTGATCCAGTGAATCGAACTCAGGAGATTTGGATTCCGTTCCCAGCTTTGCTGCTGGCCTGTTTGGTGACCTGGGATAAGTCACTTCCTCTCTTGCCTCAGTTTTCCCTTCTGTAAAATGCAGATAGCAATATACATAACATCCTGAGCTATGCTAGAAACTGCACTGAGAGAGAGACAACTCTTTCCACATAGGTTATTGAACCGCTACGGGGTGGTAACCGCTTTTGCTCAATGGATTTGACCCAGACATTTAGGTGTGAAAGGAGCCTTTTTTTTCCCTGAGCCATCCAGTCACTCACCATGGACATAAGCACAGAGAGCTGGTACGACTTGATCACTTGGAATTACTTGACAGGAGAAGCCTTTGTTCTCTGCATGAAAGGAACACAATAATATTGAAGATGAATAGGTCATACATTCCAGCATATGTTGCAAATGGATGGAGCAGTGAAAACCAATTGATGTGGGGAAGTCTTTTTACTTATTCTTGTTGTCTGACAAGTGTGAATTGGAATATTGGGATCAGTAAAAGGTCCTCTGGACCTGCCAACAATCCATTGTCCTCATCATAGTTTTAATTTCTAATACAGAGCTCAATTTCATTGAGGTTGCTACCGAGGAGAAAACAATGATAACCCTTACCTCCGGGTCATTGGCTTCTTCCGACGATGTCTCTATGTGTGGTAACCTTCCACGGTGCGTCATACTTTCTCAATATTTTTTATCTGACATGGTGAATCTGAGTTTCTGGATTCCATATATATCCAGTTACTCACATGTCACTTGATGACATCTGCAAAGAACCCCTGGAGTGAAATGTGACCTTCTGAACTACAATCCTGAGCCAAAATGGCATTTCATAGTGGTGAGAGGGTGACAGGCATGTTGTTTAACTTGCCTATTGTCTACATGATGACACACATACCTTAAGGAATGTCTGACTTTGAATGTCTCCTGTACAAACAGTTGAGTTTTATTATATCTATACTCCTGGCTAATCTGGGGGCAGCTCCTCTTTTGACCAGTGCAAACTATATTGCTGAATTAGCTTGCTTGCTTAAAAGTTTAAGTACTTTCCAAAAGTCCCTATCTGGCTGAATTTGTCATATTGTTTTAATGCTGCAACAGGCACCTGCTAATCATTTCAGAGTCTGGTATGCATTTTATCTGAGGTCTTACAGTGGTAGGAAGATTGGCTCTGATGTAACTGATGATAATTCAATCTTCTGTGATTTTAACGGGTAATCATGGGGTGCAAAAGCAGTTTCTTTTACATAATGTTTTACAGATCAGCTTTCTTGCATGTTGCCTTTGGTGTTCTGGAAAGGTTTTCTCTGATCAGGTATTTCAGAGGGCTCTACTGTATTTTGCATATGTTTATTTAGGACACCAAGATTTGTACTTTTTAAAAAACAGTATCACTGATCACAACCAATCTTCAAGATCACCAGATTCTTGTTAGCTTTTCCCAGGTAACAGAGTGAAATTATCAGCTGCAGAGGCATTGGAAATCCCTAAAGACTCAGGAAGTTAGTACTGCATTGGTTCAACTTTGGACAGCTATCTTTGCATCCATAAAAGCCAGTTAACACCATAATAGAGACTTACATTTGAAATAATTTTAAAAGACCATGAGATATTTCCTACTTGGTGGAGCAAGTCCAATGCTATAACTGGGATTATATGGCTGCTCTGGGACTGGTGTCTAAATGTGTTCCTTTATCAGATCTCTTCCTGTAACAGGAATCCATTCAAGAAGCTCCATTATTTTATGAGCAAGAGGGAATAAGTGCAATTGAGTCTGTATGTAGAGAAAATGCATTCCTTTACTAGATCAGTTTACTTGTGAGCTTGTTTGGCTCAAGCTAGAAGTTTTAGTCTCTCGTCTTAAATTAAATTGAAAGGGATTCATTATTTAGGATTATTTCTTGGTTTTGGTGCATGGCAAATATTTCTCTTTATGGAGGAGTCTTTTAGTGAGCTGTTGTTCACAGCATAAAAGAATTAGTTATCTAAGAAGGATGCATTGTTCTTCAACTTACTGATAACTGCATAAAACTTCTTAAGGGCCAGATTGTCCCATAAGGCATAGGCATAAGTGGGAGGGAATGCAAGTAACACCACCCACAGGAAACTCTGGGAGGCATTGTACAGTGAATTCCTAGGCTTCACGAAGAACGGCAAACTGTGCCACTTCTTGGGGGAGGATGCATTACTTTCTCTGGCCAGTGCAGCTCCTCCGCTCCAGCCCCTTCTTGGGGTTGCTTCTGTGCAACGGTAATAGTTCGCATTGTATATAATATTCCAGGATTGCCAAGGTTCAAGAAGTGTGAATCAGGCTAAAAAGAATTGGTGTAAAATAATGAATTTTATGTTACTTTTATTTGCCTTCTGCTTTTTAGACTTCAGGGTGCTCTTGGGTGACCTTTTCATGCTTTTTCTCTGCAACAGTTCTTTTTTAGAAAGTTGCGATTCTCAGTCAATAAATGGACTCCAGGTGTTGGGGCTTCAAGAAAAACAGCAAACCTATAGAGAGTTGCAATACATTTGCAAAAATGTACTCTTTGTGGCACTCTATTTGTCTATATAATATATTTCTGCCCACATTATCCATCATATTGTATATGCACATTCAATATAGTTCTGCCATCTCAGATTTTTTTATTTTTATATAATATGAATGAGATGGTATAACTATCTATATAAAAATAAAATATAGTATATCGTGTATAGTAGACAGTGTATGCCTAAATCTCCAATTGCATAGATGTATGCCATATCTATAATGTAAAATATGTGCACATGCTGCAAGGACAAGGAGGAAAGAAACACCACATCAGGAAATACATTTTATTTCCCCCTTCCCCAATGCCCTCAAGTTGTATAAAACTTTTGATGGCAGCTGCTGGATTAGACCCAGGAGTTTAAAAGACTAAAGAAAGCACTAAAAGCAGCTAGGAGGAAGTGGAGGGTCCGTTTGTCTGAATGTTTGTGTTTTCATACTGGTGGGTGAATAGAAAATTGCAAACAGGCTCTGCCCTGCAGCAGACGACTGACAAACATCTGGGCATTGCAAAGGCACCGCCTTCCGTTCCAATCATACAGTCGGAGGGCAGGTGGCCTGCAGCATTGACTGTGGGCACAAGAATGAAAGCTCAGTGCATGCATTAGTAATCAGAATTGCATGTCTGGGATGCTGCATGTTAAAAGTGTCTTTCCTCTACCTGTTCCCTCCCTCCTACTCTAACGCACATAACTCAATTATTTAATGCCCTACAATGTACCACAGTTTTTTTTTAATGAGCAAGATTTAAACTTTGAAATTGAAAAACCCACACACAAAATGGCTGGATTGGGTGAGCAACAATTCTTTACTTGGTCATGCTATCTGCTGCCACTTATGCTGTCTGTTACATTGCAGGAAAGTGTTGTTTTGAATCCATTTGATTCTTCTCCATGTGGTTCCACTCACTGTCAGTTCCAGACAAGCAGCACCTACTATCCTAGGTGAAGGGGGTTCTGATTCTTGGCCACCATTTCCCCTTCCCTCCCCACACTCTCAGCCTGGTACCTAGAAGCAGCTGTTTCAAGGAGTGACTGTTTTTTACATGCATTTTGCTATATGAAACATCTGCTGCTTTCGGGCTGATCCCTAAACATTACCAGCAGCGTGTATAATCAAATCAAGGTTTGTGAGGGAGTTAAGCCAGTTTCCTGTACATCACTCTAAATAAACCATCCTGTAGCACAAGATGGACCTGGAGGATGTCAAACAAGACCCTAAAACCCTCTGCTCTGCTAGGGCAGAAAGAATGTCGCCAGGCACATTAGGATTATTAACATTAATCTAATCTTTTCATTTGTCAAACAGATTTTTGAGTACATGGAACCAGCTTACTCTGTTCTTAAGACAGTGCTCCCAGATCAGCTTGTAGTTTGTTCTGTAATACCATGTGGATTTGCCTGGATTTTCAAGTAAATACATTATGTATATGGCTTACAGATTGCTTAGACGGTCTGCATCAATAATTAAAATGTGTGGGTGGCCATTCTGTGTGTGCGCCTCTAGAATGTCTCCCCTCTCTTTCATTTGATCATTCTCCCCTTATTTTTTTTCCTCCTCTACTAAGGAAGGAAAATAAGCAGGGAATCTGTCAAAGCCACACAGCTGAACCAACTCTACTTTTTCCAGTAAGCAGACAGATTCCCGTTGTGGCTCATCACTGGTCTGACCTTTGCCGTTCTCCGTACAGACACTTGGATTTGGGTTTGTCAAGGACTGCCAACCTGTTCTCTTAACTGTTAAAACAATAAACCATTTATATAGTGGCCGGACAAAGAAAACCCAAAACAATCTTTTGAGTCATTCACAAAAGAGGCTTGGGAGTTTTATACTGCCTTGGTCGGTTGCTGTGTTATCCAAACCAATGGCAAAAATGATAGATTTGGTCAGATACTGTGAAGATGGGTAGATACAATGTAAGGAACTTGATTACAACAGGCCAGGATATTTCTTTTGATGTCACCTCTGTTGCATCTTGTCAACTTTGCTACAAACTATGATTTAAATCTGTAGCATGCCAGAAGAATAACTAACCATTCCCACGTCCCTGTACCACACTTACCGTGGAAAAGTGCACAGAGTTTTTTCAGAAATGATACTTTTAAATATACAAACATGAGCCTGGTTTTCAGAGGTGGCATTTTTGGCTTTCAGGATAAGCTATGTTTAACTGAGAAATTATGCAAGGTTAATTAAAGGATTAATTCTCTTTCCCTGACCCAATCCTTTTTTAAACCTCTCCACACATGCAGTAACTGGCTTCTCCACTCAGAAGCCCAGTGTGACCATCAGGATTCAATAAATGAGCCTATTGGGGAACTCCATGCAAATTACCATGGTCACCGTTCCCAGCCTATATGCTGGAGTCAGTCTGCCTGTCACTGGATAGGCTCATCAAAATCCCTGTAGTTTATCACCCTGGTTCTGTTTTTAAAAGTACAGCTCTTCCCACTTAAGCTTGGAGACTGAGATTCTCTCTCTCCACATTAGAATCACAGCATGGGTAGCAACAAATATAGTTTTCACGCACTGACCCAGTGACTAACATGCTTCAGACCTGATCATACCTCCAATGCTATATGTACCGGAAGCAAATGAACTGTTATATATGGATCAGATTTCATGAAATGATCTGTTGTCCTTGCATTAGCATAGCATATATGTATAGCAACAGTGTTTTTGACTGTACTAATTTTGCACAACCACACACGTATTATGTTAGAGTGATGATTGTAGCATTGTGGGACTGCTGAAACACTTACTGCAAACTATCTAGGAGTGTGGACCAGCTACGATGCTTCTTAACTGTACTAAAGAAAAATCCGTTTATATGCACTGTTTTAGCTATAACTCGTCCAAAGATCAGATATTAGGTATTGCATGCATCACATGTAAAGTTCCTGGGGTGGCTGTTGTGTTTTGGTGCAAAGTAGTGTGTAGGTGTTGCAAGCTAAAGGCGTTCCAACTATTTTTTTTTTTTTTTAATATTACCTTTTCGTCTAGTTGAAGGATAAAAGGTATTTGAATCTCCACGGTCTATTTAATCCTTGACATCTCTGCTGGGACTGCTCACTAGGATGATTTCTCTAATTTGTGCACATCTGTTAGAACTGGATTGAGATCAGTAACTCCTAGGTTACCAAAGAGCTATTGCAGGGTATCTAGTTTAAGTTATTTCTGATGTGGGCTACACTTAGACCACTTTGTAACCTAGATTTAAAGCTCATCATATTGCATTACCAGTTCAAATAAGATATGGTCCACAATGCAGAACCCTGCAGGTACCCAGTTGGATAGACAAAACATGATCTGTATTAAACTGTCTATACTGGCCTGCTATCAAATTCTATTTCATTTTTCAAGTCGTCTTATTAAGGTCATTAATGGTAGTGGTGATCTATATCAGAATGAATGTAACACTATATCTTGGACCATCCATTCAGGTCAGACATGACAGGCAGTTGGTTTGTCCAAGTTGCCCATTAAAAATCATAGGGAGGAAGAGCCTTTATTAACACTGCTCTACAACTGAAGTTTTCTGTTTCTGTGCAGAGGCCTTACCCTGTGCGTTTCTTCTCTCCTGCTCAGACTGGAAGGGAAGATGTGTAGATGTGAAAGGAGATTACTGTGTGGAATTGCAAAGGGTCTGAGAGAGGTTTTCTGATTGATCAGCTCCCAGAAAAAGTAGTATGAACCTACCAGGGAAAATTTTTTTTTAAAAAACTTTGCCATTTACCAATATAAGTATTTAAACTTCAGTTGCAACAATTCCCCATTTTGAGTATAGGGAATGCTGCAAATAGAGCAAAGAGGGATGCCTACTGCCTGAAGTAGAAGACAGTTCATGCATCCTTCTTTATAACACCCACAACTTTGAATGCTTCTTAGTTCACTGCTAAAACAAGTGTTCTCCTGACACCCATCAGATTTTCTGAGATGGTCCAGAGTCACAGATCCTTGATGTGTTCATGGCTGGCATCCCGGGCCCTATCAATGGCCGTACTGGAATCTCTCCGGCTGAATCATATCACCCAATCCTCCCCAGTTCCTTCTTCATCTAGATTCCCAAGCAGATTGCACACTAGTTCCAATGAGGAGGTTCAAGATGTTATCCCTGGTACTGAGTAGGAATCTGTAGACGCACCTCCGATTTTGGAATCTCAGTCCACCTCAGTGCAGGAGACCCAATCCCAACCTCCTTCGTGCGCCTCCTCATCACCAGCTGAAGAGGCTGTGGTGTCTGGGGATTCTTACCCTGTTTGGGATGACTTCAGTGCTTACCAGGAGTTACTAAAGAGGGTAGTTACATGACTTGATATTCAGGTCAATGTGGTTCAGGATTGTTTGCATGGGTTTGTGGACATACCGGATTCAGCAGGAGCTTCTAGATTATTTATAGGTAAAGCCAAGGCCATTATTTATAGGTAGAGCCAAGACCTACAAAATCTTTGTGGCAAACATCATCCTTGCTGCTTCTGATAGCAAAGAGGACAAGAGAAAGTAACATTTCCTTTCTCAAGATTATGGACATTTTTACATCCTTCCTCAGTCAGGTTTCTTAGCTGTTTTGGCAGTGAATGAAAGAGCATATCAGGGTCAAATTCATACTCGTGGCTTGGTATCACCAGCAATGGTTCTCCAGTCTGCTGAGCCTCTCTATCAGGACTCCTTTCAACATTTCCTACAGCTATTGCTCAGATACACTCCGAAACCCATCTCTGGTTTGAATTGCTTGTGAGTTACCTGTAGTGGACTAGACATTTGCAAACACTCAACTCAGAGAAAACGGTTACTAGCCTGTTGTGTAACTGTTGTTCTTCAAGATCTGTTGCTCATGTCCATTCTATGACCCACTCTCCTTCCCCTTTGTCACAGTCTGTTTGAGAAGAAGGAACTGAGGGGCATCTGGGGCAACTCCAGCTGTTACGCTATCATGCAGTAGCGTGACACCATTGAAGGCACATCCACTACCCTGATGGGTACCGCTTAGGGAAAAATCTCTGACTCTGGTGCACTGGGTGCGTGCATGCCTGAAATGAAGTGGACATGTGCAACACATCTCAAAGAACAATAGTTACAGAATGAGCTACTAGCTGTTACTTACAGTAGTGTAACTGGGACAGGAATTTGGCTTAAGGAGTTGAACTGGAACATAATCAAGAGTCACTGCTGTTTAGCTATCCTTGCTATATTAAAATATACTGATGTAATAGATGCATTGCCCCTTTATCTCAACCACTCTCACACAGCTGAGTTTATACTTTGTGTTCATTGGCCTTTTCCAGTGAACACATAAGCAAAGGGAAAAGGCTACTTAAACTACAACCTCATCTGTTCTCAGGAAGACTATTTAAAAAAAAAAAAAAAGCTAAATCTTTTTAATAAGCTGGTATAATGGCTGATCTGTTTAAGTGGAGACGTATGATACGTAAGTTTGCGACAATTTTCCAGAGGAATTGTTCGGCTAGTGCTAAGTAACCAGGCTCATTTTTCGATCAAATGTTATTCATAAAGCATTACCATAATTGATGCACCAAGCCACTGTAGAGTAAATAATGTGTTCTGTGTGGGAAGCAAGCTAGAAGTCAATGAATATTAAAGAACAAAACCTCATTTTTAAAGGGAAACTTTAATCAGTCTGACATTAAATGGCAACACAAGTTAAAATTAGCAGGTTGCTTGGTAGTTTTATATTATATACACAAGCTATATGGTACGGTATGTATGTGTGTACAATGCATGTGCATGTGTACATCCTCTATGCTGATTGAGCTGATTTTTGCTGTGGTGTGCTTTGTACATGTAGGGCTCCGTGTGTACATACAAAGCTACTGTCTTCACTTTGTGCAGCTGATTTTTGCTGCTCTGTATGTGCAAAACAGCCTTCAATCTGAATTAAAGTGACATTTGAGTGTGTTCCCTCTGTGTGGAAATCCCTGAATGTTGTAGATCCAGCATAGTGGCTTCAATATCATGGTTCCTCCCAGCCCCTGCTGTATGGGGAGTGACTGGGGATACTGATATGCTTTAAAGCCTGTAACCAAACAAAGGGAGAAACAAGTTTTCTTCTAGACAAGGGGGAGTTATCTCCCTGTCTCTAATGTAAATTTGAGCACAGTGATGCCGGAGACAGAGTAGTTCATTTGCATCAAAGGTAAACAGGAGGCACAAATTAACAGAAGGATGTGCACTCTGCATGGAGTCTGAACCACAGGGATTCATCCTGACTCTGGGGAATATAAAACCAATAAATTTTCGGGAGTATAAGAAGCAGCAAAAAGACATTTTTGGTTATTCTTCCTTGAGGGAACAGAGGTCATCGCTCTTGTCATCTAGGAACAAATGATCCCCACCCATGAGGGCTGGTGATACTGAGAAGTGGCTGTAGGTGAGAAAACTGCTTTAGACAAAGCTTGGAGCCTGCTAAGGTGATATGTGAACACATAGAAGCGTGTTATACTTTTTGTTTTATTTTTAACTATTTTCTGTTTCTTTTATCTCTGCATGGTATCATTTAAATCTCTGTTCTTTTCTTAATACACTTATTCTTGTTTTATTATAATTTCACCTGAGGGTTGTTACGGTAAAGTAAACTGTGTTCTCAGTTAAGCCAATAGACCGGTGTATATTTTGTCTCTTTTTGAAGACAGCTGACTTGGTGTTGCTATGGGCATCCAGTGATGGGCCGGATGCTGCAAGGAGAAGTTTCTGGAGAGTTTGGGAACTGAAGTTTGCCAGGGGTTAGTTTGAAAATTGGGACTGGTAGAGTCTTAATGAATTTGTTTGGCTGGCTATAACAGAATAGGGTGGCAGGGAGCCGTCACACAATGTAGCACCAACAAATTCCTCTGTTTTTAAAGCAGAAAGGTGATGGGGGGTGATTTTCAATTCTGGATGCCCCGAGAGAGGCTCACAGAAGAAACTGTGTCTAGCATGATGGCTCAGATACCACAGGTTATGGCAACACACCACTGCACATATCTCATAATGTGTGAGGCTCTGCCTCCAGTGTGAAGTATGCAGTGATGTGAATGTATGATACAATGTCAGATAGAAAGATAGTGTTACCAACCACACAAACTAGAGTATAAGAAGTGTGACCCCTATTCAACAAAACACTTACACATGTGCTTAAGTGTGTGCTTACGTCTCAGTGGTTAGATCCTTAAATGCCGCAAATGGTCATCGCTCCATATAAGTCAATGAAGTAATGACCATTTACACCACTGTTCTGCTGTTTTAAAGGGATTTAATCGTGTGTTTAGTGTTAAGCATGTGCTTAAGTGTTCTGTTGAATAAAGGTAGACTTAAACACTGGCTTAAGTACCTTTCTGAATTGGGCCTGAGTTCTCTAAACTTTAATGTCTCCTTATTTCAAGAGCTAAATGCTTTTTAGGGTTTTATGTTTAATGTATATACAATATCCTTTACACCTACACCCTTTTAATTCCTTACCTTGTACCACATCCTCTTTTTCTCCTGGCTGTGTAATTCCTGTTCCATATATCAGAGCAGGAGATACAGGGATGACTAAATGTTGTACTACAAGGTGTTACTCAGCAAGGCAAGATGATGGCGCATCCCAGGAATTGGGCTGGTCTGTGTATGTGAAGCTGAGACTTGAGTAGGTCAGACCAGTTGTGTGCTCTTAAAATGAAAATTTGTCTGTTGATAATGTAAACCTGCTCGAACATTGAGAGTCAAATAACCAAGCGCTAATACAAGAAGGAGGTGATATTTATTAAATTGTTAAAACAACGTCCAGGATTGTACAAGCAGAGTTTGTCAGTTTTATGTTTAGCTTTCTTTAAGTTACTGATAAATTCAGCATTTTTATATTTGAGAGAGTGGGAAAAAAAGCAATTTTAACCAACCTTCTGAGTATCCTAACACTTGGTATTGTGGCACAGTGACTTACGTCAGGTAATGTCAGTGGCTTTCCTTGATGTAATCTGATAGAACTTAGTGTGTCAAAAGTAACATATTGTGAGCAATCGGGAGGCTGGCTTTGATTAACCATACTTGGTATAGATGTGGCCTGTGCCTCTTTTGTCTGTGTCCCTTCTGTCCTCTGTATAATTTGTTCCCATCCTTTGAACCTTTAAATGCGTGGTTATTCCTTATAGCTAAGGGCCTAGTTAACTTGCAATATTGTGGAAATTGCCGTTTCCGCAATATTAGTCTTCCACCACAGTTTTGACAGCGGAAGTCCTGCTGTGCACGTAACTGAGAGTGGGGGTCCCCGCTCTCAGCCCTGGGCGGCCGACAACGGGAGCCTCCGCTTTCAGTCTCGTATTCCTGCTGTCAGCCCTGGGACTCCCCGCTCTCATCCCCGGTGGCGGCCAGCAGAAAATCGCAGAGAAGTAATAATGGACTTTATCACTGCAGATAATAAGGTCTGTTGTTACTTTTCTGCAATGTTTCATGGCTTGTCCGCAGCTCATCCCACAATTCAACTAGGGCCCTAATTTAATTTCATGTAAAAAGGTGAGCTCATTTTTTAATTTAATGTGGCCCCACTCTTGTATTAGTATTTCACGAGAAAAGGTGGCTTTTCAAACTATCCCTTTTCTTCTTAACTTAAACTGTATTCTAGATTGCCTTTGAATCAGGAAGTAACACTTACTAGGTTTTTTATTAAAACCAACCCTAGGAAAGGGTAGCTCTTCTGATCTGGTATATCCTGAAATACGCAAATAAAATGCAACATGAGCCACTGCTGTAAACTTGGAACAGATTGCTGACATGAGCAAGGACACCCAAATTCAGGAACAAAGGAAATTACAGATTTTGGAATTGGGTTGCCAGTGTCTTTAAGAAAGAGTTTTAAAAACCGTGCAGTGGGGCAACGCTCGCCTTGTTGCTTTGCTATTGAAACCCAATGTTGGCTCCACATTGGTGTGGCTGCAGTTAATTATGCCAAAGAGGAAGTGTCTGGTGAGGTAGGGATGGGATTGAACTAATTTAAAGGTTTTGGATTGACACGATTGGGGATAAAAGTCCTCCTTCCATTAAACAGAGACACAGGTGCTGCTTCCCCACCTTGCACTAGCTTTGTGACATGGAACCACCCTTGAAATCTCCATCTCTAGCGGTTTAGAGATAAATTTGGTCTCCATTTAATCTTTGAGCTCTCTGCTGAATTTGTCAGTATTGGTGCTGGTTACAATTGCTGTTCTGCTGATGTGGACACTAGCACACTAGAGTAAGACCCTGGACACCAACTAATTATATATATATCCCTCTACATGGCTATCAATCACAATAGCTCTCAAATACTGCCAACTTGGGTTGGATTTCAACCAGAGTTTCCTTTTTAAAATGTGGACATAAGCGTGATTTGACAACAGCATGTTGAATTGAAGAGAATCTCAGACAGCTCTCAAGATGAAGGGGGCAGATGGTGTTGATGGAAGAGCACAGTTATAAGGATTGTTATCCTGTTAATGATAGACAGCAAAATCCCACATCGGTCTACATGAGCCAGAACAGTGAGGATTCTCCTTAGGCCTTCATGTGAATCCAATGCACCCTGTAATCTGGGTCCCCTGAGGACGCTGGAATCCTGGTTTGTTTAGCACATTCTATTTGAGACAAATCAGGTTTTTGTTTCTAAATTCTTCCTCATTTTGGCACCTCTTCCTGGCAGCCCCTGCACTGAGCTCAATGCCTTTTAGGTACATAAAGGAGTTTGGGCAAAGACAGAACTGGCATAATTTTGGATTAGTTCTGGAACAGAAATGCTCCTAGGAAATCGGGTGCTGTGAAAAGAATCTGAATTGTTTGCAGGTTCTAAATCTTGGGGAATCAGCTGCTGCTGCTGGGAGGTGGGAAGGGACACACAACAGAGGTCTCATAGTTTGAACTTAATTTAAAATAATCCAAACCTCTCCAGTTGAAGTACTGTGCACACTTCTTATCTTTGGAAATGTTTGTACCTTTACAAAACTCAGGCACCTTTGTCTTCTGCTCCTAATACTATTCCAGCAGTCACGGGTTTGGGTTTTGCTTTAGAATCTGTTTATGAATTCTGAAATGTTCTTACCCTTTCCAAGCTTCCGAACAATAATTCTTCTAATACTGTGGTGGAGATGGCAGCATATTTGTTATAGTTTATGCCCCAAATTTTTAATAATCTCATGCTTTATTTTATTGTCTGGAAGGTATAAAAGCACCTTTGGTAAAGTAAGGCCAGATTCTCTGCTGTTCTAGGGGCGACAAGCTGCCAGAAAACAGCCAGATATAATCAGCTGAGAATTTCTCCAGTGTGGGCGTGATCTCAGCTGGTTCAGAGCTGAATATGATGTAACTGCCTCCACCCAGCCCCAGCGTTCCGTTTGTAGAGGGCAGTGTCCTTTGTAGAGAGCAGTGTCCTTACGCTGCTTTAATCTATTTTGGAGCTAGCACAGATCATTTACAAGAATCAGGGAGCCATAAGCAGTGAATCCAGCTTTTCATCTAGCTTCTTGGAGCCTCTACTAGTCTTCCCAGTTAATTGATTCTCGTGCATTTAAACCACCATGTTTATGAGGTAAAATGGGGGTCAGATGGCTAGCTTCATATATCCCAGCAGCATTCCAACCGCGGTAGCTACAGAAGGGATGTTTAGTGGGGCATGTTTTTCCAATCATTTTCTCTTTCCTTTGCCCCCAGGGCAAAAGCCGATATCAAATGCTGGCACAGTTAAACAACATACAAGAACATACAGGGAGTCCAGGCCAGGAGTCGTATACTGTGCTTTGAAGCATCTTCAGAGTCAAATTTAAGATGCCTCTCTCTTATTCACCCTGTGTTGGTATGTGAATGGCTTGGTCATGGGGAACAGCTAAAGCATCACAAATCATTATCTATATGTAGTGCTAGAAAGAATTATTAGGGTGTATTGTTAAATTTGGACCAGTGCCTATTGAAAAAGAAACTCAGTAAAATAAGCAATCTCCATTCTTTTGTATGCTACTTCGCATTCTAAACTACACTGGAATATGGCAAAATTAATCCAAAGGAAGCCCTTCAGTTCCAGATAGTTCCATGTGTTCTACTGAAAGACTTGTAGAAAAGGCCAGTCATCGATTCTAGTTACATAGAAGTAGGATCTATACAGTAAATGACTTCATCTTGTAGATGGGTGTCTGAAAGAGAAGGCACAGAATAGCGTAAGTTTGGGCTTGGATGTTTTCGTGTGTTAAAGGATGGATACGTAGCAAATGTTTTCTTTGTGTAGTGACAATTCTCTTAACAAGTGAAGATGAATTGCCTAACTGAAGCAAAGCTCTTGGTGTGATGAACTGTTTAGACAATAGCTGTATTAAATATGAAACACAAATACATTGCAGACAAAATGCTGACATAGGAAGCGTTGAAATAAATGATGGTGCTGTTCTCGAAGTCATGAAGATAAATGCGCAGTTTAAAATTAGGCTGTTGAAGTCTCCGTATGTACGCACACTTGTGTGTGTATGTCTGTCCGTGTAAGCAACAGTCTGACTGGGTTGGTGCTAATTGGTCTCCTTATTAGCAGTCTCAGCAGCGATGTGAAAGATTGAGTGAGCGTGGACCGTCATCTACTCCGCCGTGGACTGCAGCTGCTCCACCTCAGTCACGGTTGAGCTGGAGAAGCCTGCACTGCTACTGCCCATTCTGGATTGTCCTGTGGTTATAAAAGGTCTCTAGAGATGTCAGCCCTTGCCACCCATGTGCACTAAAAATTCACTTAAAAAATTAGTACAAGTATAAAACTATAACATTGTTTCATGGCTCAGGAACTCCAGGTCCCCCAAGATGCTATTGAGCCACTGGCTGGTTGCCTCCAGTGCCCTGGATCCAGATCTCAGTTGTTACTTTCAGCCACAGCCCTGTGCAGGGGACAATGTGGGGCCACACTACCACAGTGGGAGTGTAACCCAGGCCTGCTAGGTTTGGCGCTCTGTTCTCCTTTAGTGGCACCTAGCTTAGCTAGAATGTGATGAGTCTGCTACAGCCTTAGCTAAGGGGACGTGGCTTTTAGCTCATGCAGTAGAAGCTCAAACACTAAGCTACAGAGGTCCCAACAACCGGGGTCTGTCAGTGTTACAGGAGCACCAAGAGATACCGTGCGTCAGCTACAATCCCTCCCAGAGATCCTGGATCATCTGCTACTCCCCACAACAAGGTGTAGCACAACGTGCTGTTCCGTGTGGACACTGGCATTTGGAGGGTGGGGACATGGCTTTGGTACACCTCCCTGCCCCCGGTGGGGTGGCTAATAGTCAGTCAGTGCTGACAAGGAGTGTGTTGGAATACAGAGACTGCAATAAAGGCAGACGCCTATGCAGAGGTATGGGGTGGGAGCTGAGAGGCTCCTTGTATTGTCCCGCTCCCTGGCACACCTGTATATTGCCTAGCCGCAGTCCGGCCCATTTATTTATTTGCTACTTCAGGCAGCGACCTGTGTTACGTGATGACAACAGAAGCTGATGCATTCTCAACATACCAGTATAATGGTCTGGTTTCATCTGTTTTTTCACTGACACTTGCCGTTTGAATTCTTCCTTTCCTTCATTGTAGTTAGTATGTGACATCTGTATGTTTTGTGAAATTTCCCATAAACCAACAGAGAGGCTGAAATTTTCAAAGCCACTTCAGTTTTTAGAGTCACAACTCTCATTAAATTCAGTGGAGATTGTGCATCTGCATCCCTTACACAACTGTGGAAACGACAATTGGCCAGTGCTTTAGTGGCCTCCAGTCATTCAGTCATCACAGCATGTATTTGATGCACTATCCAGTGCTATCTGTAATAGGATCCCTTTTTTGGGCAGGGAATATTAACAACATTTTAGGGTTTATTTTTCATCTGGGTTTAACCCCAGCCTATGTTTAGCTGGGGTGTGGAAGGGGGGAGGAGAGCGGCAATAGGACTGTAATGAATTTGAAGGTGCAAACAATAGCAATTATAAGACTAATAGCCCCATTCAGATTTAATGTAAGTGAATACAATTGCAGGAACAAAGCATTTTGTTGTGAAATCATAGCCTGATTTGCAGAATATTTAACATGTGAATCTTTGGGCTCACAATTGATGGCAGGTGCAAAATTGCACCCCAGAAAACAGAAGCCATATTTAAAACTGACCCCTAAGTTTAATGTTTGGAAGAAATAATAATTGTTCAACACAGACAAAAGATGGCCTTATAGGATAGGCACTAGACGGGGACTTAAAAAATATGGTTCACTTCCCAGCTCTGCCACAGACTTGCTGTGTGATTGTGAGCAAGTCACTTAATCTCTTTGTGTCTCAAATGGGGATACTATTTCCCTATCTCATAAGACCATTGGGTATATAAATGAATGTTTGTCGGTCACTTGTATGGCCCATATACTCATTGTATAAAAGTATCTACATAAATGTAAGAGAGAGTAATTTTCTTTGTGCTCAAATTGAGGTGCGGAGTTCATGAAGAATACATCAGGATACATGTCTAGCTAGTTATTACTCCTTAGTATGCAACAAATTCAACAGAAATAAAATAGTCCAGGTTTTGTTTTGTTTTGTTTTTTTGTTTTTTTTTTGTCCTGCCTTTGGATCTTTATATGCAACATTATGGAACTGGACACGGGGAGCTGATTATGAGGTGCAACTAAGACAGGAAATTGAGACACAATCCTGCATTGACTGGGAAAAAATGAATGGTCTCAGGTCTTTTCCAACATCCAATTTCTATGATTCTGTGAACATTACTTTCATGTTGCTGGCTGGTAAAAGTGTTCTCATGTGGTATCGCAAATTATTAATCTGACAGCATCAAAGATTAGTCTGTCCATCTGTCCGGGGGAGGGAGGCTTAGGGGTGAGAAGAAGAGTCTAGCTTTTGATTGCGTGCTCTGGTTACATGGTCGTGTTACTAAAGCTGCAGAACTGGAAAGGAGATATTTGCTTTATGCTTAAGAGGCTTTATTGTTTCTAAACTATATTTAGTTCTGTAATCTTTCTTTAGGATGGGGGGGATGAGTGTTGGGGAGGCACCCTCCGAATGCTGCCCTCCTGATTAATGGGGGAGGAAGGAGTTAAAGCCGTGTGGTGGGCTCTCAGAATAGGCAAGCACACTGTCAGAATAATGTTTAGCCAGGTGTTAATCCCTGCCTGGAGGGCAGTGCTGGAATTCATTATTCATCCCACTGGGGGAGGTCCTGGTCCTGGACTGCTGCCAGGTCTGAAGCCAGCCTCCTGGCTTTAATGACGTGCCATTTGTGATGAATGCAGCTGAAGTCCATTTGAGGAATTCTCTTGTCAGGCAGCCAAGCTGACAGAGAAACGCAGAGCTAGGCATTCAGAGAGCACTGTTTCAGAAGGCAAGACTGCGCTCAGCATTAAGAGGGCATAAAGGGACAAAACTGGAGCCACAAAGGGATCACACCTTTTTTGTTTTTAATTTCCCTTTCTTCCCCCCTTCCCCCTGCTACAACCCTCCACCTCCCTTAAATACTGTACTGCCTTTGGGAAAACATTGACTCTGGACGAAACCTTGCTGGCACATTGCTACTCCTCAGCTGGCTAGGGTTCCCCCTTCCCCCCCCCAAGGGCAGGAGGTGAGACAATGATCAAGTCAAGTTGGTTCTATGTCAAGTTCAAGTATGCGGAGAAGGTAAGTCAATATGTTTTCTCTTCCAGCCTTTCCCAAGGGAGATGAGTGCGTGTATCCCCCTAGACCCCTTCTCTTGACAGGCAGTTCTGGCCACCAGCAGAGCTAATGCTACCTAGAAGTTTCACTGGTGAATGCATTTTCCCATGGCTTAATAATTCTCTGATGAAACCCAGCACAGTGCAGAATAGTCACTTGAAATCTGACATGTAACAGGCAGCTGGAACTATAGCATGGTACAAAGTAGAAGAAAAAATCTTGGACCTCATTCCTAAGAGAGTCTCTTTACAACTGCTGTTTTAAAGATGTACTTCTTTCCTCTTGAGTGGGGGATCTGGAGACAGAAGATGTCTTGTTCAGTAGAGCTGGTTATGAGTTGTGACCTGCTTCAGCACTGAAATCGGTGCTTTAATTTCCTGAATGGTGAAGCAAATGTTTAATTGTCCTTAATTCTTCAAGAGAAAAGATACCTTTATTGATCAAACAGGAAGAAAATGTATTTCAAGACTGTTTAACTACAGTATTTTGATACTTTGCAATGTAATTCAATTCCTAATGATTATTACTGACATAATGTGTTTCCCCCCTTGTGTCTCATCGATCTCTCTCTCAGCCTTGTCTGTGCCTGGCATCATTTAGCGTCTGATTGTGGGGGGTGTGGGACAGATGACGGGGTTTACATTGAAACATAATTGCACTGAACCAATCCCTTGTGGGTTTTTCCTACCCCAGGCTAAAGATAGTTTTCATTGCTGTTAGCCCTGAGACCCATTCAGACACAGTCTTGCTATACTTTTCAGCCCCGCAAAATGGTGAAGAGTCAAAAACAACTTTTTCAGAACCCCAGTCACCATCTCCCCTCCCTGGCCTTGACCATCCCTGACTAATTTTCAGATCTGTCTTTCAAAACAAGAGAGACAAACCCTTGTATGTTTCATGTGACTTGCATTTTCTATTCTGGATAGGATTCCCATGTTGATTTATTGTCTTATGTCTATGCCTTAGGTTATGCTGCACATACTGGAAGTGTGTACATTTCATTTAACAAGATTGTCTTCTCATTATTTCTGGCTGCAAATAGCATATTTAATTAAGTCACAGATTTAACTGTCTTGTTTTCTTTTTTCTTTTCATTTTGCACAGTATTACAAAGAAATCTTGAGTACAAGACCCACCTTATTAAATACCTATACACAATCTCACCTGTGTCTTCCCCACCAACAACTGTAGGACCATCAGAAGAAACATCATAAGCTAAAACACAGATTTATCTTAAAACTGAATACCACAGAACTTTGCATACTTAGTATATGAAAATCCTCCTGGAATTAAAAATCTAATGAAGTTGGCAGTCTTCCAGCCATCCAATTCTGAGTGACAATGGCTTTTTTTAAAATAATGACATGCATCAGCTTTTTTTTCACTTTGAATTTTTGGGATTTATTTAACTTTTTTAAAGGCTTCTTGTAATTCAGTTAGAGTTTAAAAAGTCCATCTGTGATTAAAGTCAGAGAACATTGCAGCTCTTCCATCACTTGAGCACAAGCTTACTTTTTGTTTTGTTTTTTTCTTTAGTTACATAATCTGTCATACCATTTCAGTCAGAGACAGATTTTTCTGAAAGCTACAACAAAGGAATTTTGAGTGTGGCTGGAAACCAGGAAATCCACCCCTTTTATTCAAAACAAAACAAAACTCCCCCTTCCCCACCCTCCTCAAAAAACCCATCTACTTATACCACTGTTTTTTCTGAAAGCTGCCCTTTCATTTTACTTTATGTATGGTGTAACAGCACTAGTCCTTTTCACTTAACATAATGCCTTTCAAGCTGGAAAACACTTGATGAAACTAAGGGCTTGTCTACGTGGGAGAGGTGTACCATTATTAACGTGAGTGATTTTAAACTGATTTAGTTAAACTGGTGCACTTCCCCACATAGGCATTTTTATTTAAGCCACTCCTAAACCAAAACAAGTGTCTCTGAACCAGTTTAATTATATTGATTTGAAAACTGAGTTGGGTTAAACTGTTGCAACTTTCCCATGTAGATAAGGCCTTAGGAGTTTAAATTAATCTAAGCAGAAATAAACCATTCTTAAATCAAAATAAGAGTGCCCACAGACTTTTATACTGGTTTAACTAAATGAGTTTTAAATCACACCTCTAGTTAAACTGCTGCATACCTAAGGTTAATTAAGCTTCACCCTGTTCATGTCAGTTCAATACGTTCATTATCCCCATTTCAAAGATAAATACATTAGGATAAAGACAGGTTGTGACCTTATCCTGATTCACTGCAATATCTTGATCAAGTTCCATTCCTCAGCTGGAATCTCTAGATTATGCTCGTCTTTCTGTGTGAAAAAGTTCCACTGACATTTTTATTGCCCAATTTATGTAACTGAAGTTGACACCCTTAACTCTAGCCAGATCAAGTAGCTTTGCAGCCTTTTTCCTGTCTATTCCTTATAGAACACTGCACATTTCAATGACTGAGGTTCCCTTTGTTTGCATACAGTGTTATAAATGTGATATTTCTGGTAGTATGTGCAATTATAAAATGTCCCTCCTGAACAGTCTCTGTCCGTTTTGCCCTCCTGCAGTATCTTTGTTTCACTGCTGTTAAGCATTGTATTGGTGAGGAACATCAGTCTTCCGAACGCCAGATCTTCAATGTCTACTCCTTAATTTTATTGGCTGTAGCTTCATTACTAGACAAGGGTCTGAATCAAAACTCTGGGCTCTCTTCAATTTTGAGAAAGTTGAGATCTGGGTCAGAGCCTTGCTTCTTGCACCCATCCGTGCTCATTGCCTTTCCTATGTTATGTTGATGTAAATAAGCCACTGTCTTCTACGTGAATTGCTCATCCAGTGTCATATCAGTGGCAAGGTCCATTGCCTTGCTGCAGTTTGCATTGCTCTCCACCCCCCACTGATGGTAGATTGAGTGAACGAATGAAATGGACCCCATTGCCACAGTTGGTGGCTGTGCCTTCCCCGTGGTCTGCTCTTTCCACTTAGAGCAGTTCAAGGGCTATTCCCCAAGGAGTACACAGTGTCCCAAAGGGATGAGAGAAGATGGGGGTTATGCTGCACTCCCCCATACCAGCCTGCTGTACCCAAGAAAGGGTTGTGCCAGCGGGGAGCTCAGAGAATCCTTTAACTTCTACTTGGACTGTGTCTAAATGATGGCATGGAATCTTGAATGCTGAGCTGTCTGAGTGTGTCTGCATGGCACCACGCGGTGGATTATGGGGGGTGTGGACTGCAGAGCACCGCAAAATGTTGTGCTGTAACTGCCCTGTGTGAGTGCTGCTGGTGCAAACTAAAAGATACCTAGTTGGCATTAGCACAATCCTGTTTGAGAGAGGACTCCGTTAAAGTCAACTAGGTTGTCTTTTAATTCACTCCAGCATTGTCCACGCAGGGCAGTAAAAGTGCAATGGCTTGCTGCTGTCTGCAGTTCATGCCCCCATAGTCTGCAGTGCAGTGCAGTGTAGGAAAGGCCTTAGAATAGGAGGAGACCACTTAAAGATCCTGGGTGAAAAAACAATGTAATTTGGCCTATTAGTTTGTTCAGTTCTTCTAAACAGTTGTTCCACATGGTTGGAGAAGTAATACAAAACCATTTCACAGTGGTATGTTGGTTTATTATTTTATTTCTTATAATAAAACAAAAATAAAATAAAAATGATCTGTCCAATTTCCTCTCCATACCATCAGCTAAATGTTCTCTTCTATGCTATACGAACAGGATTCTATAGGAACAGTAACAACGTTTTTCACCTTACAAAGGTTTAATGTAAAGTAATTTGAACATGAGGCTTGCTTATACTGTATACATGTTCCATCTGAATGCATTTACAGTGTAGTTAAAATTCTGTGGTATAATATGAATGATGATGATGCTAAGAAATCATTTTGACTTGGCAAAAATAGGGAGGCCATTGGAAGGTAATGACGTTCTGGAAGTTTTGAAAGGTATGCAATTAGGCAACAGACATAGGCACTCTGACCTAATCTGTTCCTGTCTGTGTCATGAAGGAGCTTGCAAATAATGATGGGGAAATTGAAGGGGTTTTGCTTTGTCCTTTAAAATCCCTATCCTCTTTATTAGGCTTATTGATCTTGCTGATCCCAGCCTCCAACTGAGGTAACATTCCCTGTTTCTAGCAGGGCTGCATGGAGAAAAGTGACATATTCCTAGCAGTAACATTAAATTAAAACACCCAGTGCCTATATGCAATGTGCATTCATCTCCTTTCCTAAAGTAAGACTCCTACTTCTGTGAAAGGCAGCTTACAGTTTTGACAGCTAAAATAAAAAGCCTTAAGGGCAAGCAGCCCCATGAATGCTCCAAGGGCTTCATTTCCAACGGAAAGATTTCAATTACAGTCATTTTCTTTGACTAAGTACAAAGAGGTAAATGGAACCCCTGTTTCAAATGTTAAACTCGCAGACTATATTATTACCAGTTGTACTTTGAAAGTAAAGGATGCAGCCAATCTAAATCAAAGCCCTGATTCCAAATGACTTTTTAAGAGTATGATGAGGTCTGCACCTAGTAATTCAGCCACTTGGTATTGAAGAGTACATAGTACATCAAATGTGACTTTCATTAGACTGTGTTGCTCTTCTGGCAGTCTGGATGCAGTAGACCTCCTTCTCGACTAGCAGTAAGAGTTGTATCTTGAAAGGCTGCAGCACAGCTGTAGCAGAATAAGAAAGATAGATGTAGCCTAATGTCTTGGGGATATGTGTAGAGATTTTAATGATGCATTCCCTCTGTTGTTTGTGTCGCCTTTCATAACAATAGTTGGAAGGAGACTTTCATATTTATGCACAGCATGGCACAAACTATCTTCCCCCATCACACTTTTGAGCTCAGTGTCTTCTCCTCCTGCTGGTAATGCAGAGGCCACATTTTCAAGAACTCAGTCCTCACATTTGGGACTAGGTTTTCTAAAGTGCTCAACTTTGACACAATGTCCAAAAGCGTTAAACCCCTCGATGTGCTGAGCTCATTTGAACATCTGGCCACTTACTTGGATGTCTCAGTGAGACCTGAGTTCACTTGAACATCCAATCTCAAATGGTGCTGAATTGTTTTGAAAACGTAGCCCATAGGACCTGATCCAAATCCTGATCCTGATCCCTCTGAAGTCAGTGGGAGCCTTTCTATTAAATTCAGTAACCTTTGGGATCAGGCTGCTATTTAGGCTTGTCGGGAACAAAAAGGACAGAGAATTAGTTAGCTTGGCTCCTTGTCCTAGACTGACTCCATTTCCTTGGAAGCTGAGTTTGGCTAGTGCTGCATCATCCTGTCTAGGAAATGTTGTCTCAGGAAATTAGGCATTCGCATTCAAATGTAAGTCTCTTTTGGAGGGCTGGTTAAATTAGGCCATATTTTCTCTTGCTTTTCCTTCCTTCCTATACACACAGGCTTTCTGCACAACCACATGTTGCTTGCTTAAGTTTTCCCATTAGATGAACAGATAATTTCTTGGGACTGATTTTACTCCCATTGACTATTGGGCCAGGCCCATAGTACTCAGTGGTTCGTTATACCATCCAGGTACCTGTTTTTATTCCCGTTTGGTTTAGTGCTGAAGATGCCGGCTGGGTGTTCACGTTAAGTTACTGTCACACTCCCAGCCTCTCTCTCTCTTGGAGAAGAACGCTGTTTCCTGGAAACAATTACTATTCTGATTCCAGTGATCTTTTCCAAAGAGGCAAGTACGGTAAAAATTAATTTCCAGGCATTATTTCCAGTTCTGCGTCAAATACAGCTAGAACCTGGATGATGTATTCATAATGTTATTCATATGACGCTCCCTGGCTTGCAGGAAATGATACAATAGAGAGCTGTGTTTTTCTAACTTAGGTTGAAAAGAGGGGACTGTGAATATGCAAGAGTAAGTCTGCTTCAGGGCAGTGTTGTCATTAACACAGCCAAGGATCTGACCCCAAATCTTTGGCCCTTGGTTCCAGGCTTTGTGTGTGGGTTTGTGAACAAAAGAAGAACTTGTATGCTACTGGGAATAGCCACTCAGAGGTAAAAGGGCAAGAAAAAAAATCCTCTTACATTTTTCTGATATAAATTTTTAATTGATTGTATTTGCTTCTGTCAAGCAACTTTTACAGTCCAATGCACAAAACATACAACCCAAGACAAAGAAACTTTGCACAATGAACTGCATGTAATAAGCTAGTAATGCATCCAATTATGTGTAAGGTTTTTTTAAAATTTTTTGTAGTATGTGCTACGAAGATGAATTTAAATGTGTATGTGGAGCAGTGTAGTCTTCATAAGGTAATTAGAATAATGTACAGTACTGCTTTCATAGCTACTTAGCTTTCCAATCTGGAGAAAACCTATGCAGAGCTTCATTGGAAATGGTCGCCTCTTCCAACAAGACAGAGAGGAATGCCTTTTTAAACACATGGTTAGACCCAGTCCTGTATCTGTAATGCTAGCACTATTGTATCAGTGCCTGGTATTGTTCCCCTATACACCTGTTGTGACAAAAGAGGTAAGGCATAGACTGAGTTATAATAATATTTTGCTGTTTAACTAGCACTCTGACATAGTGTTTACCCACACTGTAAACGTCACAGCACTCATCTGGTCTGGGTAGGTAATTAATACCTATTTTACATATGGCTAAATTGAAGAATATAGAGGCCTAGGTCTCAGTTAGTCAGTGGCAGAACTCAAGTGTCCTGACTCAGTCATGTAATATAACAACTAAGTAATACTCCTTTCTCTACCTCGCATCTCTCTGCAGTGAAATTGCTATTAACTTAACTAATATTTAGGCTGCATCTTCAGTTAAAAGCATTTGTGAACTGAAGTTCCTAACAATCACTTTTGGGTTTTGGCCGAATGCAGTGTATTTTTAAAGAAGGGAGGGAATTAGCAGGCGCACGGTTCTTGTGTGTTTTCTTTTAAAAGAGCGGTGTATGCAAGTCTCCTCTGTGCATGTCTCCAGTATACCGTGCCCTGTGAAGACTAGCCCAAGGTGAATTGATGCAATGATATGTTTGAGAAGTGTGTATGTTGGTTTCATCCTCTTGGGCACTGAATTGAGATAAGACCTTCTGTTGTGTGGAAGTAATTGTTATGTGGCTGATAGAGAAGGAACAAATTCTTAAGCGTGGCTATACATACACAGAGGAATTCTTTGGGGAGTCTGCTAGGGACAGAGCTTTTGACTTGTAACCCTGTGGTATACTTAGAATTGTAACCAATAACATGTTGGTACTAGATGGATTAATATTCAGGACACAGTAGATGTCAGCGGTGGGCTGGGGAAATGTCATACTCAATCTATTGACATGGAATGATTTGCTGTTCTGAAGCTAGACTCTGCAGTTCTGTAGACAAATTTTTAAAAAAGGCAGCTGGGGGCTTACTCTGATTTCCCCCTTCCCGCGGACTTCATCTGCCTAAGGGCTTGTTCTGCCCTTTAATTATTTAAGAACTGGGTTTTGTTTACAGTTAGTAATAAAACTGTTAAAAGATTAACGAGGACCTTGTGCCTCATTCTTCAGCAAATTAGAGCTTTGGAACAGTTCAACTACAAAATACAGATACTTGAAAACTGCAAAATAGAAGAGGAAAAAGTAGACCAGAATAGACATTCAAGCTACTGGATTTCTTTAAAAGCTGGTTTGTACTGTATCAAACATTTATAAAGGCTTTTACTAGAGGGCCTTTTGTATGAGGCATAGCATTGAGTGTGTTAAAATAAGGTGTCCTTGCTAAAAAGAGGCAACCACATCAGGAATATGGGGGAAGGTATTGGAGACTGAAAGTGAAATTATACAAGTCTGGGAGCCATGGTGAGAGGATGGCTTACAAATTGAGGGGGAGCATGTTACCCTTATTTCACCCCCCACTTCAGCAGTTGTTCCTCTGTTAAAACTAACCCTAGCTTTGCATACATGGATCTTTAAAGAAATAACTGATCAGGATCCATGCACAAGAGCTTGCATTATTATTATTTGTTAAATTCAAATCTCCGGAAGAGAGAGCCGGTCAAACCCGCGAGGCTGTTTCGGTGTCCTTGTCAACGCTGGCTTAAAGCTATACAGGCGCACATTTGGAACTCCTCTGTCTGAAAGACTAGCCCTTTCCCAGGAGGGTATAGCTGTGCTTGAGATCTGTCTGGAGCTTGCGCCTTAAAAGCTACAGAGTGCTGCCGGCCGTGCATTCCCAGGGGTTTTCTTCAGCTGTGGGATTTGCTCTTGTCCTTGGTGCATCAGAGTCTGGATTTTTGCCCTTCCAGGCATGCTGCAAAGCCCATCTTGATCTTCAGAATAACACTTGTAAACGGGTCAAAGGTCCACAAGATTACATGACGACTTAGGTGATGTTGCTTTGTGTGAGAACTTCCGTAAGTTGTAGAATTTGTAACTGGAGAAATCACCAAGCTCAAGTGCTGTACTGCAAAATTTAGATGTTCAATTGATTTGTATTTGTTTTGCACTTTGGGAGGTTCCTAGAGATCTGTGTATAGGGACTAAGGGAATGAAATTAATGAATAAAAAAAATCAGCTGAGTTGCTTGTCTCTTCTGTCACACAGGCCACATTTTGTTGATTTCCAGCGCACCTCTAGCAGTGCACATCCTTTTGCCAGAAATAAGGGGAAATCCTGACCTGCAGTTTTGAGTATGGGTAAAAGATGTGGTGGACATTCCTGTGCAATCTGTAGGGCAGGATATCTCCATAGTGTTCAAGGGAGTGCAAGGTCCCTTGTCCCGGTACCCATGCAGGTAGCGTGTAGCAACGGCCATCAGTATTTTGGGTATACTGCGTGCTTTTCGAAGGAGCCATCCACTGCACTTGTCTTTCTTTTTCTCTTCATTTTTCTTTTCAGAGCTGCTATCTTGGGTTGTGGCAGCCCATTCTCAATCATTCTGCCATACATGAGAACTGTTGTGGCTGACTGCCCTTAATATGTCTCTCGTATTTTGAGGTCCTTGGAAAAAGACTCTCCATAAGCACAAAGTATTATTATTTCTTAACTATTGAGTGTAGCACTATATTGCTAGCACTCACTCAACTCTTCTCTTGCAAGGAGCCACAGAAAATCTGCCTTTTATGTGAATTACTGCATTATTGGTGTCCTTAGCTCCCTCAAAGCCAGCTTATATTAGCATCTAAATGAACTGAAAGTGAATCTTTTAAAGGGTCCTGGCAGCTGATGAGGGTTTAACTTTTTACTTATTAAAGAGTCATTTTATTCCTTTGTGGAAAAGCTGTGAAAGATAACATGGTAACACATCTGGTTCAAAGGTCTGCATGGAGATCCTAATCTGTTAAGGAGAAGGGGATAGAATTTCATTGCCTGTACTACAAACTCAAGTCCAAACTTGTTCCTCTGTTAGACATGCATGTATAAATAGAAAAGGAAAGTAGAGGAAGCTAAGAGAGATTAATCTGTACTTTGCTTCTGAATCTCAGTGCCATGGCTGCCAAAGCTCTGGTCTGGTGGTGACTTGTATCACTGGAGGACATCGGTGGGGAAATGCTGAAAGTCATGTAGTTCATCACTTTTCATTCTTGCAATCCCCCTTTTTCATATGGCATAAAATTATTAATTTTTCTTGTGGTTTTAACTCATATTAATGTTAAAATTACACTGTGAGACGAATGCATAATCAGTGACACTAGTGATGTTTTAAAAGGGAGAAGCAAAACGAAGACTGTAGCACTATTTTCACTGGGTTGGAGGGGCTTTTCTTTTCTCCTGTTGCTGAGTTTTCTTTTCTCTGATTCATGCAGATGACTGAAAAATAGGGCTGAATACAGACTGATTGCATGGCACTTGAGCAGGTCTGACATCCTGTCCAGTTGAGGGCACCACCTATTCTGTAGGAGAGTAAACAAACCCAAATTCTGTATTACTGTATAGCTTGATGTAGACAGCAATTATAGCTTCCCGTGTTTTACATGTTACAAATGTTAAACAATTTCCCTATTTGGTCTTGCATAATTGGTATTCATATGTCCAAAGTTCTTCAGATGTCACTGATTTTTTAACATATTTTCTGTGATTGACAGTAGTCTGATCTCCTTTAAAAGTTTAGGATCTGTTCCATCTGGCCCTGGAGACTTGGCAGCTTGCACAGTTACCAATAGCAGATTTTCCCTGAGCACTGGTGCAGAGAAGTCAATTCATGGATAAAAAGATTAAAATCCCTAAATCAGAAAAGCTGGAAAAATATAACAATTGTGACTCTGCCAGGGAGACATTCCTTGTTGGATTAAAAATCTTATGACAAGCTGAAAGAGAGAGATTTGGCATTGTAATTCAATTCTCTTGTCAATCAGGGAAAGTTAAAGCTGAAATCGTGTTAGAATACATTAGCCGTTCATGGACAGGGATGGAAATTCTGCTTTTTAAGACAATTTTGTGCTAGTTTCCAGACTCTCTCTCACAATTTTTATTGCATCTGTAAATAAAAATTCCCTTGTTTGGCATAAGTGGCAGGAAGTTGATCATGCAATGAATCCAAAATAATTCATTTCTTTGTGTGCCTGTGGATGTATCTCATAAAATAGGTGTATTGCATGCGAATGGTTTGACCTTTGGAAATTAGAATTGGAAAGTCAGAGCCGAGAAGGAGCTGTGGCTAGCAACACTGTAGAGCATCAATTAGATATGTTAGGGACCTATGCCTTTCTCACGCTGAGAATTTCCACCTTTTTATCAAAGAGGTTGACAATATTTGGGTGGATCCATAGACATTACAATCTACATTCCTTTAGATTATTGATTCTGCACGTAGTCAGAAAATGAGTTAGAATAAAGGGTTTTCCATTGCAAAGTTGTTTTTCTATAAATCACATGCTCATCTTGCCACAGATGATTGACTGATGCTACAATCTAACATGGCAGCGTTCAAAATCATTAGCAAACTTTAAACATGAGTTGTGTGGGTTTGTGAAGTGCATTTACCTTTTTGAAAAGGCATGTAATGGTTGGTTAAAATAATAAAAGTGGAATATTAGAGCTCTGATGTCAAGCTCTGTGGCATTATAGGAAGGGTTTTCCATACATACGGGGTGCTAGTCTACAGGCTGATACATTTTACAAGAAAGATTAAAGGATTGGAAAATATGTCTTATAGTGTGAGACTAAAGGAGCTCAATCTATTTGACTTATCAAAGAGATGGTTAAAGGGTAACTTGACCACAGTCTATACATATACTTTCATGGGGACCAGAAATTTGATGATAAAGGGCTAGTCAGTCTAACAGACAAATATACAGTAAGATCCAGTATCTGAAAGCTGAAGCTAGACATACTGGGACTGAAAATTTTTAACAGGGAGGGTCATTAACCATTGGAACCATTTACCCAGGGCTGTGGTGGATTTTACTTCACTGCAAACTTTAAAGCTAAGATTGGACTTTTTTTAAACAGATATGCTCTAGTTCAAACTGGAATTAAATCAGGGAAGTTCTATGGCCTGTGTTGTACTGGAAGTCAGACCAGAAGGGACAACGGTGATCATCTTGCCTTAGAATCTGAGTCTGTGAATTTAAGAACAGGATGCAGAGATGCAGAATGGTCTGGTAGTTAGGACATTAGCCTGGGACTTGAGAGACCTAGGTTCAGTGTGCCCCATGCCACAGGCATGCAAATCACTTAAGGTGACATTTTCAAAACAGATGACGTGAATGAGGCACCCAACCTGCTGAGGTGCTTTTGTGAATCCCTCTAGGTTCCTCTCTGCATCTTCAGGTACCTTTACTACCTTTTGAAAATCTGGCCCTTAGTCTTTCTGTGCCTCGGTTCCCCAGCTATAAAAGGGGGATAATAGCACTCTTCTACCTTGCCAGGTGTCTCGCAGGAAGCCTGTGGCAGAGCCAGGAACTGAACCCAGACGTTCTGAGTCACAAAGCAGTATCTTAGCTATAAGGCCATGCTTTCTGTCAGGGATCTGGTTATTGAGGTTCACTCCGATCTCAACATGTTTACCTAAAATTAATAAATTAAGCCTCCCCACCCTCATAACCACCTACTGTATTCCCCCCCCCCCCCCCCAAAATAAATGGGTCCTTGGATGTGCAGAGCAGTCAAATGACTTGCCTGAGGCCACACAATGAACTAGTGGCAGAATAAAGAATGGGAATCCAGGAGTTCTGACCCCTGGTCTCTTTGTTTAACAACTAGATCATACCATAAAACCTTCCCTTCCTCACTTTTTAGCATTTTAGGTAGAATAAAGTCAGAAAATCCTTAGCAGCATCACAGTTTATTATATTAGCACAAATTACTGCACAAACCACCTGGTCGTCTTTGCACCCGTAAGAGGAGTAGTGACTGTACAAAGAATTGAGGTGACATACTTGCTAAATGCAGCATGTGCTTGTAGTTATGTCATTAACATCTCTCAGTTCCAAAAATCATAAACAGAGTCCATATATTTGCAAACATTTCTGGCCAAATAGGAGCGTTCTTTGTATGGAATGTATTCAGTAATCAGTACTTAATTGGGAAGAATCCCTACAGAGCTGCCGAATGGTTTTTTTTATAGTGGCTGTGATCAACATATCTGAAGGTTTTTGTGTGTGTGTTTGTGTTCTATACTATTGGTTGATCTAAACATTATGAAAAACAGATTCTGTTATTTGTATCTTCCTGATTTCAACATACAGTCTAGTCTGTTTTCATAACTAAGTGAATGAACAGTGTAGAAGAATATGAGCAAATCAGGGGGCTCTTGCTCATAAGTAACCTGGCTCACATAGCCAACCCCAGTTAAAAGTCCACGTGTTTCACCCTGGCCATTTTGACAGGTGCTCACATTGCTTTATGTTGCAAGAGCTATCCAGACTGGATGACAGGATGTCAACCTGTGTGTTTCATGGAGACTTTCCAAATTCTTTTTTTCTCCTGTAGTAAATGGAGAATTCTCTACCACTCCGAGTCTTCATTAAACTTGTTCAAGGCTTAACTGGAATAGAAATTGTGGACCAGAGGCCAGATTTACAAAGGTATTTGGGCACTTAAAGCTGCAGATGTGTGCCTATCAGGTTTTACAAAAGCACCTAAACCAATTAGGAACCTAACTCTCTTTAACATCAGTGGGAATTAGACAGCTAACCTCCTTTAGGCACTGTTGTAAATCTCGATAGACACCTATCTGCGGCTTTAAGCGCCTAAATATCTTTGTAAATCTGGCCCCAGATCCTAAAACCTTGTACATCAGCGTAACTCCATTGATGGCAATGGAGCTCTGCCAATGTACTCCAGATAAGGATCTGGTCCTGTGCTCATCTACCAAAATAGAAGCAGATGAGGTGCTAAAAGCATGGAGTCTGGATCTCATTTTTACTAAAACCATTTTATGCTGTTGTAGCGATGTAAAAATGCCTCCCGAGTGGGTGCATGTGTAACTTGCATCCGTTTCAAAGCACCTTTACACTACCAAGGTGGTGTAAAATGTCCTTTGAGTAAATGAAAATCGGACCCTTAGCTTTCACATCTGATGTTGAGACAGGCTTTAGGATTAGCAGCCAAATTAGTTCATTTTGTAGAATGCGGAAATCTTTAATCTATGAATATCTGGGGGGGGGGGAGAGACACAGATATGTTCGGATTTTCTTTTCTTTTTTTTCCTTCTTTCAATTCAGAAATTCAGTGATCGTTTTAAACTTTAAAAAAAAAATCAACACACACACAATATCTGCTGCAGCTATAATGGCTTTCTTTTTATATCCGACCCAAATGTTGGTCTGAAGAAAAGTAACAGGAGTTTAGGACAAGAAAAATCAGGGGAATATCAGGAAATATAGCAGCATGATGATAGTAACATAAGCATCTTCAGAAACAGGTCAGACTTCTTCACAAGCTATTTCTTTAGGGTGTTTTCTCAGATATTATGGCTATGAGCCCTTCGGTGCTTGTTCTGTCTGGCATGATAGAGTATTGTAATTACTTTCCCCATTAGATTGCAAGTATTTCAAGTGCGAGATGCGCTGGGCCACCTTCAAAAGTGACTTAAACAGCAGTGTCAGTGTCTTGAAGAACAGGTGTCAATGGTGGATTCACCTAACAGAATGTGCAACAGGAACAACTAGAACACCCTTTCTGGATGCTTGGCATGCGAGGTTGACTTACTGTGCATACTAAATGCGAGGGCCTGATCCAACTTCCATTGAAGCTATCAAGACTTTTCAGTGGTAGCTGAATCCAGGCTTGAATGTCAGAATGGAAGTGACAGTGCTCAACCATTTACAACACCTTTAACTCACTCCACCATCTGAATCTTTCCTTCATTTGCCCTGGGACTTCTATGGGTGTTGTACTACTTACATCACATATGAATGTGACCAATGATTTGTTTGTTGTGCCCTCCTTTAACCATGACACAGACAGTTTTAGCATAATATAAATAGAAAAATTGGAAAGCTGAAGAATAGTGTGTAGACAGAATCTTTGAGAAATAATACTGTCTTACATCTGAGGGTCAGGATTTCACCCCAGGATCCTTAATTGCTTGTTGGGTCTAACTCAATTTGCATGTCTAGAGAGGCAAACCCTCCTGTCAAAAAATACAGTGGATCTCGCCCTTCCCCATCATTTTAGCAAGGACACTAATAAATAGCCTGAAGCACAAGAACCACTTCTCTTGGAAGAATTGAGAGCATTGGGTAAAAACATTTCCACAGCTGAGCCCTGTCATTAGGGAGTGTGTGGTAGGATTTGACCCTGCCAAGTATGGTTAATTACAGGTGGGGTGAAAGTGGTTTAAGTGAGGTCAACTAGGTTACCCTGGTGTGAGTTTGATGAGTGGATTTTAATATTGGAAAATGACATTAAATTAAATGGAGATCAGCTTGGTATTCTGAGAACTGAATGTCAGCTCTGATGAATCAGAGGCCCTGTCTTTTCTTTCCCAGAGGACTTTTGCCATTCAATTGAAAGCTGTTTTGTGGGTTTTTTTAAACAATCCCAGAGGATAAATGTTACTCTTACAATATTGCTGTGCTACTTCTTGTTGTCCAAGTGTGCTGAGACTACCAGCACAAAAGCTGATTGACAGTATTGCTTCCAGCTTTGTGTAAAGAGGAAATGACCTTAAACACTGTGTGGTTGTGGTTATTTTTTTACTGTAAGAAAATCTTTATTTTTTTAAACTGACCTCATGCTTTTGGAGACCTGACTTTATTCTCATATATCTTTTCAGAGGGCTTAACCCCTTCTTGCCCTGAGGGATGATTAAATTGGCTTTGAAATCAGTTCATCTTAATTTTTTTTAGAAATAAGGACACCAAGAGTGGTGACCTTTGGAGGCTGCCTGTAGAAAAGGGAGCTCTCTTCCTCTGATCCTCCAGTAATTAGCTTTATTTTTGGAGTCTCCTTGCATAAGTTGTTCGTGTGTCTCAGGTGGCTGCAGAAATGTGTGATGATCCAATGATTATGCTTTGTAGATTGGTTAGATGTTGCGTGTGAATGCCCAATACACTGGCTGGGTTTTCTCAATGCACTAAGCATTTGCTAAGCAGTACTCATACCCCAGAAGGTGGCTATTATCACCCTATATGGTAAATCCCATCTGAGAAAGAGCAGAGCCTGATGCAGTAATTGCTTCCCTGAAAAAGGAGAGAATCTAAAAGTTGCTGTCTTGAGGCAAAATCCTCTTTGGCCTCTATACTAAAGTGGTGAAGAAAGGACAATATTGTTGCTGCATGGGCCAGGTAGGCATACATGCTGGCCCTGCTCCTCATGCAGTCATGAATGCTGAGTGCTGGGCCAGTGCGAGAGCAGAGATGAAAAATAAAAGGAGTGAAGTGACTCACAAAGTAATGTAGTGCATGTGCACACAATATGATCAGCTCCATTTATTCAGAACGAACACAAATAAGGGAATGGTCTGGATCAGAGCAACTCGTAGTGAAATAAGAGGTTTTTTTTGCTTCCGAGCCATATGTTGAAATCCAATTCAAGTTGGTAGTGAACTAAAGTTGATCCTTTGAGATGGCAGTTCACTTGGATATGTGAAATGGGTTGATACTCCTTCTAATCTGTTTCTAATGCATTCATTTTCATGGTACCTGAGCTCCTGAATTAGTGGGCTTTAGCTAGTTTCTAGGGGGCTGGATGGAACTATTATAACTGGCATTTATTAGACAATCTGACAGGAGAAAAAGCTCAAACTGTCCTCTCGCCATTAGGGAAGGTCCCTGAGGCATACTGATGGGGTTGAGGGGACGCTTTTGCTGCCTATGTTGGTACTTGCTCTCCAAATAGTGCCCAAAAGGAATTCACAACACGGGGCTGTCAGTCTGGCACTTCATGACCGCCACGATTTAAACAAAGCAATAAAAGGGTAAAGACACCATTGTGTTTTTTGTGGATATGAAGTGTTTTCCTTCAGTATGGCCAGAAGTAGGTAATCTTTTTGTTTTTGCTTTTAATTACCATGAGTTTTGTGGTTTTGGATGTTAGGATAAGGAAATAATCTGGTTTTGGCACAAGATAATACACTGTGTCTGAAAACCTTTGTTTCCAATCAGGATAGGGGACTAACCCTTTATCGGCAGCAGGTTAATCATCCTGGCCTTGACGTTAATTGATGGAAGTGCTATGACACGAGACAGCTACGCAGATCCACTTCACTCGTATATTTCTCGCTATTCAAATTCAACATTATTAAGGATTTGAAGTCAAACAACTCCAGTCAGTGAGCAAAACAGCCCTGTTCTAAATGGAACATAGGAATTGCCAGACTGAACGAGACCCAAAGTCTAACTAGACCAGCGTCCTGTCACAGACAGGGACCATTAATAGTTGCTTCTGAGAGAGGTGCAAGAACCCCACATTAAGCAGATGTGAGATAATTTGCCCTCCACATAGGCCTCATCCTTGTCTGTAGCATTTAAAGATTGGCTTAAACCCCGAAGCATAAGGTTCAGTTTGGAGTTCACTTTGGATTTTGCCCAAAATTGACCAAGTAGGCTTGATTATGTTCTGTGTAAATCAGGAGCGACTTTACTGAAACATTGGAATTACACCATCATAAAACTGGCATGAGATCACGCTCTGGCCTTGTGTGTGTGTTTGCCCTAAAAAAGAAAGATTAGGATATTACTGATCCCAGCACTTCAGTGCATGTGCTTTTATATGCATTTAGAGGATCATTTGAATGCCTTAGTTATGATAGCCAGCCATGGAGATTCTGTATAACAGCTCTTGAAAAGATCTATTTTTCTGACTGGTTCAACAGGATAAATGACATGTCTAAATGTGGTTATGAAAGTAGGCTGCAGTCATGTTGCCCTTCAAAATCATTCCTGCTCCTTCCATTTATCTAAACACATCAAGTGTAATTTCTTGTATACAAATCGTGTGGTCCCCTGGTTTTCTAAATAAACTGGGGCCGTCACTGCCAGCAGCTAATCTTGCTCTATTGCAGTAATTAAATGCTAGCAGTTACAGGTTTAGGAAAGTACAGGAATAACTGCTTCCAAAAATACCGTATTTTTGGAGGATCTGTTTTGATTAGTCGCTATGATTTGTTTACAGCACTCTCTGGAAAACTAGAGCATTTTGGGTGGATCGGAGCAGGTAATGACTATATTCTCATGGGGTCAGAACGACATGTAATGTGAAACAGACTACACTGTGTCTCTCATTTACTTGTACACCAGTCTGTATATTTCCCTTGTCTCTCTCTTTCTCTCTCAACCCCTTAAAAATGTTTGATCTGAATCAGCTTAGGTTTTTTTTTCCTCCTTCTTCTTTGTTCGATGTTTAAGCCCTGTAAAAATCCATTAGAAAAGATGCATTGTTTGATGGTTCTCGATAGCATCAGCTGGCGGTGTATCTTTCATGTTGCACAGTGGCTTCCATTACTCCCTAGTGGCAGGGCGCTTGGATTGTTCCCATAATTTTGGTGGCTTCTGACCCACAATACTCCTGAACTGGACCCGGAGCTTCAATAAGCCCTCTGTTGTTGGAATTCCAAATATTGGTATACCTATCAGAATCTGGCACTGTCTCAGGCCTGTGGGCGTCCTTTAGATTCATCATTGATAGATCACATGCCTTTTACTCTTGAGAGGAAACAAGCACTTTTTTGTTTAAGTTAACTAATGTTTGGCAAGGAAATATAGCAGTAATTATACACCCAGCCTGCCCCCACCCCCTGGCAGTTTTATAGAAGCAACAAGTTGCTGGAACTGAAATAAATGTCATGAATGAATAATAATTTCTTTCATTTACACTATAATTAAACTTGTTGAATACAGACTTGATGCTTTACTGAACACTGTTTCATTTGACTGGTGGATATGGGCTTTTGTTGAATTCAAGGATGAGAGGAAAAAAAGAAATTAAATATCTACTGTGACTAAGGGAGAACTTTGTTACGGACACTTAACACATTCCTTGCTTTTTCAAAGTTTGTTTATGTAAGGACAAACTTTTCAGACTCAGGTGCTTAAAGTTAAACCCCTGGGTCCTTACCTAAGCACCTAATGGCCTAATTTGCAGGGGTCTCATAGTTTGTGTCCATTGCAACTCTGAAAATCAGGAAATGTATTGATGTTCCTACAGAGGGATTTAGGTACTTAACTTCAAGGCTTCAAGTGCATTCCCTTAATTTTTTCCTCATTATCTTTATGTTCTTCCTCATCATTGGTGTCTTGTGGTATAACTGGGATTAGGCTTTCAGTCATGTTTCCTGCCTTGCATTAAACTGTTTGGTGTAAATATATACTCTAGCCAGAGGGGCTGTTTTACTGGACTGAACATCAGATTGGAAATTGCAATACTCTGAACCATAGGTACTGATCCTGGCAAGGCTGACTCAGCCTTCCTTCATTCCAAATAAAATACATTGAGATTATTTTTAGGCAGCAAATAGAAAGACATGGTATCTGTCCTGGTGAATTTAAATTCTATTAGGTAAGGAGGGGAGAATGGGAAGGGGTGGGTATGAGAAGGTGACATGAGGTAATTGTTCTGACTCTTGACCTTGGCATAGTCACTCAGATTAGGTCAGGCTGTTGGTTCATTTGCAAATCACTTCCGTCCCTCCCACTTCTTCTAAAGTTGTGTGTTCTTATCTTTGAGACAGAGATGCCTGGATTCCAAGGCCGGAAGGGACCACTGTGGTCATCTAGTCTGACCTCCTGTAGTACACAGGCCAGAGGACTTCCTCAAAGTCACTCTTAGGCGGTGTAGAAAAAACAGCCCATCTTGATTTAAAAATTCTCAGTGATGGAGAATCCACCACAACCCTTGGCAAATTGTCACAGTGGTTAATTACTCTCACTGTAAAATTATTAGGTATTTGTTCCCTGTGGGGTTACTTGTGATCAAGTCACCCCTTAACCTTCTCTTTGTTAAGCTAAATAGTTTGAGCTCCTGGAGTCTGTTACTACAAGGCATGTTTTCTAATCCTTTAATGACCTGACAGAGTCCTTATCTGCTCTGGACATTCAAGATATAGATACTCTGTGGGTTTTGTTCCCACCTCCTTGTTAAAATTGTTCCTGGGCCTGTATGATTATGGAGTGCTGATGTGGATTAGTCATTGCCTGAAGTACTTGTCTCCAGAGGTGGCTGCATTTTACCTAATCTGCCAGTTGACTCCCTTCTGTCTAAACTGTTGCTTGCAAAGTGCTTTGAAATCCTTAGAGATAAGGCAGGAGTTTTGCCTTTGATTGAAATAGTTCCAAGGTCGCCTTCAGAGTATTTATGTAAAATGAATCCGTTACTTAGCGGATGAAACCCAAGGAATCATCTTGCTGACTGTTCCCCAATATCTTTTAGACAGACTGTGTGTGTCGAGGATTGGTCACGGTGAACAGCAGTTGGTTATGTCTGAAAGGAGTGTGTGGTAGTGGAGGAGAGGGAAGAGTGAAAAATTATTTCACAGGCCCACCCAGGCTGGTTGCACTATTAGCGGTGCAAAAACCATGGTCCTCAAAGAGCAATAGGTGTTGCATGTGAATGCAATGACCTTTTCAGCCATTGTGCTTGCCAAGTCACTGTTTTAAGCTTGCAAGCCCTCCGGATGTAATTAGATGAGTATGCAGCAGACATTTGTAGGTACGTGCACACAGCTAACTGAGATTTCATTACAGGAGCTCCCAGCAGTCAGAACATTGTATAGGAGAAATTGTTATTCATTTAGGGAGATGACTGGTAGGTTATGCATGTGTATCTGAGTCATGAGGCATTCGTTAACCAAAAGATCAGAGTCACACAAATCTCTTGGGAATCTTTGCAGAACACTCTTCTTAGAAGCTACAAGATGTATTTTATTTGTCAGAAGCCCAAAGATTTTTTTTTTTCTTTTTTGTTCTCTTGGGGCTGACATTTACAAATGTGTGTTAGTAACTTTCTTTTCTAAATTAGCAGAGGAATGAGAAGCACTCGGGGGATATGTCTTCACTGATGGCGGCCAATTCGCCGCCCTCAGATGGATTTATCTGGGTCAACTGAGTGGAAGTGAAGACCTGCTCAGTCGATCCGGAAGTCAGTTTAATAAAACCATCTTCCAGAAAAGCGTAGCGCTGCATCAATGGCTACGCGTTTCCTATCAGCGCAGCGTACTTTAGAATGGTGCGCAGAAAGGAATTTAGGAAGACTCTGTAAGTTACGCAAGCTACTCTGCTGCCTAATTTGCCTGTCATTGTAAACCAGGCCTGGGTGTTTTGTTTATAGCTGTGCTATGTTCAGGCTGCATGTCTGAAGCCAAAGGTGACAGCTTGAGATTTCTGAGCCTAATTGGTATACAAAAAAAAAAAAAAAAATCCTCTGGAAAATGAGTTATTTCTAATTATCTGTAGATTTGGCTTTATTTCAGGGAGACAAATAGATCTGCTTGGCAACTGCATTACAATAATTTAAGACGACAGATTTTTTAAAAGCTTGTCATTATTAAAATGGTCTTGAGTCTATGATTACATAATTACAACTATGGCCCTAATCGATAGCTTTTAAAAATAGGTAGGAGTTTTTAATTAAAATTGTGTCATCCATTCTGTACAGATGTGTTATGTATCACTTTGGATAATGGAAACCTTAGTTGTTAGTTGCCATAAACTAATGCAAAGTGTACCATGATAGGACATTATCACAATTAAGGCCCAGAGAGATCAGTGCTAAAATATTTCTTAATGGCCAGTTCATGAGATGAGAGAAAATAATGTGCAAAGCAGCTAATTGTCCATATCTGAATTGATCTGTGAGGACAAAAGACGCGTTTCTCACATTTGTCATGATCAGGTCAGAGAATGAACCTAAAGAGTCAAATACTGTACACACATGGATTCCTCCACTGATGTCAAGGGCACTCAAATGTCAGAGGGCAGAATTTGGCTTAAAATTGTCTAATTCTTCATTAACCGTTCCAAATCACTCTAATTGACCCCAGACTGCAATAATCCCAAGGGGCTGAAAACATAGCTAAAGACTGATACAATTCAGGTTGGCCCAGCCACACGTCTTCTCCTGCTACGACAGTCGTGGGAATAGGGGGAGGATGTTTTTTAAGAGCCCATATGTCAGCTGTATGCCACTGGAAGGCCACCAGAGTGAGATTTCCCAGGATGTCTAACCAGGATTGAGGGCCAGATTGTACCAGTGATGCAGCACAAACAGCCACATAATACTCAAGAATCTGTGTTTAGCAGATTTGTGATACATGCCCTCAAACATAGATTCAAATATTCAGTGTATGAATTTTGTAATGGTTAGGAGGGTAGTGATTGTCTATTACATGTCGCAGCATGGAAATGACGTGTACTTAGTATGTGCTATCTTAATTTGGTTTGTTATCTATTACCAAGGTGCACTGGGCAAAAAGAAACTGCTCCATTCTTATAATGCACGAAATATATAAGAAGAATTTTATATGTCCTTATCTTAATCTGGTTTCACCATTAATTGCATTAGCATTTGTTTCCTTCTATTTTTGAACTTAATCTATTGCTCTGATTAAAGAGGTATGGTCGGAATTCTATCTCCTCTACTGAGAGCTAGTCCTAATTAAAGCAAAAAATGACCGTAAGATGAAGTGTGGATATTGGTGCTACATTCACCTCAAATTATTTCTGTACTCTTTATCCTGTTTTGCACAAATAACTGCACGCCATAGATTGTCTTTCTGAAAACGAATAGGTGAATGATTAGAGGAATATACTGTAACCACTTCTATTTGCACATAGATTTACTAATGAGTGAAATTCATCCCTCTGCTGAGGGCCATGCAGCTCTTAAATGTATTATAAGGATGTAGCAGCTTTCTTTAGCAAGTGCACCTGAGTAATGATATCGAACTACATTAGGGTATTGCACATTAAATACACACATGGTTTCCTGAAACAATATCTTGTGTCACATAACATACAGTCACCGTACTCCTAACCTTTACAAAAGGCATACACTGAATCTTAGACTCTATCTTTTATGACATGCAGTGTAACTCTGCTAAATGCCTGGGAGCAGCATGGCGTGTCCTTTTTGTGTCAGTGCAGTCTGTTCCAAAACCAGGTTCAGGATCCCAGGAGAGATCATCCAACTGCCAGATTTGGTCTTTGGGGTGGGCAGACCACACCCTGGAAGGTAAGTGTTTAATAAAGCTGGTGCTGGCCCTCCTTTTGTCAGAGGTGAAATTGACTCAGCCTCCCTGTTTGGATGAGATCTAGTATCTGCATGGATGCAGGATTCAGTTCTCCTCTCACCCACACTGATGTTATCTCTGTTCCCCCTGAATTGTAGCCATCTAAAGGCCCAATCCAATGCCCTCTGAAGTCAAATGAAAGTCAGCGGGCATTGGATTAGACTGTAAATGAGAGGAGAAGTGGGCATGCAGTATTAAAAGAAGTGCTGTCGTAGCTGGGAAAGTATTCAGGCGGTCCCCAAAGGTAAGATTTCTTTTAAGCAAAGTGTTCATTTCTTATTAGTGAAGTTGTTATTGGCAAGAAGATATTCTAATTGAATTACACCTAATTAAAATAATTATGTTTTCTAAGTAATCTGATCTGCAGAGACCATGAGGAGAATTAAGGACACCTAGTACATTCTCTGTAAGCGGCTTTGCTTGATGATGCTTAAAACATGTTTTACGATCCACCTGAGCACATTTTCTCTACACATGGGACTGCAGATGTAGTAAAGAGAGCTTTCTGAACCTCATTTCATGTTCCCCAAACTAATTAGTACTACGTGAAAGATGGGCTGGTGGGTAAGGCACTGGGTATTGACTAAGGAGGACTGGGTTCAAATCCCAGCTCTGCTACAGACTTTGTGTGTGATCCTGAGCAAAATACTTAATCGGTTTGGGCCAGTGGCCCAACAGTTGTCAATTTTTTTTGTAGGCCTCAGAGAAAAGGAGATTTTAATTTGAAGGAGGAAAATGAAGTACCTTTGCAGATATTTACTGGGAGCATCCCCCAAGTGACTGGGACAGCAATGGTAAAAGCATGAAGATGTTTTTTTAAAATGTCCGTTTGACCAATCAGAAGCCAGAGTTGACTTTTCCAAAGTGAGTGAGACTAATAGGATGTGTATTGGCTGTGAAGAGCCTCGAAAGTGAAGACAAGTAGCTTATGTTTGATTTATAGCATTTTGTCAGCAAAAGTTTTTGCTCCTTTGTTGGGTTTTTTTGCCCTGCAATGGCAGTTGATGTTTGGGGACTCAGACATTCTTGAGAGCAAGAACGGGTTTATTTGGATTTGAGTGGCCTTTTAGGGTAATTTGATGTCATGTTGGGACTTCTTGTTAGTTCTGTGTTAGTGGAGGCTTTTTAGCCCTGGATGCATGCTTGTTTATTTGTTGTTAGTTTTACATGATTTGTTTTGATTTATGTATAAGGTCCTACCAATTTCATGGCTGTGAAAAACATGTCACGGCCCATGAAATAAGCCCTTCCCTGTGAAATCTGATCTCCCGGTGCTGCTGGGAGTGCCCCATCTGGGGGCTCCTAGCTGCTAATCCCAGCTGTGTTGGAGAGGGACAAGACTTGTTCTTCCCCTGCATGGCCACTCTGGGGATGGAGATTAGACACGCTTCTGGGTACCTCCACGTGCTGCATGAAACTCCAGCCCTGGAGCTTCCTGCAGCCAGAGGAGTTTTTTTGGAGGTGGGGATGGGTCTGATCTTCCCTGTGTTTGCAGGGAGCACCCCAGATGGAGGTTCCTAGCTGCTAGTCCCAGCCAATGATGGATTAACACACAGGTCCCACCCAATTTTGGGGCCCCCTGGAAAAATGTGTGCCCTGAGTCCTGCCTGGAGCTGCGGAGGTGGGTGCCCCAAGCCCTTTTGGGTTGGGAGCCCCTCCGCCCCCTATTACAACACCATGAAATTTCAGATGTAAACAGCTGAAAACGTGAAATAGACTAATTTTCAAATCCCCTGGCCATGAAATTGACCAGAATGGACCATGGATTTGGGCCCTAATTATGTAGTTTAATTATTAATAGATTTGTTGACTGACGGCTGATGGCTGCCTTGCTGGGTTTTTTGGTCTTTAGGATCTGTTGCTCTTTGATTTTCTGAGTTTGTGTTATAATTCACCTGTAGTTTTGTTCTGAATTTCCTTCTTAGAAGCAGCTGTTTTATGAACAGGTCATAGGAAACCAAAACAAATCCAAAAGCAACAACAGTGGGCACTCAAGTAAATCTGGTGCTCAGAAGTCCCTAACTCTTTGGAGGAGTTACTCTGGGCCAGGGGTGCTGGAACAATACTTATGAGGGCAGGATGGGGGTGCTGAGAGCCATTGAACCAAACAGTAAACCCTGGATATGATGGAAACACTTCAAGCCAGGGGGTGCAGGAGCACCCCTAGTTCCTGCCCCTATGTTCTGGGCAGCACTGTTGTGGGAATTCAGCTATTTCTGAATTGTTTTATAAACATCATACTTGGCTCCAGGTGAATAAACACATTTAGGAACTATACACAATTTTTGTCTCTTTTACACAAACAGGAAAAGAATATTCCCTAAAATAAATAAACAAAAAAAATTGCTAGAAACAAATGCTTGAGAAAAAAGAGAGAGACACCTTCTGCCGCACCATAAAGGTCAACCGTAAGGAAGAATCATCCAGGAAATCAAATTCAAGAATTGAGGGCCTTGTGCCAAGAGTACGTTCCTATCAGTCCCCAAGTGTTCAAACCTAGTTCCTGTTAGCTGGAGCACCCCAGCAGAACATGGGGTTACAATCTGTTTCTTGAGTAACGAAAACCTGGAGTTTCTCCTCAAAGTGAACAGGAAGCTAGTGCTGTTCCTGGATAATTGGTAGAATAATTTAGTATGGATACAGTAGAACGCTGAGTGACCTTCAAGAATAGTGCATTTCACAGAGATCTGGACAACTCTGGTGAGGTCTGGTGAGAGAAATGCCCACCCAGCTACATGGAAAAAAGACGTTCTTCCCTCTCCTCACACCTGGCAGTGGTCAAAGATCCTCCCTTAATTTTGAACCTCTTGGATAAATGGAGGACAAGCCTACCTCTAACAGATAGATAGGAATTCTCTCCCAGACTCTCAGGTTCCATCCCCTGGCCTGTGGACCTCTGTCATCTTCATGCTGCACTTTCCTCAAGCTGGGCACTGAGGAAAGCACAGACCATCCTGATCGGATGAAAATAAGACCTTGCCAAGCATGCATTCTGCTTCTAATCACTCCCCAACCCAGATTTTAACACCATCTCCTCTGCAGGTCTCACATGCAAATTGAACAGACAGTGGGTGACAGAGCGCCCAAAAAGTGTTTTCAAATCCCTGCAGGAAGGATGTTGTGGAAGTGAAGCACTGTCCTGCTGTTCTATCATTCTGTTGGCTAGTTTAAAAGTCAACTGCTCTATGGTATTTTTTCATTGTAAAATCTTCCTCTTTAAAAACTAATGTAGGTAAGGAGCCCCCCAAGAAACAGAGAGATGAGGAATTGTGGTCTGGCCTCACTGCTACTCAGGGCGGCAAACCAAGGTCAAAGTGGCCTAAGTTATAAATACTTGGCTCCATGGATGTCTTGAAGCCCACACTGTCCCCCTTTTTTTTTGAATACCCCTTTCCTCCTTTTGTCAAACATGCTTGGTGCCTGATGGATAACACCACCAAGGTTATCCACGCGTGTTGGCTCGCTCTCACTGAGGCAGTGGAACTTGCCCTGTTCTCCAGCAAAAGGCAGGATCCAGTTTTATGGCCCCATGACAAAGGAACTACACCAATACATCTTATCTGTTACTTTTTTGGATAAATATCCTGTATCCATAGTAAGCTCATAACTTGTCAAGATGCGTAATCATTGTGATATGTATGTACAGATAATATTTAAGGAATCATAGAAATGTAAGGCTGGAAAGGATCTTGAGGAATCAAGCCCATCCCCTTGTGCTGAAGCAGGACCAAGTAAACCAGACCATCCCTGACACGTGTTTGTCCAGCCTCCCCCTCACCCAGTCTTATCCCTGAAATCAGAGCCATTGCCACCACCCCACCTTCTGGGAGTGCCCATGTGTTTTCTCCTCATGGTCGCATCACTGTGCACACAGAATGCATCCCCAGGTTCCCCTCAGATTAAAGTCTGGAGGGAGCAAACTATCCAGGATGAGGAGAAGAGGAGTGGGAGATAGGGAGATGAAGTGGGGGAAGTGAGGGATTTTTTTGTTTTGTTTAGCTTCGTGTTGTTCATTTTATTTGGTGTTCTTTCATATTTCCAAAAAGACACAGGATTCTACTCAGTTCCAATCTCTGCATCACTTAGTCCAGAAAAATCTCTCACTTCTCTTACCCTCTGGTTTTGATCATTTGTGATGTTCCCAACTCCGACCACTTCAGCATTACTCATGTCACTATCGTTCTCCATTCAACGGGACCTAACTTGAGTCAGGAGTCTAATCTGCGTAGTTCTAAATTGTTTATGCTCAGTAAAAAGCTTTAGGGGATGAGATATCCTGCCTTCCTCTAAAATTTCAGAAAACTAAGAAGACTTATTCTGTTCTTCTTTGTGTATCATGTTTTCTCACTGATTTTTCAAATCTCATCCTGTTCTAGAGAAATAATACACAGCTATAGTCTACTTTTGTTAATTATCTCTAGTTTATAACTTCAGATGTTGTCATATTTAGTTGTCATTTCACCTAAGCCTAATCAACATGCATGGCGTCTCTTTTGGAGATGAAAGCCTAAATTTTCAGTATTGATTAGTGGCTTTAGACCTCTCCATTTTTGACTACCCAACCTGAGACACCTGAGAGAGCCCTGTCTTTCAGCAAGTGGTGCGTACCCATCCTCTGAAAATCAGAGCACATTAAAGTGCCTCTCATTAAGGCCTCAGAAGCTGAGGCACCTAAAATCACTTCTCACTGTTGAAAGTCTTGGCCGTGGTGTTTTGGCACTGACCTCAAGTAAAGTTTGCCATCTTGGCAGAATATGTGAGACACTGTGGTATTGGCTTGAATTCATCCTGTGCCTAATCAGTCCCAGCTAACACTAATATTTATCATCCCAAAGTTGACAAAAGCCAAACACACTGTACATTTTGTAAGGAGGAAGTTTTGGAGAAAGTTTCAAAAGTTTTTTCACTTCAAATACTGCTGATTTCTTTTTTCTTTTTTTTTTTGATTATGATTAAAATTCAATCAGCATCCCCTCACAAGGAAATAAATAAATATATATTTAACGTATTATATATATTTATTTCCTTGTGAGGGGATACTGATTGAATTTGAATTGTGTGTGTGTGTGTGTGTGTGTGTGTGATGCCTTTGTGCTTTTTTCCACAGTAAAAATAGAAAAGCTTTCAGATGTTTCATGAACAAAGATATGGAAATGTGAGAAGAGGGCAGCATCTGGAGGTTTTCAAACACAAGAACATGGGCTGTACATTTCTTTTGCTGTTAGAAGAGTGAAAAGCTGTTTCCTGTCATTTCCCATCTTGTCACTTGTAGGGCTGGCATCTTGCAGCTTCTTGCACCAGCTGTTGTTTTTTTCTCCACAGACAGATGGTGCAAGCTCTTTGATGATTTTTTTCCATGTTCTGAAGATTTTGCATGTGTACTACCTTTATGTAATGATCATATAACCCTGTCACTCACTTTATCCTGTTAGCAGTGCCATCCGTATAATGGCAAGAAGGGGGAGAGGGAGTGGAAGTATAGGGAACTTAATCCTCCTCTTGTGTTCTGACATGCTTTGAAAATCTGTTGCAGAGTTGATGAGTTACAAATGTTTCTGAAGGCCTTTTTTAAATGGTGTGAGGGTTACTGGCGTGACAGCACAATGACTGTTGGATTCTTCTGTTTTGTGTGAGTTTGAGTTAAATGTCCCTATTATCTGGTGGGTTTTTTTAAGCATGGAAGTCTAGGACAAATGTAAGTCTGGACTGGATATTTGGGGTTAAATTCTGGCCCACTGTAAACAACTGTGCCTCCACTGACTTCAGTGGAATTATACTTGCATAGGCGTAGAACTTGGCCCCTGGAATGATTTCTCTATTATAAGAAATAGCTGTATTTTAAACTGAAGTTGACTCTTCACTTGATATCCTCCCGCTTTCAGGTGTTGGACAATTGCCCTCCTGATCGTTGTATTATACTCAAGCTTAAAAGCCTCCTAGGTTTGTTGAATGCGCCTGAATGCCTTGATATTGAATCAGTGGCTCCCATCGCACCTACTCCTTTTCAAGAACTGACTGGTAGAAGGGCCTTTGCATTAAGCAGCATCTCTTATTGTAGGAGAAGTGAATCAAAGAGGAGAACTTAGTGTGGTTTGCCGTGTGCAGCACGCTCTTCACTTCGAGATGGTACCTCACATCACTGCAATGAATCCCTGCCACATGATGCTCTCTAACAATATTCCAATGTCACCAATGCAATGTGGTGACATGGTCACACCTCGCAGTAATTAGTAGCCTGCTTCAGCAGCAGCCTGCAAGTCCTCCTGTTGAAATAAAAAAAAAAAAGGGTTCTGATCTGGGGTGAAGGCCTGTTGAAATCAAAATAATCTTGGAAAATTTGGGAGAAGTGACATCTGTGTGGAGAATAAAGCTGTAGTGTGAAATGTTTAGGACCGTGGCCTGCTGCTGTTTTCACCAGAGTCAAACTAGTGTGAATGCATTCAAATCAATTGACGCTGGTGTAAAGGAGAGCAGAATTTGTCCCTGTGTTTCAAAACATTACGGAAATTCCTTGACAAACAACTAAAACATGTTAAAAATAATGGGTATTACAGGGCATTTTTGGCCATTTATTTATAAGCTTCACATGGCAAAATATAAAATCATATAAAAGTCTATTGTTAAAGATACTAACATACAACAAACACTCTATGGACAATGCTAATTCCCAATAAGCCCTCATTTTAGTTGTTGAGGCAGTGATATATTGGGCATGATATGGTGGGCTGATTCCACTTCACTGAATTTTTTTTTTAATTTAAAAAAAAAATTTTGCCGCATGGTGCTTGCGATATTCCTGTACTTAGAAAAGGAAATACTATTGTGCAATAAATGTTGCTCTTTTTATCCATGCCTCACTATGGATTCATCATTCCCTGTCGTCACAGAAGTAATAGATGTAATTGGCACAGGGACAGATAAAAATGAGCCGTTCTGTTCTGCACACTCTCTTCTTGCTCGGGGAGCTTGTTCAGCTGACTTGTAGCATAGTCTGTGAAAAGAGCAACCTCTTCCCACATCCAAAGAACCATTTGCTCTGAGTTGTTTACTCTAAATGCCGTGTATTAAAGTGCAGCTGCTGTCAGAAAAGTGACTGTAAAAGTGACACCGTGGGGTTCTGTGTTTATTCTCTCCCTTCCCTCTCTCGCAAAGACCTTCTACTGCATATTTTCTCAGTTTACCTGCCAGCTCTGTAATCTCCACCTGGCAGCAGGCAAATTAGAACTGTGTGAACCTTGCAGGGTTCACTTCGTGACAGCGTTAGTAAACTCAAAGCTGCAATCTGGTACGTGAGTGCATGGACCTGGACCAACCCCTTCATTTCACATGGGGTTTCCGGTTCAAGACTGGCACTGTAGCTGGTTTTCAAGGGACCCAAGAGGCTGTCTCCTTGCATCTTCTGATTGCCTCCACCCCATCCCCTGTTTTCTGTGTGTTTTGGAGGGAAGGGGGTAGATGTTTGGCGGGCAGACCCCAATCCCAAGTGTTACTTGAGGAAGGAATGGGAAGGAAGTAGTGGGCTAGGAAAAATATCCCCAAAGGGCAGGGGGAAAGGGATCCCTCCATGGGCAATATCAGCAAATCTGCATGAAGCTGTAGGGTGGGCAATGTCCCTTAAGGCCCAGTGCTGTGGATTCTATGAGACGGACCCAAACCACAGTGCCAGGTCAGATCACACCCACCCAATCTTTTGAGACATTCGCATCTGGATTTGAACTATGTGGCTTAGGTTCACCTCTGGAAGATTCTTTAATTTGCATTTTAAACACGCGTGCAATCTTTGTGTGGGTGCTGGCTTTTTCTGCATCTTAGTACAAAGAGTTGGTGGGGAGGAAAGCAACAAGGAGAGGTATATAGATATGTGATCTGAACACAACACAGATATGGAAACCAGGAGGAAATTAGCTTACTGAATTTTTGGTACAGAAAGGGATATTTCTACCACTTGATCTCAGAGAGGATACCACATAGGCTGATATGGATGAAGATTTTCAGCAGTGATTAGAGACTTTGAGTGTCTTAGTTTTTGGGTGCCAAATCTGAGACCCCTTAATAAAGCCTGTTTTCAGAAAGCGCCAGGCAACTTTTCTCTGAATATCAGGCCCATTTAAGGTGTTTCAAACATTGAAGAGAGCAAAACCACTAATCCCTTTTTTTTTAAATCTTGGCCTTGATGCATATCCATGAGCATAGTAAAAGCAGCTGCAGAGTTGTGACCTGCTCCCTTATTGTGAGTTGCTTCTTTTCCCTGCTCTTGTTCTCTATTTCTTTCTTCTGCTCTTTCTCATTCTTCACTTTCTCTTTCTTATGCCTTCTATCTTTGCTTTTGCCTCTGCTCATTTTGACCTCAAAGGTCTTTCCCCATCCCCTATTTTGTTTTAATCACTCCCACATCTGTCTCTTTCTCTCTCTTCTCCAACTCTTCGCTCACTTTATTCCCCCATTCTCTCCCTTTCCACGAGCTTTTTCAAACCCTTCTTTTCCTTCACACCTCTGCAGTGTCTCGCTGTCATTCCATTGAATGTTGGTCTTTCCTGTCTCTTGCCCCATGATGTTTCCCCTTGTTGGGGTCTGTATTTCCTGGTTTATGATGGAATTGGAATATACCAAGCGACCGTAAGAGGGGCTATTTTCCTTCTATTTCTAGAAACTCGCCCAACCTGCAAAGTTCAGGTTCTGATCCAAACTTCCCCTGTAGCACAAGTATTAAGGGTTTTAGTTTGGGCGCTTGTCTAGTTATTTCTCATTAGATCAAAACCTAGTGGAACTGGAAGTCTGATGCAATCCTGAGCTCCTAGAATGTCCAGTCAAGATTCTAGACTGGATGGTTTGAGTGTATTGGAATGTATTTATCCAAACTGAAACACCCTGCAACTCTCCTAGCATGAGCTAGTTGTGTTATGAATTTAAGAAGAATTAGAGGCAGCTTTCCTGGATTTGGCAAATTCATCCTCACTTCTACAGAAGCACTTAAAAAGATTATTGAAATGTGTCTTGTAAAAACTCCTGAAGATTTTAGTAGCTTGTGTGGGATTTTGGTTTCCGTTCGTAGAACTGCTGAGCCTGCTAGTTCCTACAGAAAGTTCCCTAATCCCTCAAATGATGGTAAAGTATGGTAAAGCTTTAGAATATAAGAATAAATGCTGATGGGTGTTGCTGCCTATTAAGACATTATCATCTTTGTGTTCTGCCTATATTTCATCTTCTCTTAACTCCCAATCAACACTCTTTCCACAGCGCCAAAAAAACAGAGCTAAATCCTGCTCCGTTTTTGCATTGAACAGTTGTTTTTAATACCAATTTTAAATTGTCCTTCTCCGCAAACTAAACAGGATACCTACTTCCTGGGTGTAATAGGTAAAAGTAGCCCTCACAAATTGTTCTTTTGAGCAGGTGGCTTTCGAGGGAAAATAGCATAAACTATATTGCATGAGATTGATACAACTGGACTATACAAATCACTAACTATATAGAGTAAGGAACAACTCTGCCTTGGCCAGGGAAAAGGCTGAATGACGTTCATTAACTGGGCTCTTCCTTCTCTAACTTCTAGGTATACGTGAGTCTGTGTTTTGTCTGTGTGCCCTAGCATACCATGGCACTTCCTCTTCTTATACTTGCCCAAAGAGTACTGTTCTCCCCAGGACAGCTGAGCGAGTAATTTGCCATAAAGAATGTATTGCATGCATTTGGCATCTGTTGCTGCTCACTTAAATATCCACAAAGAGATTTGTTTGCATGTATTTGGTAAAAATCTTTTTGGTTTATTTTTACTCCATAGAGTGATGATAAATATGAAAATTTGAGCTGCTGCTGCTGCTGCTTTTATTTGTATAATGGTAGCTCTGAAGGGCATCAATCAGAATTTGGGCCTCCTGGTGTTGGATAATGTACAAACATAACATAAATGACTAGCCATTAGGGACTTGGCTATTGCTACTAATTTTATGTGGAAGGTGTTCAGATACTACTGTGCTGGGCGGCAGTATAAACCTTAAGATTGATAGACTGTTCTTGTGCCAAATCTAAAACTGTGTTGCAATTGCCCAGGCAGGTTTGGTTTTTTCTTTTCCTGATTGAATGGGCATGTGAACTGTGCCCAGAGCAAGTACTTGAGAGTGGGATTTAAAATTCTGTTTCTGTTAATTCTTTATGTAACTTTGAAATTCACTTTCCATAAGTGTTCATGCTAGTGAAACTCAAGTGAACACAGAAAGCAAAGACGAAACAGGCAAAAGCTTCGCCAAAGCAGACTCATTTAAATTTCAGACAGAAAGGTCATAGCACAGAATTCTTGTTGTATTATTTGCCTTTCTCTAATCACCAAGCTACAATGAGGGCAATTGCAGTGCTAACCTCATAAACACATTGAGTGATGTGGGACATAAAACAGGTTCATTTGAGAGCTGTAATGTTCTCTTCTGTGGTGGTGGTAGAGAAATTCCTCCCTCCTCCCCACAAAAATAATGCACATGAAATTGCGTGCATAAATCCTGTTCCTTGTGCTGCTGCGCAAAAGACCCCTCCCCGCCGAAAGACTAGAGATGCATTGATAGTTGAGTTGTCTCTGTATAATGACTTAGGCACTCATGCACCTAACATTGAGCCCAAAAGAAAACCACCCTGAGAACCAACGAGACTTAATCCAGAAGTGGATCTCCTGAGCATTCTGAAATGTGTCAAGGTGCAACACAGAAATTCTTTATAATATGCATGGAAATGATTTGCTTTCTGCACTTTCGTTCGCCCTTTCCCAGAAGAGCGTGCATCTGTTCCCAACTATGGTTAGAGAACAGGCATAATGGCAATCATGATCATTTAAAATTAGGGGAAGGGCAAGATTTACCCAACGGGACTTATTTTCTACCATGATTGAATAAAGGAAGAAGGCAGTTGCTAAGGCTGGAAAAGGTCACCCAGTCACATCGGTTGATGAAAGAATCAGAGAAGCTGTCAGCTCAGCAGTTGCTTAGCTCCCCGACTGATGGCCAGCCCTGACATGCACGCGGAACATAGCCTTTATGAAACAAAGCTGTCACTTCTGGCATCTCTCTCTCTCTGCATGCTAGAGTGCCAGCATTAGTGGAAGGAGACAGCAGAGCAGGGGGAGTAGAGCATTATCTCATCTTCTGGGACCAATTGTTTGCTCAGCGAATGGTGTTAGAAGACTCTGGCTTTTATCTTTTACAATTTGGAAGATCAAGTTAAGCTAAATATTTGAAGCCACACTGCTCTGGTATTGACAAAACACTGTTCCAGGGCACTCAGCTGTAAGAAAAACTGTGAGATAAGGATCAGGATGTGCTGAGGACTTTGCAGATCCGATTTCTGTGATGTATTTATAATTTCAGATATTTCTAGGTTGAGGTGAAGGAGGTAACAAAGAAATGGCTCAGCAGGTGAATTTATCTGAGGGTTTGGATTGCAATAACTGCAGGCAGACAACCAAATAATAGATAAATTGTAGTGTTAGGATTTCATTGTAGTTTAGGAAGAAACCCCCTCTTCCTCCCACCCGGTTTCTTTTTATAGAGATACCCTGCGTGATTTTCATTTGGCTGGAGTTGCTGTGCTTCATTGAAAGAATAAAATCTTTATAAATTTCAGTGATGAACATGCACAAAGACAACTAGAAATTACAAAGGTTACTTGTTCCACAAGCTTGTGGCCATTCCTGCGAAGTATGAGATGGCTGTAGTATTTCCTTCCAATTGTCCCGGACGTTGGTGTCCCTCAAGTTAGTAGACAACCTCTTCAAATCCAGAACGCTAAAAGCCCTGATTCTCCAGTGAACTTCACATAGGTGCAGGCGTCCATTCAGCTCACAGCAAAATTGGAGTTTTAGGGTGGGAAATTTTCAAAAGTGCTCACCACTGACTTAACTCTGCTGAGTGCTTTTGAAGATCCTACCACAAGTATTTAGAAAGATGGGTCCTTTCATCTGGAACACGAGTCTCCCCTGAAAGAAGAAATGAAATGGCAGATTTTTTCAAGGAAGCAAAACATCAGCAAATAGGACAGGTCTACTTCCTGGCACGATCTCAACTTCTGGGATTTTTTTTTTCTCTTGTCCTGGAAAAGCCAGTTAAATATAGTTGGTTTTTGAGGCACTGATAAATCAGGATATCCAACTGGGATTGGACACTGACCTGGGGATGAAAGAACTTGTAAAGGTTTGGAAGATTGATTCAGTTCTGATGGATGGCCAAAGATTTGGAACTTTTCTCTGAATGCCCTCTCTCGCCTACTTTTTGTCTGTCCTGGCTTCCTTTGTACATCTCCAATAAAGAACACATTTTTTTGCCTCATGACAGATGATCTTCAGGGACAGCAGGGCAGGTCCTTTTCTTCAGCACAGATGAGTTTTGAGGATTGCTGGGTGGTAGTGACAGAAGGCCTTTCTACTATCTCTTCTGGCATATGGGTAATGGCTGTGCTGGTCTTTTCTTGCACATCAAGTTGCACTGTGTGCTTCTGGAACCTCTGAACAGGTGAAATTTACATGCCATGCGGGATGCTAGGGAAGACGCACAGATGAAAAATAGGCAGATGAGAGTGTGGGAGCTACAGGCTCTATCACCTGAAAGAGAGGAGGCTATTCCTATGAACCACCTACCTGCACTTTGAAAGGTGAAAGTGGCTACCCAACAGAGAAGAGGAGGGAGGAATAGGCTGTCTGTCTCCCCCACAAAGGTGGTCAGTGCCATTGATAAGTGGTGGTGAGTTGGGATGTATGAGGGGAGGAAGCTGTTCTTTGAACTTAAAGGTACAATTCTCAGGGTGTGTGTGTGGGGGGGGAGTTCTATTCTTTCCATCCATCCCCTAACTTACACTACAATTTTTTCCAGAACTTTAATGTCAATTCCACTGCAGCCAATGCATATAAATAGATATAATGCCTTAGGTTTGTCTAAACAAGGGAATTTCCTGCCACAGTTATACCAGTATTCCACTGAAGCTATGCCAGTATAACTCCTTGCTTAGACACTTTCATTTGGGATTGAGTGCCTTTTTTCAGTTTAGCTTACATCTGATTTAACCTACACTGGAAAAAAGGCGCTCTAAATCCTGTAAAAGTCTTCCAGCATACACTAGCGTAGCGATAACAGTATAATTAATTATACCAGTAAAGGTATGCTGGTAAATTTCCACATGTAGGCAAGCCATTAATCTAGATTACATGCTACTGGGCTTTAGAATCAGAGTGTCTTCCATGACACATCTGAACAGAAACAATATAGCCAAGTAAACAACAGGCAAAAATAGGCTTGTCCTTAATAGTTCTGTCAAAACATTTGTTAATTTCACTACACACGCTCAAAACACATATCTTGAAGAAAAATGAATCCACATTTCAGGCTGTGCAGATTTAGGAGCAAGCAGAGTCTTTTCCAGTATGCAAATTAGATTTGTAGCTGAGTAGAAATGATTCTGTTGAGATTGAATTGATCACAGTGTTTAATCCCTGTAACTCTGGAACACAGCAGTCTTGACCACAGCTGCAGAGTAGCACGGTATTCAGATACGACTGTTATCCTTTTAAATGCACTGTGACTGATTCTGTGCTATAAGAATGCAGGTAATAAGCTACAGCTGCTTCTGCATAGCCAATGCTCTCATACACTTCAGCAAGTTAAGGATAAAATTCTTCTTGCTACAGGTCAATATTGGTTCTTACCTCTTGAATGTAAGTCTGTGGTAAGCATGCTCTCTTGTTCGTTGTCCTATTCTGTACGCTGTCCTTCTTACATCTGTTCTGGGGCAGAACGTCTCAGTGCTGTGGGGCATTGAGATTACAAAAGATAGTGTCCAATTAGCTTGATCATGCTCCCTTTCAAGTCAATAGGGGGGAAAAACACCTCCCATTGACTTTAATGGTTCAGGATTAAGTCATTTGGCTCAAAATATAACCCCCGATATATATATATATATATATATATATATATATATATATATATATAAGCAGGCATAAATGGTCTTGCCTCCTGTGATATAAACTTGTTTCATGCACATTTCCTATTAATCATAATACATTTTTGTGACAATAAACTGAGCAGACTGTCCATTTTCAAGACTCCGTATATCCATCTTACTTTACTGTAAACTATTAATTCCAGACAACAGCAGTGTGTGGTTAAATAGCTGTCCCCTGCTGTGATGGAAGCAGCAGTAAAAGCTGAATAATGTTCTGTGCCATTGCTCTGCCATCTTAAGAAGATGCTTAAAAATTTAGGAGGATGGAGTTAATTGCTGTCAACATGCAAAACCCTACAGAAATAGAGTAATTTGAAACTTTTTTTTCCCCCCCAAGTCCTTTACTGTAAATTTCCATTTTACAGCTCACATCACAACTATGTCATCATGGAAGGGAGCTAAGTGTGCTCTTGCAGTGATCACAGACAACAGAAGCGAGACTGGAAAGATTTAAGAGCAGCACGGTCTTTTCTGATCTTAGAATTTGTACACCTAGAGTTTATTCCTGGTTCTGCCCACTGCCACACTGTATAATTACCTATCATGAAGGTTGTCAGAAGGGTTTGAACCCTGTGCTTTCAGCACCACAACAGAGATCTCTAACATTTGAGCGCGAAGACTAACTTTTATTAGCTGGTATCAGTAGTGGGCCATTACAAACTAGAGCACCAGCCACTAGAGGAGGGTGTAATATATATTTGATTAGTGTATTATCTTTGGCCTTGGATAACTTCTATGTGCTGGAGCTCTCCAACAAGGGAAGAAGGATACTGTATCCAGTCAAAACAGCATTGGGGATTCAGATGCAGTGGCCGCCCTTACTTTTGAATAGGGACTCAGGCCCTGATCCAGCTCCCACAGAAATCAATGCAAGTCTTTCTATTGACTTTGGCCTTCTGTCCACTATGAAAAATAGGGTGTTCTTAACTTGAGTTAGCTACCTTGAGGTAAAACCCTAGTGAAGACAGGACTGTTTGTAGTTTTCATATGAGCTAGAAGGTCGAGTTAAAGCTGACTGGAGGAGCCTAGTATTTGACTTAATCTGCAAATTTAAGTGAAAACTACACCCTGCTTCGTCTTCATTAGGATTTTACTTGAAGTTAGTTAGCTCAAGTTAAGAACACACTTTTTTTTCCTCTGTAGGGGAGACCAGGCCTTCACTGGGAGTTGGGCTGGGCCTAGGGTGAACAGATAGCAAGTGTGAAAAATCGGGGCAGAGGGTGGTGAGTATAGGCACCTATATAAGACAAAGCCCAAGTATTGGGACAGTCCCTATAAAATTGGGATATCTGGTCACCCTAACTGGGTCCTTAGATAACCAAATAACATTACCTTGGTAGTGGTGGCAAGCTGGGGACCTTGTGGTCGGTATAGGAAATACTCAGTGCTTAATTTGTAATGAAAGAGGTACCAGGGCTCCAGCACTTTTATTTTTTGTTTTACATTCATAATTGATGCAGCGAGCCCAGAGGTGCCGGGGCTACCACCTGTCAAACCTAAAGGTGCTCAGCCCTGGCAATCCCTGGCAGAAATTAAGCACTGGGTGACCTATCCTGAAGTAACCTATATATGGACTTTTAAAATAAGCCAGTTTTTGTTTGAGTGGTTACTCTAGGCAGAATAATTAACTGAGCTGGGATGCTAAGGTTAACACTCCGGCTTTTAAGAAAAATGCTCTGGGATCTTAAATGATTACAGATGAGCCAGACCTCTGTGTTCCTTGTCATCTATTTAGAAAGTATTATTCACCTTCTAAGAGAAGACTGGTGTTCTGGTACAGCTTTGTAAGTTGCAAAGTAGCCTAGTTGTCAGCGGCCACCTACACTTATCTTTGTTACTATCCCACATAACTAACTCTCTCTCTCTCTCTCTATATATATATAATGGGCTGCACATTCTGAAGGCGGGGTCTACACTAGAAGTCTACATCAGCGCAGCTGTAGCTTACCTGGTGAATGAAGGCTTGGTATGTTGAGGGGGAGAGCTCTCCTGTTGGGATAATTACTCCATCTCTGAGAGGCAGAAGCTGTGTCGGTGGGAAATGCTCTCTCGCCGACATAGCACTGGTGTGAGCAGCACTCAGGTCACTGTAACTTGAGTCGCTGGGCGGGGGGGGTCTTTTTCACACCCCTGAGCGATGTAAGTGTGATGGACTTAAGTGGTAGTGTAGACCTGCCCTGAGACAGCATGATGACCTAGTGGTGTTTCTCACAGCCATGCGAGGATATCGAGGTTCATTCTGGAGGTGTGAGTTTAGCAACAGAGGTTTTTTGTCTTGATCCTTGAAATTAGCAGAGGCTAGCAGGAATCCTCCAGAGGAAGAAGGAAATGCCTGGTGTCACTAAAACAAATCTAGGATCTCTCTTGGGATCATACAGAAGTCGTGTTGATGGGCATGGTGGCATGTAAAAGGGTGCAAAGGCACATTGATGACTAGCCCAGCTTTCCTTTCCCCTTGCACAGATATTCAGGGGAAGGATTATCAGCTGTTTGGGGTTGTGAGAGGAATGTGTCTGTAGGAAGTCAGCTCCACAGTCAATCGTAGGGCAGAGCTGAGCACCAGGCAGTGGGGGTTTACAGCTCCAGGATGGTGAATGTAGAATGAATATGGTGGAAGTGGAAGGAATTGTAGACTAGAGGAAATGTCTTATGTACTAACATGTTAAAGCCATCTGAAACTGAGTGGTTTTACTGCTAGGGCAAGCAAGCATCTGATCTCTGATTGCAGATTTTCTTCTTTGTTCTGGAGTGTGGAAAGATAGAAAGAATGCCCTCACCACACCAGGGCCAAGAAGGGATCATAAACACCGTGTTCGTGAAAAATTCACCCTGAGGCCAAGGTCCTGCAATGAATCTGCACAGGCAGACAGACCCCTGCATGCAGTCCCATTGTCTTCAGTGGCACTCTGTTTGTGTAGCGCTCATTGCAGGCTCTGGTCTTCGGTTTGCTGTCTCTCATTGGAGAAATGATGCACATGACCGCAACATGTGCTGGTAGAGATGACGAAGGCCTAGCATTTTACTACCTTCGCTAAAGTGGGGAGTCCGTGATTAAAAACAAACTGAAGTTTTGGTAATTCAGATTAATAGAGCATGTGTAGAGCTTAGCAGCTGTCAGGAAATCTAGGCTAATGATATCCCCCTTCTGGAGAAATGAGTTGCTGTGGTGACAAGGGAGCGAGGGAGGGAATGAAGAAGTTAATCACTGTGGAATCCCAGTTACCCTTGTTTAAAATTATAAATGGCTTCAGTTTCCTTCCCCCTCGCCCCATGCTTTGCTCCAGTTAAGTATATTTGTAAGCGAATTAAGTCCTTGTGAAAGACTCTGAGGGGTCTGTCCTGAAGGATTGGCATTTTCTGTTGGTCCACAGGTCAGATATGATTCGTGCATTAGCTGAGCCTGCTTCCCCACACGGCCTAGACAATATGTCTCTTAAGGCCCTTCGGTTTTGGTATTGACTGATATTTCTCAGAAAAATTCCTGGGTTTTGAAAAAAATCAGTATTTGGGTTTTACCAGTTTTTTAATTTTGGGTCAGCTGAGACCTGACTACCCCCTTGCAGAGTCCCTGATACAGGGAACCGGGTCCTGGCAGCTGAGACTGCCTGACGGCTACAGTGACAGGCCCGCAGGCAATGGGATACTGCTCCCCACACTGCGCCCTTCAGTACAGTCCTGTCCTCTTCCTCTGCTGGACAGAGCCCTCCTTCAGCACAGCCCCATCTGCTTCGTCCATGCAGAGACGAATCCCAGTAGCCAAACTGCCTGACGGCTGTAGCGTCCGGCCCACAGGGAAGGGAAAGCTTCCTAAACTGCTATATTGTGAGTACTGGGCATCCTCACCTTCCCACCCCCACCCACCCACAAGCTGCCTGACATGAACGCCATGTACGCCTCAACTGCCCCGCACCTTCACTGCCCCCTGCTTCACCCAGGAGTAATGGGTTCCCCTCGTCTGCTGCACCTTGTGGGTATCAGGCACCCCTCACCCCCCGCACCCGCTGCTCCTTATGGGTGACCAGGCAACCTGCATCTCTTCACACCCCCTTCCTCCCCCTCACCCCCCGGGCACCCTCCGCCTTCCCCCCCACCCCCCAGGCACCCCTCACCCGCTGCCTGCTGCCCTCTTTCTCTCTCTCTCTCACTCGCTGACTTTGGAACTTGAGAATAAACACTGAAAATTCCCAGGGAAATTTAAACAAAATAAAAACTGGAAATGAAGAGCCTTACTCCTCTGTGAGCTGAAGAGACCCTCTATAGGAATGAGAGGCTAGTTCACTCTCTATGCTCTATCCACTCACTCCTTGACCCCTGAGACTGCCCTCAGTCAGTGCCAAGCGGTCTTAGTTTTGAAACTTGTTGTGGCATTGGACCAGTGCCTGTTGATCCATTTCACAAGGGCCTTCAGACTGGGGGCTTATTTCTGCCAGAGTCACCAGCTTTGAATATTGTCTTAATTCACAGGTAGACCCACTGAAATCAGTTGGATTACTTATGGAATAGGCATGACTCAATATGCGTAAAGGTGGCAGATTTGGTCCTGATACTAATTCGTTCTTTAAAATAAGCTATTTTTTATTTTTCCTGGTGTTAAGATGGACATTTAATATGGCAAACAGTTATATTGCCGTTTCTTGCAGCTGAAAATTTATTGTGGATTAAAACACACAGGTTTATCTCTGACCTTTTGCTAATTACTAGATAGAGATAAGTGTGTATGTAAGTGATAAATTGCCTTTAATGACATTTAATCTGCACAGTGACATTAATGGCAGGTTTAGTAGCCTGGTTACAGTCTTTGTTGCTGAGAGACAAAAAGAGCAAGGACTTTTATCTTAATTTGACCTTATTCAAAAGGTGTTTGTAGTAGTAGTCAGTTTCTGATTAACTTAATTACCTGTTTGACATGGAAAGCGGTCAAACATTGATATATGAAAGGGCTGTTGGGTGATAAAATACGCAGTCAGTGATATTTGCTGGATTCTGACTCTAATGTATTAATAACTTGTAGTGGGAGGGGGGAAAACAAAAAACAAAAACCAGCAGCGGCCAAAACCAAACCGTGCTGCTTATAGGAAGGATAGATAGCAAATCAGGAAAATGTTGCCATTAAATTGCCTGATGGGTGTACATCGGAGCTTATTCCAAATTATAGTAGTGTTGACTAGTATTCAGTACACTGAAAAATAATTTGACACCGTGCAAAATTTTGAAATACAGGGAGATAGTGCTATCTATAGTCTTCATTCGGCCCTGGTCTGTGAAGGCCTGAGTACCCTTCAGTCCCACAGTCAATGGGACTTTCAGGGTTTCACAGTTAGCACCATGCAGGATTGTGCCTTTTCTTTCCAGAAGTGAATTTATTTACTGAAGGGGATGTTATAGGACTGAAAGTTCAATGCACTCTTTAGGATCGAAATTAAATAATGAGCATGGCAAAAAGGACTCCATCAGAGAATACAGCTTTGGGCTGAATCCATCTAGGCATTGTGCATTAGTGCTGGACCATATTGAGGTCACCACATTCTATTTCTATGACAACAGGGAGAGACTACAGATCCTTACGGGTGTTTTTAAAAAAAGGCAGCAGCAGCCCAGATTGGAAAACTTGGTCTTTTTCTCCCTTTCTTTGCTTTGTGATATATTTACAGAATGATTAAAGAAGAACTCAAGTGACTAGAGCAGAGGTTATAAACTGCTTTTAGTAAAAGTAAACATCTAAGAAAATCATTCAAGAACCCATTAACTGGCTAGACAGGTCCTATAAACACAGATCATAATACATTTAGGAATGCTTCACCAACTATCACCACCAGTGGCTTTTCTTGTTTGAGCTCTTGAAAGTTCATTTTACTGATGAAAAGTATTCCTTGTACACCTCTGAAAAACATAAAGATGCAGTTCAGAAGATAGCTGGAAAGATAATCATGTACCTTAAGCCTGTAAAACAACTAACTGATTTATGGTTTAATGCATTATTTTTTTAATGCAACAGAAATGCCTTAAACTAAACCAAACTGGGTGGCAAATTGACACAAATGTTTAGTGAATCGAAGTCAACACTTATTACATGAAATGACAATGAAACTGCAAGCAGAATGTTGTGGCATGCTGCTCTAAAGCTTCCCAGCTGTCAACTGGCTTCCTAGGGAGGTGCTATAAATGTATCAATCAGAGGGCAATTATGTAGAGGCACAATATCAGTTCTTAAAGCGCGACATGAACTATATGGAATTGTTGCCATAAATTAATAGATTCCAAGCCCAGAATAGACCATTGTTATCATGTGGTATGACCTCCTCTATAACAGAACGTCCCCCAAATAATTCCTGGAGCACATGTTTTAGAAGCACATCCAATCTTGATTTAAATGTTGCCAGTGATCCGCCACAACCCTTGATAGATTATTTCAATGGATAATTATCTTCACTGTTAAAAATGGATGTCTTATTGTCAGTCTGATTTGTCTAGTTTCAGCTTAGATTGAAGAAACTATATTAAATATTTATTGCCTATATAGGTACTTATGGATTTTAACCAAGTCACCCCTTAAATCTTCTCTTTGTTAAGATAGACTAAGCTCCTTTAGTCTATTTATCATTATATGACAGGTTTTCTAATTCTTAAATCATTCTCGTGGCTCTTCTCTGAACCATCTCTAGTTTGTCAATATCCTTCATCAATTGTGGACACCAGAACTAGACTTAGTATTCAAGCAGGGATTTCACCAGTGCCAAATACAGAGGTAAAATAACCATTCTATTCTTACTCGAGATTCCCCTGTTTATGCACCCAAGGATTGTATTAGCTCTTTTGGCCAGAGCGTTTCACTGAGTGCTCATGTTCAGTTGGTTACCACTGTGACCCACCAAAATGTTTTTCAGAGTCACTGCTTCCCAGGATACTCTCCCCTTCTGTAAGTAAGGCCTACATTGTTTTTTTCCTAGCTGTACACATTTACATTATTTTATCCTTACAAGTGAGTTTTGTCTAAAGTGCTTGCAGCATCTGCTCAGATTACAAAGGCTGGTGCATGTCAATTATCCTCTGAAGTGGTGAACTAATTATGAGTTTGCATTGCTCAGGAGAAGGTCTTGAACAGTATAAGATGGTTCATTTCTGGGGTGCAAGGTGCAGGTCAGGGGGAATTTGCTGGTGTTTACCTGTGCATGGTTCATAAGTGGCTTAGAGAGCATTCATGCAACTTAGCTGGCTGTGTCCCTGCGTGTTGTTGACTGAATGGTAATAGTACCTGGAGGGGTTTGCTGCTTGTCACTAGCAAAGCATTGTGAGATACAGCCCTGGCTGGAGAATGAAGGGGGCAAAGCGGTTCCACAGTTCCAGGTTGTACCCCAGGGAGCCTACTATTAAATATTAGTTCTGTGATTAGTTGCTCTTTATCAAGACAAGGTCTAATACAGAATTCCCTGTGTTGGATGCAGCACAACTTGAATTAGGAAATTGTCATGTATTCTATTTAGGAATTGCAAGGATGTTTTAGTAATGGCAGCATGAGACCTCCAGCATATGTCACTGAAAGTGAAATGCCCAATTATCTTACAGCTTTTTTCTTACATGTAACACATAGGTGCCTATATATATATATAAGTAGCTGGTCATCCTGTTCCCTAATGTGATATGGAGATCTGTAGCAGACACCATCTAATACCCCATCTTGTAATTTCTCTTTTAGAGCACTGATCCATACGATTGCAGGATAATTTTCTTCTGAATTATCAGTGACTCAGAAACCTATAATGTTTTGCCCAATTGATCCTTCCTAAATAGGTGCATAAACATTGGTTTTAACATTTCAATTATGCAAATCATCCCACCGGTGTTTCAGTAATACCAGCTAGATCAAATATATGTTCATAAATGACCAATTCTTCTTGTTTGTTACCAAGGGTCCTAGTATTGGTGTGAAGGCAATTAAAGAATTTCTCCTCTTCATGTTCTTCGGTTCCTTGCTTAATTTTGTTCTCAACATCTGGATCATGTGCTAAATAATTGTTCATGTCCTTCCTCTTTTTTTCCCTCCTCTTTTGTTGGTAGTTTAACATCCTTCTGACTACTCTAACCAGCCTGCCCCTGGGAAGATTGGTTGCTCTTCTACTGAGATGGAGGCTATTCAGCTCCCTCACCCCACAGAAGATGCACCGGTGTTCCTCAGAACAAATCCTCCACCACATACCTAGCCAGCAGTTCACTTCCAGAATGTTTTGCCTCGTCTTTCTTCCCTTGTGGGACAGAAGGAGGAGGTTGTCTGGACATTCCTCTTCTTCAGCATGCTTCTGAGTTCCCTGAAGTTATCTATTATCTGTGAGATATTTCACAATGCAGTGTCATTATGCCAAAATGGACCATCCAATGGATCCTTGCCCATTTGACTTAAAAGCCTATCCAACCATAGTGCTGTCTTGTCTCTTGGTTCTGGGAAGACAGCATACTGTCCTACTGTCCTTGCAAAATGTTCTTTCGATTCTTCTGCATATTGAATCTCCAACAAGGATTCTTCTTGGATGGTTGGAGAACTCTTGTAGCCAAGTTTGATTTTCTTATAGGTTTTAAATTAGAAAATGGTGCTTCTAATTTTAACTCTATGCTAGATCTGAAATAGGCATAATAAATAGTAATAGAGACATAGCTGTCCTTATAACATCAACCACACTACCTGAACCACAAATATGGAAGAAAATAAATAATAAAAATAAATAACACTCCGAACAAAGCAAAGCTTCAGTGAATTCTTTCATCTTAAAACTGATACATGGTCTGAAAATATATTTACTGTTTTGATAGGTAACATGATAACTGAGAGTAGAAAAAATGTTTGTTTGTTTTTTAACAGTTCATTAGATAGGACCCTGTGTATAGTCCGTTTCCCTTGTTCGTGTGAGGCTTTCACAGAACAAGGGAGGGGGGAAAAAAAACCCCACCAAGCTGCTGAGGAATGAAAATGTTTTGGAAAATGATGCAAAATTTGTAGTGTGTCTCAGGGGCACCTGTAATACCTGAAAGTATTTTCAACTTATATCTTTTTTTCAAAACGACTAGATTTCAATTTAGTAGTGTGGAATTCACTTTTTGAACTGTTCAGTGCTCCAACATGAGCTCTGAATGGCCTACACTATAAATATAATGGAGATACTTATTATCATTATTGTTTCCTGGAACCATGACTGTGATATTTATGGCTTTGCTTCTGACTCACTATACGACCTAAGGCAAGCCACTTAATATCTCTGGTTCAGTTTATACACCTGTAAAATGGTTATTATAATGCTTTGCTATTTTCACAGGGGCAGGACTACTTTAGTTTGTAATGTGCTCTTACACGTTCATATGAAAGTCACTGCAGTGTAGTAGTATAAAAACCTACTCAAAGTATAACAGCAGCGAACATTACATTCGTGTGGGCTTTTGTACACCCATCTGTACCCTTCACGTTACTACTGTTTTTCATGGATAGGAAACCTCAGCATTCCATTAGGGAATTACTACTCTCTCACTGATAGTTAATTATTTAATATATCACTTAGCAATATAGCTATACTAGAGAGCTAGTGAACTTTTTGTGGCCACAGCTTTAGCCTATGGCTTATATTTGCACTGCTCAGTGAAGTTAGCTAAGCTATTTACACCTAGCCTTCTTTCTCCCTTCCGAATGCACATACAGCATAAAAATCCATTAATGAAATCATGAAACAAAATGCCTAGTCCATCATACTACTGTTAGGTGTTCCAAGAAAATAGTTAGTAATGATATCAGATCACTGATAATACTATCATGTCTTCATACATTATCTTGGCAGCTAAGAATTAGAACGAGGCTTAAACCAGAGAGCTGAACTTGAACCTCCACAAATTTGGAAAGGGGTCGAAAGATTCACATTTCATGGCTCACATACATCCAGTTTTCACCAAAAGTAGTTTTCGTATAAGGAGGACAGTAATCATCTTGTCTGTATTGCTGCCTATCGACAATAATCCTACATCCATGCCATTACTCCAGCAACTACGGATTGACAGGCAGAAGTGAGACCACCTGTTGCAAGTTTTTTAGTTCACTGGCTTTGTAAGGACATGTAAGAAGAGGAGGATGGTTCAAATTCCACATAAAAAACAAATGGACACTAGACCATTAGTATCATTTCCAGATATAATGGTTTGGCAATCAGTGATGTGCTGGCACACATACGCTTCTTGCAGACAGTGCGTGAGTGTAATGTGCCATGGAGGTTCAAGCTGGCTGTGGTTCATGCAGCGAGGCTTGGATATGTTTGCCAGGATAAGTTGGATGGGTTTCTGGACATCAGATGGCGATGTTGATTTTGGAGGACTGTTGCCCACCACGATGTGCAAATGGACTGAAACAGTGCATCTATTTTTATGTTTGAAGTTAAGCTTTGTGTGTGCGCGCGTGCGTGTGTGTTTGCTTGCATCCTTTGCTCAGTTCTATTTTCTACAAATCTTCCTTTGAATGTTTAAAGAAACGGGCTTTGACTACGATTGCCCCTCCCATCTCCCTCACTTTTTCCTTTCTATGGCTATTCTTCTCCCCTCATGAGTTTACTGGCAGGAACATTTGTGGAAACAGGGAGTTGGGAGTGTATATTTTGAAATTATAAACATGTATACACATCAGAATCTTGGTTATCCATCAGGGAACGAAACGCACTGTGTGACCAAATATGTCCAGTAGGTACTAAGCATCACAATGCAGCTAAAATATTTTAATGCTAAATGCCCACAATGAATTACTTGCAAACAATGCACAGAAAGAACATCTTGTGTAATCCTGAATAAGTTATTTGTTTCCCCACCTGTATAACAGAGATATTTTCTTTCTCAAAATTGTCTGTTTTGACTGTTTAGACTGCGAGCTCTTTGAGACACTGTCTCTCTTTGTGCGTCTATAGTGGCCAGCACAGTGAGATGCCAGTCTCAGTTGGGGCCTCTGTTTCCTGTTTTAATACAAAGAATGGATAATAGGAAAATAAATACTGTTCATATGGAATAATTGAATACAAGTTGTGACATGGAAGAATAACACTTAAGACTTTGGAGGAGTCATGCTTTCCTCTTTATTGATTACAGATTATCCAAAATTGCAACATTTAGTTATTTCCAGAGATCCACTGTATTGGGTATGCAAACTACACTCCAAATGCACATGGAATTTAGACTAGGAATTGGTGTGTTCATCTTTGGGGTTATGTAAGTTCTGTTTTCCTCATTCCAGGTGAAGCCAAAGGTAGAGCCATTGTGAGTGGCAGTTACGTAGATCAGTATTAAAGAAACTGTTGTTGATTGTGTCCCTAAACTCAGGCCCAGTCTTGCTAGCATTTACGCACATACATAACAATTGATTTGGAGTTCACTTCATATTCATTGATCGTATTAGGACTACCCAATGGTTTAAGTATTTTCGGGATCCGGTCCCTATACTAGGGTGAAACAATGTTGTGCATTGTTGTGAGAATTACCTGAGAGTCTGGACAGTTTTGTCCCATGGGATTTTGTTTCCTATAAATTTTACAAATGCTGGATGCTGTTATGTGGGCGAGTAAATTGTCAGATGCTCAATGAGATGTGCACAATCCGTTAGATGTGCAGTAAGCCGGCTCATGGATTCAGATTGCCACTTCATGCAGGAAATATGCTGCAGTGTTTGCCTGAAATGTCTTGCATGAAATCATTCTTCTACAGCCTTCTTGGGCCTTTTCTACATTAGGAAGAGTTTTCTGCATTTTCCCAGTGTTACTACCACTGGTTTAGCTCCCACAGCAGGAGAAAAATGTGTGTTGAGGGGAGAGGTGTGCTCTTCTATATGGGGCACCAGGAACTGCTAGGGTTTAGTGCTGTGTACTTAAATATTAATCCACTTCTCTCCTTCCCCCCACTAACAAGCACTTCTCTGGGGAGGGAGAGGAGCGGTCTGGAGTTTTTGCAAGCAGTTCATTAGGTACAGTCACAATTTGAGCTGTTAGTTTGATTGCGCACATAGGACCAATTATGCAGCATCCTTTTACAGTTTTAAATACAGGTTTTAAATACAAGGTTTTAATACAGACTATTTTTTGCAACTTTTTACAACTTGTGAAATGAACTTTACACAGGAAAATATACAAGCAGTGTAGTATTGCATCGTCTCTCTGCTGCTTGGAAGAGGATGGTCTGCATACCACAGTTTGATGTGATGCATTACATTCACATCAGGTGAAAAGCTGCTAGTATTGTATTTTCTGGTTAAGGCAGGGAATGGGGAGCCCAGGCCCAGGAATGGGGGTCTCTTTCCAGCTTCGCACCTCACTTCCCCCATCTGTAAATGAGGATGATAATACTTACCTACCTGAAAGGAATGTTGTGAAGTTTAATGTTAGTAAAATATTTTGAGACCTGCGGATGCCAGGATATACCAATAAAGCTAAGTAGTACTTAGGCTAAACGTGATCTGAGCTCCGTTCCATCCTGCCAACCTCTACCTTGTAATCGCTGACTGACACCTTTGAGTAGCGATGTAATATTAAGGGATATATAAACCAGAGAGCGCCCTTCATGTGATGCTTGGTGAACTGATGATGAAAGAAATCTCCTTCTCTGGGCCCGATTAGTTTTTCTTCAAGACATCCAAAAAGGGAGAGCTCTCTCACAAGCATCCCCACTGTTATCTGTATGTCAACCTAGGCGTCATGAAATTGAATTAGACTCTGCTGATTCAATTAATGACTACACTCAAAGTTTGTTTTAGCTCATAGTGAAAACAGGAGGGCAGGGCCTAATAGCCTATGGATTTAATGACTGCAACTTTGAAGAGTGTTAAGCTAAAGTGAAGTTCAGAATGGCTTGTTAACTGGGTTTATTAGCTGTTGACCTTCCCTTTCAGCATTAATAGTGGCAACCACACTGACGAAAGCACTATGGTCCTGATGAGCATTTATCTAAAGTCTGTTGCCCATGCCACAGTAAATCAGTTCACTCCACCAGAAAGAGCCGGAGAAACGTTTTCTTCCTTATTATTTATATAAAAAGAATTGGGCCTCGTCTACAAGAGCACTTAGGCCAGCAACACTTTTGTTGCTCAGGGATGTGAGTCTCCCCTCAGCTCTCCGAGCAACATAAATTTTGCTGGCATAAGCGCGTGTGTGTGGACAGTGCTACATCAGCAGGAGACGCTCATTTAGATGGTTTCTTAGGTCAGCGGGAGAGCTCTCTCCCACCAATATAACCCAGCTACACAAGTGCTCTTACGGCAGCACAGCTGTACCGATGCAGCTGTGCCACTGTCACTTTTAAGTGTAGACTAGCCCTTAGATGTTAGGACAGTTCATCTTTTCCAAATACTGTGGATGACACCTCGGGACAGTTCCTTGACAAAGGAAACTTGGCAAAACTCTTTTTATATATAAACTCATCTGGGTTCAAACTGTGAAACGGGCTTGTTGCAAAACCTGTCCTTTTAAAGGACTGTGGTGTGTGGAATTGAAATAGCCCCTTCCAGTAACCAAAATCACCCTGACTGGTACTTTCCCATTTTTCAAACTTGATGGGATTGAACTATATTTGGGATTTTTATCTGTGACGTGAGGGGTGATGAAATATGCAAGATTGATGGAGCTGCAGACTGAACCATTCTTCCCTATCTGAACCATTCTATGCCCATCACTGGCATCAATACCGAGAGCTTCCAAACACTGACCAGCAATGTGCTGAATGCCCTGACCTTAGGGAGCAATGTTTGAAGGGGAGGAGAGAGGTAATTATTCAAGCACATCTAGGGCCAAATGACGTCATTGATAAAACTCCTCGTGACCTCCACAGAGGAACTATCAGGTCCTTATTCTTCAGTTTCTCTACTCAACACCAGCTAAGGTCCCAGTTTGGTATTGGATCTTGTGATATGAATACATGCTTTGCTAGGAGCTTAAGTGAGAACACCAGCTCTGCTCATTTAGACACCCTTTAAGAATTGTGAGGTTATCAGCTTTGGGAGACTAACTGCAGTCTCCATATATGAAGTTCATACAGTGGCATAGTTTTCTGTGGATGGATGAAGAAAACTGCCCAAAGTCCCCATCCACAGACTCTATCCCTGACTTACAGCTTACAAGGAAATGCTCAATAGTAAAAGTTGAAACAATCTGACGTTGATAGACTGAGGGAGCGCACTGGCTGTGGGCTACACCATGTGAGGTTAGAAATGAAAAGGAGACCAAAAGATGTATAATCCCTGTCAAAGATTGGTTTTGGGGGACTTTTGTGCATGGTAACTCTTAGTATGCAGGTTCAATCCTACAAGATGCTGATCAGGCTGGCGCTGATCCAGGAAATAAACACACTGATACTTAAATTAAAGCTCAGATTTAAATCCAGTTGGTCTACTCGTGTGGTTAAGGTTAAGCAATGCTAAAATGTTTTGCTGGATTAATTCCTGTTGCCCTTGAAAGATGTATCATCAGATAGTAACATATAGGTCACATCATTGGTATTAAAGTAAAAATACGCACAAACCAGATAATGTGTTGAAGTTTCCCCATTTACTGTGTCCTTGCCAAGAGCAAAAGTTACTGGGCAAGGTTAAGATAAATAGAACGGGGCTAAAGGAAAGGTAGTGAACCATTAACCACTGGCCGTTTACTACCGAGGTAGAAAAGCATTGCCAGTTTTATTAGAACTAATCCCTGGTCCTTTTATGTCCAAATTGCTATATGCTGTTCTGCTCCAGTATATGATGACACCAACTTTGAATTATTATTTATTATTTGTGTTTCACTAGTCGCTAGGGGTACATCTACTCTGCAATAAAAAACCTGCAGCTGTCCCAGGCCAGCTGATTCAGGCTGCAGGGCTATAAAATTGCGGTGTAGATGTTCAGGCTTGGGCTGGAGCCTGAGCTCTGAGATGCCATCAGTCTCAAGCCCCAGTGTCTACACTGCCATTTTTAGCCCCGCAGCCTGAGCCCGGCGAGCTTGAGTCAGCTGATGCGGGTCGTGAGACTCAGCGCTGTGGGTTTTTTTATTTCTGTGTAGACATATCCTAAGAGCTTCAGTCAGGATCGGGGCTCCATTCTAGGTGCTGTACAAGCACTAAAAGAGAGTTGCTGCTTCAAAGGGCTTACTGTTTTGGTTGCAACAGGGAGACAAAACAAGCAATCATAATGGGTGGGAGCAGGAGAGGAAGGAATGGAGATGAGGTAACAGTAAAACAATCCTATCTCGGCGGGGTGAACACTACTCCTGGTTTGCACTCAGTGAACCTGAATAGGTAGAGAAAATAGTGAACTATTAGAATTGTAAGCTTAGTTGCCATTTGTTGATATTCTTTATAGGGGGCTTGAGTTTTTCTGGTTGTACAATAAGAGACCGAAGCAATATATTGATTTTGCATCCTTTGTTTTTTTAAATGTCCTCTTGTCATGAGTAATTGTCTGATAACAGCATCAGCAGCTTTAAAGTCCAGTCATTGAAGTGTCCCAGAGTTGCCACTGTCGCCACTACTCCTGCCTGAAAGGTTAAAACCATGTTGATCTCAGTGCCAATTCAGTGGATTTACACCAGTATGAGAGAAGAATCAGGACTCGTGTATCTGCATGAGCCATCCAGTCTTCTGTATTCCTGGCCGCTTGTTTGTGTACTGGTTAGCAGTGCATCAGTCGTGTGTTCATAATGTTGCTATAAAGTAACAGTAGAAAATGTTAATACTTTTGTCCTTCTCTCTTGCCACATGCTGAAGTATTCCAAATATGCAGAACATTCTGCTGAAGAGGAAAGAGTGGGTGTTGAGAATGATCCAAAATATTTTTTTTTCCCCTTCTAATTATGCCACTTTGGACTTCACAGTGATTCCTTTTTATTTTTAAACCGTCATTTCCTATTTATTTCCTCCCACCTCCCTCTCTGCTCCTCTTCTTTCTGTAGCTGCTTCTTCCTGAAAACAGTTTTGTTAACCAGGTGAGCAGTTGTGTAATATACACAGCTGCCTGCATGACTTTACTCCTGCTCTTCAGTCAGTGGGCAAGTTGAAGGGATAATGTAAGAGACAGATGGTCCCTTATCTCTTGCTCTTGAGTAACTAACCATGTCTCTCTGATGTGAACTCCCTTAGCCTTTGGCTCGCTGATCCTATGTATTTCCCTGAAGTGGGTCCCTTAGTTGTCCTTTGGCCTTGATGCTGGGTTGCTGTCTTACCCTGAAAAGACAGGAACAACTCTATTAGAGCAGGATTTTAACTAAACTCTGTTGTATTTATTTAGTTGGAATAAATGGGCCAAATGTGTTAACATAACCCAGTGTCTGTCCAGCAGAGTTAAACAGTGTTAAACAAGATCTGAGGTTTAGTATACAGAGACCTCAGTCAGCTTAGTACCATGGCAAACGCACTATTAAAAATCTTTTAAACCTTGTATTAAAGATAAAGAAAAGAAGGAAAAACAGTCAAAGCATTTGAAAGGTAAAATACTAAGTGAGGCTTTCGTTTTAACAACATATCTTGTTTCCTCTTTAGCAGGAGAGTTTTGGAAGAAAAGCCCTCCCCACCCTCATGTTTGACAGTCTGTGAGATGGTATTTAAAATGGTGTAACTGTCCTTTTGGGGCAAAGAGAAGAGGCTAATTGAGATGAGTTGGAGCCGGTGTTAAAGTTTGGTCCTATTTCATCTCAAGTGGTGGTTGGGATTCAGCTGGAGCTGATGGATGTGGTGATGTCATCTGGATTCCTGTCTTTGGCCCAGTCCAGACAGCACATCTCTTAGGATCAGGATGACCAAGGCCTGGGGCCCCAGAAAATGGTGGAGGTGGCAGCCCTGATGGTGAAGCTTGCACCAGTAGCCTGCATCTGTTCTCCCCCACCAAGTCTCTTTAAGGCCCCAAAAAGGGTAGGATAGGTGCAATAGCCTCATTCTTTTGTCCACCAGTGAGGCCTAATAACAGACACACCAATTCTGGTTCATTAATTTCTGGTTCCACATACTGTTTTTACCAAGCATGATTTTAACATAGACCTTGGACCGTATCAATAGCCCCTTTTGGTTTTGACTAATTCACTGTGTTCCTTTTCATACCTTTTCCCATCAACATGTTGTTATAGGTTGTGACATCTGATGAACTTTCACATGTGTTGGACAGATGAACTCATGTTAGGATACATCTGCATGCCCAGTATTACAACTCCCAGTCCCTACCGCTTCCCAAAACTTTGGGGCAGGGTAGACAGCAAGAACTGAATTTTGCAGTTGGACCTTCTCTCTGACTGCCTGATGCTGTGCTGTGTCCAACACCCTGGAACCCCAGGGCATTCTGAAAATTGATCTGGTCAGAAATTTGTGTCTTGTACCTGCCGATCATGTTTATCTTGCAATAATAACCCTAGGCTGACCTCTTTTGGTATTTTAAACTTAGACTCTTAGGTCCTTATTCAGGCTTCTAAAATAAGAGCTTGATCCTGCAAAGTGCTGGGCGCCGCAGCCTGGACCTAGTAGCTTGGTTTTCAGAGATCCTGAGCACCTGCAAATCCCCAATTTAGGAGAATTTTTGCGTGTTCTGCCCTTCTGTGAATCAGACTACTTTACTTAGGTCCTTTAAATGAAAATAAGGAGTCTAAGTTTAGGCAGCTAGCCTTGAAAATTTTGACTGTGGACTTAGTTGAATTTTGGGGTGTGAGAGATGAGGGATGATGTTTTGACCATAACTAATGTCCAAGCAGTGGAGGTTTGGAGCATTGACTGTTCTATTATTGTGTAATGATGGTTTGTGCTTCTGTGAACAGCTCTGTAAAAATACAATGTGAAAGATAGTAAAGCTATTCAGGTGCCTGTTTATGCTCATGATACATCTCTGGTTACAATCCAGATGAATAAAAATGGAATGTCAGTGACGATCTCGCAAACTACATGTGTGGGAATTAGGCCGTTATTTTGTGGCAGAAAGCTGAAGATAACACTTAGAAAATTGGATCACTAAGGATAAATCCATTCTGTTTTACAATTAGAAACCATACTTGCAACTTTGTAACTGCATGTTTTAGCTTTTGACCTCTTCATTCATAATGGTATATTTCCTTAAAAAGTGTAACACTTCAGAAGGGAAGTAGTGTGAGTAACTTGCAAGTTCGTTAAGGGTCAAATTCAAGACCGTGCACAAGGCCACTGCATCCTGTAAGTCCCACGCAAGCTCTATTTTGAGGTTCATAAACCTTGTGCTGAGCCTTGGCACAAGGGTGAATTTCATCCTAGATGTGAGAAATGGCTGCAAACCGTGTTATGGCTTAGGTTACAACTCCACCAAGGCAACTGTCCTAGGTATCCTTGCAAAATGCTTTTTATGGAACTACTCTGCTTTTCATATATTAGTACAGTAATATCCCAAATGATAGGGTGTGGTAATATTACAAACGTTAGGTGTATGGAAGGCTTGAATAAATTTGAGACGGACGAGAGATCCCTTCTGAACTGTACAGGACAGGATGTCTGAATGATATAGTTTGGCTTTCTCTCTCTGCCAATGGAACTGAAACAATTTGGAAGCAACAGAAAAGCTGGCCAGTAGCGCCATCTGCAGGCTGCAGAAGAGGACATTCTCCCATATACTGTACTACAGGAGTCGCTCTGAAGCAGTGCTTTTGCAGAGAGAACGGGGGACAGGGCCCTGAAAGGAATGGGGGGCAGGATCTGGTGTGCAAATATAAGATTTAGGATATAGAGTTGCTGTCTTCTGTCCCTGATTATCCATCCCCACATACACACAGGACCGAGGGAATGCGAGAAGGAAATATCAGCATCCTCTAGTGGTCCCTGCGTACTTACAGTTTTCCCACAGTTCTTACATCGTCTGTGGGTTTGGATGGCCATCCCCCTTCCTTGGGCCCACAGATTTCTGCACCCACCTCCCCATCCCCAAATAATTAGCATTAGCTGTAAGATTCAGTGTGGAGCTTTTGCTTTGTTCTTTGTGGGGTGATGAGTTTAAACTGAGATTAAACTTTGTCCCTGAGGCTATTTTAAGCAAGTATACTGTGAGATTCCAAATAGTCCCTTAGAATGAAAGAGAACTGGACAGGCATATTTCTGTTAAGTGCCTAAATTCTGCTTTCCTTCCTGTGAATCATTTCATTGGAGTCAGTGAGACTCCTAGCATAAATCAAGCAAGAAGGATTTGGCCCGAGGTGAGCGGTCTGAATGAAGGTTGAAGGTAACAACCCTTTGGACTAACTGCATTCAGATGAGCTGCCTCTTATCCAAATGGAGATGTTACCATTTCTGAACTCATTCAGTTCAGCTGCTAATCGGGTTTGTAATCAATGGACATTTTCACGACTATATCTGTTAGTTTCTAATTATTCTCAAGGTTAGAAAACAATTGTACATAAAACACTAACTGTTATTCTATGAGATACAGTGCTATTTCATACTCCTTTGATGGTTCAATGCCATGCACTGAGCTCAGTGCTGTCTTGCCTTTTTCTCTCAGTGCTTAAGGTTTTTCCTTTCTTTGCAGCAGATGGCACTCTTTAGTTCTGTTTCAAACTCTCTCCTTCTGGAAGTTTCTCTGGGAGATTCTGTTTTAAACGAGTCTCGCCAATTATATGTCTGTATTCTCCGTGAAGCTTCATGAAAGCTTGTAAAAGGCCATTGACTCAGAAATGAAGCCGGCAGTGTGTTTGGACTCTGGCTCTCTCCAGCTATTGCACACAAATTGTGAAAGGTCTTGCTAAGCCCTGGCGACAGGGGCTGGAGATGCCTTTGCAAATATGCTTCTGATATTTTCTTTCTGCATGGATATCGGCAACACTGATCCTCCCAGCAGGGCCACACTGGATTCTAATGAATCCCATACATTTGTGTATTCTTCATAAAACGCAGCAGGGAAAGGAAGCCTTTGTGTGTTCTTAAATGCACCTTTTATTTTGTAAACATTGTTCTGATTTGCATATTTTAAGCTCCATGATGGTATTTTGATCAGTTATTTAGTGTAATTAAAGCAACAGCAACAAAAGGAAGGCAACTATCCCCACTTCTGCAGGTATTTGACATAGAGGCATGAAAGCTAAAGACAATAGAGTAATGATACAGCGTCATTGGCTAGTCCCTTCAGTATGTATTTGAATAAGGAAGTCTTGTATCTAAACATACGACTTCACTGCTGAGAAAACCCAGTTGTGTAAGATCATGCAAACAGTCAGGGATTCTGCATGCATATTATCACTTCCCCTTCCCTCCCCCCTCTGTCTACCGAGGTGTTGTTGACCATAATTGTAGGACAGATTGCACAAAGGGCTCACTTCTGTAGCCATCATGGTGATTGGTGCCTGGGTAAGATGAGGAAAATGGTAATAAGAGCGTTGATAAGGCACTTGGCTGAAGTGGCTGCTGGAAAAAGCAGAGCAACATAAAAAGCCAGTGTGGGTTTTGGGAAGACAGTGCAGTCTAGCAGTTAGAGAGAAGGATTTAACACCACCACCCAACCGCTTAAGACAGAACTCTCTTGACTCTCATGCCTCAGTCAATCCAGCCATATGATGGGGTCAAAACCAGGAACCTGTTTGAAAATCAAACATTGCCTCTGGAGTAGAGAGAACATAAAAATGAAACTCTATCCATGCAGAAGGGACAAGTTTATAGATTCTTTCATATGTTATTTATAACTCTTCTGCTTAGTTGTTTTTTGTTTTTTTTGCTGTGGACATTTCACTTTCCAGGGATCTGAAGAATCGCACACAAGTGTTAGATAAACAGTCAGGTTGTTTCTGTTTGTATTCATTTTCAGACCTTAGTACTGCAGTATAATTCAGAGTTTACCAGCACTCAGTTTGGTTTCCATAACTATTGATATTCCTTAAATTTTTGATGCTCTGATTTTTATGGGTTATTTATTTATTTTTTATGCTGGGCTTTTATTATGATTCCCCCCCTCTTGCAAAGGACATTCAACTGGGTTTTACTAATTACATGGAAGCTCTTCGTAGGAGAAATTGTTATCCATGGAAGTACAGTACAAGACAGCTCTCCTCCATAAATCAATCACAGGATTTTATTAGTGTTTATGTAACCTCAGTTTATGTGCTATAATTCTTTTCTGTGTTGCCTAGAGTAATTCCCAAAGAGGATGTTTGTTCTTATCTCCTTATAAATTCTTTAGTTCAAGCTTTTGTTATGACATCTTTCTCCCCACCCCCCTCCTTTTTCCTCTCTTTTGGTAACACTTGATTGCATTTTACTGACTCAAGTTTATAAATCAAACCTATATCTGTTACTTACACTGCATAAGATATGATGAATGCCTTTAAGAGGGAAGAATGTTTAACTTTATTTTCATTGACTTTTAAAAATGTATACAAAGAGAAGAAACTGTCCATTTAACTAAATGAACTAAGCCCAAGTCTAGTGGAGTTCTTATATGAAACCTAACCTTCTTGTTAGATATCACTGATTTGTACCCATGTTCCCTCCTGTCAGAGAATCCATTTATAAGATAACTGGAACAATGAGAGGTTTAAAAAAAATTCTGATATCAGGAAGGTGTCAATCATAAATTAAGCATGAAATGCTGAGATCTGACATGGGATAGGGAGGGCCTACAGGTTGAAACAAAGTAAGGCCCTGATCGTACAAACACTTGCGCACATTGAAGTCAGTGGGAGTGCTCATGCCCGTAAACTAAGGTACCTTTACAAGTGTTTGCAGGACTGGAGCCTAAACTAGAGAAGACCATTGTGACTGAATACCCCCTGTGTTCAGACCCTACACACTATTGTAATAATCTTTGTACAAAATATACATTGCGAGGTATCATTTGAAAACTAATAACTCACTGAAAAGTCTTTACCAGACACGTCTCAATAAACCAGTTTCTCAAAAACAAAGGACAAGCTGACATTTCTAGCCAGATGTCATCCAAGTTGATGGGCAATCACCTGTCAAGTGGCCATTCTTTGGCAAGGAAGGGGGGCAGGAACAATCAGATCTGCTTCTTGGCAAACAGCATGACGTCTTGTTTGCTTTGAGACTCCTTGTCTCCATTCTCACAATGGGAATAAACTTTATCTAGGGGTAACCCTCAAAAAAATCTATTTCAAAGGAGAACTGGACTAAAAAGTGAGGGGCAAAAACACCTTAAGGTATCTTTCCCTATCCATCTCTCTTTCACCTAGGAAAACAAAACAAAAAAACCCTAAAAAACAGCCTTTGGACTTTGGGAGCAGATCCTGGCCTGAGAATTTGGTCAACAATGTTACTGAGGACATGTGGTAAGGGATTTTACCTTGAACCAAATTTAGTTTTAGCACTAGAAAACACTTATCTTTATTTCTCACGTAACCATTTCTGACTATAATGTATGTGTACTCAATTAAAGTTTATCTCTTTGTAGCTAAATACATTTGTTTTATTCTTTAATCAAAGCTATTCCAGTAAATTGTTTGGGTAATTCCATTTGGAGTAGCAAACTGTTGTATATTCTTCTCTTAGACGGACAACAGGCCTAAAATGTCTGAGCTTTCCAGGAGAGTGCAGAACACGTGGTTTGAGGGGAAAATTCAGAACTGGGAGTGTGCTGAGGTCACCCTGCAAGTGGTAACCAAGGCTGGTGAAAACCAGTTTGTGACTGGAGTATGCTGTGTGCTGGTAGGCTACAACTATACCCAGACACTCAGTGGGTGACCTGCTTGCTGTTTGTGAGGAGCCTACGTTGGGAGTTACAACAGCAAAGCATTGTGAGGCACCCCAGATTGAAGGGTGAGGATGACACAGCCCCTTACTGGTCTGGATTACACTCTGGAATGTGATAGCCATGTGCCCAGTCACCAAAATGTGGGCCAAATTCTCAGCTAGTGTAAATCAGTTGTATTTCTCCACTGAAATCATTACATGACCATGTCCACAATTATCCTCACCCATGTCAACTGAGTAAAGGTAGGTACATAGGGGTGCAAACAGTGTCCTTTTTTTACCTGCAAAGATGTGAGTTCATGAATCTGATTTTTTTCTGCTTTAGTAATTTAGATGAGTAATTTATTCTTCATGTCTAGTCAGTTCTTTGCCTATCTGCTGGGAAGACCAACATGGTGGTAAATTGCTACCTACTCTGTGATGCTGACACTTGTCTGAAAGTAATTGAGGTGAGACCAGTTCTTTTCACCCAAACCACCTAACAGCTGTCGTTAACTTTTGGTGTCTGCTCACTGGGGCTGGAGTCAACCCACTGCTAGAAGCTAAAGTGATTTTTTTTCCTTACTAGTCTTCTGACCTATCAAGTGCATATATGCCCTACTTTCAGTCGTTTGCAATATTAAACCGTCTGATTAGTTTTTTTCACACACCCCTTCATTTCCCTCCAACTCGGAATCTCCTTGCGATGATCATGGCTCCAACTCATCAGTCTGTGACGCCATTTTTTGTTCTTCATAGTGTTTGTTCACCCCTCGAGCCCATTTTCTCTAGTTTTGTTTAATGTTAATCTCCTTGTCTTCGATTTCTCCGCACCCCAAATGCACTTTTGAGGCAGCTGACTGAATGCGTCTGAGTTGGCGAATTCTCATCAACACTTATAAGGTTGCTGAGGCCAGTTTGTTGCTTACCCAGAATCTTCATCTCACCCCATAATTTGCTTATTTTTTCCTAACTAATTTGCCCAGATTTAATCAATCACAGATGAAACAAAGGAAGGGACAGGGTGCATGTATTTTGTATTATTGTCTTGAGGCCCAGGCAGACCTTGTTGTGAAGAAGTGGCAGTGTTTCGGAGAATAGTCCTTGCTTACAGGAATCTGTAACGTATTTCTGGACAGCCTGTCTTCTCCTCCTCTTCCCCTCCCCTCTCCCCCTGGTAAACATCTGAAAGAAACATGAGAGCATTAAACCACAGAAGACAAATCATGGTCAGAATAAATATACAGTTTACTGGCAAATTTAAAAATATGCTTGTGGATTCTAATAGCTTTAGGCAAGAGTTGGATATTTATTGCAACCAAGGCTTACTGTGGTTTACTATGTTTGTAAAACAGTTTAATATGACTTTTCTTTTAAAATGAGTTTTTAATTTAGAATAATTTTTTCGGATTTGTTTCCAGAGTACAGATGGCTGAACGCTGCAGGGATGTAGGGAAGGGGGAGGAAAATGTGCTTGTGGGCGTGTTTTTAAAAGTACTCCCAGATGGAGTGTATGGAGTGAAATTTAAACCATTGCCCTGCGAACTGCAAGTGTGATAAATATAATCAGTCAATCCACAAAGCCATGGTAGAGAGGGAAAAACCAAAAACAGATTGATAGAGATGCATTATCGAGTGAAGTGGGTCATACAGCGTCTGCACAAAAGACTGACTTATAGTGATATAATCAACTGCAGAGTTATAAAGAGTAGGTGTAATATTAAATCTGCACCAATAGCCAACCAATACTAGTACCAACTGATTTGTAGTTCTTTGCTGTCACTTACATCCTCCGAAGTGCAGTATTCACACAGAGATGGGATATAAAAAGAGACAGTTCACACAAGACAAAAGTGGACCAGCTACAGAAAACATGGAGCCCTTGGAGTCTTTTTTAAATTTACTGAACCTCAATGCTTTTGCCAGTGTAAGAGTTTGGAGACACCTTGGTTCCTTTTCAGAACTTTGCAGTTAAGTGTTCAAAACCCATAGATTTCCTTGGAAGGATTTGTTAGTACAACTCTTCCTCTGTGTTTCAGAAATGTAACTCACTGAGTAAATGCTGGCGGTACATGATTTTTTGGAAGATCTAGCTAAACAGGTGAAGAAAATCAAGTCAATTTTAATTGCTTCAAGGATCTGAGATGTCTCAGGCTCTGGGAAACAATTTTCAGCTAAAAAAATCTGTGAACATTGTCTCATACTGTGGGAAAGTGTATATTTGTGTGCTGACTTCTAATCAAACACTGCAACAGCTTCTTCCAATTAAACTGCTGAAGACATTTGAAGAGGAATTCTTGGCTTACAAAGCTTGCAATCAGATGCTTTTGTCTTTTTGTCAATAATGCCTAAAGACTCTTGCTCACTGGCAAATAACTTAAGGAATAAGTCAGGACTGTTTGTCATGATTGCTTTCCAGTCTTGCATTTGTGTCACTTCCGTGCCTTGGGTGCTAGCGTCACATTAGATGTGGAAGTACTGCATTTCACCTGTACCAGGCTTGGCTTGAATAAGGAATAGTCCTTGAAGCTCCAGAGCCCAGACCTTCAGTGGATATAAATCTGAGTGGCTCTATTGAAATCAAATTTAACTTGGCTAACCAAAAGTCAGTGTTCATAAGGTGACATTCTACAAAATCTGTCTCTAGTATTAATTACAATGGGTAAGAAAAGCATCTGAAGTAAAGCTACAAGTTTCATCTTTGATCTCTGCACATCAACTTCTGTGACTTACTCCTATTATATCCATTTCCCCCCTTTTATCTTATTTTTTTAAAATCTCTGCATTCGCCCTCACTGTGACATTACTACACCTTCCCCAATAATGAAATCCTGCTAATACCAATCAATTTTCTTGCCTCTGTGTTGATGAGGCTTGGATTCTTGCCCTCCCTCTGCGTTTTTCCTTCCCTAAGGGGACATCCACTCCAAAGAACACATTCATTGCCTAAGGCATTCCTCATTGAAACGTTCTGTAAACAGTTATGATTCAAAGCATTTTCTCTTTTAAATTGAAAAAAATTTCTCTGTTAATCTCATCTGCTGCTCTTATCCTCCCTGTCTCCTCCCAACTTTCCTCCCCATAGAAACTAAACCCAGAAGGGTTAATGCTCGACCATAAGAAATTAATGTGATGCAGAAGTTTGCGTAATGGAGGCATTTTGGAAGTAGACCTCCCCAGACAAAGTAGTGAGCTCTTCAAAACACTCTGGTACTATCAGAAGTCTTCGTACCTGGTATCAATAGATGTCTAGTCAATTAAGAAATTAGTTCAGGATTTTCAAAAGAGCCTAACGGAGTGAGGTGCACAAATCTCATTGACTTTTAATGGGAGCCAGGTGCTTTAGGTCTTTAGTGCTTTAGGTCCCTGTGAAAAATCCAGACGTACTCCGATTCAAATACCAGAATTTTATGCTGCAACAACCCCATATTTGTGGCAAGTATTCATCTAAAATCTTTTGAAAAGGGCTTCATTTTATTTGTGTTACATAATATGATAACTTTATAGATATATTTTCCCTTGGATTTGTAGGTTAACCATGTTTTAGAAGTAGGTATAAGAGTTTCGGTTAAAACTGATTTTGATAATGGGCTTAGTAATGATTTGTTGGCTAGAAATAGTCAGAGAAGGGATGGGTGAATTGTGAACACTTAAAAATATTTTTGTTTTGAAGGTTTTTGGATTTTTTTTTTTTTTTTTAAGTTTGATATATTTTTATCAAATGTTTTCAGTTTCACATCTTGTTTACTTCCCCCTCTTCACTAACCTCCCCTTTCCTCCTTTGCCCTTTTGCTACGGAAATGGAGGGAGTAAGAGGAATGAAAAGAGAGAGAACCTCACAAAAATCCAAACTAATTTGGGGGAATTTTATAGTGGGGAGAGAGAAATTTTGAAGAATTAAAATTTTCCACAGAATATTTGTTTTAGAAAAAAATCTATTTTTGACCAGGAAGGAAAACCCTTCTGGAAAATGTTGACCAGCTCTAACGAGAGATGCAGTAGTGTTTTGTTTTGTTTTTTTTTGTTTTTTGCTGGGTCAGATCCAGACCAGTTCAGTAGTGACTGAAGACTATTTGGTGGTTTGGTCAGCCACACACAATGAAATGCATAGGCTAGGTCTACATGACCACTTATGATGGCAAAATTTGTCACTCAGGGGTGTGAAAAAAACACACTCCCCAGCGATGTACTTTTTGCCGGCATAAGTGGCAGTGTGAACAACGCTATGTTGTCTGGAGAGCTTCTCTCACCCACATAGCTACTGCCATTCGTTGAGGTGGTTTTATTATGTCGATGGGAATACTCTCCCATCAGCATAGAGGGGCTACATGAGCAATATTACAGCAGCACAGCTGCATTGGTACATCTGTGCCACTGTAAACTTGCTAGTGTAGACCTGGCCAAAGTTGAGTTACCTAATTGTAGGTCAATGTGCAGACTTAGTAACTGGGGATGGAAAAATAAACTGCCAATTATGTTTCTCTGCACTTCCCTTTTTTTCAGGGCTTGCCCTCTCTCCAGACACCAACTCAAAACCAGAACAAATCAACTCAGACTACTGGTTATAACCACCCCCCAGACCTTTCCAGCTTCGGCTGGAGATAGGATGACACATTCTACCTCTTTGATATCCCTTCTTGGCCTAGTGTGTAGAGATCCACACCAGGCTTCCGGATCTTAGGTCTCTTCTATCCGTTATCCAGGCCCGTCAAGATAAATTCGAGGCCCCAGTACATCATGTTTACTGGGGCCCCACTCACTCCCATGTCACTTTATTTACTCAGACATTACAGATGTTTTGGGGGGGGCACCTGCACTCGGGGCACTAGTACAATTGTCCCCCTCTCCCTCACTCTTGTCAGTGGTGCTGCTATCGCTAAGAGGCGGGAAGTTTTCTTCCTGTTTCCTGTGGGTCACAAGTGTGCTCCTAGTCATATGCCTGGCAGCTACAGCTTTCAGTTTTAAAGTGCCCAAGGGCTGTAACAAGTATGCTGGGACATACACCTGTGTCTCAAGGCCTAGTACCCTGTTGCATTAATGAACGGGGGTGTGCATCACAGCTGATTGGTAGCCTTGGTTTTGAAGTCAGGGATTCAATGGACATGAGGATCAAATTGCTTTCTCATCTGTACAGGTCAGGATTGAAACCTGCTTCTTGAGTTGTGGGGGAAGCAAAGGCTTGAAGATGGAAAGTCAGTCTCTTCCATGGATTTAGGTGCTTAATTATCATTGTTTCTAATCATATGGAAATTACACACCAGCATGGAGAGGCAAAGTTTCATGTTTCATGTTTCAACGGCCTGGTTTGAGTCACTCTCTTTCAGAGGGAAAAAAAGTACAAATGTTTTGCTATTTTAGTTGCCCCATCCATCAGCTTCTGTTCAGGTTTCTTCTCTAATGGAAGCTTTTTATGTAATGTATGTACATATTTATTAAAGGAATCCTTCCATGCCCTTTTGTGGGAGTTGTAGGGTTTTTATCCATTAGCTCATCCACCTTCCTCCATCTTTCATATCTCTGAGCCGATCAGAATACTCTTTATTCCATACCCCTCCTGAATTGGTTAGAAGTGTCGTCAGGCCACTCCTTCACCCTCAAGAGAACTATGTTACCTCCACAATGCTCTTTTTCTCTGTAGCTCCAAGCATAGGTGCTGGAGCTAAGGGTGCTGCCACACCTCTGGCTTGAAGTGGTTTCCATCATATACAGATTTTACAGTTCAGTTCAATGGCTCTCAACACCCCCACTATACAAATTGTTCCAGCACCCGGGGCTTCAAAAGCAAGTGGCCAGTCAGCTTAACCAGATTATGTGATTAACAATGTTCCTTTATGGAGTGCACATTAGGCCTTTAGCACGTCAGAGGTCTGCAGTTCCATTTTGAAATGTTTACATAAGGTTTTGGCTTTGGAGTCGTCATGGGAAATACATCTGCACCTGTATAACTTTGGCCAAAAAGGGGTTAATGTAACAGACCCAGACTTCTGATGGAGTAAAGTAGGAAAAACTATTTCCATCATGGTAAATAAAAGTGCATTAAAAGACATTTAGTCATGGGAATAAAAGCTAGAGAAACACATGCTGCACTGGAATGGTTTATATTAGTGTCATTAACTCCTATGTTTTGGAATAACTCCCAGATGAAGGATTATGCTGAGCGTAGGAATTAATGGTACTAATGTAAGCCATTCTGTGTAGCATGCATTTTTACCTTTGATTTTCTAGGCATGCAATGAACAGTCGGTAATGCAGTGAAGCTGTCTATTATGAAGACTATGATTAAAACTCAGCATTAACCGGTCTTGCTTTGAGCCAAGCTTAAAACAGCTGGGAGAAGCGCTGAAATACTTGAATAACCTTGTTACCAACAATGAAGATCCTGATCTGAGTTTGTGGAAACTGGTCATTTTAACATGAAGGATAATTTCACTTGTGTGTACTTAAAGGTGAACAGACTTGTACTAGCCTGAAAACCATAGCATGACTCAAAATGCCTGGGTTGTTTGTAAACTCTCTGTTTTAAACCATTGTGCAAAACCCATTGCAGTTTCCAAAGAGACCTTCAAGCACAGGAAAATTAATATAAACAGTGTTGTATGGTTGAGGTAATCCTTTATTGAGAAGAGAGCAGTAACAGTTGGCTCTTTTCACTGATGATCTGCTCCTTCCTAGGAGTTTTGTGCCAGTAATCTTTCCTGAGTAAAGTTTGACTCACAAGCCGGTTTGTTTTCCATTACACTAGTTCCACCATAGAAATCATATGAACTGCGTCAAGGGATGATTCATTGATGGATGCTCATTTTCTTCTACTTTGTAACTTACAAATTCTATTACCTTTTGCTTACATTGATGGTTTTACTCATTTTTATTTATTTATTGATCTGTTTGTTCATTTATTTATTTGGGGTGGGATTTCCAAAAGTGTCTAAGCGAGTTGAGAGCACAAGTCCTATTGAAAATCCTTTCCCCTTAATGTTTATACAGACCCCAACTAGGTACTAAGTACTGTATAAACTTATAACAGGACATCACCCTTCCAACAAAGCACTTGAAGTCTACAGTATGTATAAACCTGCCCCATAGTTCCCTTTAGTACTTGTGTAAATCAATTATGCACATATATAATGGTTTCCAGAATTGGTCCCTAACAGCACCAGTCAGACAAATACAAACAAAACATGTTTTGTGGTAGGAAACAGCTTGCAGTTTATGTTGTATGTAAAACTGTAGTTGGAGTGTTTGGTGGTAACTATAGTTAAGGTTGCCTAAGTCTTTCCATTCAACAGGCTCTTTGTTAGTTGCTTATAACTTTATGTAATCTTTACTTGTTGTTGGGATAAACTGTTACAGATCTGATCCTGGCTCCAAGGTTGTCTTCCTTCATTTACTGATTTAAAAAAGCTTGTACTCAATGGTCCAGCTGTTTTTGGGAGTGAAGGGGAAAAGAAAACCACTTTTAGCAATATGCATTTTTTTAGATTTTTACAGATGATCTCAATGATTTTGGGGTAGGAATTTGAAATGTGACCTGGAGATAAACTTTAGGTAGGAGATATAGTTGAATGCTCCAGATATTTAAAAAGGTAAAAAATAGTTTAGCATTTGATAGAGTTATGAGGGGTTTAAAAACCTTATCTGTGCCCAGGAACTTTTTTATTTTAGTAACCGTCTCCTGCCATTCTAATTTCAAAGGGCTGCATTGTTGTTTACTATTATTTTACTATTTGTGTTACCATAACACTTTGGAGCCCTAATCATGGCCCAGGACCTCATTGTGTTCGGTGCTTACAAACACAGCACAAAAGACGTTCCCTGCCCTGAAGAGCTTACAATCTAAATATAAGGCAAGAGACCACACATGGATACAGATAGATGGGAAAGGACAAGTAAAGAATTAACAATATTGGTCAGCGTGATAGGTAGGCAGTGGTCCCAGTGTACCAGCAACTTAGCTGTTATCAAGTTTTTTGCAGGCATCCATTTTTTGAAACCTCCTCTCATTCTGTATGATGGCCTGAGACCTGGACTCATTTTATATGACTTTCCTAAGGTCTGTGCTCAGTGAGCCAGGGCTGCTTTTTTGCAAATCATCTGGCAGCCATATGTTCTGGACCTACAAAGTCTTTTCTGTAGTGATTGTAATTTCATTGATGAAGGCAGGGAAGAGTTCATTTGTTTTACTGTAATTTTTTCCCCCACTAAACCCTCATCTTTCATGATACAATTTCAACATATAATTAAAAGAAAAACTCAAGAACTCAAAGCAAATGTTGTACTTTTGTTTTATTTTGCTTTATATGTTTTGGGTTTGTTTTTTCTGTTTATAATGAGCAGCCTCCTTCCCTTCCCACCAAACTTTGAAATGGAAACTCTAACTTTGCTAAAAGTAAAAAACTTCTTAGTTTCCAGACTATTCCTGGAATTACACACTGGATTTGCTTCACAGAAATATATGCTTAAAAATCACCTGAGATAAGTGGGGTTTCACTGTTTGAAGAGAACTGGGAATGATGACCACATTTAACCCATCTGCCAACATTTTATCCTAGAAAGTGTAAGAAGATAAATTCAGTATAGTTACCTTGTTTTGTGCAAGAACTTGACTGTGCGTTTGAGGCTTCCTGGAAGTTTTCCCACGTGCTTAAATACTGAACTGGGACTTCATTTTTAGAGTTAAAAAACATGCATCAATAACATTGCATAGACAGAACTCAGGTCTTTTTGCTCTGAAAGCAAAAAGGAGAGGTTTTGTTAGTAGTCCTCAGCACCGGACCTATGACATATATATGAGCAGTTCCAATTCTGTCCTTTTGATGAGAAAGGGGTGTGTGTGTGTGTGTGTGTGTGTTTGATTATGGGTACAAATTCATTTCACTAATAACATGGGGGTTTGTGTCTTGGTATGATTCTGAGCCAGCTATGTGACATAACAAACACGCGGTGTGTTACATTGTATTCAAACTCTCTGAATTTTGCTAATTCACAATGTAATACTCAAGGGCACAAGACCTGTAATGCCTAAGCCATAAGTTTCTTGAGAGATTTTCTGGCCTTGGGTGTATGCACGAATTTCCATTGACTTTGCTAGCTATTGCATACATGAGTGTGAGAGTAGAGGATGGCTCCCAGATGGAAACTCTTGTTAACTGTGCAGTGCTGCAGGTATTCTCAGAGTATTACGAATGATTGGAAAACATGATGGAGACCAGGGCTGAACTGAAGCTACTCGGAGGCTAGGCTCACCCATACATGTGTACCCTTACTAGGACTAGTGGTGGTATTTCATTTCCCTGTTTGTAAAATGAGTAGAATAGTACTTCCTTTCCTCACAGAAGTTTGTGAGGATAAGTTCATCCAATGTGTGTGAGGTCCTCCGATAACAACATGATGGGACCCATATAGATACGTAGATAGATAAACAATGAACATTTCTGCACTGTATTTGTATAAAAACACTGATTAAACAGACTTCAGCAATTGTCTCCAGCAAACACAGGGCTCAGTGTAAAATCTAAGATGGTTTCTCTTGGGGCAACCTCTTCCTGGATAGTTCCAATGAACTGGTCTGTAATCTCAAGGGGATATGCCCATAATATTGCAAGGGTGCTCTACTATTTCCAGGTACCCTTCTCTCACCACTTATACATTTTCGTTGCTGCCTACACTGTGTATACGTGCTTTAACATAAAGGTTCTGAGATGAAGCCAGCATTTGTTGAGCCTAATTTGCATTAAAGCTTGTGCGGCTGTAGGTTTGTCTTAAGTTGCTCAGCCAATCTTTTTGTTCCTCCCACATAAGTTTCAAAGGTGAGAGTGGTTTAACTTTGGGTGATCTTAGTAAAAACCTAATACATCTTTCTGTAATATCTGGCATCCTCAAGAAAAGGGCACTACAATTTTCTCTGCTTCATACACTTTAATGGTTTATAATGCCAAGTCTGATTTGCTTAAAGTCAACACCTCTCTCTAATAGCTACCTGGAAAAGGGAAACCGGTGAATATTATCATAATTGTAAAATTCCTAATGTGGGTACCAAAATTTTGCCATTGAGACAGGACAGACTGTAGTATCAAATGGCTTTCCATCTACAGTTCCAGCTAAGCATCCTTAACTTGAAAAATGAAAGATTCTGAACATATTAAACATTTATGTTTCATAAGGTAGTTATCCTTTTAGCTAGTCCAACTTCTCCATATTCTGTCATGAGTTCATTTATACTACGCTGGTTTAATGCTAACTGTGGAGATTAGAGATACTTTGATGCAGTCAGCTAAAACTGAGTCAGCGCCTGTATACTGTGGCCCAGTTGCCCAAAGAACCTTGCCTTTTTTTCTGTATTGCTCATCCAATGAGATACAAAAGCCTTTCTAACCCGCCTTTTGTGTTGGGATAAGCTAGTGCCTAAAATAGCTCATAAACTGAGACACAGCAGGGCCAGAAGGCAGCAGGAGGGTAATGTTGATGTAACACCAGGAGAGCCCGGTCATCATTGGGCAGGATCAAACCTGGAACCTCTGAGATTTAGTGTATGAGCCTCTGCTACATGAGCTGAAAGTTAAGGCTAATCTGTTGGGTTTTCCAGGAGAAAGGTGCACTGAGCATTTGAGGCGGTTGATTGTGGAATATGGTGAGTATTACGTAGTAGTAGTATAGTTAATATTAACTGCTAAATGAGCTATTTGGGATATAAAGTAGACTGTTCTATTAAGCGGCTTTTGGGCAAAAGTCTCTTCTTGCAGTGATAAGTGTCCATATATTTATGAATATTTGACATATAGAGATCATAAGCCTTTGACTAGTCTATGGCATGTCTGGATGGTCCAATAGGACAAAAAGATTTCAATGGACAATCAAATAGGTATGGTGCAAGTGTTTAAATGAAATGTGTGTCATTGTCATTTTATAAGTTTTGTGTGTGCAAATGTGATTACTTTTAACCATCTCAGCTGGCAAAAGCTTTTTCTTGTATTACATTGAACTTTTGATTATTTTAGTGCCCCAGTGCTGCTCTCAATGTCTAAAACATCTGATTTCCCATGCTGGTCGGACTCCATTACCATCACACAGGCAATTTGTATCGTGTTGCTTTTCTTTATTTCTATACCTTGAAATAAGTAACCAAGGAAAGTGACCAAAACAAAGAGTAAATGTGAGCTAAACAGAAATATTGATGCTGTTTGAAGGAAAAAGGCATTAAGAATTCAAAACAATAGGCTGCATGGCTGTTTCCTGACTGTCAATAAAATATTTTAGGATAAATTCTCCGCTGGATACAGCAGAGCAGGAATGTTGTCAAGGGTCCCCAAGGGTTATGGATCCCTGATTCTCAGTCCCGAGTTCTAGGCCACACGAACTTGTGTGTGCTGGTTATGCTCTCCTAGAGCTATGTGACTCATAATAGAGTGAACACTATGTGATTAGAAGGAAGATATAAAGCCCTAGAATGGTCAGAGGCTTATTCCCTGTGGACTGAACAGGGGTTACTAGAGGTCAGGTAGGAGCACCTGAGGCCAATAAAGACCTTGCCAGAGACCTGATTAAAAACCCCTGCTCCTCCACGCTCCCACCAGCTCTCCTGTGTTTGGAGTGCGGTGACTGAGAGCAAGACAAAAGAACCAGGTGAAGGGGAATGCTGGGAGGGAGGCTTCCCTGCCAAACCACTGGCTCAAAGTTACAGAGGCCTTGAAGGAAAAGGACCCTGCTGAAAGGGGGGGGAACAGGACTGAGAGACTCCCCCAGGCAGGAGGATTGGAAAAGACCCTGCCCAAGAAGAGAGGGGTTGGGGAACCTCTGAAGCTGAAAAGATGGGGGGAAAGTAGCCCAGGGGAAAATTGCAGCCGGAAGCACTGTCTGCAGTGCATAGCTGCTATTATTAGGACCCCTATGCTAGGACCCAGAGTAGAAGACAGGCCTGACTTCCTTCCCTCTCTCCACTTGCCCCACTGGGCATTATTGGGCTGCCCAACGCCCAGAAATAGGAGCAAACAGGTCACGCCTTGTGACCCTCCATGAGACAGAAAACTGCGGGGCCTGTGGTAGCAGACCGGCAATTTGCTACATATCACAAATAATAATGGCAGTGCTAATCTCTTGGGCAGGCTCGACACAATGGCCACTTTGGGCCTTGAGGACAAAGAGTGCTGTTTGTCTCCACTGCACAGTGTGTCTAGGACTTTGTCCGGTCATTTGCAGAAGAACTTGTTATCACAGAGATCATGGGTGGTTTGCTCTGGAGACGCGTTTTGTACTGTGCCTCCATATGGGACATCTTTGTGTTATTCCTGTAAGACTGAACAGAGCTTCAGATGAATTAGATAGCAAAAATATATATGTGCAAATAATGGCATCTTATGTCCATACAGATATGAAAGAAGTGTAGAGTGAAGATGAACACTTCATTTTTAACTGCTCTTGTGCTATAATACTTACGGTATACACAAGAAGTGGTAAATGCCCTGCCCTGCCCTGCCCTGCAGTCTGGAAAATGCTCCAATAACAGTTGCATCTAGAGGTGTTAACAAAGGAGCATTAGCCTTGAGACTGAACTCCCTTCTGAGTGCATGTATTATTGGTGCAAGTGCCTACGTTAGAGAGTTTTATTTTGCCTCCCTTGTTTGGGTCCCACTCCTCTTCCATGAAGGGTATCATTAAAAGAAGGAAATGAAGCCACAAACTGATAGATGAAAATAATATGAAGGATTTGCTATAAATCCCTGAAAGCAAGAAGAATGTTGCTCCTGGGCTAAGATCTTGCAAGTCAAATCTCTGCTTGAACTGCATTTTTTAGATCTGAAGAATAAAACCCTTTGAAACGGGCCGATAATGGAAACCCTGACAGATCGTTAACTGTTGTAGTGCTGGTGGGTACCACAATGATAAGACGACGTCTTTGTCAAAAATGCTCAGTAAAGGAGTGAGGAGATGTCATGTTTGCTCTAAATATTTGAGGCCTTTTTACATAATTAACACATGCAGCTGAACATCATATCTAGATGGTCAATGCATGTCCTTCATGGAACTCTTTGAAAATCCCAGACTTGCAGATGAATGAAATAATGATGATGATTTACATAGGTGATGCATTGCTTACATGCAGATTTCGCTTGTAAGCAGTTTCTCCAGTTATTTTTGTCTTTAAATCAGCACATTTTCCCCTAACCAATTTCAGATTCAGCCATACTCTGCTGACATTGCCACACACTGCATTTTTCTGTCCACACCCCTCGTCCTCTGTGGATTTGTTCTCGTTTTGGTTCCTTTTTTGTGCACACGCTTTTTTCCCCCTCTCTATTTTTAAAGATTTTTCTTTATTTTCTTTGCCCCTCCCTCTCTCCCCTCATACTTCCTCACTCACACATAGCAGGCTATATGCTATTCAAGTAGTTGTCTATAGATGGCTCCAGAAGATTGCACCTCATGCATTCTTGGAGCTGAGCTGAGTGCCACAGGATTAGAACAGTTTACACCAGCATGGCTGCTGCCTGACCATGCAGTTCTGCACACCTGAATAGTTTCTGTGGCCCAAAAACATTATGGGTCATTGTTAGCATTGGAAGGGAAGGAAAACTGGTTTCAAGGAGATACCCTTGAATTTACAAAAGAATATGGATAGATTGTCACTTTTCCTGCTCCACTCTTCCCCTCATCTTCCCTGGCTACCACTTGGACTTGTCCCAGTGGCACATGCCCTTTTCCGGCCCATCACTTTTCCTCTCCCCTGCACCTCAATATACGTTTTGCCCGAAATGTCATGCTGTTCTCTTGCTGAAGGCACGAAAAACAGTACTCCATCTTCATGCATTAATAAAATTTGAGAAGAAAGTGGATGAAAATGGGGCATGGCAAATTGACTGTACTGTAAAAACTATTGTATCACTTACTTTGGTTCATTCTTAGTAACAAGGGCTGGTTGAGTTTCAAGTCTCAACATCAAGGGAACTTTCTTCTAAAAGAATAACAAGAAGCTGTGTGTCACTTTCTGGGCTGTAATCCAGACCAGTGAGGTGTTGTCCTCACTGTAACCCTGCCATTCTGCTGTCTCCCCCTTTTTCGAATGCTTCCCGCTAGTATACAAGCATGCACTGAGTATCTTGTGTGCTAAGCTGCCCTGGACCAGCAGCTCTGATTCCAGGCTGTTTGTTACACCCCAGTCCTGATCTTTCCCAAAACCGTGTGCTCTGCAACGTCCAGCCCTCTCCTGGAACTTTCAGAGGAATAGTATAGTTTGTTTGCTCCTCTAAAGAGACAAAATGCACAAGTTACCACTTTAACTGTGTTGCCTACCACTTCAGTTCAAACACAGCACTTGGTTGGTTTCAATTAAAAGTAAAACCAAGTTTACTAACAAAGGAGATGATTTTAAATGTTAAAATATAAAGGATAGACTTAGAAATGATTACAAGCAAATAAAAGTGAAAAACACTTTCTAGTGGCTAAGACAATGCAACAAGCAACCGTCTTTGTTCAAGGTAGTTTCCTTACCAATCTACCTTCCAGCCGAAAGGCTGACTACCCCACTGGTCAGGATATCCACAGAGACCGAAGTGCTTGGTTCCTTGTTTGTCTTAGGTGAAGATTACTTGGGGTTCTCTGCTCCTCTCTTTTATAGTCCAGTGAAATGGATTCTTCTGAAGGTTACAGCAAGCTGTGAGGAAGACTTCATGGAGTCTCTTGGTGAAGGAAGTTTCATGCTGTTCTCCCCCCCCCCTTGGTGTTTGCTAAAATAGAAATTGATCTCTTTCCTGCAATCTCCTCCCTCTGCCGTGATGCCAAGTGGTTATCTCCTTCCTTTGGTGGTTTGATGGTCCTGTGTCCTTTTTATGTAAATTGCATTCCCATTGTCTCTTAATGTATCTTGGAAATACCTTTAAGGTGGCAGAACCACAGTCCTTTGTCTAGTGTAGGGTAACTTTAAGAACATAATTCCCAATGTTTGTAATTTTGAATTTGTCCTCTATATATACACCACAAAATAAAATTAATGATCAGTATGATATTAGTACTCTTGATATCTTCTTTGACATCTTTTAGATATAAATTATGACGTGAGTGAATTGGTATACACTGAACTGGTCAGGTCAGCTGAAACTCACTGCTAGATACCAGTGAGGCCCCTCTCCTCTTGCATTGGGATGTTGTTAGGGTCATGCTATATTTTAAAATACCTCCCTCAGCCTTCAAGAAATCTAAGAGGATTACACTTGCATCTCTTAAGACACAACTTTCTAAAGCAAGTGAGAAGACCCTCCTAGTTATTTTTTCATTAAAAAAGTATAGAATGCATGTTAAGAATGCACTAATGACCTTATCAGTAATAAATGAGGTTGTTAAGAGTTCTGTGATAGTATCACTTTAGTCAACACTGCTTCATTTTCTATTTTTAAATAAAGATGAAGTCATGTCTTGGTAGAGTGTGAGAGCCTTCCTTGGAGGCAAGAGAGAGAAGAAAAGTTTGATGTATGGCGATGTTAGAGAATAGGAATGTTGATCTAAATTTCAGATCATCATCTGGAAATAGGTTATGATCAAAGGCAGTCAGTCAACCAAACACGGGTAGATGAATTCATATTGTCCTCTTGGGGCATTACACTAGATTGTTGTACATGTTCATGATGTCACTAATTTTGCTAAATAGGGTTGGAGAATGGGATGGGATTTTGTGAAAAAGGGTTTGGTTTTTTAAAATCTACATTCTCATATGCCTTTCATCTCCCCTTCTGTATGTGTACCACCACTATCTTGACTCAACAAGCTGCCCAGCAGAGAATAAATATAACACAATGTTAGATAGGAAAACACAAATAGTGTACATTCTGTACAATTGAAGGGAAGGTATTTGGGTATTAAAAATACAGTAGGATTAAGGCATACAATAAAATACTAGAATAATAGAAATGTAGGACTGAAAGAGACCATGAGAAGTCATCAAGTCCAGCCCCATGTCATAGGTCAGGTTTTCTAAACCTTTTATAATTTTTTTGTTGCTCTTCTCTCTACTCTCTCCAATTTGTCCCCATCTTTCCTAAAATGTGGTGCCCAGAATTGGACACGGTATTTAGCTGAGGCCTTGTTAGTGCTATGTAGAGTGGGACAGTTACTTCCTGTGTCTTAGATACGACACTCCTCTTAATGCACCCCAGAATATTAGCATTTTCACAACTCCATCACATTAATTCATATTCAATTTGTGATCTACTATACCCCCCAAGATCCTTTTCAACAGCATTATCACCTACCCAGTTATTCCCCATTTTATAGTTGTGCATTTTGATTTTTCCTTCCAAAGTGAACTACTTTGCACTTTCCTTTATTGAATTTCATCTTGTTAAATTCAGATCAAATGTCCAATTTGTTGAGGGCATTTTGAATTCTAATCTTGTCCTACAAAGTGATTGCAAACCTTCCCAGCTTTGAGTTATCTGCAAATTTTATAAAGGTATTCTCCACTCCATTACTCAAGTCATGAATGAAACTATTGACTAGTACTGGGCTCAGGACTGAACCCCACTAGATACTTCCTCCCAGTTGGATAACAAACCAATGAGAAGTAACCTTTGAAAACAGTCATACGCTCAGTTTTGCAGTCCCCTTAGTAATTTCATCTAGACTTCATTTCCCTAGTTTGCTTATGAGAATGTAATACGGGACTGAGTCAAAAGCCTTACTAAAACCATGATTTAGGATGTCTACTGCTTCCCCATACACTAGGCCAGTAACCCTGTCAAAGAAGGAAATTAGGTTGGTTTGTCATGTTTTGTTCTTGACAAGTCTTAACACTATTATCCTGTAGGTGCTTACAAACTGATAATTGGTTCCAGTATCTTTTTGAGATATTGAAGTTATGTGAACTGGTCTATAATTCCCTGGGTCCTCTTTGTTCCCATTTTTAAAAGATAGATATTGTTTCTCCTTTTCCAGTCTTCTGGGATCTCATCTGTCCTCCATGAGTTCTCGAAGATAATCACTAATGGTGCTGAGATTGCTTCAGTTAGTCCCTTGAGTACCCTAGGATGAGTTTCATCAGACCTTGATGACATGAATAGATTTAACTAGTTCTTTACCTATTTTGGCTTGCATTTCTTTTCCCTTGTTGTTAATATTAATTGTGTTGAATAGCTGGTCACCATTAACCTTTTAGTGAAGATCGAAGCAAAATAATTATTGAACACCTCAACCGCCTTAATGTAATTAATTATTGGCTCTTATCCTCTACTAAGTAGAGGGCCTACACTTTTTTCTTCATATTTCTCTTGCTCCTAATGTATTTTGAGAACCTCTTTTCATTGCCTTTTATGTCCCTGGCAGGGTGTATCTCATTTTGTGCCTTAGCGTTTATGATTTTGTCCCTTTTGTTCTCATCCTGTTCTTTTGGACCCCTCTTTAGCAATTAGTCTGTTTCCACTTTTGGTAAGATTCCTTTCTGATTTTCAGGTCATTAAAGAGCTCCAGAAGGAGCCATATTGGCCTCTTCCTATCTTTCCCTCACAGTGGGATTGTTTGCAGTTGTGCTTTTAAATTGTCTCCTTGAGAAACTGCTAGCTCTCTTGAGCCACTTTTCCCCTCAGATTTTCTTCCTGTGGGACCTTACCTACCAGTTCCATGAATTTGTTAAAATCTGCCTTTTGGAAGTCCATTGTCCTTATTGTGCTGCTTTCATTCCTTCCTTTCCTTGTAATCATGAGATATAATATTTCATGAACTGTCTCCTTGAGATTTGCAACCAACTCTTCTGTTAGTCAGAACCAAGTCTAAAATGGCTATTCACCTGGTTACTTCCTACACTTTGTGAAACAAACAAAAAATATTCTCATTACATTACAAGAACTTACTAGAAATTTTGTGTTTTGCCATATTACATTTTGAACAGGTGCCTAGATAGTTAAAGTTCCCCATTACATCCAAGTCTTGTGTTTTGGATATTTCCATTATTTGTTCTAGAAATGTCTCATCCGCCTTTCTCTTCTTGATTTGGTGATCTATAGTAGACCCTGCAAAGATGTCACCCCTATTTTTACCTCTTTTATATTTACCCAAATACCAGTGTTTTCTCAATTCTATAACCAGCTGTCAATATCCCCTTCAGTTGACTCAACTCATATCAGGTCTTGGCCAGGCACTAATCCCCTGTAGTTCAGTCCTCTTCCTGAATCACTCATCCATCATGTTGTACTGTTCATGGCCTGAAATATTCTTTTTCCTCCAAGCTGATTCTTTGCTTAGTCTGTTAATTTGCATCTTAATGCTGCCCATATCTCATAGCCTGGCTTCAGTGCTGATGTCTGGGATTGACCAAACAGGACAGTTGCCTTCCATCTAATCACTTAAAAGGCCAGCTCTGCATAATGATGCACTGGAAATGTTACTGTGTTCTGAAATACATTTTTCCCATATGCTATTTTGCACTATTTGTCTGTCTGGTTTAACTAGTCAAATCTGTGTGTGAACCAGATCCTGCACCCATACCAACCTTTTCATTAATGGGCAACCAGCTTGAGCTCAGGAGACAGGACAAGTTTCCCTGATGAAACATCGTCTCAGTGCTCTTTTCTTTGCATAATGCCAACTGCAATCTGACTGTTCGGTCACATAATTCTTCAGACTATCATTCAAGGCCTTGGGTACCTTGCGTAGATTATACTTTAACTAAATCTAAAGGATTCCAGCCCAATCACATGAACTGTAGTGTACTTTTTCTTTAGCACATTTCAAACTTCACTTTCAAGCCCTTTGTATAAATCTTAAATCTGCTAATTCATCTTTTCAGCTCTCCAAGTACCACTGGGGACCATCCTTCTACAATAAAGCTGTTGGCTTCTGCTTTTTGTTTTTGGATCCATTTTGTAATTATTCTGAGTGAAAATGCAGAATAAATAGAAATTTAAGTACCAATCATTTTTAAATGAGAGAAGATCAAAACAACCAAGAATACACATCCTGAGTGTTTCAGTGCTCTAGTCTCTTTCCAACATAACTCAGATTCTTAAGAGCAGTGCGTAAACACCACACCAATTATCTCCAAATTGGATATACATCATCAGTTTACCACAAGTTTAAACAGAAGTTTGTAGCTAGCAATCTTTCCCTAGAAGAAGCTCCTCCTATATGACGTATTGGTGTTTATTGTTTAGAATGAGGAATTGGGTATTGGTTGAATTCTGTTTTCAGTTTTGCCACTGACTTTGACTCATTTTACTCATATAAAAAAGGGTCTGTAATGATTCCCTACCTCACAAAAATATAGTGAAGCTGAATGTTTACAAAGTTCTTTGGTCAAAGAGGTGGTCCTGAACCAAAAACCTGGATCCAAAAGAAAAGATTCATATCCCAGTACAGGCTTTGGTGTCTTGGGCCCATTTCTGGTATTAACATTAAGAATCAGGGTGGAGTTTTCAAAAATACTTACATGAGTTACGTGCCCATTTCCCTTTAACTTTCTGTGGGAACTGGATACCTATCACCCATCGTGCTTTGGCAAATTCCAGCCTGAATGCCTTTACTTCCTGGTCAAAGTATGGAGCGAGGGACCCTCTGGCCAATACTCATGACATCCTGCTCCAAGAATCCCTGAAAACCCTGAACCCATCAATATTTCTCTCAAAACTATGACATAAAACAGCCCTTTTCATATTTCTATTAATATTGTAATGCAGTTTTATATATGTGCTCCCAGTAATGCTTAGAACAGTTTACAAAGAGGCTCTCTTTTTGTGACATTCTATCCTCAAACAGATATAAAAATGGGAAGCTGATTCTCAGTCGGCAGGTGGCTTGGCGGTGGTCCATTGTCAGCATGCTTTTTTCATATTGCCTTGTTGCTGCAGGGTCTGATGCTGGCAGATTACAACTCTGTAGCAAGTCATTTTCGATTTATTTGAACCTATTTCTCCAGTCTACTGAGCTTTCACTGGCTAGCATCAATTCAGACACATTGCAATTCCTCAGAACCTCTATCCCCCATCAGATGGTTCGATCTATGAGAAATTTAGCTAGAGGCGCTTAGACAAAAAAGAAATATTGTGGCTAGGGAAGCATTTAAGTTAGAGGAGGCAGCCAGGGCTGTTTTATTACTTAGGCCTCTGTCACCTGTGATGACCCATGAGAGTGGAGAATATTGATCGCTTGTCACTCACGGCATTCAGCAGATTGCATTGACAAAGCTTGTCAGGCCTCTAATAGCAGGGTTAGTGGCCTTGGCTGCAACCCAAAGGAAAACTCTACAGAGCCTATTATTTGGCGGCCTTTAACTCTTACAGAATTGGGAGTGAGCATTGACAAAAGTGAGGGAATAATTTTACAGTTATAAATGCTGTTTCCTGCTCTATTTTGGGTTTCAGTTTTAATTTATTTTTATTTTTGGCCCTCATCAGCATTGCTGTTTTGCAGGATAAGCTCAGGGGGTGGTGGACTGTGTGATTGAGACCTTTACTTGTTCCATAGGTGGCTTTTCTCCAGCTTCATTGACATGAGATATCTCAAAGGCTGGGCTTTTAGTCCTGGAAACATCATATATTGTCACAGATTATTCCTAATCGGAGATGGGGGGAGGGATGGGGAGAACAGATTCACACACACAAGTCCAGAGCTGAGCCTGACAGCCACAGCCATTTAAAAATACAGTTATCAATCACAGCAGAACGAAGGTTACTGAACCACAGCAGATCTGTATTTATCCTCAGATCTTTTCCTCTGCCATTTATTCTTGTCTTCCCTTTCCTTTATCTCCCTTGTCATCTGAGATCAGGACTAGAACCAAGCTTTTTTTTAAAAAAAAAAAAAATGAGAGAGAGAGAGAAATGGTCTGTTTAGTTGTACACATGTAAGTATCTCTCACACATGCACATACACAGAGAGTCCATGAATCCATTCTACTAGCCTACATTAACTGCACATGGTACAAGGCATCGGAGAATCTAGACTGACTTGCTGGACTTCTCTGACAAATCAGAGGGATAAGATGAAAAAAATGAAATGAAACAACCACCATTACTAGGTGTATTGTGTAGCACTTTTTAAGGAGTCTCTGAAGCAAAGTGGAATGTTTGGTAAGCCAGTGCCCAGAGTGTTTGCCCCTCAGTCCACAGAAGTTTCACAGATAATGCTGGGTCCTGAGCTCCAAGGAAGTTTGGAAAGGTTTGAATGCATGGATGTGTGTTAGGTTAATTCTTGGGTTTTCAAGGAAACCTCCAGCATGAGGGGTTTTTTGGTTCACAATGTGAATGTCATCTATTGAAAAGAACAAAAAAAAATCGCATTCTTTATTATAAGTAACAGGATAACTGACTCTATGGAGTGAGATCTGTGAGATGAGATCAATACTGTGCACAAACTCATTTTGCATAGCAATAAAGGGGCGGGAGTGGGGGACCAATCAGACTGCTTTGAATGTTGGTTTTAGTGAAGTTTGTGTGTATTTAGTAGAATATGTATGTGATTCAATATGTATTTGACCTGTTTGATACAGGAGGTCAGGCTAGATGATCAGACTGAGCCTTTTTGGCCTTGACATGTGTGAATCTATGCGATGGGCCTGAACCAAGTAGTCTGGGACCAGATCTAAACTTTGCCAAAATCAGGGGCAAGAGGTTGGATCTGGCATTTTGGCTCAGGCTCATCTCTATGACATATTGATAATTGTAGTATTTTGTTTTAAATACTCCTCTTCGTTGTTTTGCTCTGTAGACAGAGGATTTTTAGGATGTGAGAGAGAGATAATGAATCTGCAACTCCCACAGCATGCACACTCTCCCCGGAGAATTATTCTATTGGTTAGTAAGAGTTGTACAAAATTTTGCAGTTTGAGCTCACATGAGGTTCATCAATATTTACTGGGCTTTTGTGTGATCAAGCAGAGAAGAATAAACTGAGGGCTCACACCAAAGTCTAGTATATATTGTTGAACCTCATGTGAACCCATGCTGCTAAATTTTACACAACCCCTGTGGACAATAAATTTACTGTTAGTAGCAATGAGAGAATGAAGATGTGCACATTTTCAGTTCATAAGGTCTTCATTTCCCTCCCTAAAGGAGTCTCAATCCACAACTGTTGGTCATTCCTTCTTTCTCCCCACCAAAAACATGATGCCCCATTCCATTCCTGTAAGCATCTGTTAACCAACTTGTCTCCCAAACTCTATGAACATTAGTATTCAGATGTCAAGATGTCTGGAAGCTAGCTAGTTTTCTAAGGTTTGGTTTAAGGATGAGCCACTTACACCTGATTAGGAAACCATTCTGCTAAAACCATAAATAAATTCTGTATTAAGCAGGCAAACTGCTGAGCATTCTGTCCCCAAATCCAGCAAAACTCTTCAGCACATGCTTTAAAAAATGAATAGAACTACTCGTGAACTTAACTTAAGTATGTGCTTAACCACTTTCCTGGATCAGCTCAGCAGCTTGCAGGATTGAGCTGTCAGACCAGTATTACTGTGTATGTCTAAAACACGCCTCCTCTCATGCTTACCAGCCATACTCAATGCTGACTGTTTTATCATAGGGCATAGCTCGTTATCATAAAGCATACCTCTTGTTAACTGTAATGCAGAGGTGGCAGGTGTATCTATCTTAAAAGCTGGTCTGAAAGGCTACTCCATGCATCTGGTGACTGATCCTTCTTTTTTCTTTTCATTTATGAAGGAAAAAGAGCTTTTTGTTGAAAAACATGGTAAATGAGCTGTGGTGTGAGTGTAATCTGGACCTGGAGATGGAAGAATGGGGAAAAATGAATTACCCTGGCAACTTTGTCCCAGATGAAAACTTAGATCTGAAAAACCGGTGGCCCAGCACATTCATTTACAGTAGCACATTGAGTCCAAAGTTTGAGTTGAGATGCTTATCTGTGAAAGGTTTTATAATTCATATAACCTGAAAGAATTTGCACCTAATTAGATTTTGTCAACTGAATAATTCCGTCTCATGCTGCGTCTACGGAATAATTATAAGCAACTTCATTTTATCCTCAAAATAGTTGTAAATGTCACATTAATTTTGTTGACATGAGCAAATTGTAGGAGAGCCACTTGGTGGAATTGTTTGTCAACTGAATATGTTACGGGTTTTGACAAAATGAATCGGATTACATGGAAGAATGATTTCTTTCTTTTTTTTTTCTCCCTTCTCTTGGGCTGTTGCCCTAGTGTGTCTTTTTGTGATACAGTACACACCCTGTCACTGAAGATGAAGGGAAAACATCGCTACAAGCAGTACTGCTGCATCACAGTCATTTCTCCGTAGCCACTGCTTCAGACAAAAAAACCCAAACACTTAACTGCTAATGAAGAAAACATTTAAATGTTCTGCTAGGTGTCTGTTTGACTCAGTCTGAGTCAGCATGGTCTCCTCCTCCATGTTAGTAAGAAGAAATCACATTGTTAGCATAAGCATAAAAAGAGTAAACAAAGACACTCCCCCACTTGGGGAGTAACTAAGTCCTGTGACGGGCTGGATGTGAGCTTCACCTTGCTCAAGGGTTCCCCCCCACCACTTCTCAAATCACTGCTCTGAGTGCTCTCCCCAGAACACCTGCTCAGAAGAACTCAGGCTCATCTTCCCTCTCCTGATTTGGACCATTGCACCTTTTTGAAAGCATCATTGTTCCTAAATCACATTCATCAGGGAACCTTGGGTATTTAACATATTTAAGATACTCGTTTCAGCAAAACCAAAGTTGCAATTTCCAGCCAAACCGTGAGGTCAAGGACTGAACAGGCATGTTAATTATCCTTTCTTCCCAGAAGAGGTCCCTCCAAGTCAGAGTTGATGCACACCAGCAAGTTGATGTACTGCTGCTTTTGCTGTGGTTGTTGTGTGGGTGAATTAAAGAACTTTTATCTTGATGGGAAGAGGAATTGAATAAGCTGGCACTGCACTAGCGGAGGCAAAACTTGCACTTTCTCTATAAAAATGTTGGATTTGTACCATTTTCATACATGTGTAACAAGCTGGACTGAGGTCAGTCCATACGGAGAATAAGAGCCTGCTACTGCTACCCTGTAATTATATTACTCCTTTAATTAGAATAGTAAAGGAATCTCGAAACCGAATTTACAACTCGTTAGCCGTCAATAAGACGTTTCCAGGGTGGACCATGAGATCAGTTGTAATACCAATGGCTGAGGTCTGCCCCATACAATTGCTGAATGAATGCTCAAATGGAACTCTACACCACACGCAAGAAGAATAGGAAAGGCTTGTCCTTTGGTGCTGAAGGTTCCAGGTTCAGTCCCTCAGTGATGATCCGTATTTGTTACATATAGGGTAAAATATAGTCAGTTTTCAGTTCTCAGAAGACAAGTGGGATGATTATAAATATAGGAAGTGTGAAAACTTAAGATGTGAGAAAATGTTACAATAGGCTTTTGGGGATGAATTAAGTAGGTTTGAAAGCTGAAGCAAGCGATGAACTATGTCTTACTGATGGTTATGAAATACCATGTATGCTTACTGTGCTATCTATTGCATTTTTAATAGTAATCGTCTTCAAATTTAATAGGTGTTTATATGCGCTGTCGGTCAGAACATTTAAAATGTGCTGCTAATTGTTTTGATGCATGCTGTTCATATTGAATTTTTCATTTGTTCTCCTGGAACTAGACCAGGCCTAAGTTTACTAAAGTTCACAGCTGGAAAAGTAATGTAATTTAATATTAGACAAGAAGCATTTATTTATTTTTGACAAAGAACAGCACTGTAGTAATGAAACCTACACAAAAGAAATGAAGACTCAATTAGTGAACTAGACTCATCTAGTTTGTCATGTAGCAATATGTGCACATGGGGCCAAATCCTGATTCTGTTGAAATGAATGGCAAAATTCCCATTGGCTTCACTGGGACCTTATCGTCTTTTGAGGGCCCTTTTCTGCTAGTTCTCATTATAGTTCTACTTCGCGAAGGCAATGTCTGTTAAACTAAGCCACTGACCATCCTTAAAGAGAGTTGGGTTACCTCTGTTTGGGGCGCAAGGAAAAAAATAAATCCTGGTGGATTGTTGGTAGCCAACCAAATGGTCTGTCTTTCCATAGAATAAATCCCACGTGTACAACAATGCCATTCAGCAGGGCTTGCGCCACCCTCAGTCCCGCTCTTTTGAAAATGTGGGTATAAGGCCTTGTCTGCACGGTGCGTTAGTGCACCCCAGTGTGTTACGCACAAGCTGACCATTAGAGCTAAAAGCTTCTTGCAGTGTGCCAGCAGGCTCCGCTCAGCCTGTGTTGCAATGAGAGCCGCACGTGGTGCCCCATTGACTCCAGTTGCAGGATGGGGCAAGGTCAGTCCTTACTCTGAAGATTTTACAACCTGAAAAGAGTCTTGTAACATAAAAATGCACGTGGACCCTAATTATCTCTGAAGAACAGGTTCAGAGTCACAGAGGGAAGCTGGGTCCCTAGCACTTCCAGTGAAAGTCAGTGGGAACTGGACGACTAATTTCTATTTTGTACTTTTGAAAACATCTCCCTCTGTTACTTAATTCTGGGTGAAGATTCAGTCTAATCAGTCCTGCTGCATTATGTATTGACTTTTCACTGTACTTTGTCCAATTTCTTTTTTCACTACATATGAGGCACCGATGCTTCTGAATTACCGATGTTTTAAATGACCAATTTTCTGAGTGACTTATGTTGTATTACCATTGTGAGCTATTTTGTGAGCCACCGTGGGAGGAAACTCAGCATGTGTGGTGGCATGATTCCTATGGATTACATATGGTATGATATAAGCACTTCACAGGCCCACATCTTAGATAGTATATTGTCTTTAGCTTTGCGAAATGGGGATAAGGCCATTTGTGTGATCAAAATGAAATGTAATATTATGCACAATAGCGCTCTCTTGAAGCACTTTGAAACCTAGTGTTTGCAGTGCTCTGCATGTCCTATCATAAACTGTATTTTATTTGTATAAAGGGCCATGATTCTTCTCCTACTGAAGTGAGAGGAAGCTTTAGGAGCTCAACATCTCTGATATTCAGGCCAGTTCATGCCAGATACTGCAATGGCATCCATTTGGATGCCATTGTGAATGTCTTTTGTAGGATCAGGGCATTAGCTTGGTGTCTAAATTCATATTATGTAGGCACCCGGGTTTGGCTTGATCTTTCAGAAGTCTGGAGCAGCCACAGATTCCATAGAAGTCAGTGGGAGATGGTGCACAGCCACTGTGAAAATCTGGCTTTGAATGTATTAATCCCAAGTGCTCTCCTTAGAGGTGGTGGTAACCTTTAAAAATTGGTCTTTTTGCCACTACAGCTGTAGTGCATGTTTAGGAGTTCTAGATTACCAGCTCGCATGTTTTGTCAAACTACAGCAGTAGAGATATTGAAACAAGTGCTTGTGCGTGCTGACAATTTTTTTTTTTTTTTTTAAACATTTTCAGCTTTCCAAAGAAGCCTCTCCATGCTTCCTCTCATGCTGCCCCTCATGCTTGGGAGGAGATCCCCATCAATATCCGCAAAACTAACTCATTCAAAGCCATCATCAAAACTCTCCTTTACCCTGATGCTTACTCAAAAACTTCACAATGGTTAGGCTACTGGTGTGCTGAGACTACAGTCTTTCACGCTGACCAATTTTGTATCACTGTTTCATTGTATTCCCCTCTGTCTGTATCCTTCTGACCATATTGTCTCATTGTTTCTTTGTATTCCCCTGTGTGTCTCTATCCATCTGATGTTGCTTATCTTATGTTTATACTGTACATTTTTGGGGGCAGAGATCACCTTTTTGTTCTGTGTTTGTACAATGCCTGCCTCAGTGGGATCCATGTCCTGGTCTATGACTACTGTAATAGAAATAATAATAATAATACTTTTCTTTATTCAAGTTAGGTGGTGAAAATGTATACATTTTCAGTTCATGTGAAAATGTAAGTCTTCAAGCAGATACTAGAAATATTTTTTGGAAATATAGTAGTCCTTGATTTAAAGACGTGAAATGATGGAGAATTAACCATATCCAGTTGTAACTTGTCCTAGTGGTTAATTATCCTCTAAGGTTTAAAACAAAAAACTTTTCTTGTTTAAAGTTCTTTTTTCTTTCTCCAAATTCCAGACAATCATTGGAGATAATTAGGGAGCCAGTTCCCCATGCAACTCCGTAGTTCTTGTTTTGAAAGTATAATTTTTGGCTGTGATCATGACTGATGCTCAGAGAAGTGTAAATGTGATATTTAGGTGCCATAAGGTAAATTACAATGACAGTGAACTACAGGCAAAGGAAACAATTCAGCAACCAGAGCAAACAGACCTTGCACAGTTGGCAGAAAACGGAGGTTTATTTCATATCAGGTCCTTTTTCATTTTGCTGTTGATAAATCAGCTCAGATTCCACAAGTAGAAGCCAGTTCATCCAGACATTGCTGGCGTATTGACTGCATGGGATGCTATTAAGGCTGCTGGGTGGTTGGTTTTTTTGTTTCTTTTTTAAAAAGGGGATTTTTAAAAAAAAAATAGGAGCTGTTCCTGGGGATTCAGAAGAATCTGTGCCAAAGCTCAGATTTATCACGTTAAGCACATTTCAGTCATAAACTTAATTGTCACAAGGATTTTCAAATGACTGTGAACCAGCTCTAGACTTGGTACTAAAGGATACCATGTTCTATTTTTGAACCGATAAACAAATTCTTCCAGGAGGAGGATTTTATCATATTGCAGCTTTGCATAAGCGGAGCTCAAGCCTGACCTGATAAGTGTCTGTGGTAGATTTCATTACATCCATATACTGGAAGTCCTGCCAATATACTGGCAGTGAAATCCTAGTGGAAAATAAATGGCAATAAAAAAGAGAAATGATAGCCTGTGTTAGTGGTGAGGAGCATAGCTTTATTGAGACCGGACAACCCTAGAGATGTCACTTGGCATGCAGACATGAGTTTAAGAGAGTGTGAGTGAAATCTGATATTGGAATAACGACTGTGGCACAGACATGGGAATAATTTAATTAATTGCACTGAAATTTCTTTGATGAATAGTTATGTGGTGATAAGCATGAGGTCGAACAGTAGAATGAGTTTCAGCTTTTTAATGGGCCAGCACAGCTGCAGTTTTGGATGTTTTCCCATTTTTATTTTTTTCCTTCGGTTTTCCACAATTTTTCTCTCACTCTCTCACATTTATTCTCTCTCTCTCTCTCTCTCTCTCTGAACCAACACTACCATCCCATGTCTGTGTGGGAGGAGAGTTGGCTAAGGATAGCAGGGCTGGTAGCCACTTTGAAATGAATACCAGATCGAACGGAAATTATAGAATGGTTTCTTTATGATTCTTGCATTTTTTTCTTGTGATTCTTTTAAGGGTCTCTGCTGCAAAAGCTGTATGAAGATTTTAATAACTTTCCTAGTCTCAGGGGAGGAGGCATGTCTTTGTTGTCGAAGAGCTGGCGAGGGAAAAAAACAACGCAACACAGCTGGAATTTGAGCGTTAATCCTATGATTCGTAGCCCATATCTTCAGACAGATCAATTACTTATAGCTGTAACCAATCTCTAGCCATGTTCTTGCTGTGCAGGGCTACATTTATAGTCATTTGGTTGCTGCAGCTTGACATAACCTCCTAACTTTATAGAACTTTAGCTGTAAACGTTGTGCTTTAGACCTGGAGCCACTATCAACCATGACTTATCGCGAGTCATTAACTCAAAAATTAGGAGTAAGGGTTGTGGGTGGTACTGGCTGCCTGGTTGGAAGTAATATTTAGTGCCGCGAGGTCTAGGTAGTTTGCACTGACGTTACAAAGCAGTGTATCTGAATTACTGGATGGATCACACAGTGGTCTGAATGCTCTCCTCTTTGCTAACAGGGTTGCAAATGTGAAGGCCTTCGTGTAGAAAGAAGCCAATGTGTTTGCAGGTCTTCATTAAGAGACAGGAAATCCAAACAAGCCTAGGAGAAAAGAAATGCACGTCTTGCCAGTGGCATGTACCTAATGATTTGCTCAGCAAAACCTCAGTTTCACTATTCCAGGTCTGGGGCCAATGGATATTCTGCTGAAAATGATATGAACTCTTCTAACAAATGGGAGGAAAATATGTAGATAGCTTATGAATTCTGTGAGCATAAAAACATTTTTTCAAATGCAGCAAAGCTGCATAGACACCCTTGTTTTTGAAATACATTTTCCTCTCAACCTACTTGTGTAACTCCCATTTACTTGCGTTGGAGTAATAACCACAACACCTAACACTTTGATAGGACTTCCCATCCAAGGATCTCAATGTGCTTGGCACAGATTAATAAATTAAGCCTTGTAAATGTCCCTAGACCCAGTTATTGGTCCATAAACTGACCCTGGCTCACTTGGCACATTATATAGGCCTTCTCTCAGTCCATTATAACCCCATCTCTCTCTCCAGTAAATTAAGAGGCACACAAAGGTTTGCATTTGACTGGGACAGCATGTACCCTTTTCTAAACCAGGATTTTCTTCCAAGTCTCCCACTTCATTTAACGCCTCAAGAGTATAACATGCAGTAAGACACATCTTAAGCAGCAACAGCAGACTTTCCCCCCTTCCCAGCTTAAATTATATGAATCTGTGTTTTATTATCTGATTTATTAAGTAGTAGGGAAAAGGGCCACTGGTACAATAGCATGACAGTCCTACAGTCTCAGCCTTTGCCAGCAACAGAAAGTAATGGGGGGAAATGTACAGTTCGTTCAGTTAGTTGTTCGGGTTCCTTTTTTCTTTCTTGGAACTTTGCCCATCTTATTATGAGTTCTTTAGAGAAATGAAATGCAGCAGTAGCTTGGAGAAATCATGGACACTTTCCAGCAGTAAAAGAGCTCTGGAGTCAGTGTATAAGCTCTCTCCCCTGGTTGCAGTTAGGAAGAGAGTTGACAGTATAATAGGCTTTTGGCGGGAGTGCAATGGTTTGTGTGTTCTGTTTGATGTTGCAAATACTGAGCCCTCAGGGAGATCAGGAAAGAGGAAGTTCTGTTCTTTAGGAAAGGAAAAGATTAACCTGAAATGTGAACTGAAACTTAGGAGTTCTAAAAAGACTTAGGTGCAATAGAAGATGAGATCACTTATTCAGTGGAAATGTTTTCTGGCAAGCTGTCTGTCTCATAATGAGGGTGGGAGAGTTTTTGCAAGAATTTGGTTAGAAAAAGCAATCTGCATGTGTATATAAAAATAAAAAGAACAGTAAGTGCTAGTGGTGGATGAACTTCAAAAGAAATGGCAACTCACTTGAGACAAGTTTGCAAATGTTTGGATACTCTATTGCCTGCCGCATGAGGCTAGAAGTCTCCCACAAACTTCTTTTCTTCTTTCTCAGGAGATTTCTGGAAGTTCCTGTTTCTAGGTGGGTTAGAAATATCACCTTTCTACTGCTGTTTTGTCACTTTTGCATCCATTTATGTCCAGGAAGGGTTTTTTGAACATTGACATTTTTTTTTTTAAGGAAGGCCGGAGCCTTTAACGTAGCTTTAGTTGAAGTTCTAGAGGGGATGAAGGGGAGGGAAACTTTTTCTAGGTCCATTTTCATTTGAACTGAACCTGTTTTCCCATTCTTAGGGGTGTCAGAGACAATTTATATAGATCTATATCAGAAGTTGTCATCTTTCTGCATCCATAACCTTTCCCCACAAACTCAGTTTGGTATAGATCAGCTGTTCAGTGATCTTCTATGGTCATGCCAATATAATGAAGAGTTATGTTGTTGGGCACTCTTACATCAGCCTGATTTTCCTCATTTCCTGAATACCACAGATGGTTGAATGCACCAGATCACCACGGTACTCAGCTGCTATAAATTTAGTTCAAACACTGATATCTAAACTGTTGTATTTATCCAGTTCACAGACTTCTCATTCTCCTTCATTGCTCATGTGTAATTTAATGATTTATTAATTTTTTTTTTTTTTTTTTGGTCAGGCTGAAGTGTTATTTCATATGTATGATTTCTCTTTTAAGTTCCTACCTTGCACCCAGAACCATAATCCAGGCCCGTGGAATATTTGACGTTTTAAACATAAATGCTACTCAACTTCTCTGACTTTAATTTCAGAGATATATGTGTCTGTGTTTTCTTTGCCACATCAAAGCTTTTCTATTTCTGAGAAAGACAAAGGTGATTAATATTTGAACTTTGCAAAGTGTATGTCATAGAGGATTCAGCCTTTTTTTTATTTGTTTGTTTGTTTTATTTCTGTATTAAATTGCTTTATGCCTATACACTTAAGTTAAAGTAAAGGGATTTTCAAAAGAGTTTAATGGAGTTAGATGCCCAGGTGACCAACTCCCTTAGGTTCCTTTGAAATCGTAGCCTTAAAATATGGAAATAACTCTGTGCATAATAATGCTTCAGAGATGTTTCTGGTCCCTCTCAATAGTTGCTGTAGTTCTGGGAATAGGTCTTGAATTTGATGTATGGCTTTTTTAGTGTAAAGAAACCATCCATTTTCTGGTCCATAGAAACCACATACAATTATGTTCTTGAGTGGTACTAAAGGCATTTTATGGTCTGTTGTCCGGTATTTGCTTTCCTTTGTACTTGCATTTATTGCCTCTATTTCATCAAACAAAATATTGTTGACCAGGTTGTCATTTACTGTACAGCGAGGTCTGTACCAAGAGGCTTGCCACTGCAGCAATTTTTAGAGACATGCCATCACCACAAAATTCCAAAGTAATTTTCTTCCTCGTTTTGCCTTATTGTTCCCACTTTCCCCTATTTTTAGCTATCATTTTGGCACCATAAGGGCAATTGTTATTACACAAAGAATCTTGTTCTGGGGCTATATTGAGAGAGATAAAACTACGGGACTTTTGACCCCAAAATTCAATACAAATAGAACTTTGAGAGCTCTCAGCACGTCCGATAATAGGTGTTGAAACATCTTCACTAGGACTGTCTTTTTAAATATATAATCCCGGATCCTTAAAACTCCACCTATGTTGCACGGGGGTTGTCTTTCAGGAGTGGGAATTCCATCTACTGCTGTTTTGTTCCTGCAAAGTTCTCCGCTTTGCAGGGCAGGTGGAATTTTAACTCTGCAGTGTTCTGCAGGTGTGTGTGTGTGTGCTCAGCAGAAAGGTAGCAAGGAACCAGTTGTTTAATTTTAAATGTTCTTCTGCTAAATGGTTTGAGGAGTTACAAGTTTTCAAAACTGGAACATATTTAGAATGTGAGTCTAATAGGCATTTTCAGAAATTTACCATCCCAGCATCCCTTTGTATTGGGCCTCCATGTCCAAAGTTGTTTAAACTTCAGAGGAAGTTTGGATCTGGATCCAGAACCAAGCTTCACATCTCTGGCCCATCTCATCTTTGTTGTCATTTTTATTTCCCTACTACATTGCATCCAAAAATGGGACTCCAGTAATTTTCTTCCTCATTTTGTCTTATTGTTCCCACTTTCCCCTATTTTTAGCTACTGCTTTGGCACCATAACAGTCTGGCCAGAAGGGCACAGAATTGCTTAAAACCCTGATGCTGCAAAGATTTATGCATGCACTAAACTTTACTTACTGTGAGTAGTGCCATTAACTTCCATGCGATTACTCAGAATGTAAAGTTAAGCACATTTTTGCAGGATTGATGCCCTTCTCTGTAAGTAACATCAACTCTGGATTAGGCAATGCACACCGAGTGGCTGCTGTGGTTACTATCTTCCATTAAATAACATTGCAGCTTTGCAATGCACACCATCGCTTCTCAGACCTGGATGCCAGTCAGGTTGGCGGGTCTGCTGAAAGAGTTTGCCGTCCTGATAAGGTTTACAAGAACCTTAGAAATCTGAAGAGGGAGTTCCAGGCACTTCAAAGTATGTGCTAATGGAAACTCTGGCTAAATATGTGGAATCAGCATGCCATCTAAAAAAAATAAAATAAAATAATGCTGTAGCATTTATTAGCTGGGCGTGAGGAAAAGGTTGGCGCCAATAAAAATATCTTTGTAATGATTAGCAGGGGCCCCGTATAATTTAAGATATTCTTTACAGTTTATAAATATGGACTCATAAAAAAGCGTAGCGATAAGGAAACTGTGACTTTAAGTCATTAGAAGCCCAGTGGTTTGATAAAATAACAGGAAACAGACAATTTATTATGAGCAGTCTCAGTAGCTCAGGATTATCTATAAAACTTTTATGGTCCTCCCCAAGTGGCAAGAGGCCATAAAACTTGCCTGAATGAGGGACTTGTTAATTTACTTGTTAAAGCAAATTAAAAATTTATAAGCGCTTTTAGGTAAATGAGATCTTCTCTCATTGCTGCCCTTGTGGGGCTCAGGACTCCTAGGAGAGGGAGGAAGTGGTTGCATCGAACATCGCAGCAGAACAATAAAAGCTATTAAATTGTTTCAGTTTATTACTACAGAGCCGTGCAGCTGTTGCCGTGGTTTGCTGTGGGATACCAGGGGCTGACAGCATGGCAGTTCAGTGGCTTTTAAAAGAACGCAATAACTCCACCTTTCACCCACATCAACAGTTTTCTGACATGTCTCCTTCTTCCCTCTCTCCATTGTACATGTAGAGTTTTTAGTGTCATTCTTGTACATGTCATAGGGATATGGACATCTTCTTTGGCTGTTTATAAAAATGAGTATTCAGACACCAAATATACCATTTCTGATATACTGGCCTGCTAGCTGGTACACTTACACCAAATAGTTTTCACCTCTTTCCAGTGCAACCAGTTGTAGGTAAATGCAACAGTAAATTAAAGGGGTGCATCAAGGAAAGCCCCACCTTCTAGCCATGTTGTGCCTCTTTGAGCAAGCTGTCAAAATGGATTCCAGAAGTATTTTTCCACGTCGCTTGAATATCAACCAGTTAAACCAAATGAGTTCTAGCTGGTGATACCATCCGTGGTTGAAGTTTGTCCTTGTAGCTGCAATGTGCAGAAAACTTGTTTCTGATACAGCACCAAGTACTATGGGTGTTAGTCCTACATTTAGCGAAATACCTTCTTCATATGATGTTCTGGGTGAGAAAAGTTCTAATTCAGGCTGCGCTTGAACTTATCAAGGCTTCTCTAGAACCTTTCTTCTTTATGCCGTTTGTCTTCCTTTATAGCTATTTCTCCTTTGCTCTGGCTGTATCTTTTACAGAACTAGTAGTACTGTTTATACAATGCATTAATTATTCTCCAAATGGGGGGACAGAGGCCTACCTGAAGAGGGTTGCTGCTCAGCACCTCGGAAGTTGAGCATTGAAAAACTGAGGCCCCCAAAATTGGAGTCACTTTTGAAAATGTGTAGGCCATGTCACTTGAATTTTGGACTATTCCAATATGTAGTAATGAGACTACATGAATTTCTAACAGGTCCAGCTGATATCCTCCTGCAGAGGAGACACGGGTGTGATCCTGTGAGATGCTGAGAATCCACCATTTGCATAGGCTGCACTAGGAGTTGTGGGTATTCAAAACTTAAGAATCATGCCCCTAAGTCCTTATTTCCATCACGTTTGGGTCCTGCAGTGCGAGGCACACACTAGCAGGATCTCCTTACCTGCTAGACCAAGCAAGAGCTTACAATTTCATGGAGTTCGGGTACAGCAATAGTAACGTGCTGGCACCTCCACAACATTGTAGTTCCATAATAAATATTTAATGGAAAAAATTAAGCTGTAAAAGAATTATATTTGTAGTGTTCCAAGAAGCATAAAAAGTATGAAAGTCAGATTTTAATATTGTGCTACCCTCACTAAGTAAAGTGTTACAGTCTGACGCTGCCCGCCATTTAAAATTAAGGCACAGTCTCGGGGGTATATTAATGTGAGTTGCAAGACTGACTCCCAGTCTATTACATTTGTCTATACCAATTCTAGCCTGTTGGAAAGGGATCATAAAAAACAGTGTGGCATCTTCCTAGAAACTGGTCCAACCTTATTTCATTGAATGAGCAATGAGTACATGGTGAGATTCTCAAAGGCGTCAAAGCTCTTTGACGTTAGGTGAGAGTTCAGTGCCCAGTTCTGTTAAGCACTTTTGAAACACTGATCCCTGAGCCTCGAAATTCATTGTGATGACATTGGTTTGTCAGACACAGAATCTTTAATGCATTTCCATACTTAGCTACTGTTTTAGGGCTGAATCTGAGAACATTGATTTCAAATCCTCAGCACTGCCCACAATCAGGTTCTTGTATGCTACCAGACATCCTTCTGCAAACCCCAAAATTAAGGACCGAAACAAAGTATTCCTTATTCAAACCCTGCTGTTGAGACAGAGACAGGCTTTGGTACAAGCTTTACCCTTACTTTTTACAGAATTTTGTCTACGACGTTATTAATTTATCAGGTGTATTTATGTAGTCCCAGGGAAACAGACTACAAACACTTCTTATACTATACTTGTACTCAATGCCATACATTACCAGGTCTGAATTCAGCCTGAAGATTATAGTCAAACCTGTACAGCAGCTTATCAGGGCTACAATGAGGTAGTCCTCCTGAAGTGGCCAGTAGCCCGTTAAATCTTGATGAGATTTTCATCCAGAAGCAAATTAATTTTGAAGAGGTGTTCATCCATGTTAGATTGCAAGGGAATCCACACTGCACTCTTGCATTGTCTTTGTACCATGTCTAGCAGGCTGTGGCCTCAGTTCTCATTGGGCTTCTGGGCGCAACTGCAATACCAATAATCAACTATAACGAATGGAAACTTTGCAAAGGGATTCCTACTGCAGTTTTCCATTCAGAAGTGGGTGAACCTGGAATATTTGTGGCAAGGTATTCCTCTGGAAATGGAATGACAGAAGCTGCTGGACTTACTTTTGAGTGTTCTTCACAGCATCATTAGTCTAGTTGTCTGTTATTGTGTTCATTGAAATCCTTAATTACCGGTATCAGCCTGACCAAGTTTTTAAAAAAGAAAGAAAAAAGCTTCTTGACAATAGAATGTCTTGACACATTGTGTCAGATAGAGGAAGTTGGTATTAGACAAAATTCTCTCATAGTAGCATCTGGGCTCAAGAAGACTCTCTTCCAAATTTTGCCTAAATAAGGATCAAATATCAGTTTTGGTCTCCTGTGATCAGGGCTTAGTCCAGGGAACACAAAATACAAAGTGAAAAATAACAAAACAGTTAGTGGCTGATGGATTTTATTTGTACTTCTTCCCATAAGTTGTAGCCAACAGCTTTGATTTGCTTTTCTTCCTTTTTGTTTTAAAAAAAATGTTTGCCTACATTTTAGCTACTGCTCATTCTCTTCTATTCTGTTCTTCTAATGTCATGTTAAAAGTTCCCAACTATCTTACAGGAAAGAAGTACTCCTAGTGATATTCAATGGTATTCACCCTGCAGGCCAGGAAATTCCTTGCGGCAGGATGGAGGGAGAATTTTAAGGATCCGTGGCTATGCTTTGTGATCCAGATTCATGACCTGTGGTAAAGTCACAGAGGAAAGCAATTGAAGATGGAAAAGCCAACTTGCTGACTGCAGACAGATGCTGTGAGGAAAAATTGGATTTGACGTTGTGTGACCATGTGTTTCACACAAAGTCTATTGGTCATGCAGCAAATCCTCAAGACTGGGTTGTTTGCTTTGGAATGTACCCACTTATGCCCAAAGAAACAACCTTTAAAAAAGCAAAGAACAGGGTCCTTCTATTGATGTCCTTTCCCAAAGCCACATACCAAGTATTTTTTGGTTATATTAGTTTAACCAAGATTAAAGAAAGTGGGGGGAGATGCCTGAAGTTAGGTTCCTAAATCCATATGTGGGCACCTAAACTAGTGGCCTTATTTTTCAAAAAGCTGAATGCACATCAGCTCCCACTGAAATCAGTATGATTTCTTGGGTACTCTTCCTATCTGAAAACCAGGCCACTTACTTAGATGCCTATATATTCATTTATGCTTAATTAAAAATAAGCCTGTTGTTAGAATCCGGTCAAGTGATATCTGTATTTATTTGCGTGGTTTGTTTCCCCAACTTAGGCGATAGAGGAAAATATTGAACAATGTCATTCTTTTCCAATATCCTTAGGACATTGTGAATGACATGGATAAGCTTCATTTAAATCATAACTTGCCATTTTATTCCAAACTGTTGATCTGCACAAGATTTTTCAGTAGGTCTAAATTATGTACCTGATTAAGATATGCATGAATTAGATGGCTTGGGTTCTGCGGTTAAGACATGTTTTAAATATATATCAACTAATTTCCGAGTGGATATAGCTTTGATTGATACCATCCAATGCTCTTATCACACATGAGAAAGAGAACGTAAATTAGAAGCTCATAAATATTGGATTCAAGTTGCCTTTGAAGAACTTCATTTCAATATGGTTTGCATCAGAATGTCTTTGTTGGCTTTTAAAAAAAAAACATATTTAGTTTTGGCTAAACTGAAACTAATAACTATACCACAATATTATAAATTAGCATTTTTGTTCTTCTGAAGAACTAAATTAAAGGAGGAGGAGATCTGCAAGGGGTTAATACATATGGTCCAAAAGAAAACGTAATTAGAAAATGAGTTCCCTTTAAAAATCCCTACTATATATGCACATCAAAGCCATTGTAGGAGTAAATTTATGTCTGATAGTGTGGACGGTTTCAGTGCACACTGGCAAAATATCATGCTGATTGCTGATTGAAAACAGTTGTTAATTCTCTACTTCACTAAATTCAGAGTGGAAAAACTTTCCTTAATAAAGAACAGATTGAAGAGAACCAAGACCTTACTGTGTGGAAATTAATGGCAGATGCATATACTGGTAGTTAAAATGTTTCATTAGATGTTAATGTCTTGCTGTGTTTTTAATTGTTCAGAAATTAGCCTCTAGAATATTAAAACCATCTGTTTGTTATCATGATGAAACAGAATACTTAAATAGTTATTAATTTTGTGGGCTTTTTTTCCTTGTCTGCAAAACTTTGATCTGTTGAGATTTCAGGGAATGCTGGATGCAGAAGTGAAAAACAATTTTAAAACACCTCAGTGCCAAAATATCTGCATTTGATGCTTTCCACCCATTTTTAGCATGCCTGCTTTCTTTCACAAATTATTGTTCTCCAGGGACAAGTTGACATATTTTAGTGCATGGTGGGAGTGTGCCAATGCTTGCTGAGCCTGTATAATGGTTGATTTAAACCGTAATATGGAACACTTTCACATGCTGATGTTTTATTTTTAGGTCTTATGGGTCATTTTAAAGACCAAATATTTCCATGCATGGAAGGGATTCAGTGTGGATCCACCAATGAGGGTCTTTAGTCTCCTTCAGTACCAAATAGTTACCTTTATTTCTTTGTCTTGGTCTCTGTTTAAAATAGATGAGCAAAAAACGGGGGTCTTACAGGTTCTGATTCAGATAAACATCCCTGTTCAAGATGGCACATAAGCACATGCTTAACTGTATGCTTAAGTGCTTAAAGTTAAGCATGTGCTTATGCTACATCCTGAAGAGAGATGGATTTAAGCAAGTGCAGAAGTAATTTTCTGTATCAGGGACACGGTCTGTACGTATTATATTATGCTTTATAATGAGAGGAATACAGTTCATAATACTTTTTTAATGTATAAACAATTCAAAAGTGGAAATTTATTCAATAAGTCTATATAGTATTTAGAAAACTATTAACATCATCTTGGCAGTGATTTTTTTTACTTTCCCTGAATAAGCAGTTTAAATTCTGAAATGCCAGGATCGGGATTAGTTAAACTAACCATAATTTGATGATCTCTCATTTTATAATTATTTCACCTATCTAAAAATGACAAGAACAACAACAATAATAATTTCTTAAACTGTATATAATCCGATTTTCAAGAACAAAAGGCGTACTATGATTCTTAAAGTGTATGGAAGAGGAGCCAAATTATAATATTTATGACTATGAATTACATTAATATATTAATATATTCAGTGATGAAAGATTACTGTAGAAGCTAACAGCTCACTAAAATTACAGTTAGGTTTCTGTGTGTGTTAAACAATTTTAAAACAAAAAACCCCCCCCCCCCCACCACCACCACACACACACACACACACACACACACACACACACACACACACACTCTCTTAAAATAGAATAGAAACAGTGAAATGTATGGCTGGAAAGGGCCTTGAGATATCATCTAGTCCAGCCCTCTGCACTGAGGTAGAACCAAATATACTTAGACCATCCCTGACAACTGTTTTATAGTTAGAAAGTTTTTCCTAATATCTAACCTAAATCTCTCTCACTTCATATTAAGCCCATTATTTCTTGTCCTGCCTTTAGTGGATATAGAGAAAAATTGATCAAAGTCATGTTTTAACAGCCCTTAACATATTTGAAGACTGTTAGCAAGTCCCCCCATTCAGTAGGATGACCAGATGTCCCAATTTTATAGGGACAATCTCAATATTTGGGGCTTTGTCTTATATAGGCACCTATTACTCCCCATCCCATTTTTTCACACTTGATCTGGCCCCCCGATTCTTTAGTCGTCTTTTCTGAGGATGGAAGTTGCCTAGTTTTTTTTAACTTTTCTCATAGGTCAGTTTTTCTAAACCTTTTATCATTTTTGTTGCTTTTCTCTAGACTCTCTCTGGTTTCTCCACATCTTTATTAATGTGTAAGGCCCAGCACTGGGCTCAGTACTCCAGCTAAGGCCTCACCAGTTCCGAGTAGAATGGGATAAGTACCTTCTGTGTCTTCCATAAGGCATTCCTGTTAATACACCCCAGAATCATATTAACTTTTTCCACAACTACATCATGATGTTGATTCATGTTCAGTTTGTAATCCACTATAACCCCAGATCCTTTTCAGCAGTACTGCTGCCTAACCAGTTATTTTCCATTTTGCAACTGTGCATTTGATTTTCCTTTTATACTTTGCACTTGTCTTCTGAATTTCATCTTGTTGAATTCAGATCAATTCTCCAATTTGTCAATGTCTTCTTGAATTCTCATCCTGTCCTCCAAAACGCTTGTGACCTCTCCCAGTTTGGTGTCATCTATAAACTTTATACGCACACCCCTCCACTTCATTATCCAAGTTATGAATAAAAATATTGAATAGTGGACCCAAGGTTGACTCCTGCGAGACTCCCCCCCATCCACCCCCCCCCCCCCCCCGATACAGTTTGACAGCAAATCATTGGCAACTACTCTCTGAATATAATATGGTCTTTCAACCAATTTTGCACCCACCTTATAGTAATTTCATCTGGACCACGTTCTCTTAGTTTGCTTTTGCGAATGTCGTGTGGGACTGTCAAAAGCCTTACTGAAATCAAGATATGTCATTTCTGCTGCTTCCCTCCATCAACTTGGTCAGGAACCATGTCAGAGAAGGCAATTAGGTTAGTTTGGCATAATTTGTTCTTGACAAATCCATGTGGGCCATTCCTTATTACCCTGTTGTTGTCTAGGTGCTTACAAATTGATTATTTAATCATTTGTTCCAACATCCCTCTAGGTATTGAAGTTAAGGTGACTGATCTATGATTCTCTAGTCCTCTTTGTTCCCTTTTTAGAATTTAGGTGCTATGGGACCTCACCCATCCTCCATGTGTTCTCAAACATAATCACTAATGGTTCCAAGTTTGCTTCAGCTAATTCCTTAAGTACTCTAGGGTGAATTTCATTCAGCCTTGCCAATCTGAATGCATCTAACTCATGCAAATATTATATAGATAACATAAAAACATGTGCCAGAAATTTACATATTTGTGAATGTGTGCGCTGATAATCATTCATTCCAACTTCTTATATATTGCGTAGTTAAAGACATTCCCACTTCAGGACTTCATTGGCTCTTTCAGGGTCTTGTGCCATCCTGGTGACTGATGGCCACTTCTGCTCATAAGATTTTACTAGCTGCAGTGGGCATGGGGTAGTGGAGAACAGAGCAATGGTACAAGCAAGAGGTGGTGATTAAAGTGATGAAACATGGAGTTTTGTTTGAAGGGGAATAGTTTCTGTTCACAGAATATGAACCTGCTGGATAACTGAAACCTCCGCCAGTGGTATTGAATACAGCTCATCAGGAATTTTTCAACAAAAACTTTTCCCATTGGATAGAGCCAGTTCATTAAAACTGAAACTTTTAGTGGAAATGTATTGGATTCAACAATTTGTAAGCACCTAGACAACAACAGGGTAATAAGGAATGGCCCACATGGATTTACTCAAGAACAAATTATGCCAAACTAACCTAATTGCCTTCTCTGACATGGTTCCTGACCAAGTTGATGGAGGGAAGCAGCAAAGCAGCAAGCCCATGTGGAAATTACTCAAGAGTTTTCCAACCCAGCTCTAGTCATTTCTAAAATGTTTACCCAGGGAAAGGTTTTCAACAAGACCTAAAGTAGTAAAAACGGTTTTTAGACGTTCCACTGAAATAAATATGAATATAATTTTAATGCATTGTAAGATGAAATGACTGAATATCAGCGTTCTACCCTTATTTAAAGAAACCAAACAAAACTGAAATCATGTCTCCTTTCTCTATAAGACTTAGAGCAAAAGTGCTAAAGCTTGCTTATGTAATAATTGCTTGATGATTTTGCTCTTGGAAGTCAAGATTTTGACTCTAACAATGAGGCTCAATGTTGCTTAAAATCAAGGAAGAAAACCTTATATCAGACACACTTCTATTAATAATAATACATTGCACTTAGCTTTCATCTGAGAATCTGAAAGCCATTTGCACTTCTGTTGGCCCCAATCTACTGAAGAAAAAACTAAGGTAAGGAAAAGCTGAGTGACTGATCAAAGTAACAAGCAGGTCAGTATTCAAATATGAATAGAACCCGGGAATCATGACAGCTGGTATTCAACTAACTACTGCACAGGGGGAAGTGGTAAAATGGGGTCAACAGGGCCACCCCTCTGTGCAGCACTACCAGGATCCAGAACTGTTTGTGTTGCCAACTTTCTGTTTGCTGAAACCCAGAACCCCCTGCTCCGCCTCTTCCCCCAATGCCCTGCCTCTGCTCCGCCTCTTCCCCCTTGAGGCCCTGCCCCCTGCTCACTCCTCTCCCTCCCTCCCCATTGCTCTATCCTCTTCACCTCACTCCCTGCCCTCTCTCCAGCTGGGTTTGCTCTGCCCTGGGGCTGGGACAGAAGCTGCAGCCTGATGCCAAAGCCTGCCTGCCCAAAAGAGGCCGGTAGGAGGCAGCCCTGGCTGAGGCGGGGTGACCCAATGCCTACGTCACGCCCCGCCTGCCGTAACCAGACTTTCGGTGTCTGGTCAGTATATTTGACCAAGTTCTCCTTTTCGACCAGACTTTCCAGTAAAAAACTGGCCAACCTTATGCAGGCAGGCACGCGTTCTGGAGGCATGAGGACCTAGGCAGTGCCTCCCGTCCCCTGCCCTCCTCCCTTTGGCTGCAGAGAGGAGCTAGCCAGAAGACTCCAGCTGGAAGGGGCATAAGCAGCCAATGCAGGGACTTTGGGTCATCTGGAAATTTTGAGGAACTTTCTACACTTTTGGCTGGTGGCTTCGTTCCAGTTCTATTCCTCTTACTCTCTTTTCTCCCATCCTGTCCCCCTCACTCCTTTCCTTTCCCTTTTCTTTCATTTATCTGATCCCCCCCCAAGCTAAATCTACCAAAAAGAAATATATGCAGAAATAATGTACCCTTTGCCGTCATCTTATCCACTCTCCTCTTAACCCACTTTTGTCAGGGCAGGGACTGTCAACTACTTCCCCTTTGGACAGTGCCTAGCACAATGGGCCATTAGGCACTGCCACAATGAACATGTTAAATAATAAAACAGGCTATTTTGTTCTAATAGATCGCCTATAAAAGGATGGAGTGGATAGAAGCTTATCCACATTTAAAGCTACTCAGACAAGGGTTCCTCCCTTTGCTTTTCTGCTGAGTTATTTTGTGATAATTAACTCCTCTTCATCTCTAAATTCATCTCCACATCAATGACCTTACTAATGAATTCCTATGTTTTTTGTCCCTTCCCTTTTGTGCTCCTTCAGTTAGATTTTTCTTTGCCAGACATTTTAGTTCCCCCTCTTCTTGCTAACACATCGAAACTGGGGTATGTATTATGACTGTTGCTTCTGTCATTTAGCATGGGGGAAAATACATGTACGTAGATACGAGTTGTATATCAAGTAGTACTTCTTTGGTTCCCCTCTCTTGCCTTCCTATTATTAAATTATAAAGAAAAACTGTCATCATAGTCTCCTGGCCAACTCACAGAGAGCAGAGTTATGGTTCCCTTGATAAATTGCAAAGCATTATTAAGTTTTGCTCTTTGGACTGAGAGTATTGGCATAAAAGGACATCAACCACAGTCACATTGCTCTTGATTGCTGCTTAATTGCTGCTTGTTTGTGTTAGAGATCATGTGGTTTGATTGATCTTACCCTGCTTTTGTCATTATAGTTACAACTTCCTAGTTTTCTCCTTGTACCTAGACCACAGGATGACTTTTAAATCCTGAATAATTTATGTGGCTGGCCAGTTAAACAGCTTAAAATAGCATTATATATTTAAGCCAATAGCTCAACCTTGAAATCATCATTTATGCAACCAAGGCATTAAATATTTATTGTGGGCTTATGTTGAAATATAAAATAGCAGGGTTTTTTAAAGCTTTTTTTAAAGTAAACAATGGCAAACATCCTAGTGCCCATCCATGAATACTGATTTTCCCCTCCTCTTCTTTATTTTTTATTTTTTTTTCAGTTTTAAGTGCTTGTTTATGGCTTGCACTAAAAATGGGCCACGATTCAGCAAGCAAATGCTTAGCTTTAAGTATGTGAGTAGTCTCATTCCAGTCGTCCTTTAGGCTGGCTTCAGTGGAGCAGCTCACATTCTTAGGTACTTGCTTAAAGACCTGGCTGAGTCAGAACCTTAACTATTATCTCATCACAGATCAGGTACAGCACAGACAGTGGAAATACAAGCTTCCTCACTAGTTCCTGCCAGTGGTCCTCAAGAGACACCACCTCTTTTCAGGAGAGGATAGTTCAGTTACTTTTCTGTGCCTATTTAATGTTGGTCTCTACTGAGACTGCCATGTAGTGCTAATTGTGATGGGGTCAAATTTTCAAAAGCATCCACATGATTTAGGAGCCTTAATCTCATCAATTTATATTGGGACTTGGATAAAATTTTCACAAATGCCTCTCACCGTTGCTGGTGACATGTACATCTGCGCTAGGGATTTGTCTGAGACTCATCAACCTACTCTACAGAGGCAAGTAGACATCCCAGGTGTCATTATGCTTTATGATTTTGGTTTGTTTGTTTTTGTTCCATCATGTGATTAATTTTTACCTTCCTAGATCCTTAAGTATTCCTCCAGTAGCTTGTACACTTCAAAGTCAACCAGAGACTAAGTTGTTGCTCGCTAGTGAGTTGTGTGTCAGACACTTCTGGCTAAATGGGATGGTACGACTTTCTCTTCTCTTTTTCAACATTTGATATTGCTGTAGATGGAATCAAAGTAAAAGCTTTGGGGTTTGCTCATTCTTTCCTGGATAATGCAGCCAAATGCCCAACACCTCTGAGAGATCTAAAATAACTCTGGAATAGTGTCTCCAGGGAAGTGGTCGGCCATCACTATAAATACTTAAAGGAAGGGTTGATAAAACTTTAGTGGGAAAGAAGTACAGGAGAGTCTTGCAAAATGGCAAATGCCCAGAAATAGGCCTTTCTTATGTTTAACGTGTTGGTGAAATCTCTGCTGTGCTGATCCTTTACACTTGGCATGCCAGAGGACCATAAAGATACTCCTATGTGAAAACCCCCACAGCCAGCATGTGGGGAGAATGCACTGCTATTTATTGAATGTTCACATGCACATATTAAAAGGCCTTGTCGATGTCCCTTTGAGGTCACAGTCTAGGTTGAGCACACACACTAGTTAAACACATATTATGTCTATGGGCAAGATTTCCAGCTGATGTGAACTGACATCACTCTATGGAAGTAGCTCTAGAACCTGAGCCCATATGGATAGAGCTATATATAAAATACATACACCAACTGACAACACACATGTGAGGTGCTAGAATAAGTTCACAGTATTTGTCATTGAGGGGCTTCTTGGAAGAGCTGTGTTGATGAGGGATTTGAAGGAAGATGTCCGGAAGTTTGGCACACCGGCAGAAAGAGAAATGATGGGAGAAGAGGAAGAATAGAAGATGCTTCAACAATGAGAGCATGAGACGTATTTTAGAGGAAAAGGATTCCATCCTGATACCCACAATTTTGGTTGGCTCCTTGCAGCTGGGTTGGACCTTAGTAATCTTCTCTCGTCCTACTGTCTGTGCTTCTGTGATTTTTAGAAGCTGATTGGAGAGATTGATTGGTACAGTGGAGTGCTTTGCAAGGTGTTATTTTAAAGGCCATATTTCTCACTGTACAGCCATCAAAATGCAAAGGGTCAAAAGAAGCCTATTTTTTTTTTTTTGCAATTCAGCTTTTAAAGTAGATGGAAATATGCTCCATTTATTACAATTGCCAGCAGCTTATGTTTCATATCTCTGTTTTAACAGGTGCCATAGTACAAAGCAAGCCTTGTACGCTTTCTATGTTGTACATAGCATGTATGAGTCCGAGACTCCATTTGGAGAAATTTATGCCAGGTTTATCTTTGATTTCTTTGTAAACAATTTCAGAAAGAAAAAACAAAACACAAAATTGGGCTCTATTCTCTCAACTTGGATAAAAGAGAGTTACCTCAAAACTTCTTTGGTTTGATATGTGTGTATGACTGCCCAGGTGAATAATGAAGAAAAAAGGCTCAAGGAATGCACGCCAGCTCAAGTTGCTGGTTTCTTGTTTTTCTTTTCTTTTTTAAAGACAGGTGTACCATTTACCTTAGCTCCAGACTTCTGTTGCTGTCACTGAGCGTACACAATCAACACTTAATCCACCTCTGTGACTTGGCTTCTCTGTAATAATAATAGCAGAGAAATAAACAAACTTTCTGCTGGTGTACATGCACCATTGATTTCAATGGAGTTTTACTCATTTGTGTTGGGAGAGAATTTGTTCTCCAAATCTTCCTTACTACAGAAGAGCAACAAACTCAGTTCAGGTCAAAAGGGAATCGGAATTGATAATAAATTACTTTACACTAGTTACAAAAAGTCACTTTCAATGTATGATTCTTATCCATTTGATATTATTTTATTGCTATAGAGGCAACCTCAATTAGATTTACATATGTTGTTGTGGTGATGGAGGAAGGAAATCTGTGTATATACATACTGTAATTTTTTCAGTAAAAGGAGTTTGGGGAATAGGGGAAACTATTTAATATTCCAACAAGAATGGAATGCAAAGAGGTGACATCTTCACTTTGATTATTAAAGAGACAGAGTGAATCATCAATTTTTAAGCACCCTGATCAGAGGCTTTTGGAAACTTAGTTTTTCCTAGCACATGAAGATGAATCAGTTCAGAGCATGTGGTGAACACCACTGGCAGAAAATGTGCTGGCAAAGCCTTTTCAAGGCATCCAAAATGGTAACATCACAACCATCCACATGTGGTGCTTATATTGAAACAGGTCTCCTGTTGTGTGCTGTGAAACCAGACTGTTCCTGTCCATGGAGACCTGACAGATGCCAATGAATAAAGCATGAATCCACATCAAGATCGTCCCAGCTATCCTTATTAGGATCACAAAAAAAGGGGGATTTTCATTTACTGGCTGAAGGCTCTTGATGTAGTGGATGCTTGATCCAGTGGGGTTGGGTCCAGGTTTGAGCCAGTGACTGTTGCTCATTTCTCCGGCTCACTTTAAGTAAGCCTTCTTGGGATCTCTAGTTTAAGAATAAATTACAAAATAACTTCTTGAAGATGCCTGAGTGCTGCTGATGACAAAAGCTCGCATGACCAGAGTTCAGATGTTCATTTTTAACCCAGAAAGTACTAAATGGTTTGTGCCCTAGATCCCTAAGAGATCACCTTCCCCTTCCTCCCCCCACCTCCTGACTCAGCAACTGAACTGTAGTCCCACAGGCCTAAGTGAAAAGGGAACTGCCCGCTGGGTATTCTCTGTGAAGTTCCCTGACTTTGGAACATACCTTGATCAGCCAGAGCCAGATTAGTTAACCTCAAGGATTTAGTGCAAGGCTCTGTTTTTTAGTTTACTTTCCAAACATTTTTCAAAGGAGCTCTTGAAGGTAGCGTGTGGTTTTATTATTTATTTCTGTGTATTACAGTAGCACACAGAGATGCCAACTTAGTTTATGTAGGGACTGAAATTTATATTGTTGGCCATTAAATTATTCAACCTTTAACAAATAATAATTGATTGCATACATATCCATTTTATTCCACAAACCCCGAATTACAGACTCTGTTCACCCAGCTAGAAGTTGGATCCCAAAGAGTTTTGGAGTCTCTTGCCTTCACAAAAGCTGGGTAAATAAAGAGTGACAGGAAGAAATGAAAGCCTAATTCCACTCCTTGCAGTAAGGTTATTCTATCCCTCGGGAAGCAGGTGTCCTCTTCCCCTAGGGCTCTGGTAAAGGCTTAGCCTGCTGAGTGCACTGTAATGGATAGAAGTGGTGTTATTCATAGTTTAAAAGTACAATGCAGTGAAATAATCCTTTAATTCCATATGGTGCAGAAACTGAGTCACCTCAGAACTATACCATAGCCTAGATTTTGAGCTGCCAAATGGTACGTATGGGGTTTAAATAAATAAATAACTAGCTCAGAAGAGCAGCATCAGGGTGTCTTTGACACCTTGTGCAAACCCTGTGAAAAAGACTTTCACTTAATTCTCAGTAGGTTTGTTTATTTTGCTTTTTGTTACATGCTAAGCAGGCATCAGTATTATGGAATTATAAAGTGGCTTAGGCCCTGGTTTTTTAAAGCTATTTAGGAGGTGGTGCAATGCCCAACTGATGTAGGAGCCTAAATCACCTTTTCACCTTTGACTGAATTTAGATTCAAATGCCTAAATTCCTTTGGGAGGAAAAAAGATTTAGACTCCTAAATCAGTTGGGCACTGTGGTGCTGAGCGCAGACATGCCAAAATACCTTTTAAAAACCTAGGCCTAAGGGAGGTAGCAGAATAGACTGGTGATTTGATAGGATGTTGCTCTCTGTTCTTTGGCTCTCTCGTTCTTCTGGCACCCTCCCCTATCCCGATGATCCCCATCCTCCATTGTCCTGCCCAGAGGCAAAGAAACCATCATGGATCCATGTTTGAGTTTTCCTGAATAATATTTTATGGCTTGCACTCCTCTGTCCGTGCTTCAGTTCTAAGATGCCTGACTAATATAGTATCTTCATTCCTATGCCTCTATAAATACTGTAAAGACTGTGTAATTAGGTCAACTTTTGCCTTTAACCTACATCCACTTTTATCTTCAGCATTGCACTCCAATAGGCAAATGTACAGCATAATGCAGAGCTTAATTCCTTGTGGGTAATGTTGGGTATTTAGTTTGCTCCTTGAGTGTCACAGATTTAACGGGTCCATTATCTCCATAGGTTTGCCCATAACTTGCATTGATAGTCATGATGGCTGCATGCAAAAATCCATCTATGCTCAGTATCTGCTTTGTGTTTTTATGTTAGCCAGCATTATTTGCAATCCATTCCTCTTTTGATCCTCCAGTCCTGATTACACTGTCACTAAGAGAGAGAGGTTGTACATTTCTCTTCTTGTATTTATTTTGGAAACTACAGGTTTATTCAGAGACCTAGCAATTTTTGGTCAGTTTCTTTCTGATTTCACCCTGCATTCAAATCTCAACCTAATCTCTTTGCTTTTCCCTCATCTATTGGTACAGTATCTAACTGACACTGTCAGACCCCTCCCCCTCGCCCAGAGCCGAACTCAATATCTCCAAACTCCCTGTGTGCCCCTCAGCAGCTTCAGCTCTGCATGTTTCTCACACTAAGCTGCACAGTAGATTAGAGTGACATGTCTTATTTACCACATTTCTGACTCTGCTGACAAGCAGCTCAGTGCCTTTGATCGACTTAAGTTCTCCTAAGATAGTATCTTTACAATGCGCTGATGGGAACTCGGAGGAGGGAGGGGGACGGAACCAACAACAAAAAACAGGTGGGTGTGTTGGTATTTTTTCATTTTAATTATGACATTTCCTCAAGCATTTTGTGTGAGTGTGCAGGTGTGCACACATGCAGGCACGTGAGTTTTATGATCATGAATAACTGCTTCTGTTACAGGATCACCTAGAGGCCTCAACTGAGATTGGACTCATTGTTCTGGGCACTGTACAGACACACAGTAAGAGACAGTCCCTTCTCCAAAGATCTTATGGTCTAAATAGTAGACCAGGCGTAAAGGTATCCTCGTTTTGCAGAGGGGAAAGTGAGGCACAGACAATTTAAGGTCACATAGGAAGTCTATATGACATAGACGGAACTTGAATCTATATCTCCAGAGTCCCAGTCCAGTGCCTTAACCACGAGACCTCTCTCTTTTTCTTATTTTTCTTCTCATTTATCCTTTTCCCTTACCTGCATTTTTCTATTAAAAATAACTGGGATTTGGAAAATTTTGTGCATTTGACATTCAGTATCAACCCCTTAGCCAATGATACTAAACATCAACAAAGGGAAAGTTTCAAAACGGTGACTGTGTTTGCAAACACGTGATCCCCATGTTACTCAACATGGGCAAATAGACGTAGCGCTCGCTTTCACTTTGCGTCTATTCAGTCTCACTTTCTAGTCTCTGTACGCTAGAACAAATCTGTATTGCTTGGGTTTCTAACAGTGGAAGGAGGATGGTGAAACCATCCCAAGTCGTCATTGCTGACGTGTTTGGATCATGGAAGCATTTGTTAGATTTTGTAAAAATCCACATGGCCAGATCCTGTATTGTGGCCAAGGAGTCCTCAGGGTAGCCCTGGAGCCGGGAGTAAAAAAGGTGCTAATTGCAAACCAGTGCCCCCCGATCATTGTCCAGCTCAGGGCATGGCTAGGTTCCTGGTGCAGTTTAGTCTGGAGGCTGCTGTAAACTGTGCACCATCTCTCATTGGCCTGCAGGGGGTGCCATGGTAGAAGGGAATCCCAGCCTTTTCCCTGGCACTGTCCCCTGCACTGGACGCCAGGAGAGGAATGATTTAGGAGCAATTGTAGTTTTTGTGCGACACCCATGGTATTCTCCTAACTATTGACAAGGCCGATTTGTGCCACCAGAGCAGTGCACCAAGCTTATACAGCATGGCTGAGGCTCTAGCGTTTTATTTGCAGACTTTTTTTTACTAGGATTATGTTATTTCAGTTTTTCTTTAACTTTGACTAGCTGAATCTATGTGAATAGATTGCAGTGAGAGATTGCCTTGCCATTTAAACTGTTCTCACGTGCATGCACATGTGTGACTTTAGGTGTCTTTAAAGAGGGTGCTGGGCCAATTTTCTTTCTTTCTTTCTTTTTAAGTATAGTACAGTTTGATCCCTTCTTATTCCTTTTTGTTATAAAAAGGAAACCCTCAGCAGTCTGGCATGAGAAAAGCTCTGCTTGGAAAAACAAAGGAAAATGGGGAGAAATGGTAAATCTTAACTTGGACTTGCTTCTGAATTTGCTGTAGAGTCTATACAATTCACTTGGTGCATCCTGAGTTCTGGGCTCAGATATCTTGGTCATATCCTCTTTCTTTCTGTAAATTGTGCTGGAAAAATGACACCTGCTGGGCTTCTCTTCTCTCCCTGTAACTAGCTGGAATTCACCACATAATGGAAGAACTATAAAAATGAGCAGTGCTGCTAACTAATTCTTGAAAGCTGTGCACCAAATAAATCAAGTTTCAGCTGAGCCCTGGGGTGATAGGAGTTTGTTAGGTCGTCAGCAAGAGCAATGAAAACAATGATCAAAAATTTCCTGGCTGGGTATTAAAGATGGTTAACGATATAATTAGATCAGAATTCCAGTGACTGAAGGACCTATTGACCATACAATCTGGCACAGAAAAGGATATCTTCTTGCAATGTCAAAAAAAAAAAAATGCTGCTGCTTTTATTACTGGGTTTATATTTACAGTGTTTTGGGTTTTTATTACTGGGTTTATATTCGCACAGAGTTTTGGGTTTTTATTTTAAGCTTCCCTGAAAGATGCTGAAAGAGGAAAACTGTTGTTAGAAGCTCTGATTAAATAGTGGGACAGGAAAACATTAAATAAAATAGGTACTGAAAACTCTGGTGTAAAAATATGTGGAAAAACTGCTGCTAAAAAAATCTTCCAGCCTGTTACAATAAGAGTTTTTCCACCACTGAGCAATTGTTGACACAATACTAAGTCAGTGAAAGTAGATCTCTTTTCCTGAGGGTGGTTAAATTTTAAAGCTGCGGCCATAATGTTACCGTACATCTTGGTCATAGATAAGATCTGTGAATTATATATGAAGGATTAGACCTCTTGAATTAGTTATGACCCCAAAAACAGATCCATTAGATCTGTCTGATAAGGCATTACATTGCAATAAAGGTCTGTTTACCTGAGATTTTACGGCTTAGTCATGGTACTTACTTTGGTTAGGATAATACGTTATAAACGTTTGTCTCCCAGATAGCTTTTTTTTTCTTTCTTTTTAACTGTTAGAGGGACCAAAGAGCTTCCTTTTTTTAGCGAGCGCAAAGAGGTTGAGCATATGGTGAGGCTCACAGCCCCAAAGCAGGAACTGGGGATATTAGGGTGGTCTGAATGCGTTTCTGGAGCTTTCATCTCTTATGTTATGAGTGTCCATTCTTACTTTAGCTGGGTGTTTTTCCATAGACAGCACTAGCTGCTGCCCCACATTGATTGACTGAGAGCATTTCTGGTCTTCAAAGCCCAGCTAACTTATCGTAGAGGACATGGAAATAATGGCTGGTTTGTGGGTAGGGGTTATGGAAAGTTTTCCCAATTTTCCTTCTCCCCTCAACCCCATGAACCTCGCTCTGCACACATATGCACGCATCATGACGAGCATGTACGGTGAGGCTACCGTTGTTCCCAACCCTTTCAAGTCTACACTGTGTTGTAAAGACACAAGGCCATACGGTTCAGCTGATGTGAAGTGGTGTAGCTCCACTGAGTGAAGTCATTGGAGCTAAGTTGACTTCCACTCACAGAGGATCTGCCCCCAAAACTTTCTTACCACTGCTTGCAGGACTAGCAGTTTGGTTCTTGATACCACAGGCCCACCAAATGAATGCGCACAGGCCACCCAAGTGGTAGTGGGCTGTGGCACAAATAAGTGAGCCATAGGCGACTCCTGAAAAAGCTCTGAACTTCTTATGATAAATGTGGATGTTGCGTTCTTATATTTTAAATGGTCTGTGAAAGAATGTTTAAGAACAATGTTCAGCTCTAAAATTGCACCTTCCAGCCCAGGATCTCAAAGCACTTTCATTATCCCCGTTTAACAGTTGAGGAAACTGAGGCACAGAGGTGAAGTGACTCGCATAAGATTACATGCCAGAACTTTCGGAGAGCTGTGTCTCACCATAGTTCCCAGGTACCCCCCTGTCCACTGGACTACTTATCTTTAGCAAGAGAAAAATACATTCTTCTAGTGTCTTGACATATGAGCTTCTTGATGTGCATACTTTGAAAGCTGCAAATAAACTGTTTATGTGAAAAAACAGTTGTCTCAGCATACCACTAAGAGAAGCAACAAAATCAGATTGAGTGTGAGTTGTCTTCATAGCTAGAATTACAAGTTGTAGAGTGCCTGCTTTTCCTTACAGTTTGTCCTTGTCCAAATTGTGTTAGATTGTCACTATCCCATCAACATGAGGGACAAGTTTCAAGATGTTTCATGTATTTGGGTAGTGAACCCATAAGGGATGAAGAGAGTGTATGTGTCTTGGGAAAATCTTGCAGCATGTTTTCCAGCACAAATGGACCAGAAATAAGGAGCAGAGAAAAGTGAATTAAGTAAATGATTAAGTACTGGATTTGTTATCAAGATGTAGTTCTGTGAACAGAGACATTTTGGTTTCTGCTGCTGAAACTGACAGTGGTTGGAGATACTGTGGTTCTCAGCTGCTGTATGGACAAGACAGAACATTAGTGTTCTCTGTATATTTGAGAAAACACAGTGGAACAATGGAGAATTTAGTAGACTCCTTGGACAGATTTATAAATATTGTGCTTGGGATAATTCTCAATAAAAAATGTGTCCAATGAACAGCAAAATAAAGTCTAAAGGTGGGATTTTCAAAAGCGCTTTTGAAAATCCCATCTTTAGACTTTATTTTGCTGTTCATGGAATATTTGTGAGCAGATCAGTCACCTTTTGCAAATATTTGCTGTTCATTCTTTGAACTGTTGCTAGGTTGTGATTTGGTCTGATAAATCACATAGTACTCTTCATACGTGCACTTCTAGTGCAAAATACTCAGACATGTTAGTTTAAAATTCAGTTTCCATATATACACATACAACTTTGAAATTCATCTTCTACAAGTATTCATGCCAATGTAATCCCCAGTCACACACACGTTCACAGAAAATAATGCAAAAGGGCATCAGCAGGGCAGAAACAAATTATTTGTTAAAATCGAGCAAATGGTAGCAAAATGTAGATAAATACAAACCTACTTTTCAGATATTTCACTGAGTTCTACTAGTTATATCTCATGTTTAGACAGCAGTCTATCTGCATTAATACTCTGAATGATTAACTTGTACAAGCTACAGCATCAGAAGGCAGTACGTGTTATCAGATACACAGAAAAAATAGGGATTTTTTAACCTCCATGACTATAATAATGAATCATTTATAAATTAGTTTAAAACACAAGAAAAATACAGAAGCTGACAAATAGATCTGGTTAGTCCATGAATATATAGGGCAGCCAAGAGGCTTTTTAAGGAACTAAGTAAAGAATTTAGGCTCCAATTCTGCAAAGACGTCCCCACAGTGAAGATTATGATCCCCACAAAATGTCTTCAGTTGATCTTTGATCCTCAGTTGTTCTTAAATTGTAAATACTAAATTAGGCACCAAGGGTGCACACACTTAAATGGGGGTGTAACGTTATGAAAACCAGCAGTCTCAGTGGTGTGAGTAACTTTCTTTATCTGGCTAAATGTTTGCAGGTTCAAGCCTTAAACTGTAAGCTCTTTGGGATAGAGACCTTGTCTGCTTGTATTTCAGCAGACCTGTGACACTCTAGACGTTAATATGCAATTGAGCTGCCACTTGGATTAGAGGATCTGGGATTGTAAGGAACCTGTGGTTATTAGGGCTGGATCTTGCCATTGCATACTACAGGTGCCACAACAGTGGTGCTAAGAAATAACATCAGAGAGGAGGCACTACCCAAACCAATCTAAACGTCTGCTTTTTTGTATGTGCTCTGTCTCTCTTCTGCAGCTCAAGCCAGGTCAGAATAGTTGCCGAGACAGTGACAGTGAAAGTGCTGGTGGAGACTCGAAAGGATTCCATCGGAGCAGCTCTCGGGAAAGACTCAGTGACGTAAGTAAAACTCCTGAGGTCACATACTGCCCTGACTTGTATCTTCAAGTCAGGGCAGAGTTTGGCCCTTGGGGCAATGTGTTGCTAAAATTTCTCTTGCACACTCCACTGGTGGGAGTTGCTCTCTGGCCCCCTTGTGGGACTGACTCCTCCTAAATGTGGTAACCATCTCTATTTGTGTGTAGATGATCACTAACTTGCAGCCAGTTGAAAGAAAGGGGTTGATTCATTTTGTTATGTTGCAATGAGCTAGAGAGTTGTAGCCGTTATAATATTGGTAGGTTGGTATCTTAGACCACCATGACCTGTGCGAATGGTTTGAGCTCCCGAACAACTACGTTATCAGGATCAACAGCGTGAGAACCACCGTAGATTTGGAGACTCTGGGAGTAGGTGAGGAAGAGTGGCCACAAGTAATACACTCACAAGTTATCAAACGCCCTTTCTATGAACAATTTCATTAAGCAGATGAACAATGCCACAACTATTGTTATATGTGCAGATATAGAGACAAACCATAAGATGTCCAGCATCAATGATTTCATGCTCTCATCCCCTGGGGAAACGTTGAAATGAGTGGATAATTATCAGGTGTCCATCCTGGTGGTTGTTTCCTGATATGCTTCCCTGGCTAGACAGCAGCTTTTATCCTGATTTTCTTTTATGCCCTCCATGTTCATGCATATGCATCAGAATGACAACCCGTTTCCTTATTTGTTCTTCCCCACCCCATGAATTTTAGGGTGACCCATTTCTCATAGGCTATCCCCTTCATTCCCCTTATTCTCATTAACATCTACGTCAATGAGTTATCATAGCAACTTGAGGTTATTACAAAATCATCTGAAATGTTACTATTGGGCGTCTTTCGGTATTAACTGGTACATTGCAGCATATTTTCCAGTTTATTGCTGCATAGTTTCCAGAACAACAGCACTCAACCCAACTTTTAGTGTATTCTTACAATGTACTGGTACATGGTTATCTCTGTTACCTAGTCATGCCAACCTGCCTGAGGCCTCTGAGGCTTTCTGTGGACAAGTTACATATCTTACAGACCTAAAGCCTGCAGGTCTTGCATTACAGTTTTGTCTGTTTTAGATACCGAATACACACTAATCAGTGATACATACTTATACTTTACCACTTAAACCTACAACTCAGATCTAATCTGTTACCCGTACATTGATTACAAAATTATATGATGATGTATATAATTAGCTACCCAATGAACATTAGTTTGATAAGTACTGTAGGCTCTTCCCCAAGATGGAAAGAGGGGGAATGTATTTACTGTAGAGAATTTAATGCTTGTGAAAGATGTTGGAGAAGTGGGGAGATGGAAGTCATTTTTATTCACTGAACAGGTATGACATGGCCCATAGCAGGACAAGTTTTGCCTTCACTGCTCTGCCAAACTTCCCTTGATGGAGCCAGCACTAGTGGTGGGGGGTAGCTCCATGCAAAACACAAACCTTTTCCTTCTCTCTCTGTTGCAGGGTATTAACCATTCACTAATTAAACTATGCATCAGTTATTCAACCAACACCTGGAATGAGAATAGACACACTCTGGGAACACAATGGACCTTCTTTTGCTATAATCAGATCATTTAACCTAGGGGTGGATTTTTTATTTATTTATTTTTTTAAATAAAATGTCTCATCTACAGGCCAGTCTATGAGTCAGATCCTGAGCTGGTGTATTTCAGCGTAGTTTCATCGGAGCTATGCCATCTGAGGGTCCTGCATCTCTAATGCATAATAAATGTTACCCAAGACTCAGAAATAGGTGTTCAAATTTCGAAGACAGATAACGCGGGGTGGCCTGCACAGGCAAGATGAACTTAAGCAGAAATAAAACTGAGTTGAGCATAACTTTTTTTAACCCCTTTACTTGGTAAATGTAAGCCTGAAAGCACAGAACTAGTTCTGGATGCATTGTGCAGTACCACTGGAATGGTTCCTAATGTACTGGTTTGAAGGTACGCAACCTTCAGATCTCTCTCTTTTCGCGTTATTTTAGGGGCCCATCCCTCCCCTAGACTCAGCCTTCATGGATTGCCTCATGTTAGTTTTAAAGCCTGTCCTTTATAGCCGCAGGGTGAGGCTGTTGTCAGTGCAATAAGGTATCATCAAAGGAAAGGAGAGAGACTTTCGCCAGTAGTAAGTAACTTGAGATTTTCCATTCACTCTAGATGGCACTTCACTGTTGTAGTCATGGTTGTGTCATGTGCTTGCACTGCAGCTTGGGGCTGATCATAACATTTTGCTCTCTCTATGACATCTAGGGTCTTTGCAAGCGCTATTTAATTTATCCTCAAAACTCCTTTGCAATTTAGTAAAGATGAGGACCCCAAGACTGAGAATTCTGTGACTTATCCCATGCCTCACAGCAAGTCAGTGCCAGAGCTGGGAGTAGACCCCAGCGTTCCTGATTCCAGTTCCCTGGTCTTACACAGATTAATTCTGTGGACTCTGACAATACGTTCTCTTCAACCTGACAGTGCGGATAATGGAAAAGAGAAGGGGAACATTTTTAGCTCCCATTAGACACCCAAGAGATCACAGAAGGATCGCATTATCTGCTAGTGGGGATCTCAGCAATAATCTTAATATTTTTTTCGTTTCTTTTGCCGAAGTTGATAGCAAACCCTGTCATGCTTTGATAACATAGCACAGTTTAAACATGCCTTTACAAGAGACCCCTGGATCGCTGTCCAATGCTGCCAGTTCAGCTGAGACTTAAGAAGCATGCATGAGATGGATATCTCTTTATCTGAGACTGTGGTGGCCCCGAGCCTTTTTCAGATTCTTTCACTTATGAAAAGTAAATATCATTGTACAATTTCCTCCTCAGTCTAAAGCAGAAATCTTGTTTTTAAAAGATGAAGTCCCAGATAACAGCTCTGATGTTTTCACTTCCAGCTCTCTGAGAGCCCACCTTGAATTGCATTCTTACAGACAAACAAGGTTTGAGAGCCTAACAGAGTTATTTAAAAAATAATACATTTTAAAAGGGGCAGGCTGTCTGAGTACATCTTATTTGCCAACACTGATTGTCCTAAAAAGAACAGTAGATGAGACTAATATCTCCCTGTGTGCAGAATTTTCACTTTTCACGTGGGAAAAATAGAAGATTGTGTACTCAGTAGAAAATTTGGGTAGAGTTTAAAATCTCTTATTGAGATCAGGCCAAAGGCCAAAAAAGCAAATCTTGGACTCTCGGTATAATGAATTTCTACTATGATAGCCATGCAAGCTAGAATGGTAGGTATGGCTCATGCATGAAGATGTATAATGAATGCAATGCATATATTTTAGATGGATAATTCATTTTCAAATCTCTGGTTGTAAGTAAGTTGTTGAAACAGACATGTTAATGTCATGAGTTTTAATGAGAAGCCTAAGTGATCGCCCACTGCCGCACAGAAAGAGGGATAATATAATGAATAACTCACTTGCTAGTAGCATCATTCCCTCTCCTGACAGATATCTTTCAACTGTGCATTCTATAAATGTGCCTGCAATACTTGGGCAACAGAGACATTGGTGAAGTGTATTTAAAAGGGATTATTCCTCTGCAGCTTGATGAGCTCAAAGCAGGTAATTTGCTGCCCTTGCAAGAGCCCTGGTCAAAACCAAAAAGAAAATAACACACTGAAAAGATCATGTTAATCACGAGACTTTTTCTCATAATGAGCTTTGAAATAGCATCAGATAGTAGGAAGTGAATCACCCATGTTCTTGTCAAATGCTGTGCAGTGAAACTGATTTCCATCACCTCTCCCTGCTTCCCCCCTCCCTCCTCTCCCCCCCGAACTCTAGAAAAGAATGTAATTAACGGAGAACTTGACCACTGGTAAATTAAGGATAATGATTACCTGACAGCTCCATTGCAACTCTTTGACAGTGAAACGATAAATCTCATTTTTGAGTTTGTAAACCTGTCTTCCACCAGCCCTTCCACTCCTCCCCCCGGCCCAACACACACACATTTTTGCTTCCTGTATTTCTTCTTCGATAGTCTTTTTTGGAATGACAACTTGTTTTCTGCTTTCTGGGTAGAGCTAGCCTCAGGGCCGTAAAGCAGAGAAATTGGAGACCTCCTTTTTATGTGGAGCTGGGAATACATAGGGTGCTGTAGTCATTTTAATCTCATCAAAATCTTGCCAGTAGTGGAATTTATTCTGTTGAGATTTTGCTTGAAGACAACATGGCTGTGCCTTCTCTTTTCTTCATCCTGGCGCTCACTCAACTTTTGCTTTTTAAATTAAGATTCTTCCCCTTTTGAAATACTTGGGATCACCGTCAGTTGCCAGAAGAGGTAAGGGAATCCTTGGGATAAAAAATCAACATACAGAAGTCAGCAGGCCTGGATGATAAACATCCCGGAGTACTAAAGGGATTAGCCAGTGAGCTTTCTGTGCCACTGATAAATACTTTTAACAAAGAGTAAAAGTGTCAGCATACTGCAACTCTCCCTTCTCCCCCCCAGCACCAAAAAAAAAAAAAAAAAAAAAAAGCTCAATCCTGAAAACTCTTGTCTCAATCCAACAAAGCACTGAAATAAATTTAAGCCTGTGAATTTTAAGCACAGGAGTAATTCCACTGAAGTCCGTTCTTGTATCCTTAATGGTTCATCCGTTCCTAAATTTGATGCATATCATACAAATGTGGATAGTGACAAATCAATAGCTGAGGAGTCCTGGCATCCCTGATACATGTGATTTATTCTCTCTTACACACAGGAATGATATGATTGCTGTAGATCGTGGGTAGCAATAATAAAATCTATTTTTCTCCTCCATGGTCTCAGGTAGGGGATGTCATTAGTGAGTCATTATTCCTCATAATGATCATCGATATCACACTGTTTGAAACTCCCCTTTGATACCTGAATGAGAAACATTTGAGCCAGGAGGGAAAAAACCTGTCCCATCTTCCCAACTCCCTCAACAATCTGCACACACAGCGCCACCTCTACTTCTGCAGATGTCATCTCAGGGCCCCAGAAAAGCACATAGCCTTTCTCTTGGGTGCCTCAGTTTCTCATGCTCTCTGGGTGTATGTTTCCAAATGCATTGGGTAGCCAGTGTCAGAGAGGAGGTGATGCTGGCAACTGAGTGAAGAGGGCCAAGCCTCAGTGTCACGCAGGGAAGTATCTGAGGTCTGATTGGAGTGTGAAGGTATCCAGGCCCCAATAAAGTCAGCAGGTGCCCCTCTCCCGTTAGTTTCAGCTTCAGATATTGGGACATTTTCACTTCTCTGCCTCCAGCTTCTTCTACAATAATTTTAAGTCCAAAACATCCAAGATGAGGGTCAGTGCTTGAGTTCTTGGATGTTAAACCCTTAGGATTTCCTCCCCTTTAGAATATCTCTTGTTTTCTTGGAGGTATCCAAATTGGAATAATACCAGGAAGGGTGTGTGCGCGCCTGTGCGTGCTCAAGAAGCTGATCGGCTGCATGTTGGGTCGTCTTTTTTTTTTTTTTTTTGTCTGAGGCTGGGAGCTTAAATGCTTTGTTGCATTATGTTAATTCGGCAGTGCAATCAAATTCATGTCGTAATTAAAGCTGTCAGTTGGAAGGCAAGCCAATCGCCGAGAAAACACAGCATAACAAATGAAGTGAAATGATTCTGCGTGTAGCTATACAATGCTTCGCCAGGCATGAAATTAAATAAGTAATTTGATGTTGACATCAGAAATTGAAATGATACCCACTGTTCCTTCATTCAGTCAGACCTGCATAAACAATAGCCAGAACAAATATGTACAACACAGTCCTTCTCCCCACACAGCTCCCCAAGTAATGCACAATATATATGCAAAATGTGTATAAATGTGCCTTCCAAGACTCGAAGGATGCAATTTTCTTTGGTACACGATGAGCTGATACTTCCAAGAGTGTTACTACTACTTTGCTCTTGGCCAAAAGTTTATTTCTTTAAAATAAAAATAAAATAAAATAAAATAAAAATGGCATAGTCTATTTTAAATGACAGCCTGTATAAGGCCTGTGACTCAGATTTTGCTCATGGGCTTCTCCTGGTGGTTGGGTGACCATTGAATATTGATGTTCTGTTTTGTACAGGGTGAAACATGAAATCATTTGATCTAATATAGGTGCACTATATGTAGGAAATATAATACCATCCAGTGCATGTAAAGATGCTGCATGCATTCACCAGTTAATACCAAGGATGGGGACAGGGTAGCATGATCCTATTGCTAGATGTAAAAAGGTCAGAAGCTTTCTTCTTGCATAGCCCTTGCTTCAACCCCTATGCGCTGTCACTGCTGTTCACAACACAACTAAGCTAGACTGTGACAGTCTTCCTTAGCTATACGCTTGTCATGATGAGCAAAAACCCTGTGCAAAACGTACTGTCCATATCTGGCTTGCGATGTTCAAAGGGTCATAACTCAGTCCAACCAAATTTCCCGGGAATACTGAGAAGCGTTGCTTTTCAAGTAAAGCCATTTCATTGCTTCTTTAAAAGTCTGAACCATTTTTGCTGACACTTAAAAAAACAAAAAAAACCCATACATTTAGGCAAAATCCAATCTTGGAAAATTTGAGGTGAAAGTTTTAGGAAATTGCAAGTGTCGGAGGATGTGATTAAAATGGAAATCATGTCACCTGAACCAGATTAGCACTGTAATAATAATGGTACATGCATAGTACTTTGAAGTAAAATCTTAAGATTTATACAGCATAAAATAGACCACAATAAAAGAAAATGCTAAAAAGCCAGAGAAAATGACATCCTTTAAAAGAAAAAAAAAATAGGTGAGGATTAGATAATGGAGTCTGACTGTGTTGAAAACAGGAAACACTTCTGATTGAGGAACATCAACTATAATCTTTCAGCACTGGGGATGGATAAGCCAAAGGAGAGCAGTAAGGGGGGTGAACTGCAAACCTTTAAAATCAAGGTTCAGTCATTTGTTACCTAAGATGTTGTAGATTCCCTAGGCGCTGGATGGTGTCGGAACACAGGTTCCCTTCAGATTATGGCCAAAGGGAAAGATCTCTCACAAGCCATGTTTATGACAATTAATGGAACTGAAGAGAACCACTTCACGCCTCTCTATTTGGTCCTTAATTGGTGAACTCTCCGTAGTATGCTGATTTATTTACAATGAACGTGGCTGTGAATCTGCAGCTTGTTGATACAATCCAGCTCTGTTACATTCACTGGAAATTGGTACAGGATAGGCCTCATCAGGCGTTAATTTCTCTGTCATTGGTGTGCTGCAATGCTCAAAAGTTATACTTGCTGTGGGACTGAGTCCTAGCTCAGAGAGGACTTCCTGTGATGGCTCCCTGCAGTAGCTTTAGAAATAGAGAGATATGGTGTTGCGAACGCTACATATTTTCTCTGAACTTGCTAAATGTGGTTGGTGTTACCCGTGCCATTTCAGGCGTTGCATACAGTATATTATTAGTGCAAGTGAGGCTTTACCAGGGAGCAGAAGCATTGAGGCAGCTGTGTAAGTTAGAGATGGAAAGCTCTTGATGACCGAGGTGGCCGATCTCCCTGGCCTGTAAAGGGCTGTTCTCTAGTCTACATCGTATTTTCTTGCATGTTGTCCAGTCTGGTTTGAAATATTTCAGGCAATGGGATCTTGGACAGCCTGAGCTCTAGTGTAATAGACAGTGACCTGGATTGTGAATGAAGTGCTTACGTCTCCCTCTCCCCCTTTATCTCCTTAATTCCTGTAAATATAGAGATTACAATCATGCCCCACCTTAAACCCAGAATTTCATAACACCTATTTTATACAAATTTTAAACCCAATTCCTTTGTTGCTTGTAGTTATTTCAGAGGTTTAAATTCAAAAGACTCATGCTGTGGGATTCATTGTTTGGTTTGTTTGTTTTTCTTTTAAAATCCATGGGTTGTCAAAAATATGGAAGTCTAAATTGGAAATTCTCGTGACTATATGTCTGGGAGATGGTACGTTAACTGTAGCTGCTTCTCTGTGCTCATGTGTTCTTTACATTTCAGGCTTCTAATTATGTTTACAAAATGTCTCATTTTAGAAAAGCAGCGTGTGCACTAACCAGGGCCTTTCGTGAATAAATTGGCAAACAGGTCATGCACTGAGAGAGTCATCCAAATCCACCGGGCTTTTTTATTTTGAAGTCGGTCTATGGTATCTTTTTTTTCCTCCTCCCACCTGCCCCTTTGTGGCCACAAAGCTGAGTAGCTGGAGTCCAGGGCATTGAATGTCAGCATGTCAGGGAGGCTGGTTGATGAGTGTCTGTTTAGTCTCGTTGCAGGGCGAAATGCCATCATTAATTCATTACCCGGCTGCCTGTCAAATAAATTGGCAATTACGTCCACCGCAGAAGCTTGGAATTCAGTAAATAGCATGTTACCATCTCAGAGTCGTTGAGAGATGTAAAGGGGAAAAATTAAGCATCACCGTGTTTGTTTCAGTAGCAGATGACAAGGGGCAGCACATTGGTTCTGTGATGTAGTGATGAGAAGCTTGGAAAGGGCTGGTAATGAGCTATGTGGATTGGAACGTGTTAAAAACCATCACTGACTTTCCACTTTCTTTGTGTTTTTTTTGCAGAGCTCAGCTCCGTCCAGCTTGGGAACAGGCTACTTTGTAAGTGTATCTCAACTTTAACACATGTGCCTCTGAAAGCTTAGCATTACTTCTGAAATGAAAGCTCCTTATTATGTTGAAACGAGCATGAATAACCAGTCTTAGTCTGCCTGATAGTTTTACTGATCTCCTTCCATTCCTATTATAGGTTAACAATTCTAGCTAGAATTCCAGACTTACTGAACAAAGGTTTTATGAATTGACCTTGTTTCAGGTTAATTAATATATATAATACCACTATATTTATTTGTATGATTGTAACAAACAATATGAAACACAATCCTATGTCTCAGATCCCGTCATTCTGATCTGAGATTCAAGGATCTTGATTCTTCCTCACTCCAATTTTTTCCATAGATTCACAGATTTGAAAGCCAGAAGGGCCCATTATGATCATCTACTTTGACCCCCTGCATTACACAAGCCACTGAATGTCAAACAGTGATTTCTGTACCAAGACCCATAACTTGTGGTTAAACTAGCGTATACCTTTTAGCAAGACACTGGTGGAACGCCTTTGATTCCAGTAAAATTATACTACTTTTCCATCAGTGTGAGAGGAGAATCAGGCCTAAGATTGATTGATCTATCTTGTCTATTTATCATAGAAAAAGTAAGATTTTTTTTGTTTTTGTTTACTGCAAAGAATTATTCTATCACGACCGAATCCAGAGAATAGTTAGTCTTTCGCCAGGATTTTATATTGAAGGTGGTTACTCCCCTTTCAGTGCAATTTATGGTATATTTCCCCAAGCAGGGCTTATTTCTGCCTTTCTAATATCTGTAGAGGAAATAGATCATTACATATTTCTGAAAACAGGTGGGTAAAATGCAATTAGACTTTTCCCACAGCGTGTGCTGTGTATAGTTAATAGTGTAATCAGAAGCTGCTCCCATCTTTTCATCAAACACTAGGGAAAAGAAAACTGTACACAGTACATGATGGAGAAATTTTAAAGTACTTCTATCCAGATTCCCAAAGTGAAACGTTCTTTCATTAGTACATGGTGAAATTAGTTCCTTACCATAGGGTCTGTGATCCTACATAGAAAGATATGGGATTAAACTGGATAACAAATGACCTCACATGTAAAGGGTGAAGTGCAAGCACGAAAACTGCTTGGCATTTGGAGGATTGCCATGTCCTGCTGGATTTACACCAGACTTCAGCTTAAAGTGAATGTTAACACTTCTGTCGGTGAAAAGGTCTGAAGAGAGCATTATCAGTTGAAGGCTGGTGGTTGTTCTCATAACTGTAGCAAAACCCAAATCACTGTAAAATAAGAAGTGTGCAACAGGCAAAAAACTGTTTCATTCCTTTAGCCTTCCCTTTGTCCCCGTTATGTACCATGCATATTGGGGGGGGGGGGAGGGGGAATCTTTGCAACATCTTAAGAACTATCTTCTATAAAGGCTAAAATGGAGTATCTTTCCATAGCCTGGCAGAAGTGCCATCCTTTGTGACTGGACACTTATTTTTTTACCTCCTCTGAAGAGGAGTACAGAGATGCTCTGGAATAGGTTAGATACAGTATGAGAAAAAAAGAGGTTTGTTAATTTTTAAACCCTTGTCTCCTTATTTTTGGAGCTGAATATGCATGGATGCAAGAGCACTCATTCAGCTTAATATTTCGGCAGCAGAGCTAACAGAAGTAAAGCCATCTGCCATTCATTTACACCATACTGTATGTGGGTTGGTCCAGCACAGTGAAAATCTGGAGGGTGTCAGCATCCCCTGTGCTTCATCCAAAAGCTTTAAAGTGTCCAATACTCCAAAGTTAAAGAGTTAAGTGACCACCAGAAAAAGAAAGGGCCTTTGAGTTCTTCTAGTGGCAACACATTGGCATTTTTAATGCTGTTGTTGAGATGGATTGGGGTTGAGGACAAAATCACTGAAGTTTGCACTAGTGTGTTGTGCTTAGCTGTGTATAGTCTGTGATATTTTGCTGCTGCTTCTTTTTTCCCCCCTCTATTCCACCAATAGTTAGTGCTGTAGTGTAGTTATCCTTGCAAAGTAATTTCTACACTTAAACAATTTTGGATGAAACTTGAAGAACCCACCACCACCTTCATCTTGGAAATAGTTGTTTTTAGGATTATCTTGCTAATTTTTTTTAAAAGCCCATAACATTATTAATGTACATGGGCCAGATATAACCCAGATGTGTTCTGCAGTACCAGACAATGAGAAAAATGCTCCAAAATGATCCGCTTAGCATGTGTTTCTGATAAATGTAATTATTGTGTTATCAAAATGCAAAAGGATATGAACTTGAATTGATGTTTTTACAAAGCCTTTAACCAGCAAGAGCCTAGTTGTCTTATTGGTTTCACTTGAATCCAGACTACCAGAACCATGGCTGTTAGAGCAGAGTCTCAACTAAAACAATATGGGCTTTGAGTTCAGTAAATAATAAACATTCTTGACCTGTGGGAGAGTTTTGTGGTTCGGTATGTGTTGTACAACAATGTTACAGCAAACCCCATAACATCCTGGAAGAAACATCTACATCAGGTAAGTGACAATGGGCTCATGGTTTTAGCTTCACCGTCCACCCAGTTCTGATGCATAACTTGGAAAACCAGATGGACACTGTTCTCCTACAGAACTGAGTGAGCTTTGAGGTATGGATAAAACTGCAAAGATGTGCTGGTAAATTAAGAAGTAATGAAATCCTTTTTCCTCTATTTCTAGATCACTATTTTAATCATCAGAGCCTATTGCTGCTTTTACCTCCCCCTTCCTTTTCACTAACTTTTTGACAGTAGTACCCCCTCCATCAACAGGCTCCCTTCTGTTTTCATTGCTGAGGAAAATCACCCTCATTGTGTGATAAGCACTCTATCCACACCCCTTTTAGGAAAGCAAGCTGAGGTGTTGACTGATGCATCTGTCATGAAATCTACAGGCAATTCAGATGACATAAAAGACATGCCCACACTTAGGAAGGCAGCTATCTTTGCTGTCCTCCGTGAGCTCCCTTTTTGAAAGTTTGGGTGCTCCATGACTTGTGCTTCCTTGTCAGTTACTCCTTGCCTTGGTGTAGCAAGGATCCGTCACTGCTGTTTCATTACATTGCTTTTTTTAAGTTATTAAAAAGCTTCAAGTTTAAATGGAAGTTCAGAGATGAGAATAAGATCTAAAAATTATGTTTGCATAAACCTTTTGGAATGAATGCTTAAACTAAACAAAATAAAAGAGGGAAAGAAAAACCTCAGAACAGTTTCATCTTTTGAGAGCTTTGGTGAATGCTTACCCTTAATATTTGTGCTTATTCATCACATGCACACAGGTGCTACTATTCTGCATGTAATCAGAGTTGGAGACTATTTGGAATCTATATCCTAATACTGTTGACGTAAATTGAATGTATGCAGTGTAGTCATAGCTTCGTTGGCCCCAGGATATTAGAGGGTCAAGGTGAGTGGGGTAATATCTTGTATTGGACCAACTTTGGTTGGTGAGAGAGACAAGCTTTTGAGCAACCCAGAGCTTTTCTGATCTGAAGAAGTAGGTCCAATAAAAGGTATTACCTCACCAACCTTGTCTCATATGAATTGAATGTTTGGAATTGGGACTAGTCTGTTTTTCCATTACCAGCAAGAAGAGTATTCTTTCCCATTCTGGAATGTTTTCAGCTGAATAACAATATGTCATTGAGAGAACAGCCAAAATTATATCTGCATTATTCTCTGTGTAGTCCCTTTGTAATATGGTAATAATGGGTCAAAGTCGTTCTTCACTGAGGTCAGTGGGAGTTTCACCTGAGTAAATGCTGTGTTTATAATTAAGTACTTGTGTATTTGGCCTAGTGTTTCTTAGCACTTCTGCGGTACAAAATGCTAATCTAACGTTGTTTGAATTGCATATCAAGATCAAGCACGTCTTTTAAAGCAAGAATCTGGGGATGTGTTCTGATCTGGTGGTTCCTATATCTTTAGTGCTTGTGGATAGCAACATACAATACAGCACGACAAAAATGGTTGTTTGGTCCCTTTGTTATCCACAGAAGCTTGCTGGTAACACTGCTTGTTTAGCACAATACTCTAAAGCTGATACCTTGTCCCAGTAACACAAACCCATTTCTCATAAAATAAGGCAGGTCCATCATAATAGTTTATGATCTCTGCATTGCTAGTGCTTCTTATTGGTCTTGCAACTAGTTTGAGACACTCCACTTACCTCTAGTGCTTGACTTGAGGTAAGTGAAGTATTTAAATGTGTTTTGCTCCTGTAAAAAGATTCGTCCATTTGAAATGCAATGGATTTTTACAAAAGCACCCAAGCGACTGGCTGTTTAGATACACCACGGTCAATAAACTGTCACTTCCTCTACAAACACATTTGAAAAGACAATTGCTGTTTGACACTATAAATCATTCTTAACTCCTAACTTATTTAGCAGGCTAATGAGTGACCGGCAGCTTTCTCACAGTAATTAGCTTTGTATCATTGCACAGAGTATGTACTGTACTGCAGGTCAGCCCTACTTTAAAATCTGTGCGCCCACTTGTGGGAAGGAGTACACTATTCCTTTAAGAGACATCAGAGAGGTCACAACCAAAATCACCTGGCTGAAATCAAGGAGGCTCCCTGCTCTGCTCTGGGGCTGGCCTGTATAAATAAGAGGAAAAAGTTGAATAGGGGAATGAGCAGATTTCATTACAGGTGGGCAGCCACAAGTGGCGGTTCCTTTCTTTCTCAGGTGACGAGCTGGACCAGGGTCCAGAGACTTTGTTTGGCTGATTCAATCTGAGCGTTTAGAAGCTTGGTTCTGAGGTAAGGGCCTTATGAACTTTTGCAGAGACTTCTCCGTCCCTGAGGCCTTCTTCAAATGACATAATCTTTTGTTAATTTGTTTTGGGTCCTTCCCTACCTATTTGTTCTGGGACCTTGTACATCATTGTTTACAAAAGAAAAAGCTAACAACCTATATTGTGAACCTTCTGCTAATATATTCAGAGGCAAGAATAGTGAACAAGATTCCCAGTAGAAATCTCCATGAGCTTGATGGTTTTCTGTTAGGGTTTATAAATTGTGATGTAGCAAATTTAGAATTGAGCAGTGAAAGCAAATAGTTGTGGTGGTTCTTATTCATTTGAAATCTTTTAGATGTTGCCTTTTATTTTGCAGGAGCCATTGAAAATGCAGTGCACTGTAACAGGTGGTGTAAGTGATACATCACCATTACCAAATAGATACATTACATGTAATAAAATGTACCCCGGCTCACTTAATTTTAATACTTGTAAACTTTTGTGTCGTCCCCAGTATTGAGTCAAAGAATTTGGGCATATTAGACATCATGTCACCATCAAAGCAAAAAGGATGCCAAATTCAGACAATTGTATTTCCCAAATCCCATTAATCATGATGATTGTAAATGGAAGATAACCAGCTATTTTTCAAGAGCAAAACTACATAGTTCTTGGTGGGGGGGGGTACGTTAAGTGAAGTACAAATTATCCAGTTGAAATGGGAGGAATATTTAGGTAGGCAGAGTGGAATTATTTGGATTGAAATTGGAGCAGGACACAGGAGCGAACCTCCTCCTCTCAGATCTGTTATGAACACAAGTGATCGGGGCCTTGATTTTGCAATCCTTCTCAAAGACACTACCTCAAGAACCACGAAGCCCGCCATGCCATGCCATTGTTGTTGTAAAAATACGACTTTGTATTTAAAGAGGCCCTTTACAAATATCTATCCTCTCAAACCCCTTCTGTGAAATGGATAAGCAAATAATTACCTTCATCTTAACTAAAAGGAAACTGAGACAGAATTAAAGTGACATACCCAAGCAAACAGAACTGATCTCAGAAGATCCTGGCTCCCAGATGAGCCTTCAGACTGTTGAGACGTTGGATTTCAACCTGCGACCCCCACTTCTCACAAATGGAGCTTACACATGACCACTGATATGAGGAATTGTGCTAGAATTCACCCCTCAGTGAGTTGATTTGACTCATTTAGAGGGTGGCCCAAAAATGGGTCATGGTTCACTGACTGGGAAGTGATGAACAATACTTTACTGCCTTTCTGAGAGCAAAGAATGCCTCCTTTTGTTGCAAATGGTGGGTAGAGGGCTACATTAGCAATTGTCAAAACCTTAGCAGGGCATCATTACTTTCCTATTTTCATAATTAGTTCACCTTTTCAATGACCTTCCGAGTAAACTTTCCAGAATTGCACAGCTTCTTGATCAATCTTTGTCTAAACCCATTTTTGAAAAAGAAATTAAAATGCATTTTGTTAAATAATAAAACATGATTTTTGTCACTTTCCACTTCTGAAGATTACAAGGTTTATTCAGGCAGCAGACAGGCTGAGATTTGCTGTCATTCTACATCAAGTCTGTCAAAATCACTGTATTACATTGCAGCTTATTTTTTATTACTATTTTGCATCAGCCTGGAATAAGTATATTCTTGGCTCATCAGCTCTTGTGAAGCAAAAAGAATTATTATTTTGTGTTTTCTTTCTTTTTCTCTCCCCTCCCTCCTTTTTATAACATGTGACACAAATTGCAAACGTGAACCTGAATAATAAAGAATTGCTTCACTGATTGCTAAACATACATTATGGTGCTTTTAAACTCATTTCAGGTCATCGTACTGCAAATTAGTTTGATTGCAAGCAGTTAAGCTGTCATATACAAAGCCTTCTTCCTCCTAGGGTCTCGGTTTCAAATCATTAAAATGGAATGCTCAGAAGCGCTCAATGTATGTACTGTGCATTGAATATTTTGGTGGAAAGCAGCACTGGGTCTCTTGGGGGGGCTCACTACTGTTTCAGACATAGAAAAGGACTGTGTAATCCTAAAGAAGTAACCACTTCAATGATAGGCTGGTTTTAATGGCTCTTTAACATCATCTTTAAAAGGTTGTCAACTGCGCCACACGCAAACCAGGGGCCCTATCCTGCTTTTCTTACTCAGGATGTCAGATTTATGGGGATTTTTTAGCTATCCGAGTTAACAGAGCAGCATTAGACCACTTTATTCTTCTCAATCCTATGTGAATTAGGGAGATTCTTTGCTGTGGTGATGAAAGGAGGAGGACATCAAAACAAACATTTTAAATATTTTTCCCTAAACAAACAACCATAGAATTTTCTCAGGTTTCAGGATCCTTTTTGCTGCAGCTTATCCATGGATTGTATTTTTGAGAATAGCTGAGTAGCACACCATTGTGTGCAAATCTGTGGTTTTTTTCCAACCAGTGCATCAGTAAAAAATGACTTACACAGAGAAAGGCAAGTATTTTCCCTGAGATGGGTTTGTGAGAATGGTTCCTTGCATCTGCACTGCGGCGGTTCAGACAGTAGAACTAATTGAGTGCTGTGGTAGGACCAGGGGGTGAAAATTCACCCATATCCAGAGGGTCAGAACTAGGCCTTTGCACCATTTAAATGGTGTATGGCATTTCTCTGGCCTTCTGTACAGGGATGAATTTGAAACCCACAGAGCAAATTTGGTGACCCCAAGAGTCAGTATTATCAGCAGTTCAGCCCTAGCTAGGACTACCATGAGAAAAGGCAGTAGAAAAGGCCTCTAATGAGGAATGTGGTGCTGCACAGAGTATGTATATGGTGTTTATGTGAACAAAACAAAAGCCGTGAGATGCAGTGTGACAGCTTTTTCTGACATGATTTGGTTTTGCCTTTTTCTAAATAAATATATTTTGTCTCTCTTGCTCTCTCCTATTTTGGATGAGTATATTTATTTAGGCCACGTGTTCGAAAACTCACTTTTCTGCAAAACCTTGCAAATACAGAAATGTTGCTGGTGTGACTTAATGAATGAAGCCCTCTTTTTAATATTCGGGCACCACCTCAACAAATGCTTTCCTGTGCCGGGGTTATGTCTGTAGTAATTCTGGTGCGGTGGAAATTTGGCACATAGCTCTTATGGTTGTCTGCTTGCATGATTTCCATGTGCACCACTATAGAAGGGTCTTGATTGAGACCTTTCTACCTGCCTTGATTTAGAATAACCTCTGCCCAATGGAAGCACATAGAGTGAAAGAAACTTGAAAATAAGTAAATTAAACAAAACAACACAAATTGCACCTTTCTCAAAAATTAGCGCGGGAACAAACATTGTTTTAGTCCTCCTTTGTTTCGCATTGAAGGATGGTAGTATTGGACCTTAGGAGGAAAAAGCATCCCTTGATTGCAAGAATTAAGACCAAATTGCATAAAAAGAGTCCAATCCTCTTTCTCAGCCTTTTATGTCAGAGCTCAAAATTGCTGTCTGATAAAATGTAGGACACCAGATTGAATTACTTCATTGAACCACTGCTGTCCCCTGTTAATGGTAATTGCACGGATATAGCGGTCTTTCTTGGCAACATCTCAGATATTTACCTCCCACTGTTTTTCAATTCAGACCTTTGATGAAAATATTCCCAGTACTTCTTTAAAGCAGACACCCAACTGTCTTTCTTGACAAAGGCGAGGTCTCTAAATCAGATCCTGACAATTTGGGACACAGCAGTCTATCTAAATCACCTTTTACCTATGTCACCGTGTCATTTCCTGAAGAAAAAGTGTCCATCAGGGGAAGGTTTCTGAAGGCGTGGAGCTCTGAGATTCTGCACTTTGGAAGAGGGAGAGAATGGGGGATTCGTGTGTTTGTCTCAGTGGAAGTAATTAGATGAAAGCTTGCATTGCTGTGATGCATGCTGTAATGATTCTTCATAAATATTTGGAGGTGCTTTGTCCATAAGGAAAATATTATTTGGTTATTACTAATATCAGCCCACTGAGAAGTGAAGTGCTTTCTTGATGAAGGCTGTTGCTTTGACAATGGCCGACGTGTAAAACAAAGAAGCAGGGCAAATGTTTTCTCCTTAACTGCACCCAAGGGTTAAGATGCATTCAACTATAGTTGACAGCTTATTCATCTCTTGCTATCTCATCTCAGTGCATGTGCCTAACTCCTCCTTCCTTAGAGATGTGGATGAGCCACTTAGTTAAGATTAGCACTATTGTTTCAAGACATCTTGTGTCACGATGAATAGCCTTTGACTTGTGCTATGTGATGCCTGTAATGTTGGCCATTGGGAAGTTCTACCGTTGTGTCCTGCAAACATCACAAAGAAATGCACACCATTTGCTGCAGAGCTGGAAGACTTCTTCATTGCATATATCAGGGTATCTTCTATTTTGCTTTTAGTATTTATTAAAGATGAACAAATATTGCCAGTGATGGGATAGGAGTGCTATTGTGATAATTGTAGTAGGGAAAAACCCATGAATTCACCTGTATTTGCAAATAAAGGGGAAGTAATTTATTTAAAAGTTGTCATGAAATTCAGCCAATTTGTCCAGGAATAAAAATTCAACCAGCTGTAGTATTAAGCTCTTTAAGGCAAAGACTGTGCCTTCCTCTGTGCTTCTGCAGTTCACAGACCAATGGGTCTCTGGTTGCTACTATAATATAACTGTTTAATATAAATCATAATGTGGATTGATTCGTTTGCATTAAAAGCTGCATACAGCTTGTTAACTGTGGTATGCAGCCCAAGCAGACAACTTGCATATTGAAAGATCATGTACTAGCTCCATTTGCATAGTAGATTTGTTCATCATTGCCAATGAGCCTATGCTCATAAGGGATTGTGATGAAAGATGAGCCTGGGGAATATTTATGATTGCTGTGCCATGTGCAAATGTGGAAGCCCCAATGACTGCAGAAAGTAAAGTTGATGTTCAGAGTGGGGTCACGACATCACTCTCTCATCGAGAGCCAGTTGGAAGCATTGCAAGTGAAAGGCTGGACTGTTGAGGGCACCAGAGAGAGGATGAGTATGGACTGAGTTTCAAGGGATGATTTTCAAAGTGACATGTAAGGGCTTCCTTGCTAAACAATTGAAAGAGCTAGGAAGGAAAAGGAGAGGGGAAGAATTGAGGCCCCACACGACAGCTTTTTTTACAAAGTGCTTTTAGAAGAACCCTCTTTAGAAGTTCCACTTCTGTCCTTTTTTCCGTTTAAAAAAAAAAATTATAAAAATCACAACACAGTACCATAAGAAACAGAAAAAGGGTGAGAGAGACCCTATCTAGTATTTATCATTTTCTTTTTTTTATGAGGCTTCTGGAGATGGAGTTGGCTGAGTTCAGACACGTAGATCTGAAGCCAATGTAATAATAATGAACCAGTTGCAGTCTCTTCCTTCCCCTGTTTGTTGAAATGCTTCTTTGGGCATAGCAAGAATTGAGACGCTCATGACATGTTCAACAAAAATCTTCCAACAATTGTATCACTAGCTCCCCAGTTGTGTCCAGTACACAAAACTGAGCTTGGAAAATTGGCAAGGCAGATGCTGGAAAAGGGGGGCAGGGGGAGAATGTGCTGTGGGGCACTTTGAAAGGTGGGAAGGTGCAGAAAAATCACTTCCACTTGATGACAATTCCTTCACATCCCACCCCACTCCAAAAATGGGGGGGAAAGTTAACATCTAGTATGCAAGATTGTGTCCATCTTGAAGTGGCAGCTGCATCAAAGACCATTCACTTTCGTAGCAAAGACAGGAAGCATAAGCAAGTCTGAACCTAGTGCTGGCACATTCATACTCGGGCAGCTTCTGAAAGTTCTGCAGGGTGGTTGGGGCTGCCAGCATGAAAGCCTGGGATGCTACTACATCACCCAGTCTGATTTTCTCCTTCCCTGCCCTCCCTTCTCCACTGAACACAAACTGCGAGAAGTCCAAGAACTGCTGCACTGCCAACAGGAGCTAAATTACTTGCAGCTGGTGAATGCCACCTGTGCCTGTCCAACTTCAGCCAAATCAAACTTCCCCAGAGCACCTTGTAGCGGGGAATCCAAAAGCCATTCAGAGCAGAGCAATGCTTAGCTTGGGGAGACAGCGGGGCGGGGGTGAAGTAAAAGTTTCTTGCTCAAGAGCTGGGCCCGTTGCGGAGGAGTAATAATATTGTTACTAGCTGGCTCTCCCTTCCCCTCCTGCTACACAGCTCCTCCTCCTGGCCCCTTGAATCACCTCCTCTCTGCTCTTATAGCACATTGCTTATGAATATTTATTTCGCTGTCCCTCAGTCTCCTATCTTCTTCCCAAATGCTCTCCTAATCAGAGCCAAAGCAAAGAGTAACATTCCCCCATGCATACTTTGAGAGTCTGCCATACAGGGGGTAGTACCTGATGGTGCCAGAATCACCACCTGTTAGAAGCTGCCACTCAGCCTGATAAAAGGGGGATTACACAGAGCCACTGTACCTGCCCCTTTAATTATTACTCCTCTTCCCTATCCCTAGACTCAATCAATTGCTCAGCAGTTCCTGAAAGATTACAGGTTATTTTCCCTCTTTAGTTGACCAGTTCTGTTCTAATTGCTTAAACTACCCATGTTTTATGGAACCAAGAAAGAAAAGTCCAACCTTATCATTGATTAATGTGAGAGGGACAGTTTAGTTCCATCTGATCACCAGATTCTGTCTTCCAAACACCTATTCAGGTTCCAGTTCAAGGGATCTGAACTTGATGAAGTCAGAGGGCGTTCTATTGTAGATTTCCATGAGAGCACGGTCAGTCCTAAAAATCTCTCTATTTTTCTCTTTAAAAGAAGATGCTAAGAAAGATGGATATGAACTGAACTGTTGCAGTTACTTCAATCGTGAACTCAGTGGGATTATTTATGTGCTTAAAAATAGGCACATGCTTAAGTGACTTGCTGAATTGGGACTTTTTATTCATTAATGTCCTTAGTTGTTTAGCCTTCAGTCATTGTCTTCATTATACTTCTGCCATTGATTTCCTAGCCATTTCTCCCTGTTTGCTATGGCCATCTGTGTCTTTTGCTATGAATTTCTTCACTGATTTCTCCATCTTGCATCCCTTCATGTGGTCCTCTTTTTCCTGTATGCCGTCCAAGTGCCTGGAACATTAATAATAATAATGTCCTCATTCAACTCCTTGGAAACATTCTCCTGGCTTTACGTTGGAAGGTAAGTGTGAAACGGGGGCACTCATCCCTGTTACAACATGTAGAAAAAGAATAGGAAAATAAAGAGCAGCATCACAGACTGCCATTTTATTCATCATCATCTTGGACAATTACACTTAGTTTTACTTTTGGATTTGCTATTCCTATCATTTTGTTGATGGAAGGCTTGTTTCCTAACATTTTTCCAGGTTCTTTCCATAAACCTCCAGGAATGGATTCGTTATATGGTCTGTTGATTATGGATGCATATTCATGTAATTGAAAAATTGGTGGTCTTGTGAACTGGGTTTCCCACAGAATTTCCACCTACATTTCCTCATTTTTCTTCCCTACTCCACAAAGACCCAGCTTGGTGGAGATCCATTCCTTCTGATGAAGGGTGGTAGAAGGCACCTCTTTGGTGGAACATCTCCCAAAGGGAGTCAGTAGAGAATGACATGAAATGTTTGCTCCCTTTAAAGGGCTGATAGTCTTGCCAAAGGACACTCTCCATCCGTACTTTCCAGGGTGTTTAGGGCTTGAATACGAATATGCTGGGTTTTTTAAAATTCTCTTAGTTTACTATGTTCATATTGCTAGAAAATCTCATCTAATGAGCGATACATCTAAAATAGATTAAATTAGTGTTTATTAAACATTTCACAACTGACTTACAAAATTACTTTTGGTCTCTTTGATAAATAACTTTTTTATATTAATTTATTTCTAAGCTTTGCTTTGATTGCTTTTTTTTTTTTACAGTGGCATCAAACTGTATCCTATTTTAATCAGTTTTTCCAAGATGCTTTCATGATTTATGCTATGTGGGTTATTTAAAGCAAAAATATATAATTGCTACTTTAGATACTTTTTTTATAAAAGCTTCCTTATAAAAGGCTACTTTTAAAGATCATGCTTCTCTGCATTAAGGTGATTTGATTTAACTTTCACTAACCATCCTTTATGTCCTGTGAAATTTTACAGTATGCTGGAATCAATTATTCTGTTGCATTGTGGATCATGCAGACATGTTAGTTGAGGATGTAACAAAATGCTGATAAGTTCTCAGTAAGAAGTAACATGCAAAGGACATCTGGTTAAATTACTTTGTATTATTTATTTTCTATTACAGTAACATGGAAGGACCTTCGTAGGCAGTGTAGCCTAAAGAATAGAGCACTGGGCTAGTACCTAGGAGACTTTGGTTCTGTTCTTGACTCTGCCACTGGCCTGCTGGGTGATCTTGCGCAAGTCACTTCCCCACTCTGTGCCTCAGTTTCCACACCTGTAAAATGGTGGTATTGATACGGACCTCCTTTGTAAACGGAGTTGAGCTCTACTAATGAAAAGCACTGTATAAGAGAGAGGTATGGGCGTTACTGATATTATTATATTAGGCACTGTAGAAGCATATTAACACAAAAACAGTCCTTTCCCCAGAGAACTCCCAATCTAATACATTGGTTCTCAACCAGGGGTATGCTGAGGTATTCCAGGGGCTACATCAACTCACCTTGATATCTGGCTAGTTTTACAGCAGGCTACATAAAAAGCACTAGCAAAGTCAGTACGAACTAAAATTTCATACAGACAAAATAAGAAAGTAAACAATTTTTCAGTAATATGTGCTCTGACACTTTTGTATTGTTATGTCTGATTTTGTAAGCAAGTAGTTTTTAAGTGAGATGAAACTTGGGGTACGCAAGACAAATCAGACTTCTGAAAGGGGTACAGTAGTCTGGAAAGGTTGAAAAGCACTGATCTGAGCGTTAGACATTAAAGTAACAAGTGAATTTATGAGAATTGGAGCTGGTGAGGAGTAAAAGGTTGCTGAAGAGACAGGTGAGCCTGCGATACATAAATGGTAACAAGTTTGCAGTAATCACAAGTTGTCACCAGCCTATCAAAGCTATTGGGCATTGTGTAAATCCAACAAAGTATTCAGAACAATTGTGGTACAGTTCTTGGGCCAGATGTTTAGCTGATGTGTCTTGGTGCAGATCCATTTAACTTCAATGGAGCTATGCCAGTTTACACCAGCTGATGTTCTGCTTTTATTATTTAGCAATAGAGATGGTATAATATCCTAACAGTAGTGGGAGCCTTAGAACAGAGGTACAATTGATTTGCCAACCTTATGATTCTCATTTTTCTATGTAGTAAGTGGGAGAAGTGCTATCCTAATTCAGAACCTTGGGAAACTTAGCATTTGCTCTGACTATGTTTACATGGTAAGACTGATGTTTCAACAGATAGTTGCAAATTTATTGCAGGGCAGAATTATCACCATTCCCACCACTGTCAACGCTAGCTTGCACCAAAATTGATCCAATTCTTTCAGGGCACGAATTGTGACTTTTTGTGACATGTTCCACTTGAAGCCTGTCTTTGTTGACTGAGTCCTGTTACTAAGGTGTTGAAAATAAAATAAAAAATTCCAGGCACTCAAAAACTATTGGTGCTTTCACATGGATGAAGGGAACATTTTACCTGTTTTTTTTTTTTTTTTTTTTTTTTTTTGGGGGGGGGGGGGTGAAAAAAATTGAGGCAAGAATGGAAATACTTCACCTCTGTGATTTTTCCCTCACCCCTTTTTGGGGAACATATTGATCTGTAATGAGAGTCCCCTCCAAATAAATAAATAAATAAATAAGCCCATGCACAACTCCTACTATTAATGGGAAGAGCTTGTCAGTTAGTGATTGGAGCAGCACTCCAGGAGTCAGTTTTAAATTCCACCTCTAACTCGTTATTGCACCATTTCAGCCCAGCCTTTACTCATAGGCTCCATTTTAAGCATGTGCCTTAAGTTCGTTCCTTTTCCAGAAAGCACTTAAGCGAATGCTTAACTGAACTCAGCAGGACTTAAGCTTCACTGCTTTGCTGAATAGGGATGGATCGAAGATCAGGCTTACAATTAAGCACATATGTATGTGCTTTAGTGAATTGGGGTGGCCTTGGACAAATCATGTCTTTCACCAATCTGTCATAAAGGAGATTCACCAGAGAGTGACTGTGACACTTAGGGTATGTCTACATAGAAAGAAAAACTAGCAGCTGGCCCATGCCGGTTAATTCAGGCTGCGGGTCTGTTTCATTGCTCGGTAGACTTCCTGGCTCAGGCTGGAGCCTGAGTTCTGGGATCCTCCACCTGGCGCCTGGAAGTTTACCCAGCAATGAAACAGCTCTGCAGCCTGAGCCCCGCGAGCCTGAGTTGGCTGGAACTGGCCAGCCGTGAGTTTCTCTTTGCTTAGGCATATCCTTAGTAGTTAATGCTCATAAATTGTTTTAATCCTTCAGGTAAAATTTGTCTGTTCTCCTCAGAATCAACACTATTGTAGCCCATTTAACTTAGGTAATAAGAGCATAAGAAAACAGGATTTCCCATTAGCAAGGAATGTCATTAAAAATAGTATACCTAGATTGTTGTGTGTGTGGGTGTGTACAGGTCTTATATACAGGTGTTAGTGATTCTCATCACTGTACTTGCTATTCAATTCAGTTGCCACTGAATTTTTTACCAGTGGCCATTTGCAATTATTTAACTTTACTACGGTATTGACAGCTTTACATACATCACAGTTGCACTGATAATCAAAAGGTAGCATTCTAGAAATTTTAGGAACAACTGCTTTACATGGGTGTCTATGGATCTGCATGCATGTAATATGTGTTTATTTGTATAGGCTTATAATTTGCTTTCAGTTGCTCAGCTGCAGCTCAGCAGCTGGTGCCCCAATGTTTTGAAAATCTTTGAGAACTAATTAGGCTCTCCGCAGAGTATGGCTCATCTAGCCATTCTGAATAAACAAATGTCACCGTTTGTATTAGAAAATCTCTACAAATGACTGATCCCTGTCATGGGGTATCATTAATCTTTTTAGTATAGATTTTCAATAGTTAACCATCTGGCTCCATGTAGTTTTTCAGAAAACATTTGTTACCAGGGCCAATGGGAAGAAGTAGGTGGGATTAAAAACCTGAGTACATCAGATGAAGCGTTAATCTTTAGGATTGGCCATTTGTTTTATCAAAACGACTCCCTAAAGATAATATTTCACAGCATGACATACTTGTGTGGACATCTTTTAAAATGAGCAAATATTTTTGTATCTGTCAGGCTCTACAGATTGCAATTTAAATGTGGATGATAAAGGTTGGAAGGATTCAACATTTGCTTTTGATTTGTTGTGCATTTAGAGTGCATTGCTGTTCGGTTGAAACACCTGGTGGCTTGCAGTGGTTGTTGATCTCACATTTCACTCATAATTAGTGCCTTTCATCTGAGATCTAAAAGTTCTTAAGCAAACATTAACTAATTTTTCACAAACACCTGTAAATAAGGTGGTGGTTTACTCATTTGATGGCCAAATTTAGCAAAAGGGAGGTTTGAAGATTAAGTCTGAGGTCATACAGAGAATCAGAGAATTGGTCTCTGTCCAGCAAAAGCACTTAGACACATGCTTAATTTTAAGCATGAGTAGTCCCATTGACTTCAATAGGCCTAATTGCTTTGTTGGACTGGGGCCATAGAACCCGGATCCTGTCTCAGTTCTCTGCTCTAACTGCTGAACAACATGATCCATGAAGCTTGGTTATGTCCTTTGGAGTGTTCACATCTGGCTGGCTCATCTGTAACCTGACCTCCCTTCATTATCATCCAGTGTTGGGTGCAGCTCTTTCACAACTGGCCAACTGGCAGGGTTTCATTTTTCCCCCCTTCATCTTGGTTATATGGGATGTTGGCAGGATTTCCTCTTGCCCTTCATGTCAGAGGTTCTAGTAAAAATCATTGACTCGTACATTTTCACAACTCTAGGGGCAGGAACTTAGAGCTGGCTAGCTGACTCCCTGTTGACAAAATTCTATTTTATCCACGAGTTTCAGAGAGCCCTGAAAGTTTCAGAAATATCGGGCTGTATAGTATACTATTAGAATACAAATTTCTCTCTCCTTAAAACACAGTTATCCTCTTATCCTCCAGCAGAGAGTATGCAAGGATCTCTTAATTCTTGAGAGATTTTTTTCCTGTGTGGGTTTTGTACCAAAACAACCACAGGTTTATTTTTTTTGTATTTTATTTTATTGGAATAAATTGCTGCAGCTATTTTTTGACTTTTCATTATTATGCATCCTTTGCAAGGAAATTATTTTAGACTGTAAACTCTTTGGGACAAGGACTGCATCTTCTTGTGTGTTTGGACCCTCCCTAGCACTGCTGTGAGCACAACTAGAATACAAGTAATAATCATCCTCATCTGTGTGTATCACCAGTGCAGTGTTGAATAATGTACAGCACAACCTACATAAAACATGTTTATATCTTCTAACCCAATCATGTCTGTTGCAATATATCCAGATAAATGGTAGGGTTACTTCCTGATTCTCCCTGATAGAGAGTGATTTATAATAATCTTGTCGTGCCAAACTCATAATAATACTAAATGAAGACATTCGTTGAAGGAAGTGATTGTAAATTACATGCAAATTCAAGCTCTGCCGGAATTAATCAATACTGAGACAGAACTTGTGCATTCCTGATAGAGTAATACTGATCTAATCCCATGGATTTCACATTTCCATGGGAATTAAGCATTTATTTTGATTTAAACATTTCTTGTACTTAAAAATAAAAATGGGGGGGGGGGACAGAAAAAGTCTTGTTTTGAGTGTTTACATACTTGTGGAAGATCAATACCTTCAAGTCTGGATGTGATAGCTCATGTGTGGGTATCCATTTCATCCAGTGTTTCTTAAACCCATCTGCATTCTCATCCAGTTATGAATTTAGCTGGGTCATTGTAGATCCATCCACTACAAAAGCTGTTTGTTTCTGTATTGAATAGACCGGAGCAAGGCAATTCCAGCATAGCGACAATTCTGAATACAAATATTTTCTCAAAATCCCCCTTGGAATTTCAGTTGGACTTGGTCATGTCCATTTCCTGTTCTAAACAATTATGTAGCATTCCTGCATGTGGTTGGACAGCCATTGTGTTCTATCCTAGACATGGCCAGTTATTTCATTTAGGGATTTTTTTCAGAGGGAATATATAGATGTGGGCTATTATTGAAAACATAACCAAAAAAAGTGCATGTGTATAAAACTTCAATCCTGCAGTGATTGATGCATATTGATTTCAATAGGACTACTCACAGTGTGTAAAATTAAGCATCTAGGTAAGACTTTGCACTATCATGTCTTACCTCTATAAAAAGCACCAGTCTGTGCCATACATATTGCATTCTATTTATTCTGAGCAATAACTGGTTGATAACCATCACAATTATTATTCTTATAATTTATTTGCTCCAGCTGAGAGTGGAGCCCCTCTGCGCTAGGCACTGTACACATAGTAATGGACAGATCCTGCCCAAAAGAGTTTATGATCTGAATGTTCTGAAGAGATGGATAGTTTTTCGAAGATGTGCCAAACATGAAAATTCAATTTGGAACTTCTTTAAGTGTTTTTGTATTTGCAGGCAGATAAATACACAAAAAAACTGTATTTCTATTAAACATCATTGACATTGAGTGCTAAACATATAATTATCAGGGTATATATTCTAGAGGCCATCTTAAAATTTCCATTGGAAAAGAACTTAAAATATAGGAAAAAGATTTTGCAATTTTTATGAGAAATGTTTTTCATTTGCCGTACAGCTTTAGTGTATTCCACAGTCATCTCACCATATTTCTTACTGAAAGTGGAAAATCCAAGTTAATTCTTTTTTTTGACAATAGCTGTCTAACATGTCCAATTGGAGTTTTCTTTCCAGTTCAGTAAAATAGATTGATATAATCATATCAGAAGATTGACTCCACTTGTTTTTATTTTCAAATGTTAGGCTAAAAATAATGCAGACTGACATTTTGGGGATAGATTTACATCTTTTTTTGTTCCTCATGGTAAGGCCACGTTGTATTTGAATGCTTAGGACTCAGAAGAGTGGCGGTTATTTATTCTCCTGTGCATGTGTATTTTCTTTGAACAGAAGATTGCTTACTATTGAACGTTTTGCTTCTGTGTTCTTTCATATCCTCAAATGAGGTGACTGAAAAAGAGGGGAAAGCAGAGAAGATATGATCCAGTGGGCATTTTTTACTGACTCCAGTAGGCACTTGTTCAACACTGCATAGTTCCAGAAGCTAGCATCACTCTACTCACAGATTTGCTTGAAGTATGTAAGAGGCTTATTGTACACAAATCGGTTCTTTTGGGTGGGGAAAGAGGTACGTTATCCAAAGCCCACAGAAGTCAATGCAAGTCTTTTGTGTGACTTTGGTAGGCTTTAGGTCAGGGCCCAGATAGTTTTCAGTGACTTGGAATGTATAAGTTTAATGAATAATCTTGTATGGTACATATCTGATTTTATATATGATTGCTGGGCTATGAATTCCTCATTATTGAATCCAACTCTCATTGAGGCCACTAGCTTGCAGTGAAATTGGGAACAAATGCAATTAGCTGAAGTTTTCCTTCCTCAATTGTACAACTTTCTCCCCTTCAGCAGCCTGAACCTGGGTTACATAGAGAGGATAGAAAGCCTGATCCAAAACTCATGAACTTCAGTTGGCTTTGGATCAGGACCTAAATCTGAGCTATTTCATTTCACCAACGTCTTTTTACATGTCGCACTATGTCTCTTTGCGTTAATTGCTCCAAGAAAGTAATATTCTCAAGAAAAAATTATTATGGAAGTAGGGCTTGAGTCTTCATTTCCTTCCATTCCAATCAATGGAGTTACACCAGTGTAAAAATGGTGTTAAATTTGAGAGCTTCTCTGTAACAAACTCAATTGGCTCTAAATTTGATTAGTTCCCTTGAACTGGAATTGGTAAACGTTAACATAAATAGAATTCCACTGATGTAAAATGAGTGTAATGGCATGAAGAATCATTCCCATATAACTTAAAACAACTGCTGACAAAATTGTTCTAACTAGTGTATCTTTATCTGAAATTATCCTTTAATCAAATCCCTTTAATTTGTGTGGTTTCAGAGGGCCAGCCACAGATTGAAACTCAGTTTAGAAATCTGTGTTTAAAAGAAAAATCATTGTTTTGAGAGAATCATAGGCCAAATGCCTCACTTTTGTAGGTCTACTTACTTCAATGGAGGTTTGCCAAGGATGAATTTGGCCCTCTGCCTTTGAAACTGCAGAGTAGATGTTGTATTGTACCTGTTAGCATGGCTTTTACAATAACAATTTTTCATTTAAAATATAAGGTGAGTTGTTTCAGAGATCAGGTGGTGAGAGAGAGAGAGACACACACACTGAAGGCAATTTGCATTCTTAGGTCTTCAGTTCATTGTTATATATGGATGTGTGCAATTAGAGACTCCTCTGATGACCGTAAAACGTTATACTCCATCAGAATTTCTTGTTTTTGTAGTCTCTCAACAGCTGATGTAGTGTCAAGCATTTGCACAAGGTCAAAGTGCTGTAGTGTCGATAAACAAGCAGTGACATTCACTAATTTTCTAAGAATCTCTAGGTCATTCATGAACAATACTTTTTCTCCATCCCTTCCATGAGCATTCCCTGGAATAGTGACACGCAGTGGCACTACAGCCGGTGTGTCCAATCGTAGGAGGATTACCCCGTTGCATAGGGGTCCTTCAGTGGCGCAGAATTGGTTTAATAACTTTCACAACATCCTGTCCTTCTAAATGGCAATGGGTAAAGGGCATCAGAGCCAGTGATTCCCAGGTACCATATTGGCCTCTTCAAATTGTTGGCAGCCAGTGAAAATTAGAGCAGCGCACTGGCTATTCTAATAAACACCAGGAGACTTGAGTGGTGGATTAAATGTTCTGGGATTGGGAGTTTGAAGCACATTTCGCTCCTGTTCCCCTTCGTGGGCTGCCTTGCGCCTTTGTCTGCCAGAGCTGTGCCAGTGTATGACAGTAGGATTATCTGTGACAAAAAGAACTGGACTTTGTGCCCTAACTCCTGTTGTTGGGCGTATATTCCTCTTTCAACAGCATGAATGAAAAAGGATGGACTGCCAGACTGAAGTCAGAATTTCCTTACTGATGGCTTCTGTCGGAACTTAAACATTGTAGTTTTATGTTTTTCAGGATAGACTTCCCAGGTGCTGAAAACTGACCTTCTAATAGTTTCATAACATTTTAAACTCTTGCTTGAGATTCCAGAATCCAGGGAGTATATTCTTTTAATTGGTTGGGGGTGGGGGAGGAAAACCTAGTAGTATTGGGCAGCATTGGTCAAAACTATTGCAATATACTGTGCTACTAAAGAGTCTTGGGTCATCATTGTAGAATAAATATGTAACGTCCTTGGAGCATTATTTATAAAGAAATAAACACATAAATGTACACACACACATTCAGTGTTTAGCACAATGGGGTTATGATCCCTGTTTGGAGGCTCTAGGTGATACTTCAATACAAATAATACATCAATAATAATAGATCAGAGTTGCTTCTGGACGGAGGAATGCTAAGTTTCATTGTGACAGCGCCTGTCTTGTTTAAATGGAAGCCAGGTGAAGTAGCAGTGACACTCCATGTAACTTTTAATCTTAGTGTTACAGAGAAGTTTAAATGGAATGAAAAGCAAACACTGAGCCACAGGCTTTCAAAACAGAGGTGAATAGAAATAAACAGACAGCATATTAGGTACACTAAAGGCCAAATCATACAGTGCTTCATCAGGGCATTGGATAGGGGGTTTAAAGATCTGGGATTTTATTCTGGCTGTTCTGTTAAATCTGAGAGAGACCTCTGTGAAATCACTGAAACTTTCTGTTCCTCAGTTTCCCCATCAGCAATGTTAACTAATTCCTTTGAGATCTACAGGTGAGAAGAGTGTATGATTTATTATTATTATTATTGGTATTCAGGCAAGATTGTCGCTAATCTCAATGGGAATTTTCCATGTTTGAAATTCCCCCCTGTGTAGAGAGCCAACCCAGGGACTAGCTGTGAACCACTGAAGTCTTCCAAAGTAGACGTAAGTGGGATTTCAGTGGTGCACAGACAATGTACTCACCTTCTGCACAGGGGGGGATTTCAGACACTGAGTATAAGGCCTGCAGTAGTTGTCCATGTGGTTCACTTGGTATTGCATATAGTTTCAGGATTTTAGAAAATGATTTTACACCTTTTTGAAGTTCCTGGGCCTAGAAGATCTCTTTACTAGACACACACATGCACAAACAAAATCTGTTAAGCACAACTTAATGTATGCTGAGGTCAGCTTTATAACATTTGCCTCCCCCGCCCTTTGTAGTTTACTCCCCCCTGCCCCCCATGCCCACTCCCAGTCTTTGACAAATGTGAACAATTATGCAGGTGCAGTTTCCAGCAAAAGTAAGAGAGATTAAATTTGCTATTTGTAGCACTATAAGGCAAATACAGAATTCAATAATGTGTATTTTCATTATCCTAATGGAAGATTTCAGTGTGTAAAATGTGTTCAGATGTCCTTGGCAAAATTGGGGTCAGTCATGTGAAATGGAGACAAAATGTGTTTCATCATCTTGCAGTTATTATACTACAAGGATTTCATTGTAAGGTGCAACAAGTAATTGCAACCACCTTTCTGACGCTATTGGCTGCTTTATGTAATGGAAACTATTTCTTCCTTGATTATTTAAAATGAACCTTTTGCCATTGTCATGTAACGTTCTAGGGAGTTTCTGGGAAAATACATTAGAGTATCATTATTAACAAAAAATAAAAATAACAATTTGTACTTCTTAAGCACCTTTTATCCAAGAATCTCAAGGTGCTTAACAACAAAATTATTTAAGATTCCTGCATGAGGAAAGTAAGGAGAGGAAATTGCCATTTTACAGATGGAGGAACTATAGGTGTGTGTTGAGTTTGGTCCAAAGCCCACTGAAGTCCATGATTAAACTCTCATTGATTTGGGTCAGATCCACAGACACAGCCATTCCTATGTTCACTGAAGTCAATGTGAGCTTTGTTGTTCCCTGGGTGGCATCAGGATTGGTTCCTAAGGGTGACATTTGTCCTGTGCAGAGAGCCAGCAGAAGACCCATCCACCACAGATGTCCTAAAAACAAGATTTAAGTGAGGCACAGGCCGTGTGTCTCCCCAAGCGCTTGGGTGGCATCTGGATGAAATCAACCCAGAGGCCTTGATTCTGCAAACTGCTGCCGACAGCTCTGCGTGTGGGCAGGGATCCACCCACACAGCTCAGGATCCAGATACCTTAGTCCAGATCACACAGCAAATCAGTGGTAGATCTGAGATTCGAAGTCCTTTGCTCTAATCAATAGGCAATGCCTTTTTCCTAGTAGTAGTGTTAATCTATGCACCAGCACAGTCCCACTCTTAGCTAAAGATCCTGGACCACTGCATAAACAATGCAAATGAAATAAATAAACGCCACTCTACTACATAGCCAAATAAAGTGGTAGCATTGGGAAAAGATGAAGAGTGAGGCCTGGTGCAAGAGTTAAGTGTGGGAGTTTCCTAGAGTGGGGTCGACAGCAGTTCATACAGAAAGCACATCTGAGAAGGGTTTTTCAGGTGGTTTCCAAGTGACAGGTCATACAGGTGTCCAAGTATGTTACGTCCACTGTGAGGCGTGCTTCGTCAGTTTCCCCATTTTTCACAGTTTGAAATCAGTTTTATGGCTACAATTTGTACATTTAGGTGAGTGTAAAAATTGTTACAGTGTATTTGTCTGCCAGTATACACAGCCCATACATAGCCATGTGCTGCAATTTACTTGAAATTTAATGTTCAAGTATATTCATTGAACAACTCTCACATTGTGTTTGCCAGGATTTTCCTTTAGAAGAAATAAAATATTATCTTGTTTATTTTGCAATTTTGAGCTGGCTACAAATATTTTATTCATCCTTTCAACATCAGGGACCAAATTCTGATTCTCATTTGCACTAGTGTAAATCTGGAGTAACTCCGCTGACTTAAACAGATACTCCAGATTTACACCAAGGTAACTAAAAGTAGAATCTGCCCCTTAGTAGTATTCTGCAGGCCACATGGAGAAAAACCAAAACACATGGCAAGATCAATGTTGTTTTTAGCAAGTTTTTAATAGTTTCCACCATTTGACCTATTGCACTGTAGAATTTATGGGTCAGCACGGATGAAAATTAAACATCTGGTAATGTACAGCTTTGTTTGTGTGGATTTATAGAACCAGGAAGGGATGCAGCCGATGGGGCTGTGGATCCAATAAACAGACACAGGTTATTTCTTCTTTGGGGAGAAGGATTGATCAACTACAGACCTCCCCACTGCTGAGCTTGCTCAGCAAGCTGCTGAGGAGACTCCAGCCAATAATTATGTTTTCCGGGCATTTGGTGTTTTATGGACTTCTCTCATTTTTCTCCATATGCAAATGGATGGTTTCAGCCAGGCCAAGACACTGGGAGCAAAGTGTTGATGTGACTGTTTGTGTCAGGATTTAGCAGGGTCTCTGTAAGCATACAGTCTAGGGAGCCTTTATAGCTATTAAGCCACTCAGTCACAGTGCCATGATGTTTCTGCTTGTCTCTTGCTCACTGTTCATGTGCTACCAGTTGCGGGTCTTGTTTCTCAGGGGCAGTGAAAATAAACCAGCAGGAATGGGTGCCATGACCTCTTTTTGCCACATCAGCTGTAGGTTTTTTGCAACTTTCATAGGAGCCTCCCCTTTTTGTATTATTATTATTTATTATTATTATTAGTAACATGTTCACCAGACAAAATGATTATGTTAAGGCAGAGACATCACATCACTTACATTTCATAGCTCAGTGCAATTTTCATAAAGTGAGAGGCAACATCCAAAAAAACATGACTCAGAATTAGTTTCAGAAGATTATTATATAGACATTATTTCCCTCAGGTCACGGGCTTTAGTCAAATTTGGAAGAGAATGAAATTGCCAGCAGTGAAAAGCAGACAGAAAGGTATGAGTTCATGAGCAGAGAAATAACATTTTCATTTGTTCCTCCCCCATGGGAAAGATTCAACATTCCGGTAAATGGAGACGGTTATAAGAAATGAATTTTTGTCAGCAGGGATGTGATTTTAAGGCTCACTTATCCATTGGCAATCTAGATTTCTAACCCCAGGAATCTAGGAAATTGCTACAGAATGTAGTCTTTATTATAAACAAGTTTTTTTTTCTTTTTTTATTAGAGATTTTTAAGCGGCAAGACTACATCTCTGTATGCGTTTTGGTGGGGCGGTGCGGGGGGGAAACTGGAAGGGGGTCAGATTGCTTCAGAATTATTCTGGGTGGCTTGCTTTCTCTTTGAACTGTTTCTTCTGTGGCCAATGATCCCTCTTACCGAGAACTCCCTCTGATCACTGGAAGGATGTTATCAGAAACTAAAAGCACCACTGGTAATGTGTCATTTGCAGCAGGCTGTGCTCCCAAGGATTTAAGAACCCATTCCTTGCTTTGTGCCTTTGCCTTTTTTGTTTTCGAGTGCTTCTGTTTGCACAGACTTGGAGGACCATGCAGAGAGAGCAGTTTAGGGGAATGGCTCTTGTTTTTACTATGTACAAATAGCAAGCGCTTGCAGGTTTTCCAAAGTAACCTCAGGCAGACTACTCTCTAATTAAAGAACATTCTTCCATGGGAAATGTTGTTTTTCTTCTTCAATTTCATCTGACACTTTTCACCCCTCCATGCACTCAAATTCTGTGTGGACACTCAGCTGCTATTGCAGTACTTCCTTGAGAGCTAAAGTGATTTTGTATAACCCTAAACCCTTCATTTCTGAAGATGCAGATTGGTTCGGTAACATTAATATTATCTTTATGAGTTTTTTAATTTTAATAACTTGAAAATATCTAACACCTCCTTCCCTAGTGCATTTTGCCCATTTCAATATCTTTCCCTATGCCATAAACCTCTTTGCCTTGCTATATTATTATCAGGAAACCTTATTGCCTGCCAACATCTTACTCACCGCAAATTGCATTAGCTCTGTTAGTGTCATTATTATTGTGTCTAAACCATAATATAACGATTATGAAACATCATGATAGTAGTTGATTAATAAATAAGAATTGATTACGCTGACTAAGCCCATTGCAATAGGCCCAGGAGATTTATAACGTTGAACGCGCTTCCCTGAGAAACTGCAAATCTTTAAAAAGCTGGAAAGAAAACAATGTATTTTATTCTTAAAACATACACAATCAAATTGTGTTTCTTTGACTTTACTAGTGTATTTATGGACAATCAATAGATTCACATAATACAAAACTCAAGATTCTTTGAGCAAATCACCCAAGATATTATTGAATGTGGAATGATTTCGCATTTGATTTCCTTTCTTTTAAAATGTGGGTGCCTGTGAGGAGGTTTGATGGGATGTGTACCTCACACAGGCCCTGAAGGAGTTAATGTGGGCCTGAGAGACTAATTATGCTACCTGACCATACCTGCTGGAAGGCTTAATTGATCATGAAGCCCAGTTGGGAAGGAGCAGGCTGTAGCCCCCCGCAGATTATCCCTTGTTATTCTCCCCAGGCTTTCAACCACTCCCCACACCTCCCGATAACCTGCATATAGTCCCTGGATGTTATATAACTTTGCCCCTTTAAACTCTATGGGTTACCTGTTTTTATTTTTTTGAAATATTTACTCAATAAAGCCCAGAAGCTGAGAGCAGAAAGAGGGCTGCAAGGACTGAGTTTGCAGTCACTCTCTGGGAACACAGAAGTAGTGAGGAGGTAACCCTGGCGGGAGAATAAACCCTGGGATCCTAGCCCCTGAAAGAGAAGTTACCAAGAAGAAAGCCTGACAGAGGCTGGGTAGGAAGAAGTCCTGGGAAACAGCAGCCAGGAGTGGGACTGTGCAGACCTTGGCTGCTGGTTATAAGGTCCCTGGGCTGGATCCTGGAGTAACAGGCAGGCCCACGTTCCCCTACCAGCCACTGAGAAAGTGGCACAGGACTTGGAGTTGGAATAGAAGACTGCCTGAAACGGCATCCAGATAATTTGTCCAGTGGGAGTTTACCTGGAAAGGGGGAGAGGGAAACTATATAGTGACCTGGCCTGAGAGCCAAGCCGTGAAAAGTCAGCACCCTGCGTCACAGAGAAAGAGAGGGGCCACAGGGTGAGCCACCAACAGAAGGGGCTGCCAGACAGGGTGAGAGCTAATTTCCAGACCCAGACACAAGGAGACGCACCTGCAGTGAGTGGAACCTCTTAACAATGCCATTGAAGGATTTCAAAGTGCTGGCTGGGATCACATACGTTCTCCATTTGGGGCAGGCATAGAACTTTTACTACTGTTCATTGAGTGATTACAAGGAAGTGCCTGTGTTTGGGGGAGAAAATGCCCCACAACGTAGGAGGCCATACCCGACTGTGTCAGTGCCCCTGGCCTGCAATCCCTTCCGCTGATCTGGCCACAGAAGGCTGTACCAATGCACTTCAGTCTTGATCTGCCATGGCCCTGCTATTCCATTCCCTGACAGTTTTGCTGGTTTGTTTTTGCAATGTGGATAACTGCAGAAGCTGCAGCAGTAAAGCAGTCTATGGAGAACTTCATGGGGCATGTCCTCTCCCTACTCCTTCCTCCACAGCACAAGCAGATCTTGGAGAAGTGAGCATTAGCTCCACGCCCATTCACAGATAAAGACTCTTGCCATTCAACCTCCCTTGCTGAAAAAGAATGAGACGTGGCAATTACTTCAGTGGTCCAGTATGAAAGGCTGTCTGCCTCTGCCCTTTCTGAGCACCATTTGTCCTCCAGGGAAATTGAAATATAAATAAAAGAGCTACTAATAAACCAGATTTTTGTAATTTATCCAATTTACAGGACTGCAAGAGGAAAATATGAGGCCTGTATCTTGACTCATTTTGCTTTGGCCACATTCCCAGCTAGTCTGCTTCCAGTCTTGTCTGAGAGTGGGGGATGGTATATCCACCTCAGGTGGAATGCATTTAACATGGACATCTTAATATGCGGAAAGAGAGTGCTGCGTCTTCCTTCCCAACCTCCCCTTTCTTTACAACAGCGTTTATTATAGTGTTGGTGAAAAGTGCCAGACCTGCAGCGTTGGAGATTGGTGTTCTTTATATATCCATAGAACTAATTACAGCATGGGCAATGGCAGTGAAAACTTCCCTGCACCATCCTCCCACTGTGATTCTGGAGCCACTGTCTCAAAGGAGGATTTGTTGTTCTCTGATTCTATTCAAATCTAAGAGCGTGTCTACACTAGAGAGCTTACGGTGACACAGCTGTACCGATGCAGCTGTAAGATCTCTCATGTAGCTGCTCTATGCTGACTGGAGAGGGATCTCCCACTGACATAACTAAACCACTGCTGACATCACTGGGGCTTATGCAGATGTAAATTGTCGCTCAAGGGGGTGGTTTTTTTCACAATCCCGAGCGACATAAGTTATACCAACATAAATGGTAGTGTAGACATAGCCTTAGTCTGTATAGCGAGACTGCCAATCAGGCTAGGTGTTTTTTGAGACATAAGAGAAGATGTTGAATTTTTTGACATGGAAACCTGTTCAACCTAGATCATAGCGCCAGCTCAATTCACATAGGCAACCACAGCGGGTGTTGTGAAGCACTAAAAGTGTGCTTATTGTGGTACATGCATGGCGGAAAACAAAGCCCCGTACCAAAGTAGTTTACAGTTTAAAGAAAAAAGGTCAGTGAAGTCCCAATGTATTCTATGTACGTGGGGCATAGGCTGAAGGTCAAACCTCCATTAGATAGTCCCTGGACTTCTGCCATCTTACTTCTCAAATGCTTCGGGCAATTGTGTTCAAAGTCTTCATGGAGATGTGTGTTTGGAATGTGACGTTGGTACCAAAATTTGGTCATTCCAGACTTGGGCTGAATTTGAATTTGTGCTCTCACAGTGATAGGCTCTGTAGCCCTGCGATGGGATGAGTACCCCAAACAGGCAATAAAAGAGTTAATGTGGACCTGAGAGGCCAGTTGAGCCACATGACTGCTCTTGGAGCCATCCCCAATTAAAGAGGAGTCCCAGCTGACAGAGGAGCGAAGGGGTTGCTATGAAAGCTGGAGCGGAAGGGGCTGCAGGGAGAAATTCCGCGGTCACCCTGGGACTAGAGAGTGGAGAGGCTGGGAGGGTGAAGGAGGAGGACAGCTGACTCTGGTATCCTCACCTGAGTAGTAAAGCCTGGCAGGCAGCCTGGACAGAGATGGAGCAGCAGCCAGGGTGGAGCAAGCTCTGTTGTTGAGGCAGGACCTGGACTTTTAGGGAGAGGGCCCTGGAAGACATTCAGCCAAGGAACAGAGAGGGATGAAAAGTCAAGTTTAAGGAGGGCTGAAGTGGATTTACCTTCGTGCTGCTGGTTTGGATGTTTGTTGGGGGATTCCGGGGGAGAGCCCTGTGAGTCTTGGCTCTGAAGGAAGGATATATTTAGAGAGGCCTGAAAAAGAGGAAACAGTAGGAAGAAGTCCAGGGCAGCACCAAGGATCTGACCTGGGCTGATCTTGGCTGCTGGTTATAGCGTCCCTGGACTGGAACCCAGTGCAGTTGGAGGACCTGGGTTCCTCTACTAACCACTGCAGAAGGTGGTGTGAGGCCCCTGAGAAGGGGATGAGGGCAATTGAGAGAAGGACATGAGTAGCACAGGGCCCAGATTCAGGGCCGAAGACCTTTTGTAATTAGATTGATACTTGCCAGACTTGGTGGGCTAAAGTGCGATCTGGCCTGAGCGATCATCAACAGGGCGTTAGAGGAGAGCCTGCCATGCCCCACCCAGCCGCAAAGGGATGCTCCAGCGATGAGCCTATCCTTTGCGTACACCCATTATAAATCCTGTGAATCAGCCAGATTTTTAAGGCTGCAGCTGTGGAAGGGGGTTGTGCCGGCATGATTTGGTATGTTGAAAACTCACGGAAAATAAAAAGTTGCATGACTTAAATCTTCAGAAACACCTAGTGATTTTTGAGTTCCTCAGTTTTTGAGTGCCTGACTTGAGACACCATAATGAGTGATTTTCAGAAGGCAGATGCTCAGCGTTTTCTGAAATTCAGGGTTTTTAAAGCACTTCAGATGAGATACCCCAAAACCAATGCAGCCAAGGTCACTAGTCACTTTCAACAAGGTTCTCCAGTCCCAGAACAAAAGGCAGGAGCGTTTGTCATGAACACATCAGAATATGCCGTGTATATGCTTGTCATTTTCAAAGAAGTGGGAGAAATTAAGCCAGTGGCTTGATAAATTTTATCAAAAATAGACCTTGCGTGTTAATGGGGTGCGAAGAAGCTGTTGTACTGATGATGATCTATAATATTTCATATTTCTCTTAGGAGAAAAATGATAAATGTGATGGTGTGTGATTTATTCGTGTTTCTGTAGATAAAGAAAAACCCTAAAGTCAACTGTCTGTTTCACGCTCCCAGAGACCAATATGAGGATTTATGCTGGGATTTGGTGGTTGGGGGTTTGTTTTGAGTAATGCAGAAGAGAGAGGTTTTGATTAATTACAGGGTCTGTGGAAATCTGTTCAGATGGGATAGTTATGCAGAAATTGCAGCCATTTCAACATTTCTGTTTTATTGCTGCACAAAACATGATGACAGATGTGTTAATTATTATTTTCCTTTTTGCTTGTTGGTAATGTATTTCTTCCTCTATTATCACTTCCCTTGGTTCTTTCATAGAGCTGCGACCTTCCCTGCAGGGGTAGCAGTGCTGCGCATCCTTACCTCTGTAAGATATAAGCAGCGTGCAGAATTAAAGTAAGGCAGTTGTGATGATAACTGCCTTGCTCTGCTTACCCTAACAAACCAAGGTTGAAGTATTGCTTGGAGGAGTGAATTCCCTTTTCCCTGTTTTAGTGAGGATCTAAAAAGAAATATTAAATTTCAGGCCTTGTTCTTCATTTACTTGGCAAAGTCTGGAAGCAAACTGACCTGCATGTATTGCTCTACTACCTTGAATCAAGTTGCGTCTGCCAACTGAACTGCGTTTGAAGCAGGGTCACCAAAACCTTGCATAATTGAAAGCCACATTGTCAGCTTTCCAGGGCCTGGAGGACTGCAGTCACTTTTTCATTAAGTGCAATAGACTGAAGTTTCCTTGAATTCCACTTCTCCTTTCACTTGCACCAGTTTTAGCCCAGTGTCTCCTGGGACTTCAGTGGAGATAATCTTTATTCTAGCTGGTGTGAAGGGCAAATCATGCCCTTCACCTGTATTGAGGAAGTGCAGCATGCAGAGACTGTAGGTACTGGCATGCCAATGTTGTTCTGATCCAAGCACTTGGTTATCTGCAATTCCGGCACAACTTGAAAGGGAAAATATTTAGTCCCCTTATTTGGAACACAGAATGTTAAATAGGAACAGAATGGCCTGGCCAATAATATAATTGTGGCAGGATGCACTTGCCATTAGGACATGGGAATTCCAGAACTGGTCTTGGCCCTCTGATCCCATGTTGGCGCAGGATTGGGAGCATTACAGAGAGAGAGAGGAGCAAGCATGCTCAGCCTCAGAGAGATCTCTCTGGCTGGTTCAGAAGAAGGAATGACCTCTATCCCTCTTTGACTACAAGGCCAGTTGTCATGATACCACCAATATTGGGAGATGAAAGCGAGCTCTTAAAATTTCACTGGTGGGGAGAAGGAAGAAAAAAAAAAAAAGATGAAAAGTGGTGAACCTGGATGCAGGGCTGCGGTTTCAAGGGGCAGCCTGTGATAATACTTGTAATGAAAGCATGCATGGTTCAGGCACTTCCTAGTCATTATTATTTGTATTGTGGAAGTGCCTGGAGACCTGAACCAGGGAGTGGGTTCCCATTCTGCTTGGCACTCTGCAGACCTATTATAAATGAGCTGTAATAGACGAGAGTTAACAATGGATGAAGCAAACAAAGGCAGGGCGGAGTAACAAAAATAATCTAATGTTCCAGTATAGACTAGCTGAGTTTGTCACCAATTCATAACCAACTGGTAACCGCAATCGCCATCTGCTAGCTGTTATCAGGTCGCAGTTTTCTGTGTGCATTACAGCAAATGGAGTCTTAAGGAAAGACAGGAAAGAGGTATGGTACTGACTTTATGGATTTTGATTGGAAATTTTTTCCCTCACATGTCAGGGGCAACATGGGAGAAAGCACAAAGAGGCTTGGGGGAGAAGTGGGTGATTGAGGCTGGTGGTGTTCGTGAATAAAGACAGAGATAGAGTAAGATGGGTAGTTAAGGAGGGTAAGTTGTGCAGGGTGTTGAAAGTTATGACAAGCAGAGGGGAGCCAATGGAGGCACTTAAAAACAGTGATGGACAAAGCAAAAGGATGAGTCAGGAAGATGATCTTATCAGCAATATTTTGAATAGATTTGGGGAGGGCAGGTTCACAGATAGCAGAACCAGGGGGAAAGTAATGGGCCACAGACCCTTTCATCTCTAGGACACTGGTTCAAAATGACCCTCGGTCAGCTGAAGTCCATGGCCATCTGTTGGATGTCCACTGGTCTATGTGAAATAAATTAGTGGTCCCAGTCCAAGGATGCACAACACCAAAGGGATTATCACAAATTAACACCTCTACTGGCAGTTCAGAGGCCAGGGAAACTGAATGGCCCCTCACGCCCCAAAAGGAGGTCCATTCGGGTGAATGTTGAATGACCAAGCAGTGTGGATTGCTCTGCTGCCCATACTGACCTGTTCTGTGGATAAATGGAGGAATGTTGTGTCTCAGGCCGTTCCGATGTGCTTCACTAGCGCTATTTTTATTTTACAGAAGTATGTTAAATATACTAAATTTTATTTTACAAGAGTCGAGAAGAAAATCGAATGCTTATTGTGTAATATGTTATGTGGGCGTGTTACATGTAACTATAGCAGTATGCTATTCCTTGTGCCAGTCGTATGTATTGTACTTCACATGCCCTGGCGGGTTTATTGGTTATACAGGCATGTATGTTTATTCTTTAGACCTTCTGATAAGAATTCCATGCCAATGGGGTGCCCTGCAGAAAGACCAAGTTGCTACTGCGTGTACACTGAGCACTCCCAACTGATAGTCAGCAGATTTACAGCACCAGTTCATTTGTTTATTCTCATCTAGTAGACTTGGAACAAACTGATGAACAGTTCGACTTGACAGGGTCGTGGAGAGGATTTGCACGGATTAACCTATATGTGGCATTTATTGAGGAGAACAGACAGGTCACAAAGATAGGCATTAGGGAATCTAAGAAGATCTTCTCCCCCACCTCGAAACCTCAATCCAATTACTGTCTTATTTTCAACTCAATAAAAGTGAAACAAGAATGCCCCATCCTCCACACAAGTACCAAATGCTACTGTGACTTAAAAAGAATGTCAGTCTAATGCTCCACCCCTTCTGGACTGGTTCCCTCACACCGTTCGGCGTTTCACATGGCTGTTAATGGCCATTTTGGTTTCTAGTCTGACATTTTATTTTATTGGAAGGAAAAATAAAATAATTTTAAAAAATCTTTGTGTATTGACTGAAACATTGACCACAAGCAAATTGTTATTTACATTCGTAGGAAACGCTAAATTTGTAGACTGTTTTAATAGGACTTTATAAAAAGAAAATGCATTGGCTAGTTTAGCAAGTCATTTTTATCTGTGTGGACAAAGCTGTGCTTGTGTGTGTGTAGAGAATGGATAGCTGCACCTCTCAATAATGCCCTGATTATACATGCATTACCCATGTTAGTGGACGTTTGAAAGGAGCATCCTTCATAGCTTCTTCGCCTATTTGCCCCCAAATAGTCAATAACCAAGTACCAATGGGGAATTTCACCTTATCTATAATTCTTTTGTCATCTGACGAAGTGGGTTGCAGCCCACGAAAGCTTATACCTGCAGAAATTAAATTTGTTAGTCTTTGAAGTGCTACAGGTCTCTCGTTTCTTTTGTCATTATGTTTCTTCTCTCTCCTCCATGACCATTTAATGGTCTCATGTTGAATTTATGTGTTACGGTAAAACCTAGAGGCGAGGTCAGAACCCCATTGTGTTGGATGCCATACAAACACTTAGTAGGCAGGAGACTCTTCTCTAAAGACCTTCCACATCTAAGTAGGCAAAGAGTGGATGAGTGCTGTTATCCCAATTTTACAGATGAGAAACATTAGGCACAGAGATGTTACATGATGTGTCCAAGCAGAAACAGGGAATTTGTGGAAGAGCTGGGAACAGAACCCAGATTTCATGAGTTCTATCTTAGGCCTTAAACCCTAAGACCATCCTTCCTCTGAGAGAATCCCTCTTATCAACATTGTTCTCTTTATCTGAGAACAAACCCCATTAAAGTCCCTCCTGTATCAGCAAGCGTGGAGGAAAGTTGCTCCCAGATGGCAAGAGACATTCCAAAGTCCACTCCCCCCCACCACTATACCACCTCATGGAAAAGGTGACAGATCTTGGATCTGAAATTCAACTCCCCATGTGGTAACGTGTTGTGCTCTTGCTGGACCAATGGGTCACTCTTTTGAAAGTAGGCATCGACTAGTAACTTTAGCTTGTGACTGAGAGCCAAAATGCAGTTGGTTCAGCATCTAGCTCTCGGAGGCAGCATGGTCTAGTGGTTTGGCTTAGAACTAGGTAACCGGACTCTTGGGTTCTATGCCCATGTCTGTTTCTCATTAACCGTAAATATGTATTTAGCTGTTGTGTACATCAGTTTGCTGAAATGTAAAAGGGGCATAATAATTCTCACAACGTCCCTGCATGCTAGGTGTCAGTTAATGTTCTTAATGCTTTGAGATCCATCGATGCAAGATGCTATATAAGTATTGCTACTCTTTTGTTGTGGTTAGTTTATTTTTTAGTTATAATTAAAGAATATAATGTCTTTTTGTGTGGGAAGGAGTCTGTTGGGGCAGTAAGGAGGAAGCGTCGATGAGTTGGATCACAGCACAGAAAACATTTGCTATTTGAGAGGATGAGTGGTTTATTGACAGTGACACCCAAACAAATCTATTCAAATCTGTACCCAATCTGCTTTAAAGTAGCGTTCATCAGGGACTGAGGTCATTCAAGCCCTGCTGCATGGATGCTTACTAATAAGAAAATTTCAGAGAAAATAGAGAGGCCTGCTATGTGCTGTTCCAGCCAGCCAGGATGTGCCTGACTGGCTTTGGCTGCCTTGATTTTATTTATTTATTTATTTCATCTCTTGTCACACATCATAGGAGACCAAATTCTAGAGCTAGAAAAGCAGAAGCAGCCTGCTGTTCTCTGCGTTGGGAGGGAGGTGCCAGGTTTGACTGACTTCATTGTGTATCTCACAGGAAGTTGAAAGTTTACATTGGAAGAAACCCCATCTTGGTGAAGTTCCTTTTCCATTTCTGCTCTCCCAGCATGAAAGCTGAGAGGTTTTAAGTTGTTTCCAAACAGGGAGTTGCCACTGGTTTGGACTGTAGTGCTCTCTGATCCAGCTTGTCTTGTGGCATGATGTGTCGCAGAGCTGTGTACTCCAATTAACTTTTTATGATACCACACCATGGTGAGATAAGTTAATCTATACCAAATGTGACTGGATGACATGGTCCATTCGCTCCCCTTCCCCCTGCTCCACGGAGGGAATCTAGCTGACAGTGCCTTTGGCTCCATAGTCTGACTGAAAGGAGAGAGTAATTTGAACCCAAGGCTATGGAGGAGACACATTGAATTGAATTGGATAGTTTAAGACAGTTCACAAAAAAACACTATGTTGCAGATATGTGACCAAAAAAACCCTGTAAGATTTATTAAATGCATTCGGTGAATTTATTGGAAACACATTACTGGCTGCTTTTATAAAGCAGACTTCCCCCCCCAATTCCTAGATGACTTTTCACAGCCAATTTGGCTGTACAGTGCCCTTTTCTATAAGACCACTTGAGGTAGCCAAGATCTCATTGTTGGAGAGAGGTATGTATTAGTGAGATGGGGATTTGGCCAGAGTTCAGCACTGATTGTGGTTTGAGTTGGAGTATCCTAAAGATGAGCAATATCTGAGTGCCTTGTGATGTGTGCTTAATGTACTTAAAAATGTGTACTGGTTCTTTAGTGTCATGTTGATTACTTCTGAACATAAACGACTACCTAGTGAAATGTTTGTTTTCTACCTAATAAAAATCACAAGGAGAGGAAATGCCTTTTCCTATTTGGCAGCCAGTTCCTGCTGTCACTTATCTTACTGTTCTTCCTTGCATCTCCTGTTTTAATAGCCAAAGGTACAATAATAAATGGTGATTGGCCTTCAATCTAATTAGCAGAACTGCTGGGTAATGCACCATAGGTTTCATTGTGTGAGAGTATGTGTTTGAATGAAGAGTGGTATGAGGAGAAATAGGAGACAAATTACATTGTTTTCCTATGGATGCTGTGAAAAACAATATTGAAATTCCCGTTTATTCTCAGTTCCTACCCCCTACCCAGTGGCAGCTGTTCTTAACGCCTTTAAAAAGTCATAAACATCCCCATCCCCTTTATGATCTATTCTTTCTTATAAAATCTATAATCCAGGGAAGGTTGTGTAGTTGTTTTAATGATGTCTGGGTTCTCTTCCTGTCTCTGCTATTGTCTTTGGCCCTGATTCAGTAAAGCATTGAAGTACATGATTAACTTCACTTTAATGGGACTATTTATATGCTTAAAGTTAAGCATGTGCTTCAGTGCCCTGTCGAATCAGGGCCTTTGTCTTTTACCTTGGGCGTGAGCTTCTGGTAAAATGAGCATTGTACTGATCTTGGTGGTGGTTCTGAGACTTAAGTAAAATGCAAAATGCTGTGGGATTTTTTCACTAAAGATAAGACTTAAGTGCATAATGTATTATTTATTATGGCTTTGCTCCTTAATGTCATTAACAAGTCTGTAGCAGATATCCTCTGGGACTCCCTTGTTGGAGGCTCTAAGACGTGTGTCTCCTCTTCCTAGGCATGATTGCTAATCCATTATAGGTTGTTTTTGTTTTTGTTCTATCGAGCTCTGTCCCTTCTAGTTCTGCTGTCTGTTTTTCAAAATAGCACCCCATAACCTTTGATTACATCTGTGTTATGGAGTTAGGTATCTAGAACTCATTTTCACCCTGGGAATTTAGAGTCACAATTCCTTTGAAATTAATAAGAGTTGTGAATCTAAAGCCCCTAGGCAACTTTGAAAATCTAAGCCTACAGATATCTAATCATGTAGGATTTTATTCGGGTGCTTTTGCTGATATGACAAATAGAGGAAGCCTTTTCAATCCTGTCTAAAACCACAGGTTTCTTCTTTAATTGATTTCCAACATTTTTAGGAGGCCTGAAAGAGGAGTCTTCAGAAACACCAGTGTATGGCAATGTATATTGTATCTTCTAGTTGCTGCAGTGTAAAGCCATCTTCATAGAGGGGCCACCAAACTCTATTAAATGTACAGCTATCAGTTCTGCTGCTGATATGTATGAAGTGGAAAGGCCCCCGGGCTTCCATGTCAATAAACCTGTGTGTAAGGTAATTGTAGCAACCGTAGTACAGAAATCTTCACCTGTCTATCTTGAGGCATCTATCACTTTGGTATTTAAGCACTACTTTTATGATGGAGTTGCTTGTGTTGATCAGTGGACTAAAGAGTCCATTAACACCTTTTTAAGGTTTTGGATCATTTGCACAAGTTAGATTGTAGTTACAGACAACATTTGATGATACATATCAGAACGTTTTTAGAAAGGGGCGGTTGGAGGGGCGGGGAAAGAAAAACACCAACTTAGTATTTTAGTCAAATATTGAATTTAAGGACAATATATTCTTTGTCTTATTTAATTGGATTGGGGACTTCAGCATTTTAACAGTGAAATGCCATGTCACATTTTGTATGATACTTACATACGGTAATGGGATCTGATTCTTCACTAATGATACAGAATCCAGTAATAAAATCCTAAGCTTCTACTTGCACATCAAATTGGCACTTTCCCTATCTCATTTCAGCTCTATCTCATGCTGAATATGTCACATGGAGGTGTGTAACTTTCATAATTTTTTTGTTTCTTAACATATCCCCAAAGCCACATATCCAATAAACATATTGTATTGCCTTTTTCCACATTGACTGCTTTCTTCAGGCTTCACTAACAGGAATCCATATAACTTTTAATACTTTTGCAACGAGTAATCATTCCTTTTCAACCATGGAATTACTTCACTCCCTTTTCCAAAGCCACTGGATCAAATTTGCCCTTTCACTTCACATCCAGTATGTGTAGTTGGACATCCTGGAAGAAAGACAGGCTTTGCATAATCACTTTAAAAAAATAAAAATAAAAAGGTATTGTACTGAGTTTATGAACTTCATACAGTATCATTTGCACTTTGCAAATTACTAATTACATACATAGCTCTTTCCAGATGGAAATATGACTGAATTCTCACTAGGATTTTTTTTGACCATTCCTCAAACAAATAGTTATTGGCCATTATATTCGCTATACAAAATATTCCAGAGGGAAAATAAATATAATACCAAATTTACAGACAACTTTATATCAGGATTGAGAAGGTTTAATAAAATATGGTTACCATTTTTAGAGTTTGAACAAAAATACGTGCATAAGAGGTAGATCACATAATAGTTGATGTTTTAAGTGAAACAAATACAGGATAGGAAGAAGAGTTGTTAATATTTGTATGGAAACTTCATATATGTTGATAAGTTTTTTTTTAAAATGCAAATTTGTAAAAATCATACAAGAACTAGTAGATTGGAAGTTAGCCTAGCAGCAGGGCAAATTTGACACCAATATTGGAAAAGGGCATTAGTTTTACAAGGGACCTAAGCTCAGATTTTCAAAACCACCTCGGGGATTTGGTTTTGCAATTTCTTTCTTTTTTTTTTTTAGTGGAAATTGGTTTTTGAATTCCTAGGCAGCTTTGATGTCCCAAAAGTTTTTGTTTAATTATGCAATACTTAGGGGAGAAAAAAACAGAGAGAATGTGTATGCCTAGTACAGAGTTAGAATGTAGGCATAATAGAACACTGCATGAAGAATTATGGTGCAGGAATTCTTCTACTTAGTTTTTACCTGTGATGAGAACCAAGAGTACTTTTTCCCCAACACCTGAAAAAGACTGTCCAAACTCTGTTTGGCTTCCAACAGGTAGGGAAAGGGAAAGCGAAAAGTGTGGTGTTATGCATCAATATCAAGCTAGTTAGAGTTACAACTAGGCATGGAGCTGCAGGTGTATTTTCCAGCTCAGGTAAACATTTGCATGCTAGTTTTGATGGAGCTAGCACACTAAAAGTAAAAGTGTCACCTTGTTGGCATGGTCTAGCTGCCCCGAAAGGAAGCCCACCCAAGACCGTAGGTACTCATTGGAGAAACCAACCCATGCCACTGCCCACACCACCGCAGCCATCCTTCTATTTTTAACGTGCGAGCTGCATCCAAACTAGCGCATGTGAGTCTGCCTGTGTTGGAAATTACACCTCCAGCTGGAAGTGTAGATGTATCAAACACGCACAGTGTAAGCTACTTTACCTGTTGTGAAATCTGAATCCCAATGACAGTAAGCAAGGAGAGGATGAAGCTTCTGAAGTGTGTGAGGATATCAGAAAAACACTGAGACCATAACAAGTGGAAAGAGCCAGTAAGCGGAAACTAGGGCAGTGTGCACACTGTGTTTATGTGGAGGGAGATATAGACATTTCACATATAAGTTAGAAGTATTGATGAAAGAATGGAGATGGTGAACTTGCAGGCTTACCTCTTCTGACTGGGATCTCTTCAGCCCCTAAAAGCTAAACAAGGTAGGCTTATCTTATTACCTGGCTGTGAAGCTTACACAGAAAAGTTAGAAACTGCTGGGAGAAGTGTTAGTGATTTAGTAGGTCTCACGCTGCCCTCCAAATTAGTACTAACCAGTGCACTAGTATGGTGTAAGAATAGACTCTTCTGTGGCAAGTGACATCTTTTAGATGAGCTGTACAACTCAAATTCCTGATGATTTGTGGTCATTTAAGATCCCATCGCACTTTTCACAAGAGCCAGGAGTGTTAATTTCTTGGTCTGCACCAGATTCGGTTGGAGTGAGCACATTCTCCCTCCCTGAATTTCTCTTGTACTTTCAGTTAAATATGGTAATCTTCAATTCTTGCCCCAGATAGTTGTGTTTCACCATCAAGTACCTGTCAGTATTGTCTGTCCTCTCCAAGGGACGGTGCTGCAGTAGTAAAGGAAGTGATTTTGGAATAATTAATTTGTAAAATGCTTCTGGACAAATAATGGTGCATCAGTGCTGTCCAGTCTTAGTGACCATTTGGCTATGCAATTTAATGATGACTTTCTAAAATCCAGCTTTTATTGCAGCAGATGTGGATGTGCTTTCACTGGTCAGTAGGCATTCCGCTGAAGGATCAAACTAGAATACGTTTCTCTGATGCTTTTTAAAGTAGAGAAGAACTTCACACTTCTTTGAATATCATTCAGCTGCATGTTACAACTTTTTTACTTTGCCAGCTATCGCTAATGGCCAGCCTTCCTGACTCTGTTTAAAGATAGAAAAGGTGGGTGAGATATCTTTTATTGGACCAACTTCGGTTGGTGAGAGAGATGAGCTTTTGAGCCACACAGAGCTCTTCTTCAGGTCTAGAACATAAGAATGGCCATACTGAGTCAAACCAATGGCCCATCCAGCCCAGTATCCTGTCTTCTGACAGTGGCCCAATACCAGGTGCATCAGAGGAAATGAACAGAACAGGTAACCATCAAGTGTTCCATCCCCTGTTGCTCGTTCGCCGCTTCTGGCAAATGGAGTTTAAGGGCACTTCAGAGCACAGTCTGGCAATGGTAATCTCAGCATCACAGCAAAATGCAAGATAGAACAGATTGGTCAGCACCTATTGTAAGGAATCATACAAGGTAGAGTGACCTGTTAACACCTCTGCCATCATAGAATAAAATAAGGGGGTTAGTGGGTTACAGTTGGTTGTAATAATCCATAAATTCAGTACATACAATAACCTGTTGAAAGATAGTTCAATTTGACTGGGTTGTTCTAAGGAGTCTAAGGGAATTAGGTTCCTTATGAAAATCTCAGCTCCTGCTTTTAGACATATGTCTGATTTGGGAACTTTGCGCTTTTATGTGGTCATCAGATGTATAGAATTATCCAAACAAGACTTGCCCAAATTGATCCTTATAAAAGGATTCAAGTGTATAATTATTTGGATGGTGAGTGCCAGGAAGGATGCTGAAGAGAAGCCAACTAAGGGAAGTCAGCTGCAGTGGAACGTTAAGAACAATGTTCACCAAGTAAAATGGGACATAAACAGTAAGTGAACACTGGCAAATCATGTGTTGAAGGGCCATCTACACTACAGACAGAACCGCTCAAGAGTGAATCTGAGCAGCAGGAATGTAAACTATAACATTAAACTCACTCTAATAATCTTTCGCTATTTACCTTTGTGTTTATTATTTCATGTTTTTTCTGCCATTCCTTGGAGAATATTATTAAATATAATGAATTCGGTTAGTTACAGGCCCCATATCCAGGCTTAGCCTTAGAAGCTCCAGCTTCCTTTGATCTTCTACATACCAAAATGTGTGATTATGCTATAAAAAGATAATAGAGAGAACATCAAAGGAAAGTTGAAAAACGCTACTGTGGCTTAGTAACATAACTGCTTAAGAATGGTGGCATAATGTAAAGACGATCCCAGTTATGTCTTAATGCATTTTAATATGTACTCTGCAAAACACTATAGCACTAGTATCTGTGAAATAGGGAGCTTTCACTTCTGCAGGAAATTTTTTCAAATATGGGATGTATTTGCAAGCCCCATATTACAGCCATGATATGTTGGGTGAAAGAAATTAGGTTCATCCAGGGGATCACTCCTGAGACTTTTCCCAGTTCATCACTGAGCTGCTGTCATTTTACCTATCAGTGTTAGTCAGGGTTTTAACCTTTGAAAACAAAATAACTGTCTCCTGTGGGAACATCAAAGCCTATTTTGGCCAAAAAGATAATGCGGGTTTGCTTACTGTACCTCAAGCTAAATGTCAAATGTAATTAAATGTTACTATCATATCTTGCTCTAAGTAGGAAACTACAGAAACTTAGCAATGGCTGTGAGCTTTTAGGATGATCTGTTTTTATTCTTTTTCACTCTGTATATAGGTACTGTCACTCTTGGCAGCATGTTAAATGTTCCCTGGAGAACCTTGAAAGTCAAACCAACATGCACAGTTGTGTGTGAGTGCGTGCGCACACTGTTAAGGGGCATTTGAACCTTATGATATCACCTGTATCGAAGGAAGCTTTCCCCATACAAATATGTGTCAAAATGCTACTTTTAATGGGTGCCCAACACTATATATAAATCCAAACGTCGTACCTGTCGGTCGCGGACTATTCAAAGAAGGCAAGCAATGTGTATAAATGTTATCCCCACCTTACAGATGCAAAAAGTAAATGCAGAAAAGTAAGAGTGACTTGGCCAAGGTCTCAAAAAGAAAATAAGACCCAGCAGCCCTGATTTCCTATCCCGGCTTTGACCACTCTGAATGCTACAGAATATATGTCTCTCTTTGGATTGCTGAATCCAGTGCCCATTGGCTAGTAGAATTCACAGTATCCTTTACGAGTGCCTCTCCAAGAGCTCAAGCTGTACTCCTCTCCATCTTGGCAGATATTTTCAGAAGTGATTTTGAATGTCTGGTTTGGGTGCCCAACTTGAGATGCCTTCCGGGTCCTATTGTCAGTATATATTAACACCTTCTCTCTAAAACGCAAGTACCTTCCAGGGATTTCAAACTCAGCACCCCAAATCACCAATCACTTTTGAAAATCTTGCCCCCCCGTCGAAGGTATTAATGCTATGTAGGAATAATCTAAAATAAATGAACAAGAACAACAATAAAAACCCAAATATCTTCTGGGGCTTTGGCTTTTGCAAGCAACCGTAATTTTCAGCTCTCAGCAGGATCCCTGCCATCAACATGGCCAACGTTCAGGCAATTCAATGGATGGATGACCATGTTCATGTATTTAAAACCCAGACAGCAATAGCGCTAAGCAAGTGGTTGTGCAAGGTAACAATGGTTGTGAGGTTTGCTGTCTACTCTATTAATGAGTAAAACCTTAATATTCAAGGATTTTTCCTTGGGCATTGATAAATTTTCTCTGAGACTAGGCCTTCCAGTCTCAGCCTTTAATCATTGCCGGTTTCCATGCATGTGCACTGAACTTCCTTAAAAACTAAGTGTTTGCCTCGTTGCAGTAATTCTAATGTGACAGTATTTCCTTTGAAACTAGTGGGCTGTTTCACCAGCCAGACGAAGGAAATAATGCTTTAAAAAAAGAAAAGCTAGTATCTCAAGGTCCTCTCCTCAGGCCTTGTTTTATTGTCCACAAAACAAAAACACAAAAACCTGGGAAATAATCCCCATAGCTTTTCCTGATGTAACCAGCTAGCAGGTGCAAGGACAAATCCTTAGTTACTTTTTCACCCATCTTCCTCTTGCACCATTTAGAACCTGCAGAACCTTTTCATGTTCTTTTTATTTGTCATGTTTATTACGATAACGCCTAGGAGCCACCGAAGAGTGGATGATACTATCATAGACACTGTACAAAAACACAATGAAAGATGCTCCCTGCCCTGAAGAGCTTACAATCCAAACAAAATCTGGAACTCCTTCTCAAGGAAAGTACTGTGGTGGCCTAAGATAACTGCTGTGTTTTTAATGCTGTATCATACATCTGACTTGAACTAACTTTTCTTGATTGTTTTTCCTTCATTGAGTAAAATGGAGAAATTACATGCCCTACATCAAATAAATGAATTAGTTTTTTTGCTTGTTTTAATTCAAACTCTTCCATTTCCCCATTGCTGTATATTTGCTTAAATCTTGTTAGGGTGGAAAACTGTCAATGTTGATGTGTGCTTGGCTCTGATATTTTGAGTTTTATCCCTGGATTTTAATTAAAGGTCTGAAAAGATTTTTGCTTCACTTCCCTCTGTAAAAACACATAGATTGTCATATTAGCAGTTACACAGAATTAGACATCCATTTTTAACAAAAGGAGAAAAACATCTCTTCCCTTTTGACATACTTACTTAAATAAAAAAAAAAAAAAGACAACCCTCAAAGTTAGCATAAAACATTACCAATTGAGCAGACTTCATGAACATTATTTGTTTCTCAGAGAACATTATTTTAAGAATTTGGGCTTGATTCGTCATTATCCTTCACATTGTGTGGTCGTTACATCAGTGCGAGGGGAGCACAAAGCAGGTGTAAAACATTCAAGTTGAAATCCTGGCCCCATTGAAGTCAGTGAGAGTTTTACCATTGATCTCCAATGGCTCCTGGTTTTCACTCTGTCTCATTTGGTAGCATTTTACATTTGCTTTGATCTGGTATAAATGGTTACACAAGATGCAGGACAAAGAAGAATCAGATCCTTCATATCTTAATCTTCTCAGAACTCCAGCTCAGACATGGGCATTGCTGAGCAAATCATTGATTTTTCAGTTTGATGGTTGAACGGAAAAATCCTCTAAAATTTGTTTTAGGCAACGTGAAACTGACATTTTTCTTTCTTTTCTCACCATTTTGCCTCAATTTGGGTTGGTTTTTAACCCCCACACCTCTTTTAAAAATATATTTAGCTAAATTTCTAAACAAAAATGAGAAGTCAAAATGTTTTGTTTGTAAAATGTTGAAATGAAACACTTTGACCTTAAAAAAAAAAAAGAAAAAAAAAACACCCACACACACACGCTGAAGCTATTTGCCATATTTGTCCTGAATTTGCAAATAATTTTGAGCTGAAACTGGATTTTTTGGCAAATAAACTTTTTGTCTGAAAAATTTCACCCAGCTGTATACACAGGTGTTAATTCTCTTGGAAATATATTTTAGGGGTATGATTTGGAAAAGAATGGAGCACCTCATGCTTCTACCCCTCCACCAACATTTTTGTTTTGTTTTGGTTGGTTGGTTTTTTTCTCAGGTAGTTTTCCAAATGTGGCAGCTTATTGTTTAAACTTGTACATTATAGCATTAGTGAAATGCTAGTTATGTGCATTAAAGACAGATAAGAAGACATGGTCCCTGCCGAAAGATTTTTCATTATAGAATAGATAACCTACTGTTTACCTGGTTTTGGCTGGCTGAGGGACAGACATTGAGAGCAGGTCAGAGAGGAAGAACAAAGCACAGGAAGTAAAGAGGTTGGTATTTTGGACAATTTGTTGTTCCAATTTTCTTCTTATTGCAGCTGCAGTTCCCTTTCTGTTGCTGGATCTCTCTGTCTGTCTATCTCCTCCATCCTTTTTCTTCCCCTTTCTGATCCCATCTCTCCCTCTGTCTTTGATGCCCAGTGGAGTGTGAGCAAGCAAGTGCACATTTTTTGTCCCTGATAATAGGCAGCTTCCCTTATTATGTTCCACTTCATGGCACGAGATACTTAAGATTGAAAGCATGGTAGAAATGAGCCATGTTGTACCAAATTTTTATCAGCAATTGCCAACGTCTTCTGAGACTTCAATTCCATTGGGCCCCTGACCTGCAAAGGGGGTCACAGTAGGTTTTCCTGACAATGTCCGGTTGGCACTAGGTTCCACTGTATCCATATGTATTTGCTTTCTATTCTGAGAGAATACAAATTCTAAACTGGAAATAGAACCTTAGAGAATTGTGTAAACAAGGATGCTGTGACTTTAAGAAGTGCAGTCAGTAGGTGGTAGTGAAGCTACAGCAATGGGAGAGGAGCACCACAGTCTCCTAACGTCTGGTTAGCTGCTTCTTCATTTTTAGGTGGAGGATGGTTAGCGGGAAGTAGGAAGAACCGTGGTCTGTTTTGGGGGGGGGGGGGGGGAAATATCACAGCCTATTAGTTAGAAGCAATGAAATGGAGACAACTTCAGGGACTCCATTAAGTGCACTGTGTTTAGGCAGACAGCGTCCCTAGGTAAAGAGTGCTATTCTGGAGGATTGTGTACTGGAAAATAATTGGACTTGGGAAATCAACTGGGCTTCAGTGGCCTGATGGAGTCTCATCTCAGGGACTGAGGAGGAGGGCAGGGGGGTAAGGAGAAGATAAAACACTGTTTTTAAAAGCTGCACTGAATAAAAAGAAGAAACATCCTGCTGGATAGATTTAGTGTCAATACTATTTTGAATAATACAAACAATGGCTATAATTAACTTTCATTTTGGCAGGGGAGTATTCAGAACATGTCGTCATAATTCCAGCCTTTACTATATTATTCTCTTGGCATCTTGGACTTTTTCTCTTGCATCCGCTGAATGAAAATGATCCAGAATTCAATCAGTAAAGACTGAGTCTGGGGGGATGTGTGTTAATACATTATGTCTAGAATCAGATTCTTAAATAAAACATTCCTGCTTGCTTGCTTAGTTATTTATTTATTTTTTAAAAGATAAATTGGAAATGGCAGAACAAGTTGAAATAGAGCAACTTTCGGCACTCAGGACAATTGCCAGACAAAATTATGTTGACGTTGTTGGTGAAAGGCTCCAGTGCATACACAAATTACAAATGCTGGCTGTGCCATGCTTCTTGATTGGTTGGCTTTTGTTCAGGTAAGCAAAAGCACGGTGTAATGTGGTGAGAATGGTACAAGTTCAAACCTCAGCATTTCTTTAGGTGTGGGTATGTGTGAGAGGTACAACATATTCTTTCTTTTTACCTACACAGCCTGTTGGAGAAAAGCAAAAAATACAAAATATAGTGAAGTTAAAATGGACGTGCCGCCTCTTTGACTCTTTAAAAAATGTTTCAAGACCCCAGTTTTTCTTAGTAGCAGTAAATAATGACGCACACCTGGGGCCTGCTACTTGTTCACTCTAGGGCAGTGTAAAAGGGCTTTAAATTGATGTAAATGTGATCTGGAGTAACTTTAAGATCCCTTAACTTTGCCAAAGACATGTGAAGGGGACTTAGTATATATGAGAATCAGGCTCAAAGTTTGTGGGATTTGTGTGTGCACTTGTATAGATAAAAAGCCAACGTAAAATTGAGGTGTTGAACTGAGCAGTAATATATGAAGACCTGACTATCTAAACTCCAGGTTTTTTTCATAAAAACCTGCCTTAGACAAATCCTCAGTATGAGATAGCCAGAAAAAAATCACAAGTGAAGAACTCTGGAGGAGGAAGAAAGACTACAGAAGGAGAGTGGCAAAGGCCCTATGTTTCACATGGAGTAGAGAGGCAGAAGAGGAGAGAGAGAGAGAGAGAGAAAAAAAATGGTGGCTAAACAATCCTGAGCCCCTCTGCTCTAGCATCAAGCACTTATTGTCACCACCAGTGCAGCTATGCTGTACCTGACGGTTGCTGAAATCCAGGTATTAATTTGCTTAGTGTAGGCAAGGTCTCATAAAGTAATGAATTATCGGGTTAAGAGATGTGGTGTTAGATGCTGTTGGATTAAGATGCTCTTGGATGAACCATTTGTATGGAGGAGTGCAAGTTAACGGAACGGTAATATTGAGATGTAACCTTCCTCCCCACCAGAAATGGAAAGAGAGACTGATAGTAGAGTATAGTCTGTGAACTATGAGAGTAAGGTCACTGCAGCTCCCAATGTATTTGACCGAAGTAATAAAATGCTGTCTGTGGTGAAACAAGCCATCACTTTAGTTCATAAGTAGGGTCGTATTGTAATAGTTCTGTAATAATAGCTAAGTGCTTCAGCAACATCTCGTCTTTAGAATACCCGTTTCAAATTAAGAAAACACTTGTACAATGAAGAAAAAAATGAAAAGAAGGGTGATAGTTAGCTCATTTAACATTAATCCTTTTATTTCCCTTCTTCCCTCCCTCCACCTTGCTGGAAGACATTTGAGATGTCTTTAATGACTGGCACTTCAGTTTATTCCAGTCTCTCTTTACGAACAACAACAACAAAAAAACCTTCAATAAAAATGTGACTCAACTGAAGATTGAATTTCCTGAGTACAGGATTTTATAGACCAGCTCGAAGACTACAGTAATTAGCGTATGCACTTCCTCATTAAAATATCATTAGTAAAGGCTTTGTTCTTTCAAGATGTTGCAAACAAGGTTTATTGCATTGTGTTATATCATTATAGTTTACCACTAGCCAGATGTTATATATGAATTTAAAGATGTGAGGGCAAGATTGTGTGCAGACAATCTAGCATTTATTATAGCAAGAGATGGGCTGTCTTTCAGCCTATAGCATGTGTTAAATAGTGTTGGGTTTTGACAAGTGGACACTTGGCTAAAGCTTGTCCTAGAAGGCAATCACTAACTGATAAAGGAAAATATATTGTTGGTGGTGTAAGTATCTGAAAAATATTAGATGCAAACCCACATTAGACTACCTTTGCACTCATATGTAGTACTGATGTCCAACAAGAACCCCTGCTTCTTGCAATTTATGATGTATTTGAGCAACAAGAGATAAGAGGAGTGGGGAGAGAGATCTGGCATTTATAGCTAGCAAAATCCACACTTGCCCAATTATTAAACAAACAAGATGATCAGAAATTAAGGAAATGTTACATGGCATACTTGTGATATCTGGTAATTTGGATTCTATACCTGGATAACGGCAATTTTTCAGATGGTATAAATTGTCATAGCTCCATTGCACCTCCAGCTGAGGATGTCCACTTTGTTGTTCAATCTATACTTAAAAGGCCTGGAATTCTGGAATGAAAACAAATTGGGGCCACAGGGTAATAGCAATAACTGAAAAAAATTGTGTAAGAGGATGAGGGAGAACATCTCAGGTTTAGAGAACAGAAAGCACATTGGCAACAATCTTATCTTTTAAGACTCCTTGGGCCTTCAGATCAATTTCAGAGAGAGAGAGAGAGAGAGAGAGCTAATGTGTGTACAACTCTGGTTTTGGCCCAACTGTACTAAAAACTATTTAATAAAAACAGTTAGTGGTCAGAATCTTCAATAGTGAATATTTGTTGGGGAGAGAGATCAACATTTTAAACTTTTTCTTTTGCCTTGCGACAGTGCCCTGCCACGGACCAGTGGCTCTTACCCTTTCCAGACTACTGTACCCCTTTCAGGAGTTGATTTGTCTTGCGTAACCCCCAGTTTCACCTCACTTAAAAACTGCTTACTTACAAAATCAGACATAAAAATACAAAAGTGTCAGAGCACACTATTACTGAAAAATTGCTTCCTTTCTCATTTTTTACTATATAATTATAAAATAAGTCAATTGGAATATAAATATTGTACTTACAGCTCAGTGTATAGTATATAGAGCAGTATAAACAAGTCGTATGAAATTTTAGTTTGTACTGACTTCAGTAGTGCTTTTTAAGTAGCCTGTTGTAAAGGTAGGCGCATATCTCGATGAGTTGATGTACCCCCTGGGAAACTTCTGCATACCCCCAGTAGTATGCATACCCCATAATGAGAACCACAGCTATAGACAGCTCACTGAAGCCTCAACTTGTACATGTTGGTTGAGAAAAGTATTGAGTCAGTTCTTCCTTCCCTGCTCCCTCCACTAGCTCAACATGCTGATGCAGCAGTCCTCCAAGCAAACTTTGTGAACTACCTTGTTTCTCAAATGAAAACATTTTCCTTCTGTGATTAGCATCTGTTTATAGAATATTTCCTGTTTTTCATAATTAGATCGTGAACAGAAATGCAAAGTCTGCTGTGTAAAAGGATAATGAATCTTTATTGCACCAGTGGAAATCAGATTTGTGCAAAAGGCTCTTTGAAAACAGTTATGAGCATAGACATGTATTAAGTCAGCAAGATAAGGCTTTTGCTTTTATACATTTTTATAAATGGAAATCATAACTACCCAGTGGATTTCATGTGACATTTCCTGTTACCCAGCAAGATTTTTAGCTTGAACCATAACATTTATCTAAATTCAAAACTCTCCATGGGTTCAAACCTCTAAATATAAATAGAGAGAGAGAGAGAGAGAGAGACTAAAATGGGGGAAGACTGTCTCATTTCTTTGTGTATCTGCAGTAACAGAGGGGGAGAAAAACGAGTCACTTGAAATGTCGAAGATATGATCTAATCAGCCATCCCAATATCCATTTAGCACACACGGTAACATTTTAAGCATCTCTTGGCCGCGCTCTCAGAAGGAAAGGCTCATGTCATCCCTCGTATTTTCCCATTGTACACATCATTTCCTGGCGAATGCAAGATTTATTCCCCAGCTAAAGCCTTCTTGACAGGTTTGTTATCTGTTCACCCGGTTGGCAAGCCCCAGAGAGTCAGAGCATAGCTGTTAGAGAGGGAAAGGGGAGGGAGAAAGAGGACTGGGAAGCAGGGCAAGTAAATGTCAAGCGAGCTGCCAAGGATGGATATTATAGCTGCTGGGGACCTTAGAGAGTATCATGTGTCTTTTGTGTCTATTTTACAGTCAGTGCTTCATGGAAGATGGCAGTCTCGCCTGGACTGTGCTTAGTATCGATTTTCTCCCAGGCAATGCACAAACCATTTTAGGTTTACTGGGGGGCAAAACAAACAAACATACCCACAAACAGACCAAAAAAACCCAAACCTCTCTTTTTTTCTATATACAAATATATCTTAAGTGATGTTGATTAACATTGTTTCCCTCCTTTCTTCCTTTTCTGTTTTTCCCCAAGTTAGCAAATCGTTGTACAGAGATCAAATTGAACAGACCTTTTTTTCAGTCAACAGTAGGCTTCTGGAAAGTATTGTGACTTATTGTCTGATATATGGACTTCAAACTTGATGCCTTTCTTCGTTTTTAGAGGGGAGAAAAAGAGGAAGATCTCATCTGAGGCAACACCTGTTTTGGGGACTGAAGCACTGAGCATTAACAAAAGGATGTAAGAGTGCTGAATTTGGAAATACTTTTTTAAATGCACACATAATATATTATCCTTATTATTTCCCTTCTGTTGTTTTCTGCAGTTGCTGTTCAGCACTTTTTCCCCAGTATGTGTAGCTGCAGAAGGAAGCCGTATGGCTGTCTAAACAACCGGCATCTGCTCATCTGTTTGAATTAGACTGGGTATGCTTCCCTCTGGCAGACTGAGTCCCCTTTTCCCATTGCTGAGCCTGTGAAGAGGCTGAGCATCTTGGCTCAGTGACTCAACCCTTTGGATTATGACTCTGGAGTCCAGAGCACCTTATTTAGGTCCTCGTGTACGTGTGTGTTTTGCAGCTGTCTAGGGGCTTGATCTGGCAAAGTGCTGACACTCTGACTTCAGTCCAGTATAGCACTTAAACATGTGCTTAATTTTAAACCCCACTGATTTTCCTAGGACTGGCTCATATGCTTAAAGTTAAGCACATGTTTACAGCCGAAGAGTTACATCTGTTCTTAGCTCTATTTGCAGACCAACTCCATTGGAGTAATGGCATTACTCTGCATTTTCCCCAAAGTAAATGGAAGATTTGGGCCCTAAATATGCAGAAACTATTAATATGTAGTTTCCTGATGTTTAGCAGTTAAAATGAAATACTTTTTGTTTAAAAGGCAAAGGTCAGGCGAATTGCTAATAAGGTTAGATTTTTCAGGTGCCAAACTGGAATTTGTTTTTGGGTTTGTTTGTTTTTAAAGAGCTCTCTGGAGTAAATATTTTCCCTGCTCCACAAGCTCCCAGGTTCTTAGATGCAACATACCTAAAATGATTCTGCTGTATGGGAATATAGGAACAGGATTTTAATATGCTACCTAAGGGTTGTATGCCCCTGGGAGGGGGGGAGCAAGACTGTGTGTGCTCCATGATCTGTTTAATTTGTCGGTGGGGAGGTGGGATGGAGCATTGGGTCAAGACTGGGGTGAGCTAGGGGTAGAGTGGTAACAGGACCTATATATACCAGGTAGATAGATATACACCAGATATTACTGGTATAGATAGATATAGATATAGATATACCTATATATACCAGATATATCTATATATTACTGGTATAGATATATATAGATATACCTATATATACCAGATATTACTCCCTGTGTAACTGGGAATCAGAAACCATGGGAGTGATTAACTGCTATTTCACAGCTTTGGGGGCTAGATTTCCTGCCCCCCATGGTAAATCCCAGGATGCAGCTCAGTGGCTGGGGTTGTTGGTTGCTTTCCAGCCTCTTTCATGGGTATTCAGATTCCTGTTTGTGAAGTGCTTTGAAATCTTTAAATGGAAGATGCCATGGAAGTGGAAAGTTCAGTTTTTAAACCCGGAGGCCATAAGCAAAAATGTGAAAGCTCTTCACACACATTAAAGGATTTGGTCAGCAACATTTTTTCCCCTGAAATGGGAAAAAAGCATGAGAAACCTGAGATGCAGAGAGATTCAGAGCCTTCCCCAAAATCACACGACACGTCAGTGGCAGAGCCCAGGAAAAGAACCCAGAGGTCCTGATGCTCAGTGTTGTGCTCTAACAACAAGACCAGTTTTCCTGCTGAAAGAGTCCCTTTGATGCCATACAGTGGTAGAAGGAGTTACCTAGAAAGATGTTAGTCAAATAATCATACTGTGCTGTAATAGACTACTAAGTATCTTTGCTCCCCCTCCCCCTTAAAAGTGAGAACAATTAGTTTCAAACTCTAGTTATTCCTAACTGGCTGCTTCATTAAGCAAATACTGCAGCAGCAGCAGAGTCTGTGATTATAAACAGCAGAACAATATGTTGCTGTACTTGTGACTGTACAAATATAGGGAAAAGAATCTTTCCAGCCTTTTGTGTTTTGTTGAAGTTTTCATTCTTCTTTCCTCCTCCACCCCACCTCATTCCTTCCAAACTGCTCCTAACACTAATGCACATCACTTATCATCTACTAATTAAATCATTTCACTCCATTTTATATAATTTTTAATTTAGCATTCATTTTCAACTTAGCTTTTGGCTTCATTTACTGATAATAAACAACATTGCACACAACACATGTTCCTCAAAACAGACATTCTCACACATACGGATGCCAGTAATTTTGCCAGTATGTCATGCATATAAATATTAAATATAACATCCCACCCTCATTTTACCCATGACTGAATGTGCATGTTGCTGCTTCACAGTACAATATACCATAATAATGAAAAACATGACACATTGTATAATTTTTTTTTCAAACTCTCTCATGCACCAGCCATGTGTATCTCGACCACTTCTGGGGGTTTACCCCAGCTGCACTGGCACTCTGGCAGCAGTGGTCATGGAATCCTAGAACAGCAGTTCCCAGCCTTTTTGAGTGTGCGGACCCCTTTTCAGCCTCCAAACATTTTGCAAACCACCACGTGCTACTAGTTGTAAACTAAATTACAGTAGTAGGTTTTTAGAAACTGTAGGAAATTATTTTTTATTTTAAATTGTACATTTCCTTGCTGAGGATGTTGTTATTTTTCTTTTCCATGGACCCCCTTTAGTAGCCTCATGGACCACCAGGGTTCCTGCGGACCACAGGTTGGGAACTGCTGTCGTGGAAGATCAGGGTTGGAAGGGACCTCAGGAGGTCAGCTACTTCAACCCTCTGCTCAAAGCAGGACCAACCGCAACTAAACCATCCCAGCCAAGGCTTTGTCAAGCCCTACTTTAAAAACCTCTAAGAATGAAGATTCCACCACCTCTGTAGGCAACCCATTCCAGTGCTTCACCACTCTCCTAGTGAAATTTTTTTCCTAATATCCAACCTAGACCTCCCCCACTGCAACTTGAGACCATTGCTCCTAGTTCTGTCATCTGCCACCACTGAGAACAGCCTAGCTCCATCATCCCTGGAACCCCCTTTCAGATAGTTTAAAGGCTGCTATCAAATTCCCCCTTATTCTTCTCTTCTGCAGACTAAACAAGCCTAGTTCCCTCAGCCTCTCCTCATAAGTCATGCTCCAGCCCCCAAATCATTTTTGTTGCCCTCTGCTGGACTCTCTCCAATTTGTCCAGATCCTTCCTGTAGTGGGGGGCCCAAAATTGGAAACACTACTCCAAATGTGGCCTCACCACTACCGAATAAAGGGAAGTAATCACTTCCCTCCATCTGCTGGCAATGCTCCTACTAATGCAGCCCAATATGCCTATAGCCTTCTTGGCAAAAAGGGTCCACTGTTGACTCATATCCATCTTCTTGTCCACTGTAGCCCCCAGGTCCTTTTCACCATGAATAGGATTTAACCCTGCTGTGCTATTGGTCCATTAGCTGTTCTTTGCTGATAGTTTTTCAAAATTACACTAACCATTTACCATATAGATTGAGGACCCAAAATAAACTGAAATGAATAGAATTGCAATATGGGCTCCTGTCCACTGGGTGTGGAACTAGAAACATGATTCTTATTTTGAACAGGTCCCTCAATAGCCATTAGAGAGTTCCCTGTGTCTTGAAAAGTCACAGCCAGCATCCCTGTTGACAACCACACAGAGGCCAAAAATTGAGCAGATAAGTTGAATGATCTGCCTTCTCAGCACAATGGTTTGATGCCAACTGCTTATGCCTGTTCTTAGGTCAAGAATTTTTGAAAGTAGCCTCAGATTTTATGTGCCTTCACTTTGGGGTGCCCAGCTTGTGATGCCCTATGGCTGATTTTTAATAGATGCTGAGCACCTGTAGGTCCCTTTGACTTCATTTGGAGCACTGGATGATCAGCATCTCCGAAGGTCAGGCACCCAGAATGAAAGGCCACTTTTAAAAAGCACTTGCTATCATTTTTATTTTTCCAGGATCTATTTTATAGATGCCTAGGGCAAGTTCCTCTAGACAGCTTCAGATTGCCCTTTCACAGTTTGTCTAATAGACACGAATGTCTGAGCGACATGGCAGGATGAGTGCTTCTTGGTTACTAGTGCACTTTGGTACAGCACTATTCTTTCAACCTTGTACATCACACCTGCTAGCTACTAATATTCACCCTGTTATGCCTTGTTGCTTACCAGTGGAGTAAGAAGCAGGGGACAGCTGGGGACACTAAAGCAATCAAGGCATCAGCCAATAGGGAGTTAAAGACCATGTGTCATTTTCTGTATTACGTTGCCCCAGAAAGCAGCTCAAGCTTACAATGAGGTCAGCTTCTTGTTTGACAAGGCTGACCAAAAGAAGCAAAGAACCACTAGTCACACAACCTTACACTGGTTTACAGATCCCTGGAGGGTCAGGAGAAAGGAAAAGCTCCTCCTCAGTTATCTGAGTTGGTGAAAATCACTATTTCAGCTGGACCTGAGGCCACTGAGAAGTGTTTTCTCAGGCTGCAGGGACAGCGTGCCTCCCCCATCTAGTGCATTAGAGGAGAGAAGTAATGTCACATACAAGATGTGCTGATGCTCGCCATTGTGTTAATCAATCACCAAACCTCTTGCCGTTATTTCCTTTTAATTATAGCATTATTTGACCATTCAGATTTGTGCTGATTAAACCATCACGTAATTGACAAAGTGTACCGTAATGCTAATGTTTCCTGTCAGTTTAAATTACACATGAGGCACCTAGTTTTCTGCTACCATCGATTAAAGGGAAAGTGGTCTTCACACCAATCACCATCTTCATGACCGGTAGTGTAGAACTGTGACTTCCCTATTGGTCTACCCCAGGCTGTAAATAATGATGACCGTAATAAAAATAAACTATGAAAAAATAGTACAGTATGTCAGAACAAAATAGACTTGTACACTATTAAAATGGCATTGGTTAAAAGAATTGATCTAGGAAAAGATTTGAAATTCAGGAGAAAAAAACCTAAGATTTAGAGGATTATTTGGTACCATGTTTTCTTGTCATTTTGTTCATCGTATTGTATTATTTTTAACAGACTGAAACAGTAGCTTGTCTTTGTGTCTCTCTCGCTCTCTTTTTTTAACAGATTTGTTTTCCGCTCAATTAGACTTGTGATCACGAGAACACAAAGTAGTATTTTTCTCCTTCTGGAGAGACTCGTATAGTGTGATGGGCAAATTGTCAGGAATAATTATACCAAATGGCGGAATAAAATTTGATGGAAAACATCTCTTCCTGCTAGTGATACATTTTTATTTAAGACACAATGAACATCAAGCACATTTGTGACAAGGTGAAATTGACAAGTGGATCTCTGCCATGGTTTTATTTTTAATTGCTAGTAAACTAATTAGACAGCACAACATGTCGTATAAATCTCCCCTCCTCCCCACACACACCCAACTAGGCAGCATGCATTTTTCAATAAAGGAAAAGAACATGGCATGGATTAGACATGAAGTAAAGAGAAGGATCCTTTAAAATATCACCTGTGTTGCCAGAGGGGAGTGTCTTTTTCAGGGATTGAGTGGTATTCAGTTGTATTCACCCTGCAGGTCAAGAAATTCCCTGTAGAACCAGTGGAATACGAAGGCTCCCTGCATGATTCCAGAATAATAAATGTTTGTGGTATTTGGTGTGTAGACATGCTTTATGAGTACAATAGACCTTTTTTAACTGAAGAAATCTGGTCTAAGACAGAGTTCTGTTTGTAGTCTTTATGAATAGACCATGGGTAAAATTTTCAAAGGCACGTTTGTGATTTTGAAGTTTAAATTACGTTTTCAAAAGGGACATAGACACTTATTGTCCTAAGTCCCATTGAAAATCTATGGGTATGAGGTTCCTAGGTGCTTAAAATAGGATTTAGGCTCCTAGATCGCTTATGTGCTTTTGAAAATTTTATCCCGTTGTGGGGATTTTCAAAGTCACCAAAGTGAGTTAGTCAGTAGGAGTCAATAGCACCTGAAAACTCCAGCCTAAAGCACAGACGATGGGCAAAGTTTTCTTCTTTCCAGCTTTCAGGCTTGACTCGTCTGTAATCTTCCCCTTGAGAATCTAAGACAAATTCTGCTGTCATTACACTGATGTAAATCTATTGAAGTCTGTGGACTTAATCTGGATTTACAAGGGTTCCATAGACAGCTGAATTTGTCCTACCTCCCCTAAACCAAATGTGCCAGATGCTCAGCATCTGTAAACTGGTGTAGTTCTATTGACTACAGTGAAGCAATGTCAATCTACAGCAGCTGAGAATGTGGCCCAATACTTAGAGAAACCATGGCACCCTCTACATATAGCCCTTAGCATCAACGCATCAATTATTTAACTTCAATAACCATTGTGGTTACACTAAGTTCTTTTAAATGAAGCAGTTTTTCTTTTAAATCTGAAATACAGCAAAGTTTTCAATAGAAATCATTTGTGTCCCAAGTGGACATCAAGAAAGTAGAATGAGAGCATTACACTGATGAACAAGATAGATGGTAGTGATTTACAATAAGTTTGTTCGAAACATTTTAAATTCCCTCGTCCAGATGAACAGGGTATTGGCTTTAACCTATGGATTGATGTCTTAAGTCTGGCATTAATGTTACATATTCTTCTCGCAGTGCAAATAGAGAACGTATAGTGATGCTGGTGGGGTTTATATGCCTGCATGAGAGTAGTACACTCTATTGTGTCTTCGAACCAGCTAATGGTCTGGAGTGAACCATTACAGTCTATTCATTCCAAAGTGTAACTTTTGGAAAAAGCGTTTAAATAGTTACGTTTCAGAAATAACAGCTTCAAAAAAAGTATTAAATACTTGTTTTCACAGTAGGGCATAATGGCTCCAAAAACTACTTTAAAAATTGTCAGAATACTTATTTATCCCATAGTCTTTTTGATCAGTCTGGTTTCCAGTGGTCAAGAACTCTTTCGTGTGTCAACTCTGAGTCTTTCCAAATTGTTTTTATGGGGTTATCTTCTCTTTATATATCATGTTTTATACATTATAGGTGCAGGTATGCATGTAGGACATTTATTAGATGGCAGACACCTAACCGTGAAGGGTCTGAATGACTTTAAATCACAAAAACAAGGAAATTGAGAGTTAAATAGCTGCTGATGTCTAGTGGAAAGCTTAGAAATGGTTCTGTTTATCTGGCATATTTTCTGTGTGTGTCTGTCTCTTTAATTTATTAGTGGGGATATTTACATTAAAAGCAGGCTCTTTGTCTTTTACATTTTATCTGCTCTCACTGCTTATTATCTAACATATCATACTTGTATGTCCCCTGTTACCAGAGTATGTGAGCGCCTCGCAATGTTTAATGTATTTATCGTCACAACACCCCGAGGAGATAGGACAATGCTATTATCCCCATTTACAGATGGATAATTAAATCGTATAGAGACTAAATGATTTGGTCAAGGTCACACAGGAAGTTGTGGTAGAGGCAGGAACTGAACCCTTACTACTGGACCATCTGTGCTCTTACTGACAATTCTTCCTTGCCCCAGAGCTGAGCTGAGCTCAGTGCAGCCAGAGGGGTTGAGGGGGAAAGGGTTTTGCATGCCACTCTTATGCTTGGATTGCGACGGCCTAAAGAAGCCCACAGCACAGGTTAAAAGAGCTAACCTCATTTCCCAGCTGCAATGAAATGAGGGGCATTGTCACAATCAGGTTCAGCAGAGACAGAGGAATGTCTTGGTCTCTCTCTGTGTCTCTTTCTCTCATGCACACACATGCGCATGCATCCTCTCTCCCTCTTCCAACATGCAGCTTGCACAAGAGGCTCCCACGAGGTTGGCACAGAGCTGGCTTTACTGAGAGAATTCCCTTGTGGAGGAAGAGAGACTTATGCCTGTTTTGCAACCACTTGATGCTGGTTCCATAATCCTGGTTTCTGATGTCTGTGTTGTGTGTTGAAGAGTGACAGGATGGATTTCCTTAACGTAATACTTACCTTTCATGGGTTAAATGAAGTTATCACAAGGAGCAATGGAGTTCTAAGTAGTCTTAACTAGCTTCAAGGAACACAGTCCTGTCTCCAAACAAAACCTGTTTCGGTCTTTTTCAATTAAATAGACACAGCTGCAGGCTGGTCTAAATAGCAACAGTGTGTCCATTTTTACTGTTCAAAGGTTCTTCAAGCTGCTAAGAAAATAGCTAGTCAAGTGGCCATCTATATAGTCTATTCAGCAATATAGCAGCGCATCTATTCTCAAACAGTTAACCTCTTGTTCATTGGCGTAAAATAGAATGCTGTTAAAACATATCTAAGAATCTCAGGACCGTACCCAGAACTAATAAAGTGAAAACTGTCATTGTCTTGAATGATGTAGGATCAAGGCCTTAATCATCTCCATGGAAGCCAAAGAATTAGGGTGTCAAAGAAGATTATGATTGTGTGTGGGATAAGTGAACTTATGAAAAGGTGTCCTTCAGGGAAAAGAAAATAGAAGTGAGAGTAGAGAAATATAGAAACCATACTAAAACAAACCATCAATTCAAAATGGAATGTATTTAATGTTTTAAGTGGAAAGGGAACTTTTCCATAAACGTACTACTGCCAGAACTTTAAATATTGAAAAACTAGCAGACAAATATGAAGCATATAATGTTTATATTTAAACCATTATAACCACAGCCTCCCAAATGGCTTCAAATTGAGTACAATTTGCTTTGCTTGCCAACTATACTGTAGATGAAGGTAGCTGTTAAGTATTGGTGGCATATTAACATCATGAGGAAACAATAACAACAGATTCCCACACAGTAAAGATAAGACAGTAAAACATTTATTGCTAGAAATGACACACAGACAAAAATGTGCTGAGATAACTTTAAAGCTTTGTCTTAAAACGAGACCTAGAGAATATCTGAGTCTCAACTCAAGACTTTTGCTTGACCACCCCCCCTGTATCTAGCACACATGGATAAGATCACCCGGAATTTGGAAAGCAAGGTGGGATGAATAATAGAAGAGTGAGTTAAGAGCAGACATTTCATTTGTGTTGTGAGCCAGATGCTTGGTGTTAGTCAGCTACATTGACTTTAATTGGAGCTACATCAATTTTCTTTGTCCAGATTCTCAGATGCTGTAGTATTCTAGTTTTTACTTTTGGGCAGATCCTTACAACTACTTCTGAAAATGGTGGTGGTTGGGTTTGGGATTATTTTTTTGTCTTTTTCATGTCTTTTGGTATGGGGTTTCTGGCAATAATGTTTTATTGTCTCATCTTTATTGTCTGGAGATTTGTGTGATCATTGTTTCCTCATCATGTTGATTTGTCACCCAGGCTTAACTGCTGCCTTGATCTGCAGCATGTATGTGCAGTATGTAGAGGGTAATTATGGACCATTTAAAGTCAGTTTGGGAAGCTGCAGTTGTAATAGGTGGGGAATGTAAATGCCACATTCTCCGTATTTTACCCATGTCTGCTAGTGTTTTCTATATTTAAAGCTCTGGCAGTGTTTTCATTGCTTTATAAAACCTGGTTTTGAGGAGTTTATAACTTGGCCATAAAAACGGTCTCTGCAATGAAACTTGGCTTAGAAAGCCTCAGTCTGGGTTATTTTATTTTATTTTTTTAACACATTTTTTAAAAGGGGCCTATTCTTTCTTTAAGTGAAAGGAGGTTAAAAAGAGTTTCAGTTTCAGTTGCTTGGTAGTATGTCTCTACCTGCAACTGTATTTTTAACTAGGAATTTTGATGATTAGTAGTTTTTCACACCAAAAAAATGGTTTAAGAAGTGGATGTTTGCTTTGGCCAGTATCTATTTTTCCAGAGTGCATTATGGATCCATAAGGTAAAATTGGTTTTATTACTGACACAAAAAAAGTCATTAATATTGTCAGTGCTACATATTATAGTTGATACCTCCCAAGATCTCCAATTTAACTTAATGTAACTAAAATTCAAGCAGTAGGATTTGCATTGTGACTTTCTCTGAGTAGCAGGAAATGTATTGGGATTAGTGTGCTTACACTGTCATATGTTCAGAACTTACCCTTAGTTCCTTATTTGGCCATCTTGGGAAGAAAGTTGAGGAAACTTAGTAAATATTGCACAAGCCACCTTATTAAGCATCACTTGAATTCTGATACTTGATAATATCTTGGCATAGGTAAGGGCAAGTCATGAATAAAAAAATTCAATTACCAGGGCAACTGCACCTCGGATACGGCCTGGTCTCCTGGATTACACGGCCCTCTCTGCCTCAGGCTGTCACTTCTGTCTTGGTGGTATCATGTAATTCATCATTCATACGGGAAATACCACAAGCAGCTCTGATTGTCTCGTTTTTCCCTGTTAGAGCAGTCCTTAAAGTAAGACTTTTTTTATTGTGTTGTATAATTATAAAATTACAAATTGAATATGAGCCTACAGTGTGATGCAGTTGTGAAAAAGGCTCATATTCTGGGATGTATTAAGAAGAGTGTCGTATGTAAGACATGGGTGATGGTTGTTCCGCTCTACTTAGCACTGATGAGGCCTCAGCTGGAGTATTGTGTTCAGTTTTGGATGCCACTCTTGAAAAACGATGTGAACAAATTGGAGGCAATCCAGAGGAGATCAACCAAAAAAGATAACAGGTTTGGAAAACCTCACCTCTGAGGAAAAGTTTTTTAAAAAATGGGTATGTTTAGTCTTGAACAAGTCTAGAAAAGAAGACAGAGAAGGGCCTTGAGAACAGTCTTCAAATATGTTAAGGGCTGTTATTAAAAAGGACGGTTATCAATTGTTCTCCATCTCTGCTGAAGGTAGGAAAAGAAGTAACCAGCTTAATCTGCATAGTGGGAGATTTAGATTAGATATTAGGAAAAAATTTTATTAGTAGGAGGATTGTCAAATACTAACATAGGTTACCAGGAGAAGTTGTGGAATACCTGTCACTGGAGGATTTTAAGAACAGGTTAGACTAACACCTGTCAGCGTTGATCTAGGTGTACCTGGTCCTGCCTAAACAGGAGGGTCTGGACTAGATGACCTCTTGAGGTCACCTCAAGCCCTACATTTCTATAGTTAGCATGAGCAACATATGATGGTAGGCGAAGAGAAAACTAGCTTAAAAATTCCTCTTGTACTTTTGGTAAGCTGTTTATAGATCTAGGAATACAAGGTGTAAACTTCATCTTTTTAATTAAATCAGGCCTGCTAATCAAAGACAGGCACCCATTCTATTAATTTTAACATGTAAATGTGTATCCATCCATCCATGACATGACAGAACATTCATGTCACCAATTAAACTCTAGCAGTGGGAAATATGCTAAACATTGCTCAGTATCTGATTCAGGCATGTAAGAATTGGTTTTCAGTTTCACACTGTCTTGTTTCCTTCAAACCTTTTATTTAAGTCCTAAGTCAGTTAGATGAGCCATCCTGCCCAGTCAGTGTCCATTCTGTGTGCTTGTACTGGATTTCAGAGATGTCAACCTCAATAAAATGTGATTATTGACTTCAGAGAGTCAGAATACAAGAGCAAGAGAAATTGAAAGATGGCAAATTCACAATTGATGTAAGGAAATACTTTTTCACACACCATATAATTAGCTTCACTGTCACAAGGTCTAACTAAGGCCAAGAGCATAGCATGATTCAAAAATAGGATTCAGTGTTTATCTAGGTAACAAGAATATCCTGTTTCATTATAGTCCATTTTAAAATATATATAAGTAGGATACATACCTCATGCCTGAGGGCTTAAACCAACCTGTAACTATTGCAAGTTAGTAGGAAACCTTTGCCCTGAGAAGTTTATCCCATCACTGCCTACTGCAGGGTTTCTTGCATGTTCCTCTGAAGCATTAGTCCTGGCCACTGTTGGAGACAAGATACTGGGTAAGAGGGACCACTGTTCTGATCCATTAATTCCTATGTCCCTGTGCAGTGTGAAATCTGGAGCACATAATTCCATTCATGCAGGATGATATTTGTAGGACACCTGGCATGTTAAACTGGCAGGTAGAGAGCTTAAGTGTCATCACTGGATAAGTGTTTCAACAAAGTATTTTTTGGGTTTTTTATCTGCTGATAAGGATACTATGACATCTGGGCACAGGGCCATCAAAAGGGCAAACGAGAAAGAAATACATAAATACTATAGTGTAATGGAAGCTCGCTCTTCAAATCTTAGAACTCTGAATCAACCACGTTTAGGGATGGAATTGCAATCTGATAAATTTGACCTAATCATCCACTCAATGTGCAGTAGCAGTCAAAAAAGCTAACAGAATGTTGGGAATCATTAGGAAAAGGGTAGGTAATAAGAGAGAAAATATCGTATTGCCGCTTTATAAATCCATGGCACGCCCACATCTTGAATATTGCATGCAGATCTGGTTACTCCATCTCAAAAAAGATGTATCTTTTCCAATTCCAGTATAGAAAAGGGCAACTACAATGATTAGGGGTATGGAAAAGTTTCCAGATGAGGAAAAAGTAATAAGACTGGGACTTTTCAACTTGGAAAAGAGACAGCTGCGATAGAGGTCTATAAAATCATGACTAATGTGGAGAAAGTAAATAAGGAAGTGTTACTTACTCCTTGTCATAACACAAAAACTAGGGGTCACCAAATTAAATTAATAGGTAGCAGACTTAAAATCAACAATAGAAAGGATTTCTTCACACAATGCACAGTCAACCTGTGGAACTCCTTGCCAGAGGATTTCTGTAGGCCGAGACTACAATGGGGTTCCAAAAAGAACTAGATAAGTTCATGGAGGACAGGTCTATCTTTGACTATTAGTCAGGATAAACAGGGATTGCTGTTTGCCAGAGGCTGGGAACGGCCGACAGGACGGATCACTTGATGATTACCTGTTCTATTCATTCCCCCTGAAGCATCTGGCATTTGGAATACAGACTATTGGGCTAGATGGATCATTGATCTGACCCAGTATGGCAGTTCTTATGTTCTTAATCTTCAGAGCTCATCAGATGTTCATTTTTCCGTTAGCAGAAGTATATTTTTCCTTTTTACCTATAAAGAATTTTAGTTTGGTTAGTGTCTGTTAGGATGGGATGGTGGTGCTGATGAAGTTTTATGGATCCATTATTAAACACTCCTAAGAGTTTTTCTTCTGTTGAGACAGGTTTTAAACAATTACAGGACTGAATTACAGATCGGAGAGCAAGGACACCAAGGGCACATTAAGCTTTAACTAACAAATCATGCATGAAATGCCATTTGAGACATATATCAGTATTGAAATTGACAACTATATTCAATGTCTATTGCCTGGGCTTATTTGATAGTTACACAGTAACACTCCTTTTGCAGGTCTCTTTGTGGGTAAATGTGTGAACTTGACAGTGTTAAATAACATACGAAGACATTGTTATAGTAGATTCATTTTTCAAATTCTGTGATTCTCCTATTATGAAAACTGATTCTGAGGCAAAGCTTGTCCATCAAGATCATGTAACGAATTTTAGTATAAAGCATTGGAAATTACTATTGTTGTTGATATAACATTTGTATTTCAGTAATGCCCAAAGGCCTCCGCCAGACTAGGCCCCATTGTGCAAGGTGCTGTACAGCCTTATAATCGGTGGCAGACCCTGCCCTAAAGAGTTTATAATCTAAATAGAGTGCCTTGCATGTTGATGAGTTCCAGAGGGGTAGCAGTGTTAGTCTGTTTTTAGCAAAACAGCGAGAGTTCTGTGGCACCTTAAAGAATAACAAATTTATTTGTGCATAAGCTTTTGTGGGCAGAAACCAACTTCGTTGGATGCATGAAGTGGAAACTTCAGTTTGGTAGATATATATACACGTGCAAGGATGGGTGAGTTACATCACAGTGAAGAGGGCGAGTGTTAAGGGGGTTAATACAATCAGGATGGATGAGGCCGTTCACAACCGTTGATGAGAAGGTGTGAATGTCAAAAGACAGAACATTATCTTTTGTAATGGGCTAGCCACTCCCAGGCTCCATTCAGGCCTAGTCTGGGAGTATCAAGTTTGCATATGAGTTCCAGCTCTGCAGGTGCGCGCTGGAGTTTGTTTTTGAAGCTCTTTTGTTGAAGTATGACAACTTTCAAGTCTGTTACTGAGTGTCCAGGGAGATTGAAGTGCTCTCCTACTGGTTTTTGAATGTTACCATTCCTGGTGTCTGATTTGTGTCCATTTATTCTTTTGTGTAGAGACAGTCCGGTTTGGCCGATGTACATGGCAGAGGGCATTGTTGGCACAGGATGGCATATATTACATTAGTAGATGTGCAGGTGAATGAGCTCCTGATGGTGTGGCTGATGTGGTTAGGACCTGTGATGGTGTCACTAGAGTAGAAGTGGGTTTCTGCCCACGAAAGTTTATTCCCAAATAAATGTGTTAGTCTTTAAGGTGCCACAGAATTCTCGCTATAATCTAAATACTTAGCAGTTACAGTGCTAGAACACCAGTGTGTGTATATATAAGACTTTATAGACCTATATTAAGCCTCACATCTCTGTGAGGTAGCTGAGAGCGACAGTAGAACTCAGTAGATCCAAGAGCTTATCCCAGGCCTAACTCGGCTCCCATTGAAATCAGTGGTAAAACTTCCATTAACTTCAGTGCAGTAGCAGTGTGAGGCCAATGATGAATGTTTTTGGAAATCCCAGCGTTTGCTCAGGATCATACAGGAAGTCTGTGGCAAAGCTGGGAATTGAAATGAGGTGTCCTGACTCCCAGTATTATACTTTGGTCACCAGGTCATCCTCTTTCCATGAGGCAACAGATTAACATTTTCTGAGTGGATGATCTTGAAGCTAGTGGATATGCATCTCTTAAGCAGCTTACTTGCACATGGATTTATTTCATGAGGTTGGGAGAGCCTCTGGCCTGTGAGAGCACATTCCTCCTACAGTATTAGTTACACTGCTAGCGTGCAGCAGTAGAAGGTAATGCTTGCTACATACATCATCTTAACTATCTTTAACAGCTACCTTGCTGCTTTCTAATGTTTGTTTTTTATCCCATTTGCCTAATAATTACTTACAGTACAATAGCTATATTGGAAAGCTTCATTTAAACCTGGTGGCCACTAGAGAAGAGGAGTAGACACAAGGTTAAAAATAAGGTCCCAACCATGCAACTCACACTGTGTGGGGTTGAAGGCAGGTATGTTTGAGAATTCTTGGATGACCCATCAACACAGGTGATATACATGAATGCCTACGCACATCTATTTCCAGCAGCAGTCTTTTAATCACAGATATATTTAAACTGAGTAAAACAGATTTCACAATATAAAACAGATTTATAGTAAGACTAGATAATTAGAAGTTATCACACAGCTCTTTATAAGCAAGCACGTTTATTCTTGAAGTGGAAGGAAGTATTAGAGAGAAAACACATAAGAAAGAATAAAAGTTCATGTACACCTGCTAAGAAGCTTACCAGAGGTCACCCATCAGTCTTATGGGGCCTCAGCAGGCCCGAGTCCTGCCAATCCTTCCCAGGACAGAAGGTCCTGTCATTTTGCTGGAGCGGAAGGAAGGCCTGGATTCAGTTTAAACTCAGGCTATTCATCCAAGAGTTGTTTCTTTCTTTGTCTGTTGGTGTCTGGAGAATTGAGTTTGAACTAGTTTATACAAGTCTCTCCAGATGTGTATGGGGGCAGGAGGGGCTACGTCTGTGGTGGTGTTACAACTTCAGTGAATTTGCCTAATCATCCTTCACTGTTCTGAGTTCCTGGAGGAGCTGTGGTCACCCTCCCCCGTGGAATTACATACAATCCCTGGCCCGCGGTGATACATAAACTTAATACAGTAAGAGCTCCCAAAGAGATTGCAGGAAATTGCCATCTCTGTCACAGCTGCTCTGCACATTTGAAAGAAAAATGCACAGCCACAGTAGAGAGAATGCGGTCATGTGACGCTGTGCTGCAATTGTCGATCACAGTGAAATATCATGATGAGGCACCATTTCAGTTTAAATTCATAATACCTGAGTTTAAGTGATAGAAAATGGCATCCCTATGCCAACAATTGATAGAAAGTATTCATTAGAGTTTAATGTTGGGATAAACATAACACAAAATGTCCTCCTGCAGCTCTTGAACTTCTTACTTGCCTTTGCTATAGCAGTTTGTTGTACTGTATTGGCAACGGGTCAGGACCAGATCCTCAGCTGGTGTAAATTGGCATATGTTAACAGAACTGCATTACACTAGGTGGGGACCTGGCCCTTAGATTTCTTCAGAACTAAGTGGACTATCTACCCCCTCTATCCTGGTTTTGGATGGGTGCAGGGGTCTAGTAAGAAGGTTCAAACTAACAAGGATTTTTCTGAGACCTTTCATGTCTGTAGTGAGTAGTTATCTCCCTTACCTCTTGACATGTGTACAGCTTTCTGACTTAAAACGGATTCTCACTTAACCCCTTTCTGTAATAGCCATGTCACTTTTTTGGTGCTGTTTGCAAGTTTAAACATTTAGTCAGCCAGTGGGGTCACTTAATCTAGGAAAGTCTGCCTTATACGTATCAGCAATCACCTGCAATAATACTGTACCTTTGGAGACTGCACTTTTGGGAGGCTTTTGCTTTTTGCTGATATATATGCAATCTTATAATTCAGATGCTAAACTGAATCTGGATGACTGAAAAACACTCTCACATACCCCCCAAAACTAGTAGACCATTCACAGATCAGAGACAGTTACATTAGCAGCAATTTTTAAAAGACAAATATACGGCCATCAGTTAGAAAGACAGTCTCCCCTTTAAAAAAAAATACTTCTAGTTGTTCTTTGGCAGGCGATAATCGTCCCTGGTTGACATGCCTTACAATTCAAACATTAGGAAATTCCTGAAACTGACACTACTAACTGTTCTGCTGAAAAGAGGACTCTTGTCTTCTGCTCACATGATACACTGGTTGTGTCCAAAGTGTAATATTTAATTGCATTTTCTTAATCTTTACCACTGTATTGCTAAGCTTTCTAATACCTCAAAATACCAAATCTCAGGCTTATCCTAATTAAAGAATCTCAATTTAATCCATATTGCATGACAATTCAATTTGTTGATTGCTTTTTCTCCCCCCTCTTTGTGAAATTCCCGTCAAATGTATTAATTCAACATGATGAATCCTGTATTCAACCCACTGGAGTGAATAATTAAAATTAGCTGATAAAACTTTCAGCAGAATTACTTTGTGAAATTGCTGAACAGATGTGTCATTTTAATGAAAATCCACAGACAAGCGCCTTCCCCCCTCGGCAGGATAAAAATATTATCCCCACGGCACATACTTAATTTGGTGGTAAATACACTCCGAGCGATTGCTGGAAGGGAAGAAAAAGCAACTTGTCACACTTAGTAACTTGATTTTTCCCCAGCATGCAGTAACAGCTATCTACAGTAATTCATAGTGCTCTATTGTTGCTATGAGTCCCAAAGAGAACTTATTAAAATGCAATAATCTCCTATTTAAACAGAAACAATAACCATTAAATTTCCTGTGGATCCAAAATTGAGCACAAGCCCCATCTGGTAAGAGTGATTAGAGACCTGATGAGGGAATTTAATTTGCAACATTCAAAGACTAAATCTGAGCAGATCTTGTCACCTGGGACTGGAGTGCTGCTTGCTGTCTTCTTAAAAATCTCGAGCTAAACTGAAAATGGAATGTAGAAGTGAAAATGTTACCCAGGGGCCAACCTTGACAGGATTGTATTTCATTATGCGTCTCCAACAGGCTTAGTGATCTGCATGGAATTCAGGCTTTGGCGGGATACCTCCTCTACAGGGCATGTACAATGCTGTCACTTCCTGTGATGCTGAATTAATCATTAATGGAGTCTCTATCCCGCACTTAGACTTCCTATTACCTAATTTGCATTGTTTGTTCAGATCACACCAGCGCTTCTATCCCGGTAGAAGGCGTGCTGATAATTCTAGCATACCCCACAAGCAGCACCTCTCACCTTCCTTTCCGATTTGTTACGTTTTCTTCCTTCTCCTGGCAAAATTACACTGGAATGAGATCCTTATTACTAAGCCTGCTTAATAGCATGCAACAGATCGCCTGTCGTTTGGAGCTCACTTTCCACCAAGGCCTGCCGAGAGGCAGAATGTGTAGGTGTATGTTACAGATATTCAAGATCGAAACCTGGTGATGTGCTGACTCATTTTTTTATTTATTGTTTTTAATCTTTAGATTTTGGTCAACTTGTTTTGTGCCACAGCTGTCAGTTTATGAACTGTCATATGCTCCTATTTAGAAACCTGTTTCTAATGACAAAGCTCCAGTTCACTAAAATGTATGTTGCTAGGGGGATAGCCAATGTGTGTGTACATCCTTCCCGCATCAGTGTTGGTGCGCAGGGTGGAAACCAGTCTCTTCTATTTCTGTGTCATTTACTGCTGCTTCCATTTACTCTGTGGTGTTGAGATTGATGACTCTGCCTTCCCTGCCAAAGGTGATTCTTATGGTTTTCTCTTGGGCACCCTCATTTCCTACCACCAGTTAGTATCCACTTGACAGCTTCATGCGGGAGTCTGTGTATTAGCATTCGGAGTACGTGCCCCAAATATGTCCTGAACTTCCTTCTGATTCTGGTAGAAACGAACTGTAGATTTGTGATTTCTCAGATCTTAGCTGGGGATGACGTCTTTCCAACCAATGCCCAGAATCTTTCATTGGCACTTATTTTCAAAGTCTTCTGGTTTTCTGTCTAATGTTTTGGTATATCTCCAGCTCTCAAAGCTGCATGTTAGCACCAAGATTATGTTGGAATTGAAAAATCTGTTTTTTTCTGAGGCTGTATATTTTTGATTTTTCATATGTGGTTGAATTTAGTAAATGTTGTGGATGCCTTTCCTTTCCTTGATGATTCTTCCTTCTTGAGGTCTCCATTGGCTAATATGGTGCTGCCCAGGTAGATGAACTGTTCTTCTTTCTTGATAGGTTTGCCTTCTCATATGGTGTTACTGCTTGCTGTCTGCATTTCAAGGATGTTTGTTTTAGCATAAATGATTTGGAGCCCCGTTTGGCCTGCTATTTTTGCCAAGTTGTCTGTCTTTGTTTGTAACTTCGTTTGTAACCAATAGGATAAATAGAAATAGATAGAAATACTGTGCTGGCTCAAAGGAAAGGTTTCCTTCCTCATCCACGCCAGTGACTCACATAAGCATTCTAGATTCAGAAAATTCTTTAGTTGCCTCTTGAAAAAGAGAGAGAGAGAGAGAGAGAGAGAGAGTCATTTGAAAGGTGCAATATTAACAGTGCTGGGGAAAAAAAGGCCTTTGTTCAAACAAACAGGGCAGGTAATGTGGTGTGCTATGCAGCCTTCTCCACACCGTCTCTCCAATGTTGACCTTCCAAAGGGCCAACTCATGGCTTTAGAGCGTCTTTTTCAATTTCTGTGCCCATTCAGTCAACAAGGATGCCCATTGTCAGACTCTGTGGTGGCGTTTTGCTGACACGCACACCTGTCCATTAGCAAGTGATGTGAATTGGATGAATGTGACATAGTTCACAGAGTAGCTGCCAAATGGTAATGACTATTGACCTGGTGACTAAAGGTCAAAGGTACTGTGTCTAATTATCAGTCCCTTGATCCAGCTAGTCCACTATTCATTAGTTGTCTTAATTGTTGTAAGATCATTGTTTCATGACTTGTGATCCTCTAAAATGAAAATCATGCATTTTTTAAATTGTTTTTGCCTTCTCAGACCTAAATGCTACTGAATAAAAGGGATCTGGGTATCGTTCGAGTAAGGATACTGTAAAAAATAATTAAAACAGTGTGCAGTGTTAAGGTATCAAATACACTTGAATCTCTCTTTCAATAAGGTACAGAGCTCATGGGCCTCCATCTTTTGTGATGGAGCCATAACTGCATACTTTTCTGTGTTTCGTTGCACTCGGCATTGTCTGATGTGTTCTGAGCTATGGGAAAAAAGATGAATCTCAGAACGCTGGGCCAGTTGACGATCCTGTTTCTCCCATTCCAAGCCATTCTATAATGCTAGGCGTTCCTAGACATGTACATCCTGTATGTATCACGTGTGGCTGGGGGCAATTAAATCATAGATCAAATGACTTGAGTTCTGACTTCAGCGGGTTGGAATGGAGTACTTGTACGGCATTGCACAAATTCCCCTCTACTGCCACAGAGAAGTGTAGGTTGCAGCTGTTTGTGCTGGCCTGGCCCCTTACGCCACAGGTGGGGTTCATCACTGGGCAAGAGCAGGCAGGTTTTCCATCATTGCCCTTCCATGAGGACTCTGACAGCTAGAGGGAAGCTTCCCATGCTGCAGTGGACTCCAGAGCAGCCCTGCTGGGGAATGCCTCTTTAGCCATCGGAGCTGTGTCCTTTCTGTGGCCATAACTGATCACTTTTCAGACTATGCTGGACTCTTCATTGCTCCAGTGGGGGAGGAGATTGCGGTTACTTTGCACTGGGGCCCTGCAAAAACAAGATGAACCAAGGATGGACTAGGCCCATTGTCCGCTCTCATTCTGGGAGTCAGATCATTTGCCTCTCTCAGAACAGAGCAGCCAATGAGCTAGAGCGTCCTGTTCGTGTATTTTAGTTGTAGTAATTGCTCTAAAAGGGGTGGGGGTATGCCCCTGGATAAAAAAGCGCTTCCTACTTGCTTTCAAACTATTTTCTCTAAATAAAACTCTTTCATCTTCGGACTTAAATATATTTCAACCTCAATTTGGGTTCTTTCTCCCTCTTTACACTGGACCCCTCCAAGAAAAAATAAAAAGAAGTGAATTTCTTAATAAGCCCCAGTGGTAATCAGAGGCAAAAGACAGCAAAATGCAACAACTCGTAAATTATTCCTTAACATCTTCAGGGAATACTTAATGCACACAAGGTCAGGGCTTTGTAATGTTAATTTAAGAGTTGTAGGAAGTGATCCATCTTTCTAAAGTGCAGCACTGCCATCCCTGACAAAAAGTTTTTGTTTCAGAAACAACTTAAGTCCCTGCACACCTAAGGAAAACAAACGCTGTCAGATCTCTTCATCAGATACAGTGGCGAGGATGCCACACTAAATATTAAGTAGTTATTAGAGGGGGCAGGAAATCCTGGTTGCCAGTTTTCAGAAAAATTATTAGCTCCGTTCTTGGATTATTATTTATTTGTTTCTTTCTGGATCAGACAATATATGGAAATTACCCTTGACTCTACTGTGGCATTGGAAAGGTCACAGCGGTGGATGCAAAACCCAGAGGTAGCCGATTGCCTTCCACACATTCAGCATTATATCTCTTGCCTATTTTACCCTTAGGCATCTTTTATTTCTTGCACAGATGGCCTCACTCAACCCTAACAAAATGTTTTAAGCTGTTGCATAAATTAAAATGAGGCCCTTAAACACAAAAGTGCATTATTTGTTCAAAATAAAAGGGGGGTGGGGGAAGGTAGAGAGGACAAAACGCATGCAGAACTCTGCATACTTCTATGGAAACTTCTGGAGTCAGCTTAGCTGCAGAGGTAGTTATTTATGTTTTAATATGGCATAGTTTGAAATTAATGCCGCAGTTACGTCAGGTCACAGAGGAGCAGACATACGCTACGTCTGTATGGTACAATACGTGCAAGTAGGAGCAATGGTTACAGTTGTTCAAAAACTTTTCTATTGAACAATTTCCCATCAAAAATGCTGACATAACAAAATAATATGTTTTGAAGGAACGTATGGATTTGGTCAGCTCTTCGCAGGAAATGTTGAATTTTCATTCCAATTCTGGTCAAAAAGAATTTTTGAAATGTTGGAATGTCTTGTGGAATTGAAATTCTGAGTTTTGACCAACTCTAGCAATGACCAAGATTTTCAGCATTGACTAATGATGTTGGATGCCTACGTTTTTGAATGCTCAAGTTGAGATTTTCCTCAAGTGCCGAATTCCCATCTTCTGAAATATTAGGGTCATTTAAGGTGTCTCAATTTGGAGACACAAAACCAAGGCGCCAAAAATGACTATTTGCTTTTGAGGATGTTTTACTATTCTCTCTAATATAACTAGCTGTAAATCAGTGAGCAAACAAACATAACCAGGCTTATTTGTTTCTTTATTTTTAATTCAGCTTGCCGACAATTGGATTGAAAACACACCTATGTAAACTTCTGCAGCTTGTGTGTTGGTGTGCAGATTAATTAGGCTGTAGATACTGTCAAACTGCTTCTAGCAACCTCATTCTGCAAGTCAACTGTAGGAAACTACTCTAGTTTTGCTCTATAATCCAAGGGACCTCCCTTTTGGGTGACCGGTGGAATTCTGCTGCAGTGATGTAGTCTTGGCATTTTCATACCATTTTCATTTTGAAAAATTCCAACATATGACTAAGCTCCCCAGTCAAGATTGTCAAAGGAGGATGGTGGTTGCGGGGTGAGAGAGTGCTGTGGAAATGAAAGGCAAACATGAGATATGAAGATGATAGACATACAAATGAGGGGGAGGTGTGTGTGGAGGAGAGCTTTGATTGAAAAAAAATTAATTTTGAAAAAATCTGAATGCTTTCATGAAAATTCTATTTTAAGAAAACTTGGTATATTTAATTTTTTTTTTAAACAGAACCAAAATGCAACTATCTTTAGTGTAAGTATAATCAAGGGAGAAATAAGTGAAATATAGAAATAATGTTATCTGCTTATCATTGATATTTAAGACCTTCTCACGATTTCTCCCAGTGGTTTCTTATAGATGGGATACCAGATGGCTGATAGAATATAGCCCTGCATGTGAGCATTCTGATGGCCACTCAGAGTGTGATCCAAGAGGACAGATCTCATTGAGCTCGGTGCTTTCATATTAGCCCCTTCTGTATCTCCAAGGTGAGATAATAGTGTACGTTAGGCGTGGTTCTGAATGGCACTGAAAGACTGTCAATGGACAAGCATAGCATTCAAGTGCAGCAGGGAAAGGAAACTGCATCAGGTATAAGGTTGTTGAAGACTTTTCCCCAACCCACCAGAGGAAGGAGGAAATCAGGAACCAGATTATGACTCTGTCTGGTTCTGTTCCTTAGCAGAACTACCACATGTTGCCTCTGACTCTTATCTGTTAGCATTATAAGATTGCTCCAAAACCAAATACCCCATCTTGCAAAATTCTACTCACCCTAACGCTTTTTTTCATCTTAATCATTATCATATGAAGGGCAGGCAGATAGCAATTGTGTTTGGGTTGCTGTTGTGATTTTTTTTAAACTTATTTTTATTGTATTTTGCAAGCCTGCATTTCAGTTGTATGTTGTGTTGTTTTAAGTTTTGCCCTTGCATATTTTGGTAGAAAAATTAGATTAATATTTCGTTTCTGGTTTCATGCTTGTCCTCAGGCTTGAGGTTTTCTATCTTCCTCTAGGCCAGTGAATGTGGAAAAAAGGTGCGGGTCTCTTTTAGCTAATTAGATGCATTCAGAGCACTCAGTTATGCTTAGTCTCTTAACGAATATTTGCCAAGTGGCAGCAGGATTGATCAGTGCATCTATCCTGCAGAAACCCAAAAGAGAGGAAGAAAATGGCTTTGGTTGAATTGTTAAAATATTACTGGACAGTCAAAATCTAGATGCTAAAAGAACAGAGTCTGCATTATATTCATTACTAGGTTACAATACTCTGAAAAATAAATTGGTCCAATTTTTTTTAGACGTTTAGGTTGATATTTAACAATAGTTCATTTAAAACTCCAACCAGCTAAATTACATAGAACAGAAATCTGATCTTTTCAGTACTGATACAGCTTTTTGTTATAGCTGTTCCATTTGTGGCGTAATGGATGTGTGGGACGCTAATGATGTGGTCTCTAGGTGTTGTTTTACTACACGGAGTACTGATAATGAGCTCCGAGTAATAGGGTATGAGTCCCAGAAGATGAATTCTGATTACCTTTGTGGCATTGTCCCATGTATATGCCCCCTTCTTCCTTGATGTTTCTGAAAAGAACATTTGGATTTTGATGAGGATATTGTGTATTTGACTTTTAATTAGATTTGCAGTATGTTGGGTTAATAAACCATGATTCTATTTTTTCACCTTTTCTTAAAAGATGTATTCACAGAATTGTGTATTAAGAGGAGTGGTGGAAACAGTTTGCTACTCTGATTATAAAACCTCTATTTATTGGTCCAGAGGGGGCAAATGTTGCCCTATATTCAGTAATAATCAGTAAACAATGCTTAAGTTGTAAGGAGAATGGTAAACTGCAGCACACCATATAAGTACAGAGAGACATCCTCCAAGGGAAATAGCATGATAGCTTTTAAATAATACCTTACAGAACTTTCTAACCAATAGGACCTTTGCCCTTTTATAAAAGCCCTGGGACTTATTCAGTTTGAAAGGCAAATAGAGCCTATTCTGTTATGATCTCTGCATTTTGTAGCTTTTTTTTTTTTTTGGTAGATTTATTATTCTTCCTTCAATCACTCTCCTTTTCCTTTTCAGTCCATTCACCAGGATGAAAAAAAAAGGGATTTTGCAAAAATTTCATCTGAAATAAAGGCGTTAAAAATATGGAACTTTGGATCTTGTGCTACTGATGTGCCCCCTTTTGTTGGTTTTGTTTTGTTTAGCAAGCTACTGTGCCAATTTAATATGGGTCTTGTTACATATTCAGCTGTAATCTAGCTGCCATTTTGCTTCCGTGAGACAATGATTGGTTATGGCAGGGCTGTAATGTGTTGTCAACACAGGTTACTCACTACTTGTTGGCAGTGGCCTAACATTGTCTGAGACACAGTGTCATTGCGAAATTGTTTGACAATGTTGATGCTGCAGTTATGTTGAGCAGTAACAACTGCAGAGGTTGAAGAAGGGCATGCAGCAGAAGATGTGTTCCGGGGGCAGTGATGGAGAGGGAATGCTAAGCAGGAAGCCGCAAATGTCATCAGAAAAAGTTTGTTTGCCCACGATTGTTGTTGTGCGTTTGTTTTAATTGTCATTTTAATCAGTTGCTGGCAAAAAGGTGCTGTGTTGACAACACCGCAGACTAAAGTTGTCTTTCACAAAACAGGCCGAGCCTAGACAGCAGCAATGCAGGCATTTGTCTATAGCCTCATTCATGTGTTGCGAAGGGATTAAGCTGAGAGAACAGTTGTCTTCTTGGCTCATTCAGTGCTTCGCCTCTTTGCTGAGGGTGCCAGCGATGGTGATGGTTTCTATGACATGGACAACAGTCCTTTGGTAAATGGACTGAGACCTCCAAACCCATTTCATATAGATGGTAAACTCTGATGGCAACACTTTTCAGTAACTCTGGACCTGGGATGAATTTCAGCTGGTGACTCAGAGGTGAGAGGCTCAGTATCCCATTACCAATGCTTTCAGCCATCCAGTCCCTTCGTAATGAGATTATCTTTAGGTGAGCAGTGTCATTGAACTACTAAACCACAGATGATTTTTAAAGTCAGAAATTAGCTTGGTTCTGGGATGTTGAGTCTTTTTTTTTTTTTTTTTTAACTTTAGGGTGGTGGTAAAAGTTTGGAAAATTGACGAATTTGCCTCCAAGTGCTGTACATATGTTTAGGGCCGTGAAGATTTAGTCAATAGACGCTGGTTTTAATTTTCTGTGGTTCTTCCATTGCCATTAGGTGAATTGCACATTTTCCTTTCATTTTCCTGCTGGGGCAAATTATACTCAAATAACAGGATACGGCCAGCTTCAGCAGAAGTGCTTTCACAAGACTCTGTGTTAAATGTTCCTAATTATTGAAAGGGTAGATGACTACCAGTGTGAATTCACTCAAAGTCTGGGCTTCCAATACAGCAGAGTTTAATTAATACCTGATATTTTTAATTGAGGGGAAATTGGATTTCATTTATATTTTCAACAAATCCTAAAGCAAACCTCAGCATTGTGCAGTTTATTTTGGCAGCATGGTGACACAGGTGTATTAAGGTACTAAAAGTATCACAGGTTATTTTCTATATAACCTTAATTTGTCTGCCATTTAATTTTCTTTTGGTTACAACAATCAACTTTTTTTTTTTTTTTTTTAAAAGAAAAAAATGTCCTAGAATCTTTTATACTGAAACATGAACATCTGAGTTGTGATTCTAACAAATGCAGGTGTCCCCTTTAGGTATGCAAACTCGCATCTGAGTCTGTGCAAACATGTGTACTTACAAGTGCATAATTGCACATCCAGCCATTCAGTGGCACATACATTTACTAGTTACATGCAAATGTGGGCATACTGTGCTCCCTGTATGCCATCACAAATGTATAGGTACAACTCTGGTGCACACATGGAAGTGTCCCCGTCAGAATTCATCTGGCATTTTGATCCAAGGACAACTGATGTAAATATAAAAACTCCATTGGCTTCCATGAACTTTGGCCAGGCTCATGGTGACTGAACTTTGTGCGGCCAAAGCCTTTAGTCTTGAATGACTAAAAGATGTTGGTTTCTGTTTCCAAGATGTAAAGGCGCCTCTTGATTTCAGTGGGCACTGGTTGAGGCCCATTTACAATATCGAGGTTAGGTGATGCTAAATATGTGTTGGTGGTCAGAGCAAGGTCGTGTTAAGGCAAAAGTCTCATTAAAACACCACATCAACCCCCTAAAAGTCCCTACACTGGAAACACTTACATGCTTGTTACACTTCACACACATGAATAACCCCACTGGCTACTCACATGAGTACGTTAAGCATTTCAGTATAAGGAGGTGCTGAACAGCAGATTTCTAAAAGAAGACATGGATTTAGCCACTTTCTCAGATGATGTATTTCATTAGACACAGTACATGTGGCACTTTGGATTCTAATGCTGCTATCAGCATTATTACATTGCTGAGCAAGCCATTCTGCTGCTTCTAATGAGTGTGGAATGGGTTCTTCCTTTCCCATGTATCATCACACCCACACCGAAACAAAAGTGAAGTTCTCTGATAAACTTCAGATCCTACCGCAGATTGATCTCATCAAAGAAGAGATGCACAATTGAACTGACAATCAGTGATTGGCATCATGCATAACTCATTATTGTGTCAAGGATTTGCCATGTCCATTGAGAGGAAACCATGTGCATTTGGTTGACACTGAGCTTAATTCATTTCCCATTGACAGTTATGCCAAATCCTTATCTCATCAATTCTTGTGCCCAGTCCCTTGCCTGCATGCCAAAGCCCTGTCAGAATAATGAGTTATGCCTAATACCAATCATTCTGTGGCAGATGCCTCCTGGTGTGGCCATTTTGTACAACTGGGAGTTTGAGCAAAATGGCAGGGCTGTGTGAATATAGCGTAGTAGAAGCCCTCCAGTAGAGTGGTACAATGCAAAGTGTTATCAAATGGTGTCCCTAGTATTGCAGATTTCCTGGCAGCATCTATGAAGCAATGAAAAATGACTTTTTCCAGATATGTTCACTTATTTTGTTACACATTTTTGTTATCCTCAAATTAGGGCCCAAATTCTGTTGGTAGAAGTCCTATTTCAATTAAATATGCCATCTAGTGCTGTCTTCTATTTTCTTTTTTAACGGGATAGACCTTTGTGGCAAACTCTGTTATGTGTTCCAGTTCCTGACAAGGGGCTGATCCTATAGGTCTTATTCAGGCAAAACTTTCCATAACAGTCTGACAGTGTTTGCCTGCAGTACCTCACCGCGTTAACAGGTGCTGGCCCTGCCAAGAAAGTGACTCATTGTTGCCCTTGCACATAAATGAGGTGGGAGTGGCTCTCTAGGAAGGGAAGAACCTGAGTGTGGGCTGATCACTCCTAGGGGAGGTACCCTGGGTTCAGACAATGCTGGGAAGAACATGTGAGCTGGAGTTCCTTGTTACCGAGTTCTTTATTAATAAAGTCAAACCTCAAAAAGGAGGAAAGTTCACTTTTCCACAACGTTCTCTAGGAATGTTTTAGAGCAGGCTGGGGAATGCCCTGCTCAGCCCTTTGACTTCAGTGGGTGTTTTTCCTGAATGAGGACAGCAGGATGAGGCCGAATGTTCAGAAACCTGCTTCTGTTCCAAGTGTCTGTGGTACATCCCGTAAGCTATCGATGCTTTCCTAGGGGATGTGCTATCGTGTTAGACCTCGACCCTAATGAATATTTATGGAACATAAATGGGGAAATTGGTGGGTTCCCTTGGTGGAAACGTGATTTTGGTATTTTTAAAATAAACTTAAATAAGGTCAGAATTTTTATCCTCTAGAGAGAATTTCACGTCTGATTAAATAGTTTACATAAACTTAATCTTTTTCTGCTAGATGCATTATAATCTCAGATATTATTCATGTAGCTATTCCTCTGTGAACCATAAAATGTTCATTTCTTCAAAATGAATATGAAGCTCAAAGCATTAGTGGTCTTAAGAGCATAAAAAGTTTATTGCTTTGTGCTTAACATTTTTCAAGTAACTTTCGAAAGCTGAAACAAATTTTGCATTTAGATTAATGGAAGATGTTTTCCATTTGAAGGAACTAGCAAGAGAGCAGCAATAACAAAAGTCCCCCAAGGTTAAAAATGTAGTGCTTTTGATTTTTACCAGAACTGTGTTAGCAGAACAATCATTTCTCAGCATGGAAAGGTAACATAATTGGTCTATACAGTGGCAATATAGAAAAGGAGAATGCTTCAGAGAAAGCTAATATGGCTCTACTTAATAATTTCCTTCAAGAGCCTGAATTTGAATGTATATTTCACCCAGCTTGAGGCAAACAATTTGTACCCGTAAGTTCTAGTGGAAGTTACCAGGGGGTCATGCAATTTATTTTAGTTCTTGAAGTTTTCAAAACTGTGCAGAACTAAAAGCATCACTTGCATTGTTTCACCAGTAATTTGATCCAATTGAGCAATATTTCTCTCTTCCCCCCTTCCTCTATTATGTTAATGCTAGTAAAAAAGAAAAAAATCTGTCATATCACATTATGACGGAAAAATTTTCTCCAAGTAGAAACTGCTTTTGGAGTTTAAACTACCAGCCCTTGTTTGAATATATCAGTTCTTTGGCATTCTTTTGAATCTGGGGTATAATGCCTGAGAGTTGACTCTTAGTTTTAAAAAGACACTTTGCAAGGTGGGATTCTACAGTTCCTTCCAGATGTGGTACTAGTTCCTGATTTAGGAAGGCATCTGTATTCAGGTCTGACTTAAGGGTGTGCTTAACTTTAAAGTTAAGGATGTACTTAAGTGCAGTCCTGAATAAAGATGGATTAATATATATGCTGAAGAGCTTTCCTGAATCAGGGCCCAAAAGCCCCTGATTATGGGATGGATTCCATGTCCATAACTCCATTGACTACAATGAATTTTCATGGGTAGAGTGACACCTGCCTAATCACCAGACTTTTGGAGAGACATGCTTTTGTGGGGTTCTCTCTCAGGCATTTTTACTGTCTGTCTCCTAAATCTCCCTTGGTTGCAGTGGTTGGAGGTTTTACATATGTGAAAGAGACACTAAATAAAATAGAAGAGGAATAACGAGTTCAGTCCAGAAAGTCTTCAAGGAAGACTATTCTTGAGCCCTATTGTTGTCTGGACTCCAAATGGAACTGATAAATCCAGAGGGGCGGGAGGAGGTCAAGAGGCTTTCCAATTTCCCTGTTATCAGGTGCTGCACATGTGGATCACAGTCTAGTTACAGTCCAGAAGTTGGCAGCTTAGAGAGGATTGATATATCAAACTACTGATGATACTTGCTTACCTCAGACCATATCTGTGTACACCTGCTTGTGGAGAGTCCAACTTTTATAGTTAAATATCACTACCCTCCATTGAAGTACAAGAGGAAATAAGTTAAGAGTTGTGATGAAGAGACTCTAATATGATCAGCTTTCAAAATGCCATTTTCTAAAACGTCAGCTGGTGCCTTGCTCTAATTTAGGGAATCCCTCCTCTTATTTCTGTCGGTCTTGCTAGTTGAAATCAGAGATGGGACCCATGTAAAAATCCCTGAATATGAACAGCTCCAAACTCCAGATGCACATTTTGTGACTTGAACTTAATTTTAGTCCAAATGGAACTAAGTTTATCACCATCAGGAAAGTAAAGGGTGTACTTAAATGTTTCTTTATGGCAGTGTCTGAGCGAGACTAATATTTAGACAGGAACGGCTGTACTGGATCAGACTAGTGGTCTGTCTAGGCCAGCATCTTGTGTGAAAATGACCAAGACCGGATGGAAGATACAAGATTTCCTGCCATGGACAATTATGGAAGCTTCCATATGTTCATTAGGTAAGTTTCCCACAACCCCTTTCAATCAGTGGTTGACATATGCCTGGAAGCATAGGAGTTCATATCCCTCATAAATTTTTTTCTACTAATTTCTATAACGGTGAATGTTCTCAATATTTTTTTTTAATTCTTTTTTAATCCTAGTAAGTACTCTGGCTCAATTCTATCTCGTAGTAGTGGTTCCCACAGGTCAGTTAAAAAAGTTCTCTTTTTATCAATGCTGAATATGTTGCCTTTCAATTTCATCTGAAGTCCCCTTGTTCACAGTAGGAGATAGTAGTTCAGATGGCTTCTGAGATAGTATTTCTGTTCTCCTTCAATATAGATAATTAGTTTGCTAGGCAACCCCTTCTCATGCCTTGCTGCTTTATGGATCAATATTGCACTGTTGAAACCAGTGCGACTTTTACCATCAACTTATTTGGCAACCGGAGCAGGCCCCTAATGGGTGAAACCACCTTTTCTTCATTACGTGTCAAAGATAGCTGCAAAGATTTTTCAGAAGCAAGGTAGAAAGTGCAATAATTTCAGAAATCATCCCTCCAGTATTTATCAACTAAACTGGTATGTCCTAATGCTGAAGCCAAAAACAGTATTGCTAGAAGTCTGCATTTGGGAAATATTGCTTTTGGTTTCCCAGCATTATGGGGTTTAGAACCCTTCCCGGACTATAATCACATGTGAGTTTTAGAGCTCTAGTTTTAGTGACACGATGCAGTTGGTTTACTGTGCTGGGTTTTGGGGCTTCTTTTTCCTTTAAGAGGCTGTGATCAGAAAAACATGGCTTGAATTTCTTTAGCAGTGTGACAATGAGAGAGATAAGTAGATGTGACAGTTATGAATGATGTACTGTCATGCACTTCTGCGTTCAGACTCAGATAAATTGACACTGCTGTCAAACACAAGCTATGGAGAGTAGAGACCTCTGATGAACCTTCTAATATGGTAAATGGGAGTCTTAATTCTTCATTAACTGGAAAAAGGAGATTTGGCCATGTAATTTTCTCCTTGCTGCCTGTTTTAAAGATTCCAATAACCCAGCATTTACAGTTGACTAGGCAAGGATTGCTTTTTCCTGTGCTTGTGACATGCAGGCTGTGAAATCTAAGGAAGCGCCGCTTAAACACAGACTTATTGCCTTGGTTATCTTTAATGACTTTGAAATGTATTGGCCTCATTATGGAACAGTGCAGTTATCAATTCCTCTAATTAGGTGATGTGGTCCCATAAGAAATTTAACATTAAAGTGCAAAAATGAGTTAGCAGAATCAGTTGCTGGCAACCAGGGTGTCAGCACTGAATTTAAAGCAACCAGCACTCTTTTTCTGTGAGGATATTTGGCATCCATTTTATTCAAATTCAAATGCAAATAGTGATTTTAAAATGTATTTCTTTGTACCTATGCAAATAGCTGTTTATTTAGCTGAGTGTTTCTTTTCTCATTGGACGTACATCCCGTGGTTGGAACAAATGTAAACAGAGAAAATTAATTAGCATCTGAGAACAAGGTCCATGCACTTATAGATTATACTCTGCATTTGTAAAGTGCCTTTTAATCTGAAGGTTTCAAAGGAATTTATACATATTAATTCATTAAAGCTTATCATACCCCAGTGGGGTTCTAGAGGTTCTTTAGGTATCCGTCTCAATTTAAAGATGGACAAATTGAAGTACTGAGCAGTAAGGTCATGCAGTGAATCTATAGGAAAGCTGGAAATGAAGCACAATTGTCCCGGCTTAGTCATCTGTTCTACTCAATCCCTCCCCTTTTCTTCTGGTTGCTTGTCCATTCTCTTTTCCGTCATACAGTAAGTGCTGTTGGCAGCTAACTTATAACGGGCTTGCAAAAGGCTCAGCAGATTCTTCACTTCTGTTCAGAATGCATTAGGTCGTGTTTAAGGAGGAATATAGTTTGATGGCCTTGTAGATTGTGCTGTTTTTTTGGTATGGACATGTAGAAAAGCAAGCAGGAAACGTTTTGGTTCTTGGTGATGTGCATCATGATTACACTGATTGTTTTGAGATGAAAGATATCTCACATTGACATGAGCTTGTAGGTCTTAAAAGGCTATGTGCAAGGCTATTGAACACCATTTTTGAACGTGTAGAGGGTAGAGTCATCTGCAGTCATGAGGGAGGCCATGTAATTTTAAATGAAGCTTTTGTTCAATTTTCATTGTTAAGGAACTATAAAGACCTAGAGTCAAATTTGCCACTGGCACAAGCGGGTACAAACCCAGTGAAACATTGGTGTTTGTTTATGTAAATGTTTTTGCTATTTATGTAAGTATTTATGCTATAAATTTGGCCCAGAGTGCTGAAAATACAATAGATATTTTCTGCACTGACTTTTATCTAGTGGTTTGTTGGCCTACTACGCCATCTTGGGTCAGTTGAACTGTATCATTCAACATTTTTCCTTACCCAAGAGGACATTATTAGAGCCAGGCAAGAATGGTGGTGACTTGATTTTCCCCTTCCCTCCACTTGCCATTCTTCCCCTACCCCCAAAAAAGAGGGACCTGTTATTCAGGACAGCCTGTCAGAAACTATGATGGACATGGGTAGGCCTAGTGGTCAGAGCTAGAGCAGTCAGGCCTTGTGGTTGGAGCCAGAATCAGGAGTCCAGGGCGGCCTTGGAGTGTGGCTGGAGCAGGACTAGGAACAGGGCTGGAGCAAGAGCAAGGCTGGAGCAGGCTAAGGCCTGGGGAGTCTGTTGTCACTGTCAGGTCGGAGTAAATTCCAAGCCTTGGCATGACGTTGAGCAGACTGAGCTGCTATTCTGCCTATTAGGCTTATATGCTTGGTCTGGGAGTCATAAGGCCAGTTCCTGGCTTGTGGAGTGGCTGGAACCTAGCACAGGAGTGACTCATCACCTAATACAGCCAGTGGCAGCAGTGGGAATTGGTTATAGCACTAGCCTACCACTTGGGAGACCCAGGTTCAAGTCCCTGCTCTGCTACTGATTGTGACACCTTGGGAAAATTAGTTAGGAACAGATTTTCAAAGATATTTCTGTATCTCGTGGATATAAACAGGTTAGGACTGTTGTAAATCCTCCTAGAAGCCTATTTGCATCTTCAGGCACCTAAATACCTTTGAAAATCTGGTCCTCAACATCTGTGCCCCTCAGTTCCTGCTCTGTAACAGCGGGATAAGAGCACTTCCTTCCCTCCCGGGGTATTGAGAGGATAAAGATTAAAGATTGTCAGGCATTCGGATGCTACATAGGTGGGGGCCATATAAGTATTAAGAGATAGATAGATAGATAGGAGCGGCAGATGAAGAACTAACTTCAGCAGTTTTTTGTCCCTCCGAGCTCTACTCATCTTCTCAGCACCTTCTGTAGTGGGAACTGAGAGAACAGGCCTGGAACCTGAGAGTGCAATTTCAGAGATGACGCGGAGGTCAGGAGTCTAGCTCTTGAAGGCAGTTCTGCCGGATAACTGCATGCAGAGCTGTGGGATTATTAGATGGATCCAGCACCAATTCGATAGAAAAGCAGAAGGTTAAGGAATTGTTAATGCCTTGTACCAAATAGGCATGAAGATTTTGTTTTGAGTGTAGATGTGCATATATATGTCATGTCAGTAATTTCACTTGCATCCCATGAGACTTCAAAGAAGAAGAAAAAGATCATAAAGCAAAATGTATTGAACTGTGGGATGATCAAACTCTCCTACCTGAAGACTTTTGGCCAAGTTGGGCATATGCAGGAAAGCAGGGTGCCCTAGGAGCTTCCCTCAGCTTTTAAAGGGGCATCGATGCAGTTGTGCAGTTCTTTCAGAGTTGGCTGTCTGCAAATCCTTTGGACTGAAAGGGAGGGCGGGTGCAGAAAGCGGGGGGGAGCCATACGCCAATTTGCTTTCTTCTTACCAATGAATATCAAAATGTTTCTTGTATTTAAATGGTACATTTATGAGAGATTTTGTGGTATGGTTGTTCATTGCTTTTGTGCCTCAGGCAGCTCAGTGATGTGCATGAGAATTGCCCAGCTTGGTCTTTTCCAAGGGAGTGAGATTTAAATAATACTCTTTTGAGGGACTGAGTGTGGTCAGACACTTAACCTTATTGGTTTCATTGGGACGGCTCAGGATTCTCCCCCTTCTGCTAGTCCTAAAAGCATCAAGTATCCTTGAATTCTCTTCACATTGCTCATGCTGCAGCAGCTAAGCAACAGATCACTTAGAGTAGATATTTCTTCAGTTGCTCTGAGAGGACAGAACGTTTGTTAAAAGACACAACATGTACACCTGTGCATATATCTGGTCTGGAAATTGTCAGAACACGTAGGAGAGTATAAGTGTTGGAGTGACTACATTAATGGATGTGATAACATTTTGGAGCATGCCCCCCCGAACTGTTTCCAGAAAGCTGATTAAACAAGTGCTCATGCACTTCAGTTTCCCCTTCAGCCAAGCTACTGCCTAAGTTGCCTACTAGGTGTTACAGAAAACACTATTGGACATAACTATTCTCTTCTATCTAGGCTCTCTTACTGCCCTCTTCCTCCTAGTATCTGAGCATCTTCCCAAAGTGCATTAAGTGACATGACAGACATCTCTCATGTGTGGTTGGTTCTTTCTCTTATCCTCTCCTCAGGGGGGAAATTGTATGTGCATTGTAGTGTTTTCACACACGTGTATGAGCACAGTGCCATTTGCTTATGTTAGGAAGGCAAAGTCAAAAAACTGTTTCTTGCACTTGGAGCAAAAGGTGATGAGATTTACAATGGTGGTTAGTTCTTGGAAGGTTTCGTTGCACAGTCTTGGACTAGCCACCAAGAAATTTCTCTCTTCTGTACAGCTGAGCTTTACCTTTATGATGGACAGTTCCACTGTGTCTGAGGAACGACCTCGGAATGAGAAAACTACGGTTCGGTATCCTTCCCTAAAATTGTTGGTTTATATCAGAGATTGCCCCTTTCACTCTCTCTTTTTTAAAAAAGAAGTCCATTTGAATAATAAACTTTAATATACAATCACAGCTGTCTTTGTCAATGCAAGAAAAAGCGAAGTGAAAGGGTGTGCATATTCACTGGCAAGAGGAAATGATTCAGGAATAAAAAATATGACATCGGTTCTGTCATTAGAAAATGAGGCCACAAGTAATCCTTGTCTGGGCATGGACTCCATACTTCATCCGAAATCCTGGGTGCAGTTCCCTCATTTATTGTTTCCAAGCCACAAATCTCTGCTCACACTTCATCTTTATCTCTTGTAAATGATATCTTTGTGCTCTTATAGTCACTTCATGAAAATCAATACAGATTCTTTGTCTGAAAACATTGATTTTTGCCCATACAAAGACTAAAAAAAGCCATTCTAAAATGGCTGTGTTTTGCAGTCCTACAAACCCTTAAATAAAACACCTCCATCTAAAACAAGATACTGTTGCTTTAATATCAGCGGCTGTTTCCTTGAATGGAGGTACCCAATCTTTCATCAAAGAAATGTGTCTCCCATATCCCTGTCTTTAAAAACAGCAATTACGTGTAAATGCCTTCTGATTTATTTGAGCCAGGGCCACCGGCCAGTGTGAGTCACCACAATTTATTGCTAACCGTCACTTTTACATGATAGGTTTGTAACAAATATCTGCCGCATATTGTTAAATTAATCTTCCATTTAAAATTAATGGAGTTAGACTCCCCAGGTTCAATGTAATTTCGTGTTCATGGGCAGGGAGTGATGTGAGCTGCATACAGAATGAGTTGAGGCCAAACGCCGTAATCTTTCATCACCTTGAACCTAGTGACTAGGACGCCTTCTCAGCACCAACTAATGAGATTGAGCTTGCTTCTCTCCTGAGGATGCCAGCTCAAAGAAGCTTTTCTGCTCAGATACAGCAGGCTTCGTCTTATTTTAATAATTCCTCAGATATGACAAGCCTGATGTTATGTAGGAAGGAGCCAGGCTTGAAAAAAAAGAGATGAAATGAATTTTATATCATTACTTCAAAACTGAAACCAGCTAAAGGAAGCATGTCACAGTTAAAAATGTACTAAGCATTTTAGCCGTGAAATATTGTGCAAGTAAACAGGAGTCATTCTTTCATTTATTATTACGATACACCCTCACCTTCGATTTGTCTTCTGTAATTTTTTTTTGGGGAGGGGGGTGCATTCATAAATTAATCACAATGATGTAGATGAAAGCAGGAGATTGTCCAATAAGCATTTGAATGGGGACATCCGAGAGGAAAGGTTTAATTCCTAATGGAATATACATACCATGCTGTATTGCTGAGCTCCATCATTTCTCTTTGTAGGCATTTGTAGAAAATGAGCCCCGCTTTTATGGAATGCTAGACTGAAAATCCATCACATGCTTTGTAAAAATGACTGAGTCTTTGTGTCAGTGTAGCTTTCTGTTTTCTCATTGATTGATTTACATTTTTATATTAATTAATTTGATAGTATTTCCTGCGTTCATGAATGTAGGACTAGTGATATCCTCACGGGGGCCTGTACAGCCATGTATGGTAACTGCCAGTGCACCTTAATCGTCACTAGTAGTTATTCCTGCTGTCTTCATTATTCCAAGTGACTGCCAGATGTACTGTGTGGGTAACAGAGACAAGGAATTGATGACATTTAGACTTTCTTTCTTGGAGCACACCCAGAGGAGACAGTTGGTCAACATATTGAAACCATTGAGCCCCCCATGCCTGTGTCAATTTCCAATAATCTGATTTCATTCTATATTTATATAATATTAATATGATTATATCATATCTAGTTCTTTTAATATTTTTTCACATCTGGTGAAAAATTGGATGATCTAGTATCAGGGTAGCAGGATGTAGTACCAATAGTAAATTACTTCAATTCACTATTCATACTCCACTGACTGGTAATTTCTCCCTCAATTCCATCTGGGGCAGCTTATGTGACATCAGCATCAAGTCCCTTGATCCTGTACCATCATCATATTTGTGATTTGAGAAAATCAGCATATATATTATTGCTAGGCAATATTAGTAACTCTTCTCATTTTGATTCTCTCGGTTGCGGTGGGTTGTGTTTTTTAGTTTTAGGGAATGGATTGTGCAGGATATGTAATGATCTAGAGAATCCCAGCACAGGGAACGTGCAGCTCCCATTTAAGGTTCTCAGCACCTCTGAAAATCAGGCCACATTTGTTTAGTATCCTATAGTTAATATAGAATCTTAGACTTAGAAGCCTAACTTTAGGCAACCTGAGGGTTGTGAAGATAGCCTTTGAAATGGGAACTGATGCACTTGCTATTACCTGGCTTTGCAGAGAGCCTGAAATGATACTCTGGGAGGTCTGAATTGTCCTGTTTGTCTCAGTGAGGTATTAAATCTGCATTCCAATTATAGCAATCAAAAGATCAGCAATGTTCTCTCTCTCATGGCTGATCAGAGCACATGAGAAAGTGGGAAGGCCATCTGATTGAGACCTGCAAAATCTGCTGTGACTAAAATCGCACTTTGATGTCATGTGAAGGCAGATCCACGACTAATAGCTGAGCTGCTCAGCAGCCTGATTTATCAATTCTTTTTTAATCTAATTTCTCTGTACTCAGTGATCTCAGCACTTCTGAGCAGGGCCCAAAGTTTGCCAGAGTAAATTCCCCACTATAGTGTGTTTCTCTTGAGTTCCTCACGTCCATAAAAGAGAACAGTCACAACAGTTTTCAGAAAACAACATTTTGACAAAAGGCGGAAAGGATATAGTGATTCCACATGCACCTACCCTCCCACTTGTTTTCCCATCCGCTGTAGTGGTAGCAAGGTAACTGGTTATGTTTTTATGTTCCTTTCCAACATCTATCCTTTCTCATTTCAGGGGGTGGGTCCCTACATTGTCTGGTCTCTGTGGTTCTTCAGTCTCTGTGCTATAGGAGGCAGTGTCAGATATTTTGATTGGCTGGGTTGCTGAATGTATGGACCCATCCCCTCACCCAGAATGAAAATTACCAGGTAAAAGAGACAGGTTGGGGTTTTTTAATCCCCCTTGCTCTAGGGCTATAACTTTCTACAATTCAGCAAGTGACAATTCAGAGCCAAATCGTCAGTTGGTGTAAAACAGTGTGTGGTGCTTTTGTCTGCAGTTGACCTATATCCGTTTGTACCAGCTGAGATCTGGCCCTCAATGTGTGACCCCAGTAGAATCTCTCAAAAGTTTTCATTGGAATTCTTATGGGAGTGATGTATCAAATATCTCCAAACACAGGTGTTTATGTAAATAGCGCCATCTATCAGCGCATACAAATACACAACATTGTTCGCCAGGGAGTAATTTTAATAAAGTTATTGTTCTATATTGCAAACGGTTTCTTGAATCCAGTTCTTAATAAGAACCAGTGATGATGGTTGGGAAGCCATAATCTTGACAGCATTCAAAGGCAGTAGGCATGATGAGTAGCAGCATGAAGAGTGGGCTGTGTTCAGTACCAGTGTATCCTAGCAGCTTCCTACACTTGGCTTTTGAGATAGGTTGCCTTCTATGGAAAGAAATGGTGCACATTAAGATTGGTTCTGCTGACTTGAAAAAGGAAGAAAGAAGATTAAAAAGAAAGGGGGGGGGAGAGATAATCAAGTTCCTTTTCTACTTTGTTTACTCGCTATTTAGTTTCATACCGGGTTTTGCAACAAGTAGCAGCAAAACATTTAGATATTTATAAACAAAAGTCTGGTCTTCTGTCTTTTGATCTAGATCAGAGAGGCCAGAGTGTATGTTGAGAAAGAAGAGAGTTGTAAAGAATCATTGAGATAGATTTATTAGAGACTTCAATATCTGTTGAAGTCAGCAAAGCTTAGAATAAGCTTTAAGTAAATACTATCAATTTCAGTGATAAGATTTAGATAGTGGTTTGGGTTTTTTTTAAAGCAAGATGAAACAATGTCACAAAGCTTGTCTTGTCTTCATGGACATGTGATAGAGATGTAAGTAGCTCTGTTATTAACTGTGTTATATTAGGTTTAGTTACAATCAGGTCTCTTTGTATAGCAGAGGATGTGGCTTTTCACATTGGAATTTTTCATTAGATGGGTTTTTCTTTGCATCTTTAAATTTACCCTGTCTCCTTTCTCTCCGGACTGTTGCCATCTTGAAAGGCCAAAAGGTTGACTGACTTGGTTTAATAAAGAAACTATATCTGGGTAAAATGAGGCTCCGAGTTTCAGCAACCAGAAGTGTAAAAACAGTTCCCTTCTATGCAGTGTAATTGATGGGGAATAAATATGACTGATGCCAGCCCGTACTGGACCCTTTTGTTCAATTCAGCTATGATTATGGAGCCTATTAGCTGGAGTTACAACCTATTTAAGAGCAGTGCTTACCAGTAATGGAGGCCAAATGATTTTGGAAAGTTCAGATTTACTGGGCTCCCTGCAGAAATGAATTCAGCACTGAACATATTGATGCAGAGGCTGAATGAGGCTGCTCCAGTGGGACTCAGAGTTGTGTGCTTAGCAAGAAATGAGCGGGTAGTAGAATTAAAGATCAGATAGATGTGAAGCTCAAGGGCAGTCTAAACTCTGAAGTTCATCACAACGACTTAATCAGACTAAAATGAGTGTTGCACTGGCAGAAATCAACTCTGTGTATGACAGGAAATTTAGCTTGTTAAAATGGTGCTGCGTTTCTTATAAGTCCCTGTTTTGTAAGGTCTCGAAGTGGTTTAAAATAATTGTGTGATGTCAGTATTCAGTGGCTACTGAGCCAGCTTGATTTGTCAATGTAGAAATTGACTCTGTGCTTGATATTTCCCTTTGGTCTGACCTGGCTGCAGTTTGGGCACTATGTTTACATCTGCCCCTTGCAACGCGGTGGGGAAAGGAATTGGGAGTCTATATTATCTTCAAAGAAATACTTAAACTTTATGCTGCGGAAGAGGAAGGTAGGATCCTTGGGACTCAGGCCCTGCACTCGCAGGAGACCCCTGTCAGTTGAGCCAGATGCAGGCAGCGTAGCGCACAGCTAATTATATAAGAACGGCTATACTGGGCCAAACCAGTGGTCATCTAGCCCAGTATCCTGTCTTCTGACAGTGGCCAATGCCAAGTGCTTCAGAGGGAATGAATAGAACAGGTAATCATCAAGTGATCCATCCCGTCAGCCGTTCCCAGTCTGCCAAACAGCAATCCCTGCCTATCCTGGCTAATAGCCACTGATTGACCTATCCTCCATGAACTTATCTAGTTCTTTTTTGAACCCTGTTGTAGTCTTGGCCTTCACAACATCCTCTGACAAGGCGTTCCACAGGTTGACTGTGCATTGTGTGAAGAAATACTTCCTTTTGTTGGTTTTAAACCTGTTGCCTATTAATTTCATTTGGTGACACCTAGTTTTTGTGTTATGAGAAGGAGTAAATAACACTGTCTTATTTACTTTTTCCACACCAGTCATGATTTTATAGACCACTATCCTATCCTTGCCATTAGTTGTCTCTTTTCCATGCTGAAAAGTCCCAGTCTTATTAACGTCTCCTCATATGGAAGCTTTTCCATGCCCCTAATCATTTTAGTTGCCCTTTTCAATACCTTTTCCAATTCCAGTACATCTTTTTTTTGAGATGGAGCGACCAGATCTGCCCATAGTATTCAAGATGTGGGGCGTACCAGGGATTTATAAAGAGGCAATAGAATATTTTCTGTCTTTTTATCTATCCCTTTCCTAATGATTCTCAACAGTCTGTTAGCTTTTGTGACTGCCACCGCATATCAAGTGGATGTTTTCAGAGAACTTTCCACAATGCTTCCAAAATCTTTCTTGAGTGCTAGATGGTCACCTGCTACTATCAGGGACCCCACAAGAGAAGATGCTTCAAAAGCCTGGGATGCCCACACCAGTGCCTCAAACCATGTAGGGAAATGAACCAAAAGGAGAAGGGACTTTAGTGGCTTGGAATTATGGAACTCCATCTTGGCCATTGAAGTAGGTGCATACTGCTGGCTTTCCAGGGAGAGACTAAATATTTTTTATGGTATGGAGAGGCCAAAGATTTAAATTGTCTAGGTTCCAATCTAGTTTTAACCCTCCCCTGAATGTAAAGTGGCTTTTTCTTCTTTCTGTACTAGGCCCAGTTCTCCCAACCAGCTTCCCCCATCCAGACACTCCCATTCACTCAGCTCCCGATTTCCACTCACCTGCCCTCATCTTCCCTCAGCTCCCACAAAGGCACCTAGCTGCCCCCATCTTCCCCAAATAAAACCAGCTGTCTTCAGGTCTACAAAGCTATGCAGCTATCCCCTTGGACACCTCCATATGGCTAGCTACCCCTGGCTGTCCCCAGCCAGCCACCTATCTCCCTGGATATCCCTGCAAGCCCAGCCGTCCCTAGCTTTCACCCCAGCCACTGAGCTTACCCTCCTCTGCCCCTGCCCCGCCTCACAAACCCAACCTCTCTTAGTTACCACCCAGCTTCCCCTGCCAACCCAACCCCTCTGTCATCTCCCAGACATGCCTATCTTCTGCTCAGACACCCCCAGCCAGCACTGACTTATTCCCCATAAACACTTCACTGACTAATGTCCATGTCCTAACCCCGCTACTGTTTAGGGCATAGTGTATTGACTTTAAACTGAAGTTTATCATCACATACACATTATGTGCAATTATGCAAATTATGTAATATGCTCATTTGCATATTTTCACATCATTTGCATGGGATGTCGTGCATGAAAAGGTACACAAATTAGCAGCTATGCCTTAAAGTCAGTGGCAGAATGAGAAGTTCCTTGGCTTATAGATCCTGAGAACCCACAGACTTCATCGTGTCTAAATGGAGTTGCGAGTGTTCAGTTTTTTGGAAATTCAAGCCTTGTTTCCCTTCTCATTCTGCTAAATCACAGTCCCTGTCTGCATCAGCAAGATGTTGTGTGTTGGTTATTACCCACATGGGAAACACTGGAGGGCATTTAGTGCTTGTTTGATGATGGGTTTTTTTAATTGTAAAGTTCAGAAATGATAAACATAAGGACATGTGCAGTTATAACAACCAATGGTCCCGATCCTGCAAATGGATCTGTGCAGAGCTCTGCTGAAGCCAGGGGGAATCTGCCACACAGATGTGAGTGGTGGTGCATCAGGGCCTCAGCTTGCAGCATATAAGATAAAACATCTAATGAAGGATTTGCAATGTCTTGCTCAGGTCAGTTTCTAGGTCACAGTTGTTGTTCCAAGTATGTGATCAAAGGTTCACTTCATGGTTTTAGGAGATGTTCCTTATACTAGTCATATTTTCAGTCCTAAGAGTATGTCCCAGCTTTTTATAAACCCATCCGTTCAAGTCAAGAACTTCCAAGTTGTGGACTTTAGGTAGAGAAGTGGGTGAAAAGAGAAAAATTCCACCAAAAGTTTGCCCAATTCATGTGTCAGGTGGAATGTAGCATGATTAAGTTTAAAGCTGGAGTGAAAGATTGTGATGTAAACTGCAATTTGATGCATGGATAATGGAGCAACTGATTTTAATGAGAGCAATGGATGCTGAGCTGATAAGGAAATCTTGCCCAGATTTAAAATATTGTATGTCAGTATGCAAAGCACTTTGTATTTTTAATTTAAAGTCCTATGTTATTCTGCAGCGAGTAAAAGAGACTGCAGGAAAGGGCTAGCATTGATTTGTTTTGAAGGTAGGCGTTCTTCAGAGTAGTAATGGAGAGAGGATTGACTCTTTCTCAGGATGGAGAAAAATAAAAATCAGTATATAAGCATTAGAATTACCAAGCCCTAAAGCGTTTGCAAGTCACCCAATTCTAGTACAGAAAGGAAAACTAAAGCAAACCTTTGTCAATCAGACAGCAAAGATTTTGTCAGGTGGACAGCAAGAAAACTGATCCCATTTGTAACATGAACAAGATGACGCTCTCTGCCCAGAGGGGGCAACAGAGGAGCAGGAAACAACATCCCCCCCACCCCACCATCAGCCATTAAAAACCTTTTAATGACTGAAGCAGGGTAAACATTTGCAAGGATAAACATTGTTTTCCTGCTGTGCGACAATGTCTCCAGTATGAGAACAGCATCGTTTTGGCATATGTCTATTCTAAATATCCCTGCAGATATTTTACAGGAATTGCCACCTCTTTAAACATTTATATCAGGCCGATTGTTGACATAAACCTGTGATAGCAGCTGCATTGTAGACAGACTATGAATTTTTTATGTTATTGATGAGATGTTTACTACAGTACATAAATGATATAAGGGAGGGATATGAGAACTGAATACTGAAAATGACGTGATTGAAGCTACTTAGAGTATTAGGCACACTAATCAAACGATTAGAGCTCTCTCAAACGAAATACATGAATGCTGAATAAAGCTGAAGGGGGAAAACAAAACGAAAGCAGAATAGCTTATACAACTTAAAATATCCCTGTTGGGATGAAAAAGAAATATTTTAGCTTCCTCTCCTAAAGTAGTCGTGTTCAATATCCGCATAAATGCGAAGGGAAGGCTGTGTGCAGTCGGCAGCTCATGAAGGTAGGCAGTCCTGGGGGTAAGTTATAAACTCATGGAACTCTTGGTCTTAGAAGACGGGAATGTAATAAAGTAAGGGATTTCCTCGAAGGAGGTCCCCGCTAAGCACCTGGTATCCGTTTGTTCTCTTGTTTTGAATCACTGCTGTGCCTCTGAGACAGGCCAGTTCGGATGCTCTCTCCTCTAGGCTTCCTCCTGGTGAAGCTTTTTTCAGTTTTCTCCCCTGACTTTCAATTTCCCCCCATAACTCACTGCTGCTGGCAGGCTAGAGTTTTCTTTTCATATCCCACTTTCTATAGTAGATAGAGGGAGCAGATAGGGAACAGACGACACCTCTGCTGTTCCCAAAGCGGGAACCTAGTTGTTCCCGAGGCAGGAATCACAACTTCAGTTACTGGATGGGGGGGGGCTGTACCGCTTTTTAAAAAAAAAAAAAAAAAAAAAGGCAGCTGGAGTGTTTACTAACATAGTGGCCCCCTGAATAAACTCCCACTGACGGATCTCCAGAGAGGTTTCAGGGCGATCTCAAGCTACCTTCCACCTTGTGTATCTGATGGAAGAGAGCGAGGAACACCAACGGCCATCCTGAGGACTGAATTTTCATATGGGTGCAACCTCCTATTTGGTACAAAGTATGTAATTCACGCCTCTCTTTGTAGGATTGCTGAGATGAGCCTTTTTTTAAACAAAACAAAACCGCTATGTGAATTTGCTTCCCATGAAAGTTCCTGTGTCCAAGGGCTTGAGGGAGAGAAGTTCTTGATTTAATGACAGAACACTGCTCGGGCAGTTGCCAGGCCAGGTTCCTGTGCCTTGATCCCGCAAAGCACTTCAGAGCCTGATTCATTTTAAGCATATGAATAATCCCATTGAAGTCAGTGGAACTCCTCCTGTGCTTCAGTGTTTTGTGAGATTGGGGCCCATGTATTTCAACCTGACGACATGGAGACCACCAGTACTGTGGAGTGATAATCCCCACATCAGCTCTTGGTCTCTCTCCTCAGGCTGCCAACCAGCAAAGTAACCGGGGACACTTATTTTCAAAGGGTCTTTTCGGTATTTGTAAGTGCATCCGTTTGCAAGCAGGCATTTATGTGCACAACTCAGGCAGCTTAACACACAACCAGGCAGTAAAATACACACTTACTGATTATGAATTGCTTCAGTGATAACCGTGGTTGTGCAAGATGGGCACCTGTACACCAGGACTGCAAGCACCAAGTCACTTCCTGGAGGCCACTGAGCAGCTGCCCCGTGGTGGTAATTGTTCATCACTACAGCCATGGGCTGGATTTAAATCCGTGACCTAGAGGTGAAAGGCTCTGTATCCTTTCCCCACTTCGTTGAGACGCCCAGCTCTCAGCAGGAGGTCTAGGAATTAATATAGCTCTATATTAATATTACATAAACACAAAGCATTCAAGGGTTAGGAAATGCCGCTATTGAGGTTGTCCATGAAACCTTAATTTGGCCCCTTTTTGTGTCTGCCTATTGAGACAGTCTTTCACAGACTATTCAGCCTAAGGCAGACACCTGGCATGGGAAACTGAAGTCCAAACAGCTAAAGTTTTGCGAAGTTATAATCAACTGAACGCTGGATCTTATAATGGGCAGTGTCTGACACCTTAATACTAGGTGGTGGTGCTACCAGCCTCTGCTACAACAATTCACATTTGTCTATTACATAAGCTAGCCATGCTCCTGCCAATGGTAAATGTGACCAAAACAAAAAACCTGCTTGTGTGGATAAGGGCAATGTTTTGAGGAACCAGTATGGCAGGTTCCATCCCAGATGAACTGAAAACAATGGCCTTATTATTATTACTATTTTTTGTTTGTTTATTTAGCTATATTATAGTAATGCTGAGCGGCCGCCAGCCAAGTTGGACCCCAGTTATATTAGGCACCATTCAAATGCATAATAAAAGACAATCTGTACCCTGAGAGACTCCATGTATATAAAACAATGGTTGTCTGAGGAAACAGAAGACCATAAAGGAGAAAGTAATTTGCCCGAGGTCACACAGCACTTCAGTGGCAGAGCAAGAATAAAAACCAGGTCTCCTGTCTCTCAGTCCAATGCCTTACTCACTTCCTCTTTAGTCTGCTGAATATATTTTGTGTAGCCTAACTTTCTTTTGTACTACCTAACTATTGATGCATATAAAAACAGTATTTTTTCTTGAGGTTTAACAAAAGCACGTCATATTTTCTAATCCTTTAACACAACTTATTTTTTTCAAAATTAATTGTATTCTGTATTTAGAACAAAATTCCAAAGTTATCAGATCTAACTCCCATCACTGTAGAGAATGAATCATCTCGATGCAAGTCTTTGTTTTTAAAAATTGTAAAGAAAAAGAAAAGTAAGCACTGCCCTTCAAACAGAACTGGCAAGCTGCCATCTTAATTTTCTAAGAAGAGGGCAAATCGGGACCAGTCAATCAAAACCAGTCAATTTCTTGGACAAGAGTTCAGGTACAGCAAAATAAAAATCCTTCCAGGAGAGAGCGAAGGCATTCATCAGAAAATGTAGAATGGTCTTTTGTAGGTCTATGGGGGCCACATTCCTTCCAAAGAAACTTTATAGTGAGTGCTTCCTTAGCAAAATCTGTGATTATGTTCCCTTTGCATTTCAAACAGGTTGTCTATACTGAAAATCTAAAATAGCAGAAGAGGAATGAATTCTCCAATAATAAGTTTTATTCTATTTTATAGGTTCTTTTCATGCTGAAATATTCCATCATTATTATGTAGGAGGACACAAGCAACTATGTAGAATCTTGTAATTCCATAGTAACCATTGACCATATTTACATTTCACAGTATATATTATGTAATTATATGTGGGTAATACAATACAGGCTATTCATATTTTCTGGTCTACATTGTAAATCTTAAAACTGCAAACTACATGGAAATTAAGTTGGAAATCTTATCTTCTTGCACCTGTAATTATTTTGTAGTTACATGGTATTTTTCATATGATAACCAAGCAGAGAAAGTTAATGGATTTGCCTCACTCCTAACTTGGTTGTTGTGTTGTTGTTTTTCTTTAACACAAACATGTTGTTTGAGTGTTAACCAGGATGAGTTAGCTTTTTTTAAATATTTTTTGTGAGAAAAAACAAACTCAAATGCTCCATTTGATACAATACTTTCCCTTTTAACAATATTGTGGCTCCCTGGTGATGTTCCTTCAGGCTTCCAATGACAATAGACATTCTAATATAGGTGCACTCTCTGTAGGCTGCATCCATTGTTTTTCCTTGCGTGTAGGTGTTCATCAAAATGAGATCGTGAGATCACCGATTACATCCAGGCATATAATGCAAGCAGGCACTATACAAGCTTTTACCCACCCCTACCTAATGAGCCAGTGAATCTCAGTTGTGGACTTCCAGTACTTGTGCTATGCCAGCTGTCAGCCTCTGCTAAATGGAGATGACCAACCATATTGAATCAGATCCATGGTTTTATTATATAAACAAACAACAGCAATGACATTTTGAGACTTCTAGATTTGTTTCATTTGTGACTGATTTCCAAGGGTGATGGGCTAGTCCACTGAATTCTTACCCTATCTGGACTTTGATTTTTCTCTTAACTTTTTCTCCCTGTGTTTTTCTTTCTCTTTTTTTTTCTTCCCTTTCTTCTGTTCAGTGAAGCATTAGGGTCAATTTCTTTTTGAATATGCAAATCTGAACAATCCTTGCCCTCCAACCTTCAGGGTTTACACCCTTTTGAGCTATAGCCCATTTCAAATGGAACAGATGAGACACTGGGTCATTCTTTCATTTTAGGAAACTTTTCAGGTTTTTTTTTTTACAGAAAGTTGAGGAGTAGAAATGGTAAATGTATATAATATACAAATATGTATGATCTATTTTATATGATACACACACTACTAAATCCAAACCTTTGTATCTGTATAGAGCTAGATAAATAGATATATAGGCAGGCTAGAAATGTTTGGATTTAGCAGCAAAGAGGATGCAAGGATGTTGAAAAATGCCACAGCAATGATGATGGTCACCCATTAGCCTCTGGAACGTCCTAGCTGAAGTCACAGCTGTTGTTCATCTTCATGCTGACTTGTAGTGAGGGGTCTCTGTTTGTGTTCCTTTCCCTTTAAGTCTTTATCTTCTGTGTTTTCAAACCTTTCACAGTAGATTTATTAGCTGTTTTAAAACAGGGAGAAGACGAAAGGGAGAAAATGGAGGGGGATTGAAAAGGAACAGAAGGAAGACAACAGTGGGAGGGAGAAGGAGGAATAAGATAAAAGATGGATCAAATAGAAGAGCGCTGAGACAAGGGAGGATGGTAGGGGAGAAAAAGATGGAAACAGCTTTTTGAGAGTGCAGGTAAAATAGGGTCTGGTGGCTGGTTTCAAGAAAAGGTGGTGTAAATCAACGATGAGTAAATGAATAGGGCAATTGTGCAAATGGGACTCAGTCATTTAAGCCCAGCATAATACATCATGGGTAATTTAAAGAGAGTGCAATCCAGAGGGCACACCTTTCAATCTATGAAAGATATAAAGTAGGGTGCTGACACTTCAGAAAATGGAACGGATGAACAGAATGAGAGGCATGTATTAATGAGGGAGGGACGTAAAACAAATTCTAAATGCTGTGCAGTATTAACCCACTTACTCAGGTCCACAGCACGTTCAGATATTTTGATGGAAAGACCAGACTAAACCCAACCCAGTTCTTTCAAGTCAAAGGCTGTTGCTTGTGATCCCTGGAAAGTGGCTGATCTTGTGGTGCTGCCCCTCCTCTTTGATTCCAGATGTTACATTGCACCAAAAGACCATCAAAATGCATCAAGTACTTCCTTAATATTACTAACCCCCGTGAGCGCTTGCGGTGCTTGCTGCACTCATCATCTATCTCCTCCTAATCACGGGATTCACATGGATGAAGAAGGGGGCTAATTCTGGGAACGGCCAGGTGTCCAGCAGACTGACAGCTTTCGGTCTTCGGTTTTACCACCTCCCCTGCTCCCACATTGCAGGGGATATTCAGCTGAATGCCGGAGCAGAGGAGCCCAAAGGCACTGGGAGTATTGCTTATTACTGTTTGTATTAGAGTATTACCTGCAAGTCTTGCCCAAGCATGATTCCCCATTGTGCTAAGCACTAAGAAACCACCCCTGCTCTAAAGAACTGACATTCTGTATGGACAAGGCAGACAGCAGGTGGAAGAAAGGAAGTCTAGGGAGGGAATTGGCCAAGAGTCACAGCAGAGCAAGGGGCGAAGGAGAATAAAACTGCTGTTATATGGAGAGAAGCACTCTGATCCACTCCTTCCCACAAGACCTATCCAACAGAAAATCTCAGAGTGATCAGCAATACCTCCGATTCAGCCCAACCAGGGATCCATCATCACATCAGCCCTGAGCACATAAGCGATGAATTTCAGTCGAGGGGCAAAAAACCACATGTACATTAGCAGTTTATGGTGAAGGCAAAACAAAAAGCCTGCATATTCCCTAGACATACACCCAAAGCAGTGAGATATAGGAAGTCAGTGAACATTGTCATTAGAGAGAACGTGGTGTTGGAAAACTCAAGCCAGAGAGCTGATGTATGCTGATAGGTAGTGTAGGTTGGGGGAGCGGGAAGGGAATCTTCCTCATGGCACTAAAGACAACAAAACAGATATTCACAAACATACAGATACATGTAATTCATGCCAGTGTCACGTATTAGTCTATGATGTGAACAACAGTGACCTGAAAAGTACAGATACTCAGTACAATTGTCTATGGGCCAGATTCTGCCGATACTCAGCTTTAGTATTTTGCTCTGCCTGTGAGCGGCCATGTTGAAACCAATTAAGGTACTACTCTTGGGTAAGCATAGATAAATGCCAGGGGTCATCCAATAAGAGAAAGATAGTAGAAGCGATTATTTGACCAGACATTGCTTGATTTTTCAGAGATGCTGAATACTTACCATTTCTAATGGAGTCAGTGGAAAAATTGGGTGTGAACATCTTTACAAAATAACTCTCAGACCCTGAAATTCTGGACTGATTTTCAACACTTCTTTCAATTTTTTGGTACATTTGCTCACTGTTCCATTTATTTGCCTTAAATAATTTATGCTATGCTAACTTTTGGTGAGAGAGCATGAGTTCTAAATTTCTCTTTGGTTGGTGTGGTGTTGTTTTCGTGCCAATTGTATCACATGCACAAACACGACACATTGATTTCAGATCAGTTAGCACCGCCCAACCCAGCTCTCCGAGACCACTTGGCATTATACTTTAACCCTGGAATTAGATCTGATTAAACTAGATTTCTTCTTGCATCCCTGGAATATGGCGAACTCATTGCAGAGTGTGCATTTTAAATACTTTGGTACTAAGCCTCTGCAGAGGATCAAACTTAGCAGGCAGTCTAAATTAATTTCTGACAATTGATCTGCCCTTTTGGTTTTTAAAAGCATTTGACGGAGTACCAGCTGGCCCAGCTGATAAAACACTGACCTTTCACTTGGGGTTCTCTAAGTTCAGATCTTCCCCCATGGTCTTAAGAAAAATTAATGTGTTGCAGAGATATTTATTTGGTTTCCTTCCCTTGAAATATTAAATTAGAGCGTGAACTAGATTTTCATTTTCCTCAGTAGAATTGAATACACAATCCAGGCCCCTTGTTAACCATAAATATTTTCCTAAAGGAAACAAAGAAAGTGATGAAAGATAATGTGCAAGGGGAAGCCCTAGCTGCTGATGGGGGACACCTGGACTTTGTCTGTAGTGATGATTCCTTTCTCTAGTGCCAACCGAACTCTGCTTTGGGAAAGCAGCAGATGTATCGAATACTCCTGTGAATTAGATACCACTGACCATGACTTGAGCCCTTGTGCAGCATACAGTGTTTCTGATTGAAGTTCACGTTGACACAAAATAGGTCCTGTTGCACGGTGTAACTACAGAATGAAATATAAATTAACTGTTTACAAATGGAAATTCAGCTGCCCCTTCCAAGATTGGATTGGATTAATGTTGACTAAAGCCTTTGACTGATCAGAAATGTGGGACATGTAGCCTTAAAATGTTAGGTGCCCCTTCCTGGATCCCACAACCTGCTTTTGCATTTTCATAGAGGGGAGTTGCAAGATCTCAGGGTCTCTTCAGACCACAGGATCATGATTAGTTGATGTATTTTTACTGTGGGTTTGTCAACACTGAGGGGGGGAAAGGGTGTTCTTACACTCCAGTTAGATAACTTGTTTCAAATAGCAGTGAAAATACAGCAATTCAACTTGTAACTGGGGTTTGCAGTTTGAGTTAGAACTTGTGGGGTATCCAGGGTTGAACTCAAGTGCTAACTCAAGTTAAAAGATGAAGTGCTGTGTCTTCACTGCTATTTTACCTAATCCAAGTTAATAACACTTCTTTTTTTTTTCTTTTTTTTTTTGTGGTGTTAGACATACCCTGTGTCTTCATCTAGTTGCAAGCCTTGATTTCAGTAGAGAAACTGTTCAAGCCAAATTTCAAAGTGCTAAATTTCTTTTAAAACATTTATTCTACTCTTGAAAATGATTCATGATTGGAAACACACAAATTTTGTAACATACACGTTGTCTTTGTGAGATCTTGACTTTGCAAGTTCTTAGTTGTGAAAGTTTGGAATAAACTCACATAATTAACAGTGGAAACTTGATGTTGCAACTTGTACTCAGTCTCTAAAATGAGTGTCGTGGCACTTGAGGGATGTCTGGGGTAGGTTTAAGGTTATTTTTTAATAAGGAAATAACTTATGAAATATAGTATTGCTCTTCCTTTTAAGTAGTGTGGTTGTATTCCGAGTCTCTGCAGCAGCTTTCTTGTTTCTGTGGATTTCTCTACATGATACTTTTAATGTGTGTGCACACAGTGGCTGGGGTGTAAATTTTAGTCCACACTCGTAAATGGCCTGTGTAGACTCTGCTGGTGCACACTAAAAGTTCCTTAGCAAATGTTAATATAATCCGGTTTCTAACAGTACCACATTACTGTGCCCTGGGGAACTTTTAGTTCACACCAGCAGGGTCCACGTGGGCCAGTTTGTGTGCAACACACTAGTGCGAACAAAGATTTCCATGCCTCTGATGTGGATTAAGCACTTTATAGACAAGCTTTGTATGTGAGAGTCATCAGGAAGCGTGACACTGCATCATGTGCATGTGTAGCAACTTTTAACTTTCTGCTGAAGCTTAAGTCTTCATAGCGCAAGCACAAAAGCACTGAAACGTATGCTCAGTAATGACTCGGGGGGTTGGGTCTATTGAACTGATCATGCGGCTGTAGAAAAGGAATAACAGCTCAGTGCTGGGCAAACAGCAGCCGGGAAAGAAAATAATTAAATAAAACTTAGATTGAACTGTCCAGTCTAAAAATATCAGGCATTAATTGAATGCTGCCTGCAGTCAATAACTATACCAAGCAATGGGTCCTTGGAGCAAACTTGGTTTGTCAGAGCTCTGACGTTTCCTCTTCCTGACAATTCTATTCCTATTGGTTCTTAGAGCTGCAGCCCTTTCATAAGTCTGAACCTCAAAACCTGTGGAAGAGTCTTGAATGGACATTTTTAGGATCAGCATTTTAGGAAATGAGACCAGTTTTAAAAAGCCACCTAAGATTAGGAGGAGTCAGTGGACACTTTCTGGACGCATTGGGGGAGCAATGGTTAAGTTTGGTACCATTGGATACGGTGGCACTTTTGTCTCAAGTGCGTATTTGTATATTGGAAGATTATAGTTGATATTTTCCAAGGTCACACTGAATGCAAAGTAAACAGTTTAAGATAGTAGTCATTTTTCACAGTCTGTCTTTCACTCTTTTCTATTCTACTCAGGTTCTTATACTGAGCTTGTCACCATAGTCCCTAAATGCCTTCCAGTAGTGCATTAAGCAACATGACTGACATCTGTCATGTGGTGTTCGTTCTCTTATCCTCTCCCCAGGGGGAGAAGCATTTACAGTGGAGTATCTTGTTTTGCAGGTTTTTTTTGTTCGTTTTTTAAATATACATATTGCTATATTTTTTATGCTAAAGAAGCAAGGTTAAAAAAAAAAAGCATGGTTTCCACCCCTCTCTCTTAATCCAGTCCAGAGTGTCATAAACACAAGGAGATCTGTGTGGGCAATGGGATGAAGGGATCATTTTGGAGTCAGCATGTCACTGGTCGAGGCTAGTGTACAGTTTGATGATTCACCAGATCCTTGACTTCTCATCCTGTGAGTGAAGTGCTGTTGTTAGTTAACATGATTCGGAGGAATCCATGAATCTTCATGCTCAGATTCGGTTCCTGGTCCTTTCTCATGGCCTGGGATCTCAAAGGTTTCTGGCTACTGTTGTAATGAAATGATGGTCTGTCCAAGACAGTAGTGGGACTGTGATGTCCTCCATCTTGACATCTAAGCTGAAGATCAGGTCCAGGGCGTGACTGGCTGTGTAGGTTGGACAGGAGAGGGCTTGTGAAAGGCCTAGAGAGGCAAAGGAGGAGATGAGAATTTTTTTGCATGTGTTGATATCTTCCAGGATAAGTCTGAAGTATTTCACCACCATCACTAACAAGGTAACAGTGACCTCCTTTATGAATCCTTTAGCCTGTGGAGGTCTGTCAGTGAGCATAAAACTTTAGCTTTGGCTCTGGTTTCTATTGTCAAATTGATTCATTTGAATTAAGTTGTTTTACCTGCGGTACTGCTCTTGGATTTGATGTTTGCAGAGATGATGAATGCAGTGCTGCCTGCCTTCTTATCCTGTCTGGGGCATTTTTTTGGTTGTGTTGAGTATCCTGGAGGGACAAGAGGGGCTAGTGCATGACTCATAGTATCATCCAGCCACTTCTCAGTGAGGTTCTATCAGGTGTTTCGTCTTTGATGAGGCTGTGGTTTGTTGTTTGTTACTGATGGGTCTTGTGTTATTCAGTATCAACTTCACGTATATCGCTTTGTGCTGCCTGCCTCCGTCCCTTGCTTATGTAATGGTGCTGTGCCGTATATAGGTGTTAGATGTCTGGAATCCAGTTTCTTATGTCTGTTTTTTTTTATTTCCTTGGGCTGTTCTTCACAATGTGAACTGCTCTCAGAATATTCCTTTGCAATTATGGGATCTGTTAGCTTATTTAGAAAAGAAAAAATACGTACTTAACAGTACAGTAGACTATGCCTTATCGTAACAGAACAACTTTGTCAGTTTCATTATTTAAAAAGAGCTTCTCAGGTGAGATTTCCTTACTTATGTTACTCATTACACCTTACTGAAACTGAAAGAGTGGTAAATGTACAATGAAACTGTTTGTTTGCTTTTTGCATTTCTCCAAGCTTCTTTGTGGGAGAGTCACTTCTTCTTCTTCTTCTTTATTTATTTATTTATTTATTATTATTATTACAGTAATTTCTAGTCAGATGTCATTACACACTCAGTTGATACTATACAGACAAGTAATGATATCAGTCCCTGCCATAAATAATTTGCAATCTAAAAGACTGATTTGACACTCTAGCAATGTAGAATTGAATAGGGATGAAATCGATAATTTTTTTGGTAGAATGAAACAGAAATTACTGTTAAATTCTAGCGGGTTAACAAGAAATAATACTCATGGTACTGTTCTCTTTAAACCCATCTTATAGAATTCCATAGCAAGAATATAATTCTCTATTAAATGATATAATATAAGATGATTTAAGAATTCTACAGAAAGGTTTATCCTTGTCTGTTAATTTCTGCATGAGTTTTCCGTAAAGTGTAGACCATGAAAAGTAGACACCATCTCCATCTTAATTTGTGTCCATTTCTAGAGAAATGCACAATTGGATTTTCATTGCCAGCAGAAGGCCTCACTGTTTCTCGTAGAGGAGTTATTTCTTTATTTAAAATAAAACCTGTTCCCATTGACATTATATAATGGGAACAGGTTTTATGTATATGTATGTGTATATAAAAGATAATTTCTAGTAGTCTTAATTTTCAAAATCTTAAATTTGGGGCTATATTTGACATGAGAGTGTCCTCTTAAGACCAACTGCCAAATCCTACTGATCTTTCACTAGTTGCTTTGAAATAGTTGTTGCTAAACTAGGAGTTGCTGCTTGAATGAGAAAGGTGAGCAGAATTTGGTCCCATGTCTACAAAAGGTGGCAATACCATCTCAGCATTCAAAAAGTGACTCTGCCCTGCTTCATTAAAGCCCTGATTCAGCAAGGTACATAAGCACATGCCTAACTTTAAGCACATCAGTAGGCCCACTGGCTTCAAAGGGTCTATTCAGGTGATTAAAGTTTATATGTTTATGTATCTGTGACATCATCATCATCCAGTTTGCCAGATTCCTTGGTAACAGAAACATTCTTTTCATTTGTATGGATCAGTTAAAAAGTATTGTTTATGCTAATCATATATACGTGTATATATATGAAATATAATCATTTGTACGATTCCATTTTCTTTGTGTTTTCATAGAAGTCATAGCATGGATGGAAGATGATGGCAATTATAATTTATTATGCTGTAATTGTTACCTAAATGTTTTTGAATAAGCAAAAATCACATCTGTTTAAGAATAAGTTGCACAGCAAGAGAATTCCCTTTGAAATGAATGCTGTGTTCTCAAATTCTGTAACAGTACACATAAAACAACATATTTATTTCCCCACTGAGTCCATTACATTCCCAAGTCAAACTGCATCCTCTCTTCCCTTCCCGTATTAAACCCTTTGATTTAATGGAGGTTTTAACTACAGGTTCTTTAGGGAATTTTCAGTAGGCTTTGCACAGATTAGGTTATTGGAAAGTATAGTTATTTGCTTGTAAAGTGGCAGTTCTGTGTCAAAATTGATTTTCTCTGGTGCTGCAATAGTAAAACAGATAAGTTTCTGCTTTGCATCCAAAATACCCTGATATTCCTGCCATGATTATGTTCTTTTGCTTCCTACCCCAGCCCTTTAGTTATAGGTTGGCTTTGAAATGTAAAGGAGATGACTTCATGCTACCCAGTAGACCTTTAGAACAGCTATTAGGACTCTGTTCTTCTGTGATAATTTACATTGATCAGTGATGGCCAGTAGTAGATAGTGCGGGGCGGGGAGAAGTCAAATCCTGCAATTCTGAGCACCTCCTCCATGAGGTTACATACGTCACAAGAAACGGTGTAATAAGAAACACAAGAGACAGTGTAATAAGGCAGGGAAAATGCCATTTCATCATTTCAGACAATGGGATTCAGACAGGTTTTCAGTTACATGCGTTCATTTGTGGTGATCGAACATCAGTAGGTATGGTGGTTTGGTTTACTAAGCACTTAGGGCCAGATTTTTAAAGGTATTTAAGTGCCTAACTCCTATTGAAATCATTGAGAGTTAAACCTTCTCTGGACTCTGGGTTTACTGCTACCCCATCTCAATACCAGCTACCACCACCAAGCTGCTCACTCAGAAATCTTATCTTGAGGCACCCCTTCCTGTGCGTCCTTATGACAAGGATCCTGTCCCCATGAGCAGGTGTTCCCTGATAGGTATTTATAGGTGTTCTTCAATGGCCATTACAGAAATCACTATTCACCACAGATACATTCCACACTGCAATTAAAACCAATGAACTCTGGTATTGATCCTCTGGAAGTGCCCGGTCTGGTCTCTCTGCCCCTCTCAGCAGCCTGGATATCAGTTATCCCTGATGGACCAGTCTCTGGAATGACCTTTCTTGGCATCTTCAACATGCCCCTACAAAACTACCTCCAGCTGACCAGTCTCCATGCTCACTCCTCCAATGCTGCTCCTTCAACGAATGCCTAACTTTCCAGCAAACATTTCAGAGCAGCTCCTAGCAACCCAATGGTCCGTACTTATTGTCACAAGTTCTCGTGAGATTAATGTATTTACTGACTTCTATAAGACGTTGCACCAATCAATGTTAACAAACTCTGACAGAGACATAAAGGATCTATTAAATTAGATCCAAGTTCCTATTAAATCACTAGGCACAAACAGCTGGACTCACCTTATCTGTAACAGAAATTAATGCATGCTATTAACGTCTTGAATTTAGGGAAAGTTCTCCAAAAGAATAGATAGTCCAGTAAAATGGAGAAATAGTACTAGAAGGAAATAATCTGCTGACATCTGGCACTGCCTCCCCTTCCACTACTATTAACTAAATGGCAGTGTTTTCTATATTACAGATGAGAAGCAATCCCCACCTCCCAGTCACTCATTCCCCTTTGCTAATCAGATTAGAGACAAATAAAATTAAACTATTAAGACATTTAAGTAATTCTTAGTTAACATTTGATCAGTCAGTTGAATGCAAACCGACACTCCATCTTTCCAGCAAAGGGGCTGATATGAAGCAATCTTATGTTCCAAAGCATTCATTAGCTTCTTGAGAAAGAAAGATACCACAATACTTGGCTCTCAATAATGTAGCTAGGGCTGATTCTCATCACTTTGCTTCTTTCTCCCTTGCTGTTCAGCTATATTCACTTTTCACCCAGTGCAGACTGTGCTCCCACACCTATGTGTAACCTCAAATGCTTCTTCTTCGTGTGGTGTGGCAAGTTATGTTAATTTCATTCAGCACACAATCATTCACCAATTAAGCACCTTTGTGAATATTTGATAAACTACGGCATGTCTGAAAAATTCTTCTAGGATTCCAAAATAATAAATGTAAGAACTCAATCAATGAGGTTTTACCTTGTGCATTTTACCCTGGTACTTTTGAGAGAATGATTGGATGGAGGCAGGAAGTGATTTAACAGTGCATCCACAGAATTCACAATATACCTTCAGTAAAAATATGCATCCTGACATACAACTGTTCTAGTCTTTTGTTGTAGTAATTTCAAAGCCTGATAAAGGAAGCAGATTTTATTTAGCTATTGCAAGGTCCAAATATGCATCTTGCATATCTGAGTGTTAGTCTAAATGTCCTGGCCAAAATCAAATTAGATAATTGCATTCTGTACCCCATCTTAAACTCACCCCTGTAGCCTCAGTTGAATGTAATAGTTGTTGCTGGGAGGTTTGAATGGCCAAGAGGAGGTCATGCAACTGTCTTGTCTACAGTTTTCCTGGGAGTGTGCTGTGCAGGACTAAAATGCTTACTTTGCATCTCTAAGTAAATTAAGCTATGTGTCCCCGTGACAATTTGGTGAAACTGTCTGTACAATTTATGAATACTGACTGATACATGGAAGTTGGTCTTATGAAGATTGCTATGTCATGGAATGTCTCTATATGTCTCTAACACCATTGCTGACAGGTCTCTCCTGGACTAGATAAAATGGAAAGATGTTAACCTTAATGACTGTACTTTGAGCAAACAATAGGTATGCTAAGGAGGTCACCAGGAGCTGGAGGAAGGCTGTGGTTTTGAGAGTGGAAAATCACCAGCAGGAGAACAAAGGAAACAGGTGTTGTTGATGGAACATATAAACTAGGGAGACTCAGGGGGACATGAACAGGAAGCTGAGGCAGGAGAGAGGAAGGACATAGACAAGCCAAGGTCAGAGAAAGTGAGCTGGGCTAGAGAGACTCTCTAATTAGAAAGACAAGTCATGCAGTGGAACAGCAGGTCTCTGGATGGCCTGAGGGGATCCTGACCCCAGCCCAAAGAATGCTCTAGAATTATGTGGAAACTGAGGCAGGGAAACGTGTTTAGTGTTTTGAATAGATCTGTGTATTTCTCATGTGACTAAGTAAAGAGTAGTGATGTTAGAATCCTGTGTAAGGTTGGTCTGTCTGTGTGTTACATGGTATACCTAGCATGTGCCTGTAAAGAGTTAATCTGTGGACCCAAAACACCCACATGGCTGGAGTTCTGGGAGAGGCTGTGTTTCAACAATAGCGGAGGAAGGTTTGAGGGGTCAGCGTTGGTCCTAGGATCAGAGCAGTTGGACTGTGAGGTCTCAGCTCTCAGGAGCAGGTGCTAGAGAGAGGATCTTCACCTTGAAATTGTGCTTAGAGTCACTAAGAAAATGGCAGTGACTGGATTCAGTTCAGAGTCCGGCGGGGCCTAAAGCCCATGAGATCCAGCAATTGGATCTCTCACAGCATGTCTTGAGTGTGTTCAACTGGATCTCTGACAGTCCCCATGAGGGTAGCCAGGCCCTTCATTGTCTGAAGAGTCTTCTGGCCATGTGGGGTCGGTGGAATGCACTCAGCGTGCACTGGGAATCTGTCTTCCGAGTTTCAAAACCTGGGTCTTAATGAGGTTGGCAGTTCAGGCCTGCATAGTCACACTTCTTGGTATCACTGACACAAGCAAAGTAGCCATTTGTGTGCAAAACACTTTCTACAAATTGAGACCCGTGTCAGTAATGTGCCAATATTGGCAAAATGGCCATGATTCCCCTTGTCTATAACAGGTGTGCTGCTCTGAGCATCTGGGCCCTCTTACTGTGTTCATTTCCCTCCCAAACTCCCCCTCCACAAAGGTGGTAAATCTCTTTACAGGGGAAGCTCCTGTCTTAAATGGCCAACAAACATTGGTTGCTTAATACTGAAGATCCTCTAATAAAGGGAAAGCAGACCCCTAGTCACTAAATCCAGGAATGTATTTTGGGGCATTGTGTAAGGAAGGAGGTTGCCAAATAAGGGCGGCCCCTTGTACAAGTTTCACTTCAGTGTTGAAAATAAGACAGTCTCTTGCAATGTCAGTACTTCAGATTAACCCATCTCAGAAGCCACCCACATGGAATTCAACTCTACCTCTTCTCGTAAATGTCAGTTGTGAGCTAGATCTTCAGCCCGTGTGAATCAATACCAGTGGCTGCCCCTAAACTGTGTGCAACGGGGCACCCTTAAAGCTTGTTTCATCTCTTGACCCGCTGACAGCCCAAACGCAAACATGAATGGAACAAAGGTGTATGCTCTTTGGGAATGTCACATGGGCTCTTTCAACACAAGAAGTTGTGGAATTTTATGAATGCGTTTGTCAAAATAAGTCATTAAAAGAAAGTGTCTTGTTAACTGGTATCTTGGATGCTAATCGACAGCTTCTATTAAACATCAGCCTGACAAGCCCTGTAATGTCACAAGGGGTAATGACCTGCTACACTGGCTGGCATAAATGCATTCAGGCTTTCTTTGTCTGGAATAAATAAGTGCAATAGACCATTCTTTGGAGTCTGAGATATTTTGGAAGTGGAAATTATAGGAAGAATGGAAAAAAATACTTAAATAAAATCTAAAACCAAACTAGTTGGCATGCAGTAGTAGTGGAAATAAAAAGAGGAGTTCCAAATTACTTGTATATGTGATATGCTTTTATTCACGTTGATCACAGTGTTTGACCAATGTTCGTTGGCTGTTTAAGACAGGAGCTTCTTCTGTAAGGAGGTTGCCACCTTTGGGGGGCGTTTGGGCTGTCTTATTCAGTTGGGAAAGCATACCAGTTGGGAAAGGAAGCTTCAGGTGTTATATGTATTACCATAGCGCTTAGGAGTTCCAGTCATGGACCAGGACCCCATTGTGCTAGGTGCTGTACAGACACAGAACAAAAAGATGATCCCTGCCCTAACGGGGGTACGCACAAGTCTTGAAGGCAGCCAACCTCTTGGTGAGGTTTGAAATATTAGTCCCAAACACAAGCTGTATGGAAGACAGGAAGAAGGGCTGGTTGGTGAATAAGTACCATGTTGTGGAAGGAAAATCAGTGAGAAACAACAATAAATATACTCTCCGGTTGGAGCTGCAGGGCACTTGAATGACTCGAGTTTGTTATGCTGTAATCAGGCTGCTAAATTTTGGAATGAATGGTGAAATCGTCACCTTTGGGAAATCTACTGGACGGCCCTGGTAAGCCTGCAGATGGAATGAAAACCAACTTTCTAAATCCATGGTGGATAATCCGCTAGACTTTTCAATCAATCAGTGATAGGTAATCTGCAAGGTTTAGACATTTTATCCCATTATATATAATCCAACTTAATATCTGCAGCTCTCTACAAACAAAGAACACAGTCACCAATCGTAAATACAGGAATCAACATGTATTCTTTTTTTACACTATTATTTATTTTAGTTATTATGCATTTATACGCCACCTGAAATGTGCTAGCTGTTTTGCAACCCAAACAAAGGAAAATCATGGTCTAGCTAAATCATCCTTAAAGACCTGCTTTTTTTGATGTGCAGTAACCTGAAGACTGAAAGTATCGATTGGCAGAGTTGGCCAAAAATGGATATTTGTCCTTTTTTTCCTGTTGAGATTTGCAATTGTTCAATTTGTTCGTAGATTGTCAATATAGTTAAAATTTCAATAATTTCTTGTGTTGAAAAGTGAAATTTTCCATTATTTCGACCAGCACTATTGATGGGACAGGTGATTTGTGGTGCTAAACCTAAATACAAATAATACAAAAGCGATTTAAAAAGTTGCTATAGCATTTCAATCATGCATAGGTAACCTCATCACCAGCTTGCATCATTCATTGCTGGGTGAAAGTCCTTCCAAGTGAACATCATGAACCAATTGAGCCTAAACTTTCCCTACAAATCAGGTCTCCTGTATACCCTGACTCTCCTTTTTCTCCCTTGACCACCAGCTTGTCATTACCTTGTTTCATGTCAGTAATAAAACTAACAAATTAGGTTAATGGTTTACTTAGAGATGTATGCGTAGGCATTTTAGTGGAGACCTCTAAACATATGCTGGGAAGGTGGTCTTGTCCAAAAGTCTCACAAGGTAACAGAGGCCTGTAATTTATTCCCTGAGCCACAGTCATCACTGCCGTTCCACCTCAAGACATCTCAGCAGTTACTGCTTCTCGCTAAAGAGAACGTTTCTCATGAATATGAGGCTCTCTGTACTTCCTGGTTACTAAATTGTTGGTTCTTTTCTAAATCTTCGCCTCCGTGTGGTGAACCTCGGTCACAGGGAAGGCTTTCCTCTTGGATTTCCCAGGGCTGTAGTGGGTGATTAATCCGCTGGCGTGCCTTTCTATTTGCAGTTCCTTTGAAAAATTAGTTTGGTGGAGTTTGTCACCTTTCCCCCCACCTCAGTGCTCAAATAAAGCCTGTTCAGTGCCCCGGCAAGAGAAGCTCCTGCAGCTTTTATTTATGCTCTCACCACTGCCACATGCTCACAGTTGTGCACAGCACTTGGACCCCCCCTCCCCCCTTACCCCTTCTTTGAATTACTAGCAGGTGACAAATAGCTACTGCTTTCCACTCCATTTCTCCAGGCACGGCTTCTTTCCTTTCCTCATGAGGTTTCTGACCTTTCAGTCAATGCCTTTTGCAGCCCCCTAGGGGCCTCCGGGGAGCTGTAATGGACTCATGTTAATTGTCTGTTGAAGGACAGAAGCAGTTCCTTGCAGGATGATTGGTGAGCCCCCTGTGAGTACAGCTGTCCTGGTCAGTGAAAAGATTGATCTGACACACACAAACATTTCGGCTCACTGCTCAATGCATCTCACAGAGCATGCACATAATCACTGCTCTGGCTTTAGCGGTTTCCTGTCTGCCCAGGCTGCACTGTGGTTCTATTTGCTAGCACTGTGACTCAGAGGAGGGAGAGAGACTATCCATTCTAATCCCCTTGTGGGTTACGGTAGTTTAGATAGAAGATACCCCACAGAGTGCAGTATAATCCAAAGATTTATAAAGTCAGCCTTATAGGTTTTTTTTTTTTCCCTTGCTCTCACTGGAAGCAAACCTTTCAGTCTGGGCTAGATGTATTTTCTGGAGGTTTTAAAGGCAAGCGATGCTTTTAAAACAAAACAAAAATAAACCACAGGAAAATAAATATCTCATTTGCAGCAGAATCCAACAATTTCTTTAAAATCAAAGAAGATGGGAAAGAAGCACATTTTCTTTCCCTTTTTGTTGTGTTGTTTTGCTTCTGCAGGTGGACCACCCTGATATGCTCACTAAAGCCAGGCATAACTCAGCAGTTCAGCTTGTGGAAGGCTATGCAAATGTTATTTGCCCCTACTTCCAGTTTGCATGGATTCACTCAGGTTCAAACCCAAAATCTCAAAGAGAAACACAGGTGAAATCATTAACGCTAGCTTGGTATATGGGGTCAAAGCCTTGCAAAACTATCGTTATGCAAGTTTTCTGTCTAAAATTACTAATCAGGTCTAAGCCTCTCGTTCCTTGGCCCAGGCTCATCAAAAGGAGCTCTCAACCTGATGCATGTTTTGTTGTTTGTAACAAAGTTTCACACTGATCCGGTCACTGATCTAGGCTCCTCTCCCTAAAATAAATCCCCAGTCAAGTTTGAAAGGATTGACTTATGTGTTGCTAAGGAGATTCTCTTCTCAAACGTCTCATTCTCTCTGCTTTATGTTTTGAGATGGTCCTGGATTATATCCCTGATCTCAGTCACATGTGAAGTTTGTGTGGGTCAGGAGGACCTTGATTTTGCAAATGGCGCTTAACTTCATAAAGGCTTGAACTGAAACCTTGACACTATGGTACGGTGGATCATTTGAGGGCCAGATCCAAGTGTAAAGCCATAGATCCGTCTCTTCTTTTAACAGTTCAGAGTCTAAGATTCCAAGTACTTGTAAATCTGATGCAGCGTCTATTAGCACCAGGTGATAGCTACCACTACTTTGGAACAACATTTAAATGTCTGCATTTTTGTTACATTTTAGCTGCAGTTCATATTTTCTGAAAAGTATAGGAATGAAGGCTGGAAAGCAGCAACGCTGGAAGGAACCTAGAGGTGACAGAAGACGGTGCCTAGTGTGAGATTACAAAAAAGGCCAGTGCAATTTTGGGTTGCAGAGGTATATCATCACAGAGCAGAGAAACATTAGTCCTTTTTGGATGTTGCTCCAGTGTAAGCACCATCCATTTCTGAGTATCGTCCTATCAGAAATGTATTATTGACAATTTGAGGTAACTCAGAGAACACCAACTAGAGGGGATCAAGAAGCTAGAGAAATAGATTTCTGAAGAAAGATGAAAAGAGCTAGCTATGTGTGAAGAGGACAAGCACTAACGTCGTAAGGTTTTTACATACAAGTATGTAAAACTCCAAGAAGGGAGAAGAATTATTTAGGGTCGTGCATCATTTTAAGTTACCTGCATGAACTGGCTTAGTGTGAGTGGTGTCTGTCTGTTTGTCTGTCCCACATTGGTTATTGGAGGGTTGTGAGGTATGAGGATATTCGTAGAATGTTTACCTCATGTTTAAGTACAGAAAAATGAAGAGAAAGGAAATCAATATCAAAATCCATGTCAAAATAATAGTAAAAATGTTCATTCCTTTAGTCAGTTTAAATTACTTCTAGAGTTAAAGATGCTTCCTCACTATTTCTCCGGTGTACATTGTACAGTGTATATTATAGCACCAAATGAGCAATGTTAGACCTTCACAAACATTAATGGATTCAGCCTCTCAGCATCCTTATGAGGACTGGGAAATATTATCCCCATTTTAAAGGTGGGAAAATGAGGCAAAAAGAGAGAATGAAGCTGATGACAGTTGAGGGTGCTCGGCACCTTACAGGAACTTGCGAAGAAAGAACATATGGCAGAGCTGAAAATGGAACCTTGATCACTCGTATTTTGTGCCTTATCCACAAAATTGCCATTCCTCCTTTTTACCTCACCTCTGCATGCTAAAGACTGACTGTGCACTGAGTTGCCTGCATTTGTCAGTGTTTGCCAGACTTCTAGCTGTTGTTTTTTATTACTGTGTTATTATATTTAGCATAGGTACGGATGTGACCTCAGGCTGAGTTTAGATTTGAACAGATGAGAATGTTGGCACTTATCATGCCAGCCTACAAACCAATTAAGTATTTCCAGACTGACAGAGAATGTGTGTTGCTTTACCCCCACCCCTGACTCCCAGCGAGATTAAATAAAATGGATGCTCAGAGTGTGAAAATGGCAGTGGAAAGAAGACAGGAAGAAGTAGCTCTGTTGACAAGCTGTGTGGCAAAGTTCAATAATTAAAGACGAGGTAGCTGGAGACCAGCCAAAGTTCCCCCCCAAAAATCTTAAGCATCTAGAATAGCTCCAGTGTAATAGAGTTTTAGACAGGTTCCAGTTTGTGAAGTCACTGCCAACTGTCTGTGTTACGAAGCTTTGGATGGGGGAGCTGGTTGTAAAAGAGTAGTTAGAGAGGATTAAAACACAGCACTGTTGCCATGTTTACTTCAGGATTAACACCAAGATAAGGAAACTGTATTATTGTGGGCCATGTGAACAAGATCTCAATTTTTAGTCAAGTCATAACCACAGAACCCCCCCGGCATCTTGTATGCTCTGGGAACTGTATAAATAACAACTAATAATAATGTATAATGTGTGATAAGGTAAAGGATAGAATTTTTCTGAAGGCAGAATGTCTTGTGTTATGATTTAAAAAAAAAACCCCACTATGCTCTGTTTGTAACCCTTATTAAAAATTAAAGCTGATGGCTTTTTTTTTCAACTGTAGATGCAAATGTCATCAACATTTTGAATTAAAATGAAAAATTACTTTGACAAATGGGGGGGGAAATTTTTTTTAATCACCTCTATTAATAATACAGTTTGCTATAGTAATGGTCTCGAATACTGTAATAATGCCATTCATGCTTCGACAGTGCAATGGAGCAGATCAGCCTACAGCTTGTTGTGACTGGAGCATGGGAGAAGTCTAACCACTTAAGACTCAGGCCAGGCGACAGGATAATAGCGTATTGGGGAAAGCAGCAGGAGGATATGGCAGAGGTGTTATCACTCTTTGATTGAGTCATTTGCTGTTGATCAAATTCATGAACTAGGGGTACTGCTAGATCCTGGTCTGGTTTTATACCATTGCATTTTAGCTATGACCAGACAGTCTTTATTTTCCCCATCTCCAGATAGCTAAGAGGTTGTGATCGCTGCTCTCAGAAACAGGTCATGCTGCCATTGTCCAGGTTTTTTGTCACCTGGAGATTGTAACCCACCTGGATCACACCTTCAATCCAGTTATAAATTGAAGCTGATACAGAATGCTTACTAAGTGGAGTATCTCCCTCTGAACACAACACCAGTCCCTCTGTGATCTGCACTGATTGGTGTATGGATTTGCAGTTTGAGGTGTTGATTGTGACCTAGAGAGACCTAAGTGGTTTGGGAGTTACGTAGCTGAGATATCATCACGCTTTCCAAGCGATACCGCCTCTTTGCAGTTGATGGAAAGACTCAAGCGTGATCCTCGTTAGTATAAAATTGAACAGGCTTCTGGAATAGGGGAGTACTGTCTAGCTAATACAATGCTCGGTGAGTGGGCCATGTTGCCAGGTGTATCCCTTGCATGGACTCCTTTTTAATAAGACTATTAGGATGTGTAGTTGTGAATTTGAGGTTTTTAAAAAATGATTATTGAATTATATAATAAAGTGTTTTTGACCGTTACTGTAACAAAGTACAGTATTTTTTTTTTCATAAGGAAAAACACAGGCTCAATGACATGGTCGCTGACCTGTTCCCAGTTTTTGTCAGCAAAGAACAAAATGTACTGATAATATGGCGAGCATATTAAAAGGAATGATTTGGGGTACATTTTAGCTTGGTGCTGAAAAAATAATTTCGTTTCAAGCCTCATGGTTCCCATAAAGGCTAATGGGAGCTGCAGAAGTGGATCTCTTATGCACTGTGCTGAAAATGGGCTCCGTTAACTGCCTCAAATATGTATTTCATTTATATTTAATAAGTAACTGATTATATGTTAAATGCCAACTGACTCTTAAAGTCATAACTATTGAGGTTTAGGAACTATGCAAGGCACGTCTCTTATCGAATTAATAGGGCTGTTGCGAAATGTTACCTGGCAATCACAATAAGACAAGGACAAATTTTGTTTTAATAGAGTAACACATTTTATTCAGTGAGGACCTGATCAGAAGTTCATTCAAATCAATGAAAAGACTCACATTGACTTAAATGGGCTTTGGATCAGGTCCCAAAAGGTTTGAGATTATAACATATACATTAACACAATAAAATAACCTAATTAAAAGGATGTTCATTAGTCAGTTATTGGCTGCCTAATGCCAGTTACTTGTGGTTAGCACCATGATGAACAGTTTGGTGTGAGCAGTTCAATTAAAAGATTATAATAAAACAGTGAGTTTCATTTGTGCCATCCCCAGTCACATCACGTTACAGAGACTGGCAAGACAATGCAGTCATGTGCCATTTTCAGTTCTCATTATGAACAGAGATGAGCCAAACGGGTTGAGAGCTACACAGGCATCTCCGAATGTCGTTTGTGTATGGGGACAGGAAATCAGCTGCCCATGAAAATAAAATGTGTGGGACTACTCACAGCTTCACTATCTATCTGCTGTGAATGGGACCATGTATTTCTTTACTGCCCTGAAAAGGATACTTCTGCAGATGGTGCAACATCTGAGATAATTGGCTGGCATTGTTAAGCCATTCAAAATAAAGGCCACTGAGAAAGGTGTACAGTGCATTGATGTTTCCCCATCCCTTTGCCCCCGCACACTGGAACATGTAATACAGTATCTTTTACTTAAGATAAAGACTGCATTGAGAAAAGAAAGTGCCACATACAAGAAAATCTGCTTCTGTGATGATGAAAGATGGTACAAACATTGCTTATTGCAAAGCCCCGGATCCAAACATCACCTTGTTCTTTTGGAGTTTGGCTCCAGATCAATATTTGAGCTTTGTAGGACAAATCTCCCATCTCTAAATCTCTTTTGTTTAGCGGGATATGATTTTATTCCTTGGCAAGCTGCAGCTCCAAGCACTGAAATGAAAATTGTAAGTTTTACAGAATGGATGGAAGACCAGAAAAGAGACTCTGGCTTCCAGGGATCTCTCAGACCGTTTTTGGAGTTACTGTTGCCAAATTAGCTTTCTAATAAAATCAGAATTTCTGTATCTGAACTGCACAAACATGAGGTCTATTTTGTTTGCCAACTGATAGAAAGACATTCTGAGCAGACTTATCCATTTACAGCTTGATCCAATGCCCATTGAAGTCAGGGGAAAGACTTTGATTGATTTCAATGACCTTTGCATCACTGGAGTTTCCTCATCTCAGGCCGTAACATGCTGCAATTGCTGTCAGGTCAGCCTGCATCCAAGGCTTTAAGCATAGGCTACTCACGGTCAGCAGATAAAAGCAGGTGAACTAAAACCGTGTTACACTTTTCTCAGCTGATAGAGCTGGGTGAATTATTTGTAGTGAATAATTTAATTTATTTATCAAATCTACCCCCATTTTATATCAGCAACTGATCCACTAGCAAATTTCATTTTTTACATATTTGTTTGTAATTTAAAATTATTCAATGAAAGGTTTATATGAACATGTTTCAGCCTCCGTCGGCGTGGTTCACTGTAACTATTGTTTTGAGTGTTTGCTATTCATAATCTGTCAGACTGTGAATTTTGGAATCATCTGGTTAGACATCCACAATTATACTCAGAGCTTTCAAAATGGCCACTGAACACTAGAGTGGTGAATATGCATGCAACTATATATTTGCTGGATTGTCTCTGATACTTCCCCTTTCCACTAATGTCATTGTGAACGACGATTTGGGTGAATGTGTCAGGAATATCACTAAAGCAAATTTAGGGGTTTTTTTAATTCAAAAGAATGTTTGCAAATACTTCTTTATATTATTATCGCAGCTCTAGTTTACATACACGTCATTCTTTCTCCAGTTATAACACGTGCAAAGTGGGGACTAGTAATACTTGTGTCCAAAAATGAAAAAAGAATCTTGCTTTAATAATTAAAATAAAAGGGGTCGTAATTAGGGCTATATTCTGCAATTTTTTACTCACGTTGTATAATGCCTTACTCACAAGCATCCCCCTGCAATCAGAGGAACTACTTAGAGTGAAATACTACTTGCTGTAATTGGAGGAATCAGTTCTAAAAATGCAGGTTTTATGGTAAAGTCTCTGTGTTTTCTTATTTGGTACCCCACTTTTAGGATGGAACTTGGTGGGATGGTAAGTGTTATAAAATGGCCTATCAGGGTGAGCCTTCATAATAGGCTTGAAAAGTATGAACAAAGCTTCCTCACACAGCTGTTTGTTGGTTTTTTATGACAATGTTGGCGCATTTGTTTTGGTGATGTTGGGCAACCTAATAATTTCATATTATGATTTGTAAGCAAGGTCGGAATGAGTGGCACTCGCTAAGCAGGGGATTTGGATGCTAGATCCCACTAGGCGGGGGGAGAGAGGGTGGCTGGGGGGAGGGAGGACAGGTGTTGTTCTTGGTGGCATGGGCTCTGCCGAAGAGTCACAGGCGCTATTTGACCTGCCACTCTCCCCTGTTCAGAGAGAGGTGATTAGGCGTCAGAGAGAGTCTTTTGTTTTTTAAAGTGACCCCTAGAGCTGAAATCACTGATAATCAGATCTGAGTGCTTAGACCTGCTGTGGCACAGTTTCTGTGGTAGAGACTGCCCCGCCTGCACTAGCAGTGAGGTTCCCCCACTGAGAGATGAAATCACGGTGCAACAGCAAGAGACCGATTCACAGAGACCACGGTGGCAGAAGAAGGTTAGGGTGCAGGCCCATCGGCAATGGAGCAGTGGAGTGAACAGTGGCATGACAAACAGGAGCCAGAGCGAGCAGCCTACAGAGTGGCAAGCTGCTGAAGGAACGAACAAGGTGCCTTCTCCTCCCCACCCCCAGGATGGGAGGTGAACTCGCGCGAAAGCACCTCTGAACTCTGAGTCTCTACTGACCAAGGACAACTAGTGTGAGTGGGGTACGGTGGAGGTGGACGGGAGAGGCACGTTAAAGAAACATGGTTTGTGGGACTACGTTTTAGTGACTTTACTCCAGAATGCTAAATTTGTGACCAGTAGGCCAAGATATTTAAAATGCATTATTTGCCAAGGTTGTTATCTCACATTGTTGCTATCTCAAGAGGTCATTATCTTGGGGAGTTTCTGTACTAAATATTTTTATTACAATATTATAATTAATTTTTGCATAAAAATGGACATACTGGGTCAGACCAGTGGCCCATCTAGCCCAGCATCCTGTCTTCCGACAGTGATTAATGCAAGGGGCTTTCAAAGGGTATGAACAAAACAGGCAATCATCAAGTGATATTTCCCCTGTCATCCACTCTCAGCTGCTCACAAACTGAGACTAGGGACACTCAGATCATGGTGTTGCATCCCTGCCCATCTTGGCTAATAGCCATTGTTGGACCTATCCTCCATGAATTTATCTAGTTTTTATTTTAACCTGGTTATAGTTTTGGCATTCAAAACATCTCAAAAGTTCCACAGGTTTAACTGTGTATTTTGTTTGTTTTTAACCTGCTGCGTATTAATTTCATTGGGTGACCCCTAGTTCTTGTGTTATGTGAAAGAGTAAATAACATTTCCTTATGCACTTTCTCCACACCATTCATGATTTTGTAGACCTCTATCATATCCCCTCTTAGTCGTCTCTTTTCCAAGCTGAAAAGTCCCAGTCTTTTTAATCTCTCCTCATATGGAATCTGTTCCATACCTCTAATCATTTTAGTTGCTCTTCTCTGTACCTTTTCCAATTCCAATATATCTTTTTTGAGATGGAACTACCAGAACTGCATGCAGTATTCAAACTGTTGGTGTACCATGGATTTATATAGTTAAAAGTGGAGGAGCTTGGTTTGCCAGACCAGTCAGCAAAGCCAATGCTGACAACCTACATGAAAAGGCTTCAAAACACCAAGCCTCTGGACTACAGTGACATGCAAAAAGCCTTATAAGCCAATCACTGTCAAAATCAATTTTTGAAGTAGTTAATGAGGCTGTTAAAAATGCTAGAGACACAACACAGTTTATGCAAACAAACATGGCTGTCACATCATACTTTCTATTAAAGCAAGAGATACCACACTCTACAAACTGGAAGCCAATGTTAAGTGCATTGTTACTTGTTAATTCTGAAGATGGACACTGGTTCCGAACAAGACAGGCAAATGATCACTCTCTTTCTGCAAGAAACTCAGCTGACTGGTTACAAGTATGCGGTGCAACAATGAAAGACTCAGCAGTTGAAAAAGTGAAGAACTCTCTCACCACATTCAAAAAATGTGCATACATGGCTGATGAATGCACCTATGCAAATGGGCATCAAATATTAAGTTTTTACTATGGTGCAATGCAGGCCACCTTCACCCTCATGGTCTCACCCTTCGTTGTCCTCTCCTCTCCTACTTCAATTTCCAGGGAAAACACTGCAAGTAACCACAGTTAAAAGGTAGCCTCATTGAAAGGGTGATAACTTTAATTAATACAAGAAGGAGGAAGCTATTTGTACAAGCAGATTCAGTGAGATGCAATGTTTCTTTTTCAAGAATGACAATGTGTTTCTCTCTCTCTCCAGCTCCGTGCTCCTCTCTGCTCCTTGCTCTTCTGTGCCTTACAAAAAATATTTGTCTTTGTTTGACATCCGACCCTTCCCCTCAGACTGTCAGACTGAAGGATGCGTTATGAATACCGTGCGGTATTTCTGGCATGTAATACATACTGTAAAAGCAGTATGTTAATATTGATTTAATTGATTTTTTTTTAAATCCTCTGAAATACAAGCAACCCTTCCACTTAACACATTATAAACAGTATAGAAGCCAAATGATGAGTGTGAAAGAAGAGGGAGGAATGAGGATCTCTCCCAGCTTGCCTTGACAAGCTCCTAGCACCGTTATTGATTCCCTTCACAAACCCCAGCTCCCAACATCTCAAAGAGGGGGAGAACAGATCAGATGGCTCCACCAAGTGCTGCATTTTAACAGCAGAGGGTTATCAAATTATCATTCCGTCTGCATCAGATCTCCAGTCGGCTTCACAGCATTGCCCTTTTGTGGACAATAGGGTCAGTGCTTGTCAGTGCCCTTGATTTCTGGGCTGCTGTAGGTAGGTTTTTTTGGTTGGTTGGTTGGTGTTTTTGTTGTTTTTTTTTTTTTTCCTGCTGTGGAAGAAGGCCGTGATATTTCTGCATCTGGCAGCATGTCTGTGAGAGACAAGGCAGATTGAACAGGGCTTGATGTGTGAATGACAAATCCCTAGGTGATGCCGCTGGGAAGCTCTAGATCTGACTGGTTGAAGTTGAAAACTCACTAGGTCACACTGAAAATGGTTGCCACTGGGCATTTCTTTCATCCTTATTTACTCCCCCCTCCCCCCCCCAACCCTCTTGCGCTTCCCAAAGTTTTTACAATTGAGGGTTTCTTCTTGTTCTTCATGTTCCTTGTAACCTTTTTAATTTTGATTGCTATTGTGTCTTGCTGCGCTTTGTTGTTGTTGTATTTGGATGGGTAGGGACAGGGAGGGGAAATGTTTCCCTTTAAATGTGGCACATGTAATGTGGGCCAACCAGTCACAAGATGACCGTTTTAAGTACAGGTCATGTTTTTAAGGTCAGGTTCTATTTATTACTTAAGCCAAGTCTACACCACAGAGTTAGATCAACGTAAGGCAGCTGTCCCCCACTATACCAACCTAATAATTCCACCTCCACGAGAGGCGTAGCGCTAAGGTCGATGTAGTTAGGGGGAGGCGCAGTGTCTCTGTAGATGCTAAGCTACTTAAATCTCCCGGGCTCTCAGCCCCCTCCCCACTGCCCCATTTAAGTCGGTGGAAGCGCTTCTAATGAGGACGCGCACCACCGGCAAAAGGAAGGTGGGATAGACGTGAAAAACCACAGTAATTACTGTGCTGGCTGTAGGTCAACCTAATACTGTAGGTCGACTTAACTGTCTAGTGTGTACAAGGCCTTAGTAACCTATGTAGGTTCTGGCATTTGCCAATCAGGTTGAAATTACTTAGTTAGGTTGTAGGTAAGGAGAGAAAAATGTCACAGAATCATCATCTGGATCTTCAAACACAAAATAATTAAATTAATTTGGAAGGGGAATGTGCCATTAGATGAACCTGTATTCTAATAAACCTCATGATTGCTTTATCAGCAGAGTTAAAATAGCTACTCTGGTGTGAGCCAGGAGAAGAGTTCCTTTACTCCGTACATTACCTGCAATTTGTCACTAATATGGAACTTTTCCTTGGGTTAGCATGTGGAGAGTCAGAAGCCCAAGACCCATGTTGTGCACCATTCAGAGGGGGCAGAAGCATCACTTGGCACAGAGGAAAAGTCAGGGAACAGTAACTAGCATAGCAGGTTCTTGAGTAAGATAATAAAATCCAGGCACAAATTCAAGGGGCTGAAGCAATTTAAGGGAGTCACGAATGGCAAAATCCAAATAGAACCATACACGGTCCATCTGCCTCCACGTGACCCTAGATACACAGTATGCTGCCAGGTCATCATTAATTAGAACTACCATATTGCTGCTTCCTTTTCACTCACGTTTAAAAGCTGTTGTGTCTGACTGCCTTTCCCCAGGGACTAAGGGCCAAATTCTGCTCCTAGTCACATGGTATAAATATAGAGTAATTGAAGTAATTTATTCTATATTAACACTGTGGTATCTGAGAGTACAATCTGGCAAATAATCTCCAAATGTACATGCTGAGGCCTGTAGAATACATATTCAAAGTATTTAAAGATACACTACATGCTTTTTAGGGGTACTCATTATGGCCCTGATCCATCTAGTCAGTTAGACATGTTCTTAACTTTTAAGTATGTCAGTAGTTCCACTGAAGTCATTGGTACTACTTACAAGGTTAGAGTTAGGCACGTGTGCAAGTTCTCTGTTTGATCAGGGACAGAGTGCCCTTGCAGGCTCAGTGTTAATTGGGACCCAGGACATAGGATATGGCAAACCTGATCATCATATATCATCTCTGATACCCTGGTGCCATAATAATAATTTTGTTACTCTTATTTTCTGTCCCCCAAAAGAGAAAAATCAAATACATTTCAGAAACCTGCTGAGTATACCTTAAAAAACTGCTGAGTGTTGAACAAAAAGCCAGTGTACCTTACCCCACGTGCATGCTCCATCTCTCATCACATCATGCATGATTGACATCACCAGCACAATGCATGCTGGGATTTACAGCAGAAAGTCAGAATTGTGGGAAAGGGAGACTTGAAAGTGGAAATATACAAGTATTTGTATTAGTCTGCTTTTCCTGTGAAAGCTAGCGTATGTACATATACGCTTGCATCCTACAGCTGCCAATTTTGGTTGGACGTATTTCTGTAGGTTTCATCACATCCATGACATAATCTTTAATTAAAAATTAATCTTTAATTCCTGAAGATTCCAGGACAATCCTGGAGGCTTGGCGACCAGAATTTATGCACACACAGAAAGGCCCAGACCTAATTCCAAGACCTAAAGTACCCTGGACCTTAATTTTAATTTTGAGACCCCCATAAATACCTACCTACTGAAGAAGAAAGAAACATGATCCTAACAATAGTCCTCATTCAGGAAAGCCGTAAGTCTGTCTCTTGTCAGAAAAGTGCTTTCTGAATTGAGATGCTTTACTCAATCTGGGCCAAAGAAAATGAGCAAGATTTTCAGCTTATACCAGATGAGGGTCTTGCTCATTGTGCCTGTGGGTAGGGCTTTTTAACTCTAGCAGCACTCACAGTATCACTATAATAAATCCTCCCTCCTAAACGCAAGGGGGAAAATTATAAAGGGTATTGCAAATTTATATTTCATAGAACTAGGTACTCTGGTGATTTCCTGAAGTTAATGAAAACATCCCACTGTTTACATTTCTGGTTAGTACATCCACCCGTCTGCCTTTGTTAAAAATAAATAAATAGAGAGCCAATCCAAAATAGGATCATTATCTTTTGTGGATGCACTTCACCTCACTGAAAACAATTTCAACTTATTTAAATAACATGCGGCCTCGAGATTAAAGCTGTCTGTTTTTCAGCTGGATAGACCAACATAGCTGTTGGTATGGAGATCACTTATAGTTCAATATTCCTTTCAGTAGTAACTTGATGCATCATATTTTTTCCCTGCACATTACTGCATTCAACTAGGTTTTATTTATTTAAATCTCAGCCTCTTTTTGCTGACATAGCAAGGCATAACCAGAGACGTTTTGTAAAACTTAAATGAGCCCATAAGTGGGCCAGTTGTTATATAAATCTTTAAATATTTTATGTTACTCTGTTAGAAATTGCTTTCTCAGACTTGCCCGTTCTGCTTTAAAATGGCTGGGGCATAAAATAGCAGCTCTCTTAAAAATCTCCAATGAAATGGCTGTTCAGTGTATTTTGAGGCAGGACCAGACTTTGCAGCCCTTAGTGAAAAATCAGCTGCTTTGAAGTTGGAGAAGTCACGGCTCTGCTCCCAAAAGAGCAAGTCCTCTCTTTAATTTGAGACCATTCGACACCTGTGGTCCTCCATGGCATGCTGGCTTAGCTCGCGGGCCAAATCCTGGTCCCATTGAAGTCAATGGCAAAACTCACCTGAATAAACAGAGCCCTCCCTAAATTGTGGCCTGGATAGCCAGTCAGGGAAGGGACTGCTGACTATGCTGTGTAGCATGATGAGAGGAACTGGAAAAAAGGATTGTGTTTCAGGCAGGATACTAGGGATTTGGGAAAACAAGCTGGGACCCAAGCGTGCTCTCAAATTTTAGAGCTTCCACAAAAAACACAGGCCTGTCAGTATGCTCAGTAAAGATTTTTCCTGCAACTCAGCCTGCCTGCTTACTGCTGATGAAACATGCTACACAACCTCTTTTATAACCATGTTACACCCCTATGAAGACCGCATTTGTCACGGAAACCATGATAGAACTGCACTATCAATGTTCATGTTTAAACACTGCTCTTACAACGAGCTTTCAGTAGCGTGGGCATTAGCATTTCACTTGCTGCAAAACAGGAGAGAGAGGAGGTGTGCATTCATAAATGTGATTGTATGATGCTGTAAATCAGAATCTTCCAGAAGTTGTAGATACTTCTAATTGTGCTGCTTACAATACGCATGCCCTTCAGTCATTTACTCCAGGGTGAAATTGCCAAGGAGTGAAGTTGAGCTGATGGGATGGGGTTAGAGACTGGGAACAACACTGAGCAATGGTATAGTTGGATTTTTTTGGGGAGGGGGCGAGGGACTTGTATTGGCTTGAAGCCAGTATTCACTGCTATGTCTGCAAATTTATTTTGGCAGATCTTTGCAGGTAACCATACATTTAAACAAAAGCCTGAAGCCTTGGTGATAAACAGACACAATTGCACTATAACACAGCACTGTATGACCACAAATGAGTTTTTATTGGTTCCTCCTCAGAGGAGGTATATAATCACTTTTGTCCAAAGCCAGGGCTACTCATGTTCCCCTGCAGGGCTTGTTGTAACTCACCAATCTGAATTTCCAGATAGAAAATACTTAAAATATTTGTGCCACATTTAATTCCATTAGCTGTTATGTCAAGAACAAGTACTTACTACTTGTGCAGAACAGTAATGCCTCCTGAAGAAAAATAGTTACCTAATGTAATTGAACATGTCCTGTTCACAGAGTGGCAATAACACATTTTCCGAATTAACTATAGGTGATTTGATAAAAATGAATACAGTGCATTGCACCAGTACCAACACCAGGCTTAACGTGTGATGTAGAGAACTGGTTGTACATTAGGAAAGTGATATATTATATTAAGGCTGTTGGTGCTGCTTAAGAGGCAGAATTCTGTCAGCATTTACACTACAAACAACTACTTTCTGTGGGCTACATATACCCTGCTAGCCAAGGCAGCAGGTGAGAGCAGGTGGAATCATATGTGGGGTTGGCCTGAAGCATCTTGAAGATAAAATAGTAAGGAGAGAATTGTCATTCTCATTTGAGTTCGGCGAGGGAAATCCCCGGAAAAGGAGTTGACATGCTACTCAGTTTTTTACCCCAAAGACCGATCTGAAAACTGAAGGTGATGCACCATAGACCTGGAGAAAGGAGATTGTTGGAAGGAGAGGCCTGCAGAGTTACTAAGATGCATGCTTATATCTGAATACTTCATTTATGAGGGACTGAATCTTCCAGTCCCAGCTTGAGTTTGAAAAGGATAGCAACAAGTGGGAGGAGAGAAGCTACACAGAAAGTTGCAGACTTTTACCACATGCATGTTGTAAAGGTCAGTAGGACCTCTTCCATCCCTATCAAGGGGAGTGCTAACCTTTGCCATCCTAGAGAAATTCTTGAATTGTGTGATGCCAAGACCAGGCAGCACAACCTCTGTATCGGAAGGAAAAAAGAAAAAAAAACCCCACAAAAACCTAATAGCTGTTCATCTGTCCATTGCTATTTCTACTGGAACCTTAGTTTTCTACTGTGCACTCCAGCTCCTTTCTGCTGCTCCGCTGGTGTCAGCATATGGCACAATACGATCCGATTCTAGGAGTACTGTTTGCAGACAATAAATACATTTACCCCTGAGCTAACATCTTGCTTCACATTTGCACTGTAAAACTCCAAGCAAAGATAAGGAAAATCCCATGAAACCCAACTGGCTATGGCCATTTGGGTCTTCCTTTGTTTTTCTTCAGCTGATTCTGTTCAAATTAAAAGTGCCATACAAGAGTCCAAGACTCAGATGACTGAGAGCTTTGTTTGACCATATATCTAATTTACGTGTGATTCCTGCATTCCTTTCTTTAAGAGACTGAATCAATTTTATGCTAAGTGATTTCTTAGAGCAGATTTTTTTTTATCGTCCCCTTTGCCTAACGTAAATTAGTGGGATAGCTGGAGCAACCAGGGAATGAAAAGGAGTCAAGTCCTCAGGTCACATTAGCAGGCTCGTTGAGGCCTTTAAACAATCACCACCATCAAAGTCCTCTGTAATAACTGTAAAAAAGCTAATCACAGGTGGCAGTGGGCGTGAAATGCGTGGCTGTGCGCTCCATCCTTAGGATAATGGGGGTATTCATGGGATTTCTAGGACTCCTTTGTGTGGGTAGTCCTGTGCCTGCTGAGCTGAAGGGACTCTTTTGCTCAATTTATGTATAAGTGGTTGGCTTATATGATGGCTGCAGGGGGTTAGCTACTCAGGTTGTTTTAACCCTTGCCACGCCGACTAGATTTTGGGTACATTTCCAAGGCTCTGTCTACATGGGGAATTTTCCCTGATTCCAGGAATCAATGGCCAAAGACTGCACAAATGCTAAGTGTCTGCTAAGGAATGCTAAGCGTTTCAGAAGTGACTAGTGATTTGGGGTGCCTCTTTTTGGATCCTCCGCTTGAGACATCTGATTTTCAGGGGGCGGATGCTTTGTGCTTCCTGAAAATTGGGACCTTCAGAGTGTCTCAGGTTGGGCATCCAAAACTGAGGCACTCAGCGTCACCAGTGGGGCTTCACCCTCTTTGAAAGTTAGGTACCCGGGAGCAAATCACAGCTTTTCTTGTCTACACTTGCAGGTGCACTGATGCAGACACCATCAGTGGCTGTCTATGAGTTATAGTACTGGAATTGGGGCAAATTCCCAAAATACCCAAGTCCTATATTATGGCCTCTCTCACGCCAAAGATGGGCCCAACCAGTTTCTAGAGCACCATTCTGGAAAAATGACACCATGAAAAAGCAGCATTATAGGTCATTGATTGTTATGAAAACTGCATAACCTAGAAATATGTTCATTTCTAGGTAAAAATGGCTAAAAATACGTTTTTTTTAAAAATCTATTACCAGACTTCACCTGAAAGGTCCTAAAAAGAAGGGAATTGTTGTTTTACACCAAAAATTATTTATTTTGAAATAAATAAATATTAACTATTGAAACGCGTAACCCACCCCACCCCCCATGCATTTCTTGCGTGTTTCATCAGTGGCTAGAGGTGTAGTTGAATACAGTAACGTGTTGTCTATTCAGAATCTTAATGTTAATTATTGTTTATTAATTTAATATACATATATCTGGGTGCATAACTATTTTTTTTTAATTACTAAAGTTGATGTGCCATATTCTGTGCTGCACCTGTTGAGACTCTTGACAGATAAGATGCAGGATCAAATTTCCTAATTTGTCTATCTGATTAATTGTCCTTTGTAACCATTATGAAGAAACAACCTACAGTACCTAGAAATGGGCTCAAGCCAAGAATTTCAGACAAACTGAGTTTGTATCCGTTTGATTTTGTTTTAAAAAGTCCCCCAAAACACAAAACAATCTACATAAATAATTCAAAACGCTAAATCTCACTGTTATGGTACTGTAGCAGTTTGAATAATACTGTATTGCTTCAGTATGGGAAAGAACCACCACTTCATGTGAAAATGAAAACTTTCATTTACCCCAGGCAAGTGAAACATAGAATCTCACCAGTAGAAGATAGATAGAAAAAGAGTGGATAGGAGATGGGCTGGCACTCAGGAATCATGCATTCTGTTCCCCACTCTCTACTGTGTCATCTTGGATGAGTCGCTTCACCTTTGTTTCCCCTCCCATCCCATGGATTGTTAGTTGCTGGGAGAGAAGCTCTCTCATTTATTCATTTGTAGAGTGTCTCCTAGAGTAGGGCTGCAGTCTCAATATAAATAAAAAGAACTAATAAATAGAAAACACATCACCAATTTATACAATAATAATGTGATCTCAGGAAAAAGGGATAATCATTACTTATATAACAAAGCCTCTTCCTTTCCTTTCTCTCCCCACTAAACTCTAAGTACTGTGGACAGAGAATCCAGGTCTAATAACATATGTGCTAATGCATTAGTGCATGTCATCAGGAAATCCCAGCTGTTGGTGTCAAGGGGTTGTGCTGAAATCTCCCCTGGTCAAGAGGATATGAGGGATCTAGTAAGAAAGAGAGAATTCATGAATATGATTAATTTCATCCAGCAACAAGAATCAGTTGTGGTCTAATTATGTGTTTTGCATCATTTAATTTTATTATCTACTCCTCCAGCCTCCATTTTCATCAAGCAGACTCCTGCTAAAGTAGCCATCTCTGGTCCAATAGCATAGAGACAAAGATCTAATTCTCCCCTAATTTATACCTTATGTTGTCATTTATACCTGTGCAAAGTCGTTGTGAAATGCTACTGTTTGATGTGTTTTCCATCATCTTTGCACATGGGTTAATAACTACGTAGCGTGTATGCTAGTGGAAAATCAAATAGTTTAGTACTGTCAGAGCTGTCATTAAAAAACCCTTAATCCCCTGTTCAAACAATAAGAGATTACCGTATTCACCCTGTCCCACCCACATGAGGCCTCAGCAGTGGAAAAGTTCCAAGAGCACCCTTGAACCCATGTCACCTGCAGGGCAGCACAATCATTCTGCTCTTCCATGCAATTGGGGAAAGCTATCGATTTTGCATTATAATGGCTATCTCATGTTTATCATTACTCTGTGCAGGGAGGGGTGTGTGTGTGAGAGAGAGAGAGAGACACATACTAACATAAACATACAGAAAAGAGACAAAACTTTGAGATAATAAATCTTCAACTAGTTGAGGACAATACAGAAACTCCTGCATGCTGGCATATGCACATATAGAATACAACTGTCAGTGTAGGCTGAGATTTTCAAAGCTGCCTAGGGGATTTGGACAATCAGTTTCCATTCAAGGTAATGGAAATTGGGCACCTAAATTCCTTGGTAGCTTTGGAATGATCGCTTTTAGGATTTGATTCCCACCTGTACATACCTAGATTGGAAGTTCTGGATTGAAATATTCAGCAATGCTACATGCTATGCAATATCAGCAGGTTTGGTGTGAGGCAGAGACCATGGGTGAAATCCTAGCTCTGTTGGAATAAATAAATAAAAACTGCCATTGACTTCACCACTGGTTTGTCAGTTACTTTATATTAAAGCCAGTTTTTAATTCTATTTCCTCCTGGCTCCCCTCAACATGATATACAAATGTCCATCAGTCAATAAAAATACCTTCTTGGCAAGCAAAATTCTTCTTCCCAGGTAAGATCCTTTTTTCCTCCCTTTGTTTGCCTATGCAATTTGCTCTCCATCATTAATCTCACCTATTGAATAGGGTGTGGTGGTTGGTGTTTCATTCAGCAGTCCAGGCTTTGAAGAGTTAAGCTCCACAGACACTCAGAAGGTGGACTTCTGCTTTTCCTTAAGTCTCTATTCATCTCCAGGAACTGAATTTTTCATGCAGTAATTAAAATTTGTAGGTCAAGCCTCCCATGACACCGTTTTCTGCTAATAAGGGAGAGCAATGGTTGGATTCGCTTACACTGCTCTTTGCCACCCTGAGATTTGAAGGATGAAGGGTGACATTTCCCCCCTTCCCCCGTTTTGTAAATTAATGCCATTGATCTGCCTAACAAGAACAAAGTTAGGCTTCAAAATACCAAATGATAAAGAGATTAAGACTTTAAATGGCTTTCCAAAGGCAACCTCTATTGTGAGATTCCAAGCAGAGTATTGAACTTTCAATTAGAATTTCTAATAGACTATTGACTTAAATGGGTGAAATGTTGCAAGAGATAGCTTCCAAGATGACAAAAATTGCTTCTTACATTCCGGAATATTACTTTATGAAACAAATACTGTTCTGGAGGCTGAGGAGTAATAACCCAGGCTTCTGGCAATATTGTTCCTTGTCTCTTTGCAGCAGTTTTTTTCAAAATTGAACTAATGCATTTTGAAACATTTTCTCTTTTCATGTTTTGTAAATCTTTGGGAGTGGTGGTGCTTTAACTTTCATGAAAGTATCTTAAATCTCTAGTGATGTGGCTGTGATTGCACTCTTATGAAATACAATCCATCCAAAGGGCATAGGCTGTATTTTCATGTATTTCCAGATCCAGGGCACAAACAAATGGGCTACTTTGTATGGTTTGTTCTTACTGCATTCCCAGAATGTATCTATTCTGCAGTGCATGCACTACAGATAACATCCCAAAGTCTTTCAAATCGTCCTGGTTCTTTCGAGTGAATTTCTTGATGTTTTGTTATGAAATGCTAGTTGTAGTGCATTTTTTAAAAATATTTTTTTCAGAGACCAGCCACCCCTTTCTAGGATAAAGGGTTAATATTATGCTTATGTTACAGTGCATTAAAAGCTCTAATTAAAACAGCATTACATTCCCATCTGCCAATCTCCAGTAATCTTCTTTAATTGCAGTAATTAAACTATATTTACATGTTCAGAATACTTGTAATTTAGCAAATTGCACTCTCTGCTCTACATTTAATCAAACAACCAGTTCCAGTATATTTAGTGTGGAAAGAAGTAATTTCAATGTTTTGATTACTATAGCAGATTTGACAGAGTAAGTGCCCCTCTAGTAGAGGCTTTGAAAGGGAAGGCAAACATGAAATATAGTCATGGTTTTGATTGTCATGTGAATGCCTAATTACATGTTGGAGGATTAACTATTAAAGGGTACACTCTGTTTCATTTGATTTTTAGGCACAGCTGAAATAGCAGATAACAGAGGTTGTCTATTTTTGGCTGTTTGGCAAAATATGCAAGCTTTTTCTTACTATTATTATTCCAAGTTTTAAAAACAGTTAGAAAAAGGTCTGGAGTGCGTTGGGGCACTGATGGTGTAAACATCCATTGTTTTGAAGACAAAATAGATAGATCTAATTACCATGTTTTGCAGTTGACCACTGAGAGCTGTTCAGAAAACATTTTTCATGATTCTTTCCCCCCATTTTGCACTCAAAATTTCATTTGGATGACAGCAATAATGCTGGCTTTACATACACCATACCCAGCTTCCCTAACAAGAACACTTTTATATTCTATCTGAAAACTGGGGATAAATGGCATGGAAGTGTCCTCTTCCTCTCAAAGCAAGAAAAGCCTACCATGCACTCAGACGCAAAGGTGATCAGGACCATGTAAGTACCTGGATAGATGACTCTCCTTCTAGGTTTCTTTTCCTGTGATTTGTCACCTACACTGTGCTCGAAAAGACCGTCTGAGCACCTGACATCTGGCCTTCCTGAGTGATTGTGTTCAATTCCTGTGTTACCTCCATCATAAAGATTAAATGAACCGGAGACCCATTACTTTTCCTGGTGTTGCACAATCAAGATTTCAACATGGATATTCTTAAAAACATATTTCCCCCTTCCTCACCCCAAAAAATCAGAATGAAACTGTGTTCATGAATTTAGATAGTTTTGGGTTAGCAGGGAAATATTGGAGGGGGGGGGGGGGAGAGTTGGATAGTGTGTGTGTGTGTGTGTGTGTGTGTGAGAGAGAGAGAGAAAATTCAATACAAGAAAACATCTGATTTCAAAGGTTTTAGCTAAGATGGATGTTCTGGCATTCCACTTTTCACTAATTTCACACATCATCTTGCAGAGTATGCGTCCCCTGCCAGGCAGTCTGAAAACCCTCTTTTAGGAAGCACAGTTTCTGCACTGAATGGAGGCTGCATCACATAAATATTTCTTTCAATAAACTTCCAAATGGACACTAAATATGTAAATACAGCAAAATTCATAGGCTGACTTTCAACTTATTTTTTTCTAAATAAGCTTTTAACATTACTATCTTAACAATATTGTGCCATGGTTGGCTTACTTTTTTCTAGCAGTAGCTTAATGAGTTTATTGTATCATGAAGGACTCTGATTTATTAGCTTTTCATTATGTTCATTCTATCAGCTTCCTACTAAATACTGTGTAACCCTTGGCAGGGATGTTAGTCTTGATCAGGTGATATCATTGCTTTTTAATAAACTCTCCTTCTGCATTAATAATATTACACGTGAAAGCCCTTATCCTGTAGTATTCCCAAGGGAAGGAAAACGTATATTTATTTAAAATATTGCATTGAAGCAGCACATAGAATTCATTACCAGTTCTGGATTATTGTTTTCACCAATGCAGATCTAGTGCACCAGATTCTGTGCTGGTGTAAAGGAATTTAGCTACTTTGACTCCATGTCTCTACAGCAGTAGAGAATTTGGCCTATCATATTGACATGTCATTTCAGTAACAGAGAAATCATCAGTGAACAGCTGTCTATAAATTGAGGTGTTACAGGTATTAACAAATATTTTTTTAGTTGTTGTTTAAATGACCAACACTTTTACTAGAAATAACATGGTGATAACTTGCAGGGGTGGGGGAGGGAAGTAATGTAATATTTTACAACCTGAAAAATGAAGCACTGAGATAGTTAAGGCCCAGCCCTCATTAGCTGAATGGTAGATTTTTCTAATTAGTTCTTTCTAGTGTAATTAGCATGGATGAGGCTAATCATCTCATGTGAAACCAAATCTAATGCTTGGGAAGGAATGTCCTTGGCCTCTCTTTCAGATTGATTCGAAGGATTTTGTGTTTCTTCTTAAATGTTCCTTAAAGAAACAGTGCGCTTCCTGGTTTTGTCGTTGAGACTTATTGACAGAAGTGGTCAGACCTGGACATCTTGTTTTGTTTTGATGCAAGTATAGCTGAATCAATACTAAGAAAATGCACATTAGTTAATGGTGCTTAGGTCGTTATTCCATGTAATGAATGTTTTAACAGTGGGTGTTAGGGTAGACCAGGTTCACTTAACCACATTTTTTAACCCACATGAGTGCCATGTTTTTGAATGTTGACTGATAGGCCAGATTTACAATTGCCTTGCTCCTTGTGCAGTCAATGTGGGTGTCTGAATGTGGGTCTGAAAGTCAGAATTGCACTTGCTTTGTGCTGATGTAAATGACCACACAAAGTGAAGGGTAATGGTGAATCAGGCCTAAAATATTTATACTGTTTACAGGCCTCCACAGTCTACCTCTGAGTAATTTATTACAAATTGAATGGCCTATGGAGGAAAACAAACTGGATGCAAATTATAGGAGGGAAAAACTCATGGAGTATTTGGTCATGTCTGTGCTTGACTAATTTGTTACTTATTCTGAATGGAATTCAATAGTAAGAATTTCGATTTAATTTAAGGAAAGCCAGGTAGGAATCAAATTCCTATCTAATTCAGACAATTATGCATGTTTTTTTAGAAGCTGTTTGTGTTGTTTACTTGATAAGATGTGTGTGCACTCAGGGAACCACAAATGCCTCCCTCATATGCAGCCCACGTGCAGCATGTCATGCATGGAAGCAAAAGGTAAAAAGTGACAAGCAACACAAGAGAATCCAGTCTTGTATTAACTGGGAGAGCTGCTGCATGGCTGGTGTGAGTAGGAACACTTAGCTAAGCCCCTCACTGTGATAGTGAGGCTCATGTGTATATCCACGTAATCTGGGATGCACCAACTTCTTGTCTGTTTTGAACCCTATCCCGTTACAAGTAAGGGATGGGCATATAGGTTTTTTGAGGCTTAGGACCACTCGTTTATGGTGACTTTTGCCCATGTGTAGTCTCCTCTACCCAGGCAACGTTTACACATGCTGCTACGCCATGAACAATAATTTGACGTGTAGAGGAACGCATCTGTTTGTGTTAAACACTTAGACAGAGATGGTCTAAGTTGAACAAAGCGGTTTAACATTTCTTATAAAGAAACAAAACTGTGCAGCACCCACCCCTTTTCTTATGGAGAATAGAGAAGCCATTTTTGGAAATGCACCTGCTTTTACCAGCACATCAGCACTGTGGCCTGTGATTGTATTTGGTTTCTAATGAGGTTTATTTTGGAGTGGAAAGTGTAGCAGTTTTACTGTCTTGGCTGTGATTGGAATTTCTTCCACTAAACCCAGAGAAGGTTTCAGCCCAGAGCTTTTACTTCTAAACAGCATTGGAATGCAGGTACTAGGGGGGAAAACTGCAAGTAAATGCTTCTCATTCATTTTGTGGCCTCAGGGTGTACGTGTGTGATGTGCCTTGTAGCTCAGAAAAGAAACTTAGGTACACGACATACAACAAATCCGTTACCATTTTCAGGAAGCTAAAAATACTGCCTTGTTCCAAACTGCCTTCAGACTTCAGTGAAATCCTCATTAAATATCTCCACATCAGTAAAACTACATACTGTCTTCCTGCAGCCCCCGGGCGTTGGGGGGGGGGCGGGGAAGGTTTTCCCCCCTCCTTCCCCTTTTCCTATTGAAACAGATGCACATCTCAAGCACAATGTATTGAATTACATTTTAAAAAACCAGATGGGTCAAGGAGGTCATCCTTTGGGGTAAGGTTAATTTGGATTCGTATTCCATTTTATCCAAACCACCAAACTTTATTGGAGGGAGGGGCGGTTAGAAGGAAAGGTCCTGGGTTTGGTCCATTTCCAGTTGAAACAAAACAAACACACACAAAATTACCAGTCTTCTCCGACTGTCATCAACATGTGAAACTAGTGAGTCAACCTGATAGTGTGCACTGGGTGTTCGATGTCTTGAAAAAACGTACACCTAGATTTGGGCCAAGTTTGATCAGTTCATGTCTTATTCTTGTGCTCCTTGCCAGCCAGTCAGACATCTGCATGGTGTAAAGTTACTGTGCTGTGCGCATAACCTGATGCAGGACTGAAACTTCTTGCTGTGCTCAACTGACCAATTAGAAGGTTATGGTGACTGTCTCTTGGAAAAAAGCTTACTATCCAGTTCATTTCTGCTGGAAAGCTGGTGGCTACTACATGGTGTAGGGGGGGGGGAAGATACTTTCAGGAGAGAAAAAATTCTGAGGTTCTGAGATTTGCATCAGGGCTGTGGAAGACCCATGAGATTTACAGGCATGGGAGAAGGAGGAGTGGGAGGGAAAGCGATATGTAGTTAGTGATATTTTTACATGGAGGAAGGGAAATGAGATGTAAACAGTATTAGTGTAATACAATTTTCATGTGAGATGAAAAGAAAAGCCAGGATTTAGACATTTGGAATTGTAGTTAAAGGATAAGTGATATTTGGAAGTTCCTACTTGATATGATTAAAGCTGAGTTCAAATATCATTACAGAGATGCATTATTTACAAGTTTTAAGAACTTTCCTTATGCCACCCCAAGCTGTGTTCTTACCAAATCTCTAAAGTTAAATCCGGTCAGGTTAGGAAGGAAGACATCTAAGGGAAACGGGTGCTGCAGGAAGTGGTGATGCGTATTCAATCTGTGGCACTCTTCTGTCTGAACTGGTATTAAATAAATGCCTCCACATGGTACTAGGGGACACTGTGGTGCTGGACTTGCCATCTTTTGGATGAGCTGCTAACACCCTAGGTTCAGACCAGGTGTGGCACTTTTTGCAAAAGTGAGATTATTGTATTAGTTAAAAGTGAGCTCGAACAGAGTTATGTCTTGCCTTTATCATTTCAGTGGGCTTTAGTATTCACAAGTTTCTGCGTGGGGTGGATGTGTTTGTCACTTTGCCACATTTCACCCAATAGTTGGCTGCATTCCCGGTAGGGAGGGAAGTTTTACGGTGTATAGAATATGCAATAATTGCTGTAGTCCATTTCCTCAGCATGCACATAGCTTCACTGATGCCAATGAAGCTGTCTTGATGTATAGGGCCAGCCAATCCTCAACCTGTGAATGTATAATTTCTGCAATTGTGGTAGAATCGTTAATAACATTTTTAAAGCAATTTAGATGAAAACTGCTTGATAACTTGAAGAGCATTGTTCTATTTAGTGGACTATGCCTTGGTGTGTCACTATGAATTCTGACTCTGGTTCATAGGTTACTACAGTTCATTGTATCTTCTGCATTCACTTTACTTCCCAGGACTTCATCGTGTGACATGTGAACCATCATTAATGATAGAACAGCTTGTTTAGCAAATCCCTTATGAGGAAAACATACTACTTTTGTGACATCATGTCAGATTTTCCCTTGATAGCACTGGCATTTTCTCTAAACACACATCTACTCCCATGTCCTAGTTGCAGTCCTGGGAGATGTAATACCAGCATCTGGCAGTAATATCTATTGTTGACATTTTGGGAATGAGAACTTGAGCTATTAGCAAAGATGTTTGCTTGTACCTAATTAATGTTCAATTGTATACCCCTTTCTTTATCAACCCTGCAGCAGCAAATCAGCTCTGGCATTATCTTACACTGGCTAGCTTTAAAACTTAATTATTTCCCAATTCAGTGTTAAAAGGCTGCACACTTGGATGTGCTACCTTAATATAGATGTAACAGAGTTACTAAGTAGCAGAATAATTCTTAGCTCTTTAGCTAAATTGGACTTGTTTATGTATCAATAGGTTAAAGTTTGGCATGTGTTTAGTTTGGAGTACTTAACCTGAGCACCATGACAGCGGGTGGCTTGGTGGGTATCTTTCACAAGGACTGGCTAGTGGAAACACAAGCTATTTGGATTCATTCAGTCAAATGGCAGCGTTGTAGAAAAGCACTTAGAAGCTTTATCCCATAATGCAAGACTACCACATAGTAATGTGTATCCTGTATTTCAGCAAGTGGTTTTGACTGGATGAGATGTAATTACCAGATAGATCATGGGTACATCCCAGTGCATTTAGCCCCCAGCTTTACCTGAGGCAAACTGTGTCTGTGTGTGTCAGAGGAGGAGAGACGATACCAAGTATCAAAAATCATTATCGCTAGGAACGCTAGACAACAAATATCACAGGTCTTCAGCTGCGCTTTGTTCGTCAGTGGCAAGGTCTCCTTTTGTAGCTGTGGAGAAGGATATTGATGATGCAACGTAATACAGAAATATGCTGTCCTGAGGCTTGATAGAATAATGAAGCAGACACCCTGATTTGTCCTATCATTTCTTTAAACAGATGTTCTTTGACACAATGTTTGCTTCCATGTTTTGAGATCTAGAGAGGCAATCTTTTGAAGACCATGTGTTAGCCTGAAGGATAATGGCTGTGGAAGGGGTTCTCTTTTAAGAATCTAGTTTAAAAATAGCCCACTGGCCTCGCTCAGATGATTTTAACTAACCTCAGCATAGTTTGTACTGATTTCATGCTTCAGCCACATCATCCGCCCCTTTCAGTGTTAAGGTCAGCCCATCCATTGAGTGTGGTTAAATAATTCACAGAGCAAAGGTACATGGCTGCCCTTATTATTAAAGATGGATATTCTGGTTTTTTATTGTTATGTTTTGGGTTTTTTTAATTGCTCTTTGCCTGTGTTTGAGTTTTTGGTGCCAGGAAAACTGGGTTCTTTTCAGGTGCTCTAAAAGTATCCCCAAATGGCTACATGACCGACCTGTAAATGTGACCTGCAACACCCCAGCTAGCCCTCAGTTTTTCCACAGCAGAGACTGTTAGCGACAGATTGCGTGTAGTTTTATGATGGTTCATTGTAATCTAGCCAGATTTCTTTTACTTACAACTCAAGCCACATTTAAGCCTGAGTCTCAGGTAGTGAAGGCTACTACGTTAAGTCATTGTGCTATTTATTTATTTAGGCCAGAATTTTCAGAAGGGCTTTGCACCTGCAGCTCGGACCAGATTTTCTGAACGGTTCAGCTCCCATCTAAGCACCAGGTTTTCAAAAGAATTCAGCAGGCTGGATGTTGACATCTTTTGAAAACCTGACCATGAGTGCTATAATGGGATCTGCTGGGTACTGAGCTCTTGAGAAAATCTGTCCTTTGTTTAGGTATTTTTAAATAACTGAGCTCTTTTGAAAATCTGGCCCCAATTGTGAGGTGCTGAGTGCCTGAAAATAAGGCCCAGAGATCTTTAGAAAATCTGGCCCACAGCGCCTTTGATCTAAGAGGTGGTGGGGATTTTTCCTTAATGGTTACTTTCCAACAATGTTAATTCATCATCGAATATTGTAAACACCATGGAGTTAGGAGAAATAAATAAGAACCAAGTAAACGATCATTTAATAAGTGAATTAAATTTCCCCTTGAATGTTAAACAGATGACAAGAAGATTAACAGCAAGGCATGTGTGCCTGTCCTTTTGACCTGTCTGTCTTCTGCCCCCCTCCCAACCCTTTAGCAAGTATTGAAAAAGCAAAATTTTTGATGAGCAGCAACCACATGACTAGTGTAATTCAGCACAACTGCCCGATATTTCTGTTTCACATGCAGTAAAACTTAAAGGCTAATCTTGTGCATAAAGCACAAGACTAAGATTCAGGAGACCTGGAAGCTATTCCTGGCTGTGACTCAGACTCTGTTCCTGGTTGTGACCTTGGAGAAGTCATTAGTTGATATCCCTCGGTTTCTTTATCTGTCAAAGGGGGATGATACTCCTTCCTTATCTTACACTCATGAATAGTGTGAACCATGGTGAGATCTTAAGGTGAAAGGCACTATGGGAAGGAAGTATTCTTGCGGAGTTATTTTTTTATTATTAAATATGTCAGGCAGAAATTGATCTTTCTCTGTGTGCCGGTTTATGTTGGGTGTGATGTAGGATATTTGAGACATTCTAGGGATTAGCATTACGCCGTTGAGAGACGCTTGAAAGAAATGGTGCTGTTTTTTATCACGGTTTCAACATCAGGCGTATCTCCTTCCCTTGTAAGTTAGAACAGACCGTATAATACTGTTGCCATCCACAAAGGACCTTGAGACCAGCATTCAGTTTTAACACGCTCAGGGAAACCAATATCGAGCTATCAGCTGATATATGACACTAATATAGGATTCACTTTATATTCAACTACAAAGAGAGAAAGAGAGAGAATTGTTCCAAGTTTAGACAAGCTGTAAAATCCTTTACTTATAGATACCAAGTTGGTTAGCCCTTGAGACCAATCTAATTGCTTTACATCTGTACAAAGGTTCCTTGTAATCGGGCTTTCTGCCTCCATTTGTCTTCTTTTCAGCCTTTTAGTAAAGGCCTTAATTGGTCTTAGTGGGGCTTTTTGCAGTTAGTGCAACCATACCTTTTTAAGGCTGAACAAGTATCAGACATTACCTGGGGGTGGATGGAGGGAGTCGGGGAAAGACATCAATACTTCTTTTCCTTTAACACTGTAATTAATGGGCTCAGAACAAGGAACAGATTTGAAGAAATTTTAGGTCTTTGGGGGATTTAGACACAGATCAGACAAAACAGAGCTGGGTGGAATTTTCTGGAATTTCTCCCTGCTCATTTCTCCACGAACAATCATTAGCCTTGTAATTGTGTCATAGTAAACTGCTGTATCAGGTTCCATTTTGTTCTCTTTAGAGGATCAAGTTGCCTTAAATCAATAGTTTGAAGTACTGGGGGGGATGTATGTGAAAGGAAGTGCCCTCTAATTTCTGTTTCTAAGCTACTAATTATTTAATAATACATTTTATTGCCTATTAAAATGTGGCATAACTTGCTTGTCAGCAAAACTAGAAGGAACATAATCATTTGAGGAGAAGGATAATTGGCACTTCTGCAGCTGGCTTTTATTGCCAGCCTGGTTTGTTGTTATAGGAATTTCTTGCCAGGTTTCCTTGCAATATTTGCAGACTGGTCAGCATTGTGAGTGAGTTACTGCATTATAGCCCAGACTTTTAAATGTGGCTTATTGAGAATACAGTGTGTGCTTAGTTATATGGCATAAAAGCTTCTGCTGTGTATGGAGAGTTCATTTTCTTCCCCCACCTCTCTTTCTCCTTTATAAAAGACCACACTGTTTTTGTGCAACACTTGAAATTACTCTGCTTGCTAGATAATGCAAAAGGGGAGAATTTATTTAGCCAATAGAGAGATTAATGGAAGTGGGTAAGCCTATTGGGGATTTCTTGTCTTGCACAACACATACACAACATTTTTGTGGCACAACTGGAAACATATACACATTTTTGGCTGAACTTCGTCAACATTTTAGAGGTAGTTTGCAACTGACCCACAAAAAAACACATTGAAGATTTGCCCAAAAGTTCAATAAATTTGGACAACGAATCGTGGGAAGGAAAACACTCAGACCTCTCATCGGTTTGGGGATACTTGTCAAGGTGGGGATGAATGGCTAGGAAGTTTTGCCAAGTTTGGGTGGGGACCCAGACACTAATATGTGCAGTGGGAGGATTCTACTGCTTGGATGTTGAAAGATTAGGTCTAGATATTTATGTAAAGTGCTGAGTGCCTCCTGCAAGGTGCTGAGCACCTAACAGGACTTAGCACTTAATGGCTGGAGTGTAGGTAAATTGGAGAGTTTTGCTACTTGGCCTGGGGGTTTGAGTTTGAGTTGTGAGGGTTTGTCAAGGATTCATCAACAAGGTGGGATGAATGGGATCACTACACAGATGGGACTATCCGTCCTCAGTTTGCCAAGGATTAACGTACCGTAATGACGTGATCCGATTCTGTCTATAGCAGAGATCTGGTTTATATTATTTTTCATGTGCACACACTCTGATATAAATTAAATGAAGAAAAGAACAGAGCTGGCTGTTTCTTATTAAGTGTTTCTGCAGTTATATTCTGCTGTTGGCCCCTGTTGGGGCGGGAGGGGGCTTGGTTTAGGGAAAAAACATTCTCTTTTCCACCACACAGTTGGCTCTCACACAATTGCCATCGTTCATTCCCTTGTATCGTTCCTCCCTAGCTTTTCTAGTCTTAACACCCAGCTATGGTACCACGCACGTCAGGTCATTTCCCGCTACCTGACCGCACCATCTTCTCAGTAACCTGGTCACCACCTTCTCCCTGAGAGCCTGATTCAGAGCCCACGGAAGTCAATGGGAGTATTGCCATTGACGGCAAATGAGCACTGGATCAAGCTGCAGGATGTGGAAAAAATAAGACATGATGGAGGACGGAAACAAATTGAATTCACTAATAAAAACATCCCTCAAGAATATCACCATGTAAAGCCAGAAAATGTATGGAAGGCATGTGTGAGGTGAATTCCGTATACCACAGCATATGGTTGAAAGTGGCTGAGATGAAACGTTATCCATGGGATTAACTGTTGTCTTGGAAGAAATGTTCCGGAATTTCCCTTTTGAGTCTTCTCTTTGCCTTTTCAGATCAAGAACCAGATTTTGATACTCTTGATCCTACTGACTAATGCCTTACTCCAATGGTAGACCTGTGGAAACCAACAAGATCCTTTCTGTGAGAGGGTGCTATCCAGTGATAATGAGGGTACCAGAAACTCATCCTAAGAGAAGATAACTCCCTTCTCCTTTGCATCTCCCTCATTTGTGATGACAGTGGAGAACTCTGCAGTTGATTGTTTCAGAAGGCAATTGTTACCCTATTATCCAGATTGGTTCAATGGGACCCACAAATAGATTGCTTGAATCCCCAATGGGAGGTTGTGGTAGAAACAAGAACAGGTGGTCAGATAGGAAAAATGGGTTTCAGGAACCATCTGTATTAGTGCCTTGATGTCTTAAAAATAAACAAGCACATCCAAGAATATATCTATCTTCACTTGTTTTTAGCTGCAAGTGCTAATGAAGCAAATGGAATCTCTTGGGTCAACAGAATCCTCTCATAATCATCATAAACTCACTATGCAGGTAGACGAGGGAAAACTGACCACTTCATTTCAGAGAAAGTTCACAATGTTCCATTCACTTAACTCAACAGCATCTGAGGGACTAAGTAGTAGAGGTTTAGTTTTAAATATTACACATCAGCTGGGGTCTTCTATGAAATACATTTTGTGACATATTCGTGATTTGTAGTGTTTTTTTTCCCATTAGGATTTAAATTGTAACACATTTATATCCAGGTATCTAAAACCTCTGCCATAGAAATCTATGGTTGTGTTAAAAAGACACAGGGATAAAGGACCAAAAGCAAAAGCAATCTCAATGAATAAGGGAAATGAGCAGAAAGATTTCTATTAAGGTAGCTAAACTATACAAACCATTTCAGGATTGGTGAAATATATATTATGAATCAGATCCTCAGACGATGTAACTGAGCTATGGTGCTTTGCTGTGAGCACAGATGTGAGGTTTATGGAACAGAGGGATTTGAACAGAACATCTCTGAAATTCAGGAAACTTTAGATCCATGCTAAGCCCATCTCTAACTGATAAGCAGTCCTAACTGATGGATTGATTTTAGGACATTACAATGTGATAATTATAGATCAAAGTTATCACTGAACCTCCTTTTCAGGTGAACAAAATTACTTCATTATAAGAAGGCTGTATTGTGTAACTCCACATGTGGCAATGGGTAAAACAGTAACAAATTGCTATTGTAACGTCACCAAGTTGTTGAATTATTCAGTCATAAATAATAAAACAACTTTCTGCCAAACTATAACATATGCAAAGGCCCTCGAGATATATAGACTGAGGGCTGAAGTGCTTCCAGAGACCTGAGGATCACTCAGCTGCACAAATCACATGAGACCATCTGTTTTTGCCACCGTCCTTGCAGCTGAAGAATAGACACATACTCCTCCGAGTCCACGTTGTCATCCCTTAAATCAACTGGAGGTGTCACTGTTGTGAATCAAGAAGCACTCCTTCCTTCCACCAGGAGCTGAGCCCCCTTCCTTCGCTGCAACCCTTGGCCAAAGAGTGAGAGACCAGAACTGATTAAAACTGCATCCCAGGACTTTCACAGGGTAGTGCGGAGTATTAGCACTAAGCCAGTGCAGGTGTGTGTGATAAACAGGGATCTCCATGGGAAGTAGAGAAGTCATATATGCATTGGTGCAATGTGTTACGTATATGTAAGCAATACATCCCGGTAATCTAGTGAGAGCGTTAGGGCCAGATCCTCAACCAGTGTAAATCCACATAGTACCATTCACTTTAATAGAGCTATACTGATTTACATAGCTGAGGATCTAATCCTCAGTCTCTGTGTTGTAGAGGGAAAAGGAGCCAGCCAGAGGATGCAGGATTGAGGGGTATGTAAGGATAAGTGGTGGAGAGGGAAGCTAGTTAATCTTTCACCTTTGTACCTCCTCTTTGTTTCTTTTCCTGCTCGAACCCTGCCTAAACTATATACCTTTATAGTCTTTGCATGTTTGGAAGTCTGATTCATAGTTGTCTGCATATCTCCGAATCCCTCAGAGGCCCCTTCTCCATCTAACCTACTCACATCAACCTACTGACTGTAAAGTCTGTTTGTCAGATTTTACATTGGCTCTGAATTTGTCCCTAGGTCATTAATCATTGTATTGGTTAAAAAAGCCTATCTTTGACTATCTCAGTATCACTGTGGGCTAATCTGTACCCCAACCCATGTCAGTATGAATATACAATGTGTGAATCTCCAGTACTTCTTGAGCTAAGTAAATGTGCGGAATTCACGTACCAAGCTACAAGTAAAATAATTAATGAACGAGTACCATCTACCCTAATAATACAGGTGTTTTCTATGCATCAGACCTTGAAAAATTCAGTCCCCAAAAGCACACTGGTAAATGGCATTCTTTATTAGTTTTTCACAGCTTTGTCTCTGGCTGCATGTCAAGCAATTTAAAGAATATGGATTAGCAAATTTATTGCTTTTTTTTTTTTTTTTTTTTTTTCCTGTAGACAAATAAGTGTTCCTAAAATGATCTTATCAGGGTTTTGTTTGAGTGAAGAGAGAATGAGGTGAAATATTTTACCTTGCCCCTTAGGAAAAAAAAAACACGCTTAATTGAATTAAGGTACACTAACAAGATATGAGCTTTAGCAATGTGCAATATCTGTTAGAGAAACTGGTTAAGAGACAATAGGAAATAGCACTTAAATGCTTGAGTGACAGTATGTATACATTGGAAGACAAATTAACTAGTTAGGAGCATCTGCACTTTAGTTGTCTGGGAGTACACTGGTAGAATTTTAAGCAAAGAGTTCAGTTAGCAATGGTCATTCTTTATCTGGTAGTGCATTGTTAGTGTAATTTCCTGTTTAGTTAGCTATGAGTCTCTTACACTTTAAAAACAAAAAACACAGACTAATTAGGCAGAGCATTAAAACACTTGGCTTCAAAGCAAATCAAAGACTCTGTGTGAATTGCATTTTCCTTAACATTTTCTGTTTGTGGTAGAATAGTTTTTGTCAGGTTTCTGAGAAATTCTGAGCCTTATTTTAAGTCATAAGCCTGCATGATAGATCTGTGCTGATTCTACCAGAGCATATCTGTCTTCAGATAAATGTTGGAAAGAGCAACCAGATTCTTAATCAAACCTACATCAAACAGACTACCCAAGGGAAAATGCGGCAGCAGTGCTCTGCTTTGCATTTGAAGACCTGGGTTTGGCAGTGAACTCTGGGGAGTACTCGGGTTCTCAGGCGAATGGTACGGATTTTAATTCTCTTATAGTGCCTGAAACAGTCAATCCATGGAGCAAGTGGAGGTCAGGTGTCAAGACAGGCAGTTGCCAAGAGACAAGGCAAAGAAATAATAGGAGGGAAGAAAAAAAAAACACATCAAAGTGAGCTGATTCACCATGGGAAGTTAAGTGAACTACATTACAACAGACATACTGTCTGGAGGAACTAATTGCTCATGTGGTTAGGTAACTCAGGTCTACCTGAGACCTTCTTGACTCGGGAAGCTATTAAATAGAACAGAACTTGCTAAAAGCAGAGAACTTCAAAAACACATGCTTTACTTTGAGAGAACTTTTTATCTCCTCCCCTTCCCCCCTATCCCCCCCCCCCACTTTTTTTTAGCTTCTGAAAGGAGACAATCCTGATTTGCAGTAGATTTTTAACAGCCTTTTAGCAATACAACTACTGTGTGAGCTGATTATTATAGAAAACTATTGAGCCTTTCCTGGGAAGACCAGAACCACAAACATTGCTTAGCCTATAACCAAAAAAAAAGGACAAACTCCGATTTATGTGAGCTTTGAATCCCTTCCACAAGGCATCATCTTTGTTATTCATAAGCAGGCATGACTCCTTGCTTGTAACACAGTATTTGGCATTTAGGTTTGTGACAATTAAAGACAGGTGAGGTAGTGCTGACAAAAATATGAATGGAGCAGAACCACAAACCTTTTTGGGATTCAGATGGGGGTGAATGGTTAGCTCTTTAAAAACAATGTGCTCATATAATATTTGTTCTTTTGATTTTGGCCTCAGATTTGAGGCCAAAGTTTTCAAACCTGGGTGCCTGGAATTAGTCCCTAAATCAAAGTGGCCCCATTTTCCTTGTGATTATTAACATCATTTCAGTAACCATGTTGAAACACACAGTAGTCCTCAGTGCAAAACCCCCAATGGGATTCCACTGTACGATGGAGTTGAAGAATGCCAAAGTCCACAACTGAATAAAGAAGGTAGAAGTCAACCACCTTTTTCTTTAGGAAACACAATATACCATTCCCTTTATCTTTGAACATCTCTGCACATAGGTTGAGTGGTTTGATTCATGAGCTGTTCACTCTGTAAATAGTCCTTTTATTGAAGTGATCAAGTTCTCTTAACATGGAATTGAGAGAAGATCGGAACACTTTGATGCTTTTTTTTTTTGCTAGTATATTTTGTCTGATTTGCTATTCTTTCTTTCCTCCCAGACAACTGTAGGTTCATTGTACACTATTTTATTTAAATTGTGCATTAAAATTAGCTTGTTGCAAAGCAGATCTCTTTTCAGAAACAAGAAATAACAGTGTGGCTTTTGTTGTTTTGTTTTACATAGTTACTAAAACGACATCCAGTTTAGATATGAAGTGTTGTAGTTGTGTTGGCCCTAGGATATTAAAGAGACAAGATAGGGGAGGAAATATCTTTTATTGGAAGCTTTTCTTCTGAAGAGCTCTGTGTAAAACTTCTCTCTCTCACCAATAAAAGTTGGTCCAATACAAGATCTTACCTCACCCACCTTGTCTATCCTAGATCCATCACTTGATGTTAAAATCCAGTCTTTGAAGGTAATATGCTTTAAATATTGTACACCATGACCTACGGACCAAAAGTTCAAAGAAAAAAAGACATTTTATTTTTGTAATGTAAGTACAGGGGAAATACTGAGGTCTTTTGACCCAGTCCTATAATAATATAACATAATGTAATTGATGCATAGATCCCATTGTGGGAAACTGAGAGAAAAGAGGACACAAAAAAGAAGGAACGAACCCTATTCTTAATAAACATAAAAATTATAGGACCTTTAATGTCTATATACAGCAGACAGGACTTTGGTTTTATTTAATGATTTACTCACACACCCAAAACACCCCAGACACAGTAAGCGTGCATTTTTCCTACCTTATTAAGAAATTCTCATGAAGGCAAAATTGAGGCTACCAAGATTTTAACCTGGTGTTCTACACCGGAGTTGAGAGGTTGCTATGAGTCATCTCCTCAATATAAACAAAAGGAATAGATGAAGTATAATTAACTCATTCCATGTGTCAGCAGGCTTACATCAGGGGTGCTTAATGGTGCTGTGTACTCTTAATTATTGATCTTACCACTTAAGTAGTAAAACATGAGGAAGTGGGCACTATTATCTGGTAATTGCCATACTGGAGAATTGACAAGAAGCTAAGAGTGTTTAACATATAGATAAGATCAATTATAAGATAATGCCTGCTTCTGTAATGAGGTGTAGCAAGTATGAAACTTGTATCCAAGGTATTTATCAGGTCATGCTGCTATGACAGAAGCAAGAGTGTTTTAACATAGCCATATGGATTTTTAAAAGACAATAGTCTCTCAGTGGTGTGAAGGATTAAACACCAGTTCACATGGGATTAAGGATCCAATTGAAGGGGAAAGATGGAAAAGATATAGTGCCCACTGAGGAAGTAAAATATTTAGTTAGTAGAGAGTGGACATATAAATAAACGTTCTCCTTGTTAAATGTCTACCATAAGAGCTCAGACATTTGTGGTTAGGTTTGTTCATATAGGCCCTGATTCAGCAAAGCACTTAAGCAAGTGCTGAAATCATTGGGACTTAAGCACATGCTTTAATGTTTTGCTAAATCAGGGCTTAAATTACAGCCCTGCCCTACTGATCCTACTTACAACATTTATAACCATGGACCGTAAAGGAGACCAAACAAGAGGACTTTTTGTTGGGGGTTGAAGAGACAGAGGAAGAGCTGATGAGACAAGCGTTTGCTATTAAAAAGAGAAGGAAAAAGCCTAAGTAAAATGATTATCAGAGTAAATATTGTATGTTGTGTGCCAGGCCAAGGGACTTGGTGATCTGTGGCATTTTAAACCCAAATTTGGAATGAACTTGAATTGTGGAGATGAAATGCATCATCATTAGGGGAAAGAGATGGTTTATCACTTTACAATCACTTTTAGCCGATGGATTTATGAGTGGAATTTGGGATTGTCTTAAATGGCTGTGTGAGATTCCCCAGGGTACAATCTGGACAGCTGAATGGCTGTCTCCCCTCAGTTTTCCAACTTGGGATGCCTTTTACACCACTTTTCTGGTGAATAGCCACTCCTGGCTAGTTAACACACAGCCTCCAGCATGTCGCTTGCTCCCAGCTGCACAGAACTGAGTGCTACTAGCTATCCACTCGTGAAGCACACTGCAAAAGAACTCCAGCAAATACTCCAGTCCCAGACTTTCCCCCAGAAATGTGTCTTGCATTGTGTTGATACTGGACACTTAGTGATCAGTGTGAATACTAGTGAGACACGGTACGCCCAATTTGCAGATCAATAAGGCTTAATGTGCAAGGTTTTCTATAGATCTACTACTTGAATACAAAGCCTGAAATTAATTACAATATATCATACTCCCTAAGCCTGGAGAGCTAAGCAGTCACTCAGAAGGCTGTATAGAGGAACGACTTTCTTCAGGGGCCCTGCCAGGAAGTCAGTGGCCTCTGGTCCAACCAGCAGCACCTCTTGTGGAGTCAGGTGTGATGGAGCGCGCCCCTTTGTCTAAGTAGTGACTTCTTATACCCTTCCATAAACAGCTTTCACCTAATTACCACTCTACTCATTATCATCTATGCTAATTACCTACATTGGGTTTTCACCCTTAACTACATTCCATTCTCACCATGATAATTTGGGTTGTCAAAACAACATCTGGTAATAGGAGGGATGGTGTAAAAATATGCCCCTTGACAATGAAAAGCGTACCCCCAAACATTCAAGGATAACTTCTTGTTCCCATCACCATTATCTATGTGCAGCTGCAAGCATACGTGTTGTGTATTTTGTCTTATGTGCCATGCTATGCAGAAACTGAGACATCTGCAGGGTTACTCGGTAGTCCTGTTCATCACTGCCAACCGGAAGATGTCCTACTACAAGGGTCAGAATAGCCAAGCAAGCAACTGAAGCTATGCAGGCCTGTAGGATAATGGTCAGGCAATGCAAATTGCACAGGGTCTCCAACACATTGCCCAGCACCTTGCTGAACAATGCAAGCTCGTACAAAGTCTGTCATTTCATCAATGGAAAATATTTTATTCCAAATGGAGTTTCCCCACACATTTTAATCCAAACACTGGTTAAATGAAACAGTGAAACAAGTTTATTAACTACAGAAAAGGGGGGTAAAAAAAAGTTTGTGACTACAAGTAATGAGGCATAAATGTCAGGATTGGTTACAAAGAACATAAAAAGATAGAACGCAAGCGAAATGCTTAATTTAACAAGATTAGTAAACTTAAATGAAAAAAGGTTTCTCTCACCATAAACTTCCAGCAGTCTGTACTGGCTGAAAAGCCTCACAGGCAGGAATTCTTCCTCCCTTTCCCCATCTTCAGCTCTTTAAGAGTTGTTGATGTCATGAGCAGAGATGAAGGAGGAGAGTGAGTTCAAGCATTTTTCTCCCCTCTTTATAATTCAATTTCTTGTGCTAGACACATCCTTGCTTGAGTCATGGCAACAAACTGGCTCTTGTGGTCGTGAGGTTTGAACCGTCTTTGTGATGAAATGTAAATTTCTTGTTCACGCCTTCCCCCTGCCAGAGAATAGCTGCTTAACTAAGTGATTGCTCACTTGACTTTGTTGATACCTGTCTGAAGCGCCAGCATGTCTGTCTCTGAAAAACTGGTTTGGGCCTACTTTTCTAACTTGGAATATGTTACCGCAATGTTATATGGTAAAATCTAATAACTTTACATATGATGTTGGTACACACACTTTACCAGGACAATAACGTTCAACAGGTTGAGAGTTTTCAAATGGTATCTCACAATGCATACTTTGTACAAAATTTGTCAAAATTCTGTAGAAGTGGTGAACATAATGGTATAGATTGTCACAAGGTGCAAAGAGAACTCATGACATGACAGATATGAACACCTCTGTCATTCCCCAGAATGGAGGTAAACAAAAGGCAGCAAGAAGGTCAGTAAAATCAGTAAGAGGGACCATTTCAGTTTACTGTATCATTTTTGGATGCTTCTATCTTACTTCTGAAAGATGTTGATAAAAACAAAGGAACTAATTAGTACTATTACTGATGAAATAATACCTCTTCCACATTCCTAATGAAGATGTTCAATAGGATCATATCTACCTATTCAGTTAATGGAGCTGTTATATGTATCTGGCTTTTAAGTCAGCAAAAATGCACACCAATACGTGGTGTATTTCGCTCAATCATATTTGTTCTTACACATGGTTTTTGAATGGACAGTGTGCGTTCATCCATGTTTTTAGGCTCTAAAGCTTTGGCCTCCTTTGAAAATTAGATTCTATATCTTGATTTTAGTAAGGCTTTCAACACAATCCCAAACAACAGTCTCGTAAGTAAACAGTCTAGATTAAATTATTATAAGGTGGGTGCAAAACTGGTTGAAAGATGATACTCAAAGGTATCAGTGGTTTGTTGTCAAACTGGGAGGTGCATCTAATGGGGTCCCGCAGGGTCAGTCCTGGGTCCGGTACTATTCAATGTTTTTCATTCATGACTTGGATGATAGAGTGGAGAAGCATACTTATAAAATCTGCAGATGACTGCAAGATGGGAGGGGTTGCAAGCACTTTGGAGGTGACAGTTAGAATTCCAAATGACTTTGACAAATTGGAGAATTGGTCTGAAATCAACCATAAGAAATTCAGTGAGGAGAAGTGCAAAGTACTTCATTTAGGAAGGAAAAATCAAATGCCCAACTACAAAATGGGGAATAAATGTCTAAGTACTAATTCTCCTCTCATTTACATCAATATAACGTTATTGACTTCAGCAGAGCTACTCCTGATTTACCTTGCTGTAACTGAGTTCAGAGTCTGACCCCATGATGTTCTCGTAATTAGAACATGAAGATTAAATTAGTAAATTAACAGATAATATAAGCCAATCTGTGCCTGGTTCATCTAGTAGTTCCGTAGTAAAAGATTTAAGCAGATATTCAGTCTTGCTGTGCCCAGTCACTGGTTAATCATAAAAGTCTTCAATCGGAATGTTTTACTTTTAAAAATTGATTTGTGTTAATCAAGCCTGATGGAAATAACATAAATATTTGGCAGGTTTCAGGGGAGGAGTTGTTTTGGTTTTGTTGATAATTTAAATTGCAATTGGTTTGATATAAATCAGAGGTTCTCAAACTGGGGGTCAGGACCCCTTCAAGGGGTCTCAAGATTATTATGGGGTGTGGAGGAGGTCACGAGCTGTCAGCCTCAACGCATTCTCTGGCTGAGGTTGTCGGCCCTGTGCATGGTGGACAGCCAGATCCCTTCAGATATGGGTGGCCAGAGAGCAGCGGCTGCTGGCTGGGTGCTTTAAGGCAGTGTTGTCCCCAGCAAGAGTGCAGAAGTAAGGGTACTATGTCATAGGAGTGTAGGTGGCATGGCACTGGGGGGGTCATCACTTTTTGGGGGGGGTCATCACTGCCTGAAATATTTTCAAAGGGGGCCCCAGAAAAAAAGCTTGAGAACCCCTGATATAAAGTGTCTGAAGGCGAAGATGGCAAATGTTCCATGAGTTCTCCGAAAGGGGGGAGCGGGGACACCAACAATCAGAACCCATTAGTAAGTAACACATTGAGTGCCTTTGCGGCATTGTGAGACTTGCGGGAATTGGTTGGCTGGGTGAGCCGTTTGTCCTCTGAGAAACACTACATTTATTTAAAAAAAAAAAAAAAAAGCCTCTGTTGATGAAAGTAGCTGTCAAATTAGCAGGTCTGGAAGTTGTGCTGCGTATTGTTATGAGCTGCTCAAGTTCACACCAGAGCAACCCAGCCCCATCCGTCTTTCTCAGTTTACATTTTAATTGGCTTGTAGTTAAGTTTTTTAAACACTGTGCGACTGCTGACATACACTGTAATATCATGTGAATAATTTATGGGAACTAGTCAAGATGAGCTTTTTTGATTAGAGAATTGGATAAAAGGGGAGAGAGAGAGAGGGGACAGTGGTGGGGAGTGAGGGGTATGGGACAGGAGAAACAACAATCCAATAGCATGTTGCTTGCTGGGTGTTAAATGTCTTTGCTAGTGCATCCAACTGCATTTGGGATTTCACGGACGTTTGTACAATGCAGTCTTATTAATAACTGTTCTGTCAGGAAAGCACCCAATTAAATGGAATTGGGCTTATGGCTCCCTTTAGGTTTCTTTAAAATGTGTGGATATAAAGCCTCTCCAATGTGAGTATTGGATAACAAGGGTTGTTTTTTTTCTGTGTGTTTTAACAATTCTCTCCCCCCCCTTTTTAGGATGCACCTGTTTGTACATTCAGAATCTGCCACTTCCCCCATCCCCTCGACAACCCCGCTACCCCACGCCCTTAACGCTGCTCCTTGTTTTCCCCCTTGCTTGCATAGCATCTCAGGAGAAGCTTGAGCTGGTGCTGGCAGGCAGGCTCCCTCACTGAACACATGACCCATCTGGGGACTTGATTGTTAGAAACATACAGTGCCGGTCAGATAATTAAGACCTGGGGGAGTGTTCCCCTGGCTTTCATAGGGAGATTACATTTTGCTAAGGTGTCTTGAATACAACGTGAGCAGGAACAGATCCTGATGAGATTCTATGAACTGCAGAGAGCCCCAGGTATTTATTTTCAAGTTATTTCATAGGCTAGATTTTGACACAGGTACACAGCCCAGAGTGAGCAGAATATTGCTGTGCTGTTCCAGGAGCATTACAGGGGAGGAACTAGGTCCCAGCCACAATTTCATGCCTGCTTCTCCTTTACTCTGATGGTAGTAACTCACTGCCCATCTGTTTCAGCAGCAAATTACTGCGCCCGCCCCCACACACATGCTCAGATGCACTGTGTCTAGGGTCTGCCCACTCCTTGCCCACCTGCTCCAGACCAACAGATCAGCTAGCACATTTACTAGGGGTGTTTTTACTCCCCTGCCTGGTATATATATTCCAGCTAACTATCCCCTTATGCTTAAAATCATTCTTCTTTGATTTCATCCCAAAGGGTCATTTGAATTATTTAAATGCTATCTTCTTTGCATAAATTCACATGCATCTTCCACATGCCACTAGCAAATTAGCACATAGCTATAGTGGGTTTATTTTAATCTGCTGAGATACAGATGTAATGGATTTTGACCCCCATATGAAAGAAGTCCATGTGATTTAAAATGTGCAACCAGTGTCCACAATGTGAAACACAGCCAGAGCTGCATTTGAATAACAGATGTCCACAGCTGGCACAGCACCATTTGGATACTTAATCCCCATAGACCTGCAGATTCACCTGGAACTGTCGTCTCCTTACTGCCATCTTCAGTTGGCAACAACTCTATCTAGTGGCATGTTACTGTCGAACAAGCCCACCTGAAACTACTGAGTATGTATTCAGCATAGCTCAGCCGTGCCTCTGCTGCTGCTACCTGTGCTCCTGTGGATACGCTGCTATTTTTACTCATACTTGCTCAATGAGAGCTCATGAGTACGTGCACACGAGCAGGGGAATCACACCCCTAGCTTGTGGGTGTGCCATCCTTGTAGGGATTCATCCATGACTGTTATCTTGTTATCTTGGAAGGTAGAAGTTCTCTGAACGGGACCTCTCTGCATGTACTTGAAAGGTCATTCCAAGGACAAGATTCCTGAAAGGCCAAGATAAAGAATTCCTGCCTATCAAAGAACTAGTTCCGTCATGGGACTTGAACCTGGTGTTTGCAACTCTCATGGGACCACCCTCTAAGCTCATGGCCGCCTCCTTCTCTGCTACACCTGTCAATGAAAATAACTTTGATTAGCAACAACTTCAGCTGGAAGAGTGGGAGAAAGGCAAGCACTGACCCATCTGTAGTTGATGGCTGACCCACCATATACAATATTCCACCTAGATAAGGTATCGATGAGGACACATACTAAATTTCTTCCCAAAGGTGTGACAGAATTCCATCCCATATCAACCAATACACCTACCATTAATCTTTCCAAAAGCTCACCCCCTCCAAACCAGAGGCAACATTACATACGTTGGATTTGAGGGGATCCGTGGCCTGCTACTTTCATAGAACAGCCTTGTAGAATGTCCCCAAGGCTCTTTGTCTCTCTTGATGAAAGGAGGAAGGGCTTTGCAGTTTCATCCCAGAGATAATCTAACTGGATTTCTGATTGCATTAAAACATGCTGTGAGATGGCCAAAGTAGGACCACCAGCCATGATCAGGAATCACTCTACCAGAGTTCAGGCTGCATCAGCAGGATCACTGCAAAACTTGCCAATGTCAGACATTTTGTAAGGCAGCTACTTGGACATTAATCCACACTTTCAGACAACACTGTGCCTTAAGGGAAGCCTCTAGATCTGACGCCGCATTTGGCAAAGCTGTCCTTCAATCACTGTTTAATTAACTACTCTGAGCTCCCGCTTCCTTAATAAGATCCATACTTGGGAGTCACCATCAATGGAATATACATGTGGACAATCACTCGAAGGAGAAAGGAAAGTTACTTACTGTGAAGAGTACCTGGAGTTCTTTGAGATGTGTGTCGTCCATAGTCACATTCCAAACCCTGCCCTTCCATCTACTATGTCTGAGTCCTCAGCTTAGGGACTCTGCAGTGAGAAGGAACCAAATGGCTGCAGGTGTGCCTCTCCTTTCTATATGCTCAAGGACTGAAGAGTTCATGCATGACCTATAGGTCCTGCTGGCCAAAAGGACTCCGATTTCTAACATCTGAGCCACATGCCCACCAACAGTGCAATGTGCTTATGGACAACACATCTCAAAGAGCTCCTGTTACTGTACGGTAACTTTCAGTGCTTAATTTGTGCCAGGGCTAAATCCCAGCACCTCTAGGCTTGGCAATTCGTAGCCCCAGCACTTCTGGGCTTGCTGCATCAGTTATGAATGTAAAAAAAAAAATCTTGAGCCACGGCACCGCTTTCATTACAAATTAAACACTGGTAACTTTTTCCTTTCCTGCCTCTTCAGTGAAGGCACACGCTCCAGTTCTCTCATCCTCAAGGAGACCTCCAGCAAATGCAGATAAGAATTTTTTTTTTTTACATTTTAGTCTTCCCTGACACATGAAAAAGAAGCAAAAGGAGACACACTTTTTTTTGAAGGGGGCGCTTCACCTTTAATATTTCCTAAAGAAACATTGTATAATGTTTAAAGAACAGGACTGGTCACCAGGAAACCTGGGTTCTGTTTCTGCTATTGAGTTGTGGTGAGTGGGGGATTATTCTCTGCCTCCTTTTCCCTAAATGCAAAGCAATGAAAATAGCATTTATCTACCTTATGGGGGAGTTGCAAGTCTAATTATTGCTTTGAGATCCTCCTTTTAAGACATTTTAGAATGGTCAAAGATGAGTGCTGTTGTTCCATTTAATGTCAAGTGTTTTCATTGAAGTGTTGTTTCTGGTTTTCCTTTTTGTTAGAGGTTCTTCAAGTCTACCGTTGAGCAAAGAGAAAAATAAGTGGTCAGGAACTGACCCAGTAGATCATAACTTCTTTTTGGTGCTATTATACTCTGATATGCAAATAAATGTGAGACAAATGCCTGACTAGGGGGAAATCTAAGTGCTAATGATCCTAGGCATTCTTTTGTCCTTGGTATACACCTGATGTAAACCTTGAGGATCCCACACTTAATGTCCCATCTCTATACAGTGACCACCATGCATCTGTTTAGAGTGGCCTGGATGGAGGTCCTTTTAAAGCCTGAAGAAGCCTGAGATTGGCTAGTGGGGTCACTGTAGTCACACTTCTTTCCTGTGGGCTATGTGTTTTCCCAGCCACTGTTTACCGAAAGAGCTATCAGATGAAATCAGGAATCGGACTCCAGAGTCCCATATGAGATTCTGGAGGCTTGGATTCTATTCCTGGCTCTGCCACTGGATGAGCATAAGCAAGTCATGTCCCCTCCTTGTGCCTCTGTTTCCCCATCTGTAAAACAGGGATAAGGATATTGACCTCCTTTGTGAAGCACTTCAAGATCTACTGATGAAAAGTGCGAGGTATTATTAATAAATGTAAAATAAATATTCCTGTTCACACAGTTTAATATGAGATGCATATTTCCCCAGGCCCAAAATAATTAAAAGTTCATTCCATATTTGGTGTGCCAAATTGCCACTTAAAACCCAAAAATAGTTAAGAGTCAATAAGATAAAAGGAATCACTACTATTGTGACTGTAGCAAAATGTCATGACTAGAGCTGACCAGTGGATGACAATACCATTTTGAAGCACCTTTAGAAATTTTGAAAATTACTTTTGTTCCACATTGGAACAAAATCTTTCAAATGTTTTCACAAAAATGGAATTGTGTCAAAATATCTATTTTCAGACTGAAACTGGAGAGAGAGAGAGAGAGAGAATGTCTGTGTCTGAGAGGTGGGAGACTCAGGTTCAAGTCCCTGCCCTGCCTGATTCAGAGTAGAGTTTTTGATCTCAGGTCACTTTGAATTAGACAGAACCTGAATCAAACTTGAACTTGGGTCTCCCAGGCCAGTACCTGCCTAACTACCAGGCTACTCAGTGTGAAGTTTTTGTCACAATTGATATGTATCTGTGAAAATGTTTTGCTGAAAATGGTCAGACCAGCTCTGACTGAGTTTCTAGAACAGGGCATGCAAAATGATCAGTACTACACTAAATATTTCATATTTGCACCCAAATGTTTATCAGCACAGCATCATAATCATGGACAAATTTCAGCAACAAGCTTATATTTTGTTTGTCCTACAAAACAAAAATGTTTTGGTTTGTGAATGCAATCCAAGTTGCTTGTCCTGTGCTTTCAAAATTGTCCAAACATGAAAGTTTAAGCAAATTTAACGGGGGCTAGGAATATTCAGGAAATTGATTCCTGTGCAAACACCATTACTGTATAACATTGGCTCATGACAAAATCCAAGTTACAGAAACATTCTCAAGGTAATGTTTTCTCACTCCCTTTGCCACTCACTGCTTTGATATGAAATGCAATGAATATTTTTTCTTCCAGAGAACCATGTGAAGAAAACAGTTGAGTTGCACTTGCAAAATATAGTACTTGATATTGAGTAGTTATGAACACCTGCAACTCCCACAGATTACAGGATGTTAAATGCCTCCCAGGATCAGGCCCTTCCTTTACTGTAGAGATTTTTCTATCTTTTGCTTTATTCCCTCCTTGTCTTTTTATGTCTGCTGAGAAGGCCTCTGAGTGCAATATAACAATGTGGAATGGTATGAAGCTAGAACATAGATGAGAAAAATAAAACCCTTCCCCCAATTAATTTGCTCATCCATATTGTCTGTCGGGTAACTGCTGTCGTGGATTCTAGATCTTCGCTGTGGGAGTGTGGAGTGCACTGTCAATTACTTTCAGTTCCATGCTGGTAATTTATAGCAAGATTCTAAAATGTGAAAGCTGTGACTATGAAGAGGAGTCTGCCAACAGCAGAGACGCATTTCTTTCTTTAGCCTTTTCAGCAGATTTCAAACCCTGTAATACCTCGCAGATGGGACGAACTTCATTGGTTTGGAACTTGGGACAAGCATGCACAAGTTTAGATGCTTTCTTCAAAGATCGTACAAACATCTTGGCCGAGAAGGTGGTCTGGCCAGAAAAATTATACTCTGATTTTTGCTACAGGTCAGCAATTTACAAAAGTCTTTAGCATCTGATGGTTGTTCAGTGGCCTCTGTGAAATACGTGGGTTTCATTTTAGGGCAAACAACATGTGTCCCCAGACAAAAAATATTTTAAAAACCCCCATAATTTACATAATAATAGTTAACAGATATATCATTGTGACTGCACTCCTTTTTGACAATTTCTGCACAAAAAAAAAAAAGACCCAATTGAATGAATATACTAAATCAGAGGTCAGACCATCCCCTTCAGCAGGGAGCCATATTTGGCATGGGAAGCTTACAAGGCTGCTGCCTATCTACATACCTCTTCTAGTGATGAGTAAAGAGTTCCTTGTTCTCACATGTGGTCAGTCTGACACATGTCGTCGTCACGGCTGGGGCTTCCAGAAGTGTCAGGTTCCCCGCTCTTATTGGATTTCAATGGGATCTGGACACCTGCGTCCCTTAGGCACTTTTGAAAATCCCAGTCTGTATGGATAATGAGAATACCAACAGTTGCATTAAATAGCACCGTTAGTGCTCTGTGTTTGTAAAGTACCTAGGACAATAGAGTCCCAAGCTTTTTGAGAGTTCTTGCTGCTAATACTATTTAAATGATTAATAACTATTATCATCATTTATTTTGGAAGGGATAAAAAGCTCATGCTTCTATGCATAAGATAATCTTTAATTGTTGGTTGTTAAGAAGTAACTTTTTCCTATTCCACTTTCCTCTGAAGCACTGATGGAGACAGGATACTGGACTAAGTGAACCATTGCTCTGATCCAGTATGGCATTTCCTAGCTCCCTATTGTACAAGTCGGCAGTTGTTCTGACATCACAAAAGACCAACATGACACTGGAACCAAACTTGGAGTATCTACATATCTGAAACATAGAGCCTTTTACATGTTTCAAATGTCAAAACCGAGAAGCACTTTTAACCTCTTGATGACTTTGGTTTCTTGATATACTGATTCCCAGCCATGGAACCCATGCCGGGAAAAAATAACTCCAAAAATGAAAGGACTTTATTATTCCCATTCCAGGACAATCTTGTCATGGAACATATTTAATTAAATTTCACACCTCAAAAAATAGCCAGAGCTGTGTCGTGTGTTTCTTGCAGGCTTGGTAACTATGCGACTAAACTTGGAGATGTCAGTATAACCTTACTGAGTTTGCTATTTAATTTACGGTGCAAGAAGTTCAGAGAACCTGCTCTGACATTGCAAAACTACTATAAAGTAAGACGGCACTACAGAATTGTTTGAGCGCACTGCAGTGTGCAAGTTATAATATTTATAATAGTGAAGCCCCCACTTACTTTGTTTTGTGGGCCACCTTCCCCCTTCCCCCCCAAAAAAAGAAGACATGACACTAACAATGTTTCATTATAGTTTGACAGCATGAAAAAACTCACAACCCTGTGAAAGCATAATTTTTTCAGTGTAGGTAACAAGTCCGCATTCACTGAGTCCAAAGCTATTAATTATGCTGTTAAATATGACCTGCAGAGAGCTTATTCACCAGATGGAATGGTGTTGATCCTATTGCATTTGTTGTGTGTTGAGACCTAGTAACAGCTCTGCTGCTTATTGCCACACAGACCTTGTGATAATGAATGAGAGAACCATAAACCATCCATGCCCTACTGGCATTTCCAGTGGCATCTTAAAAAAATAAAATAAAAAAATCAGTCCTCATCTTCTGTGAAAGGACATGTCCTATTTCCCCACCCTGGTAATTCCACTATGTGAAGAGAAAACTATATATGGTGGAGTTATCAAATGGTTCAATTCAGGAGGGGGATGAGTGTTGCCGGGTGAGCTTTTGCAACATCAGTAGCAACCTGGTAACAGCATCCCATGCCTCAGCTTAAACTGTAATCTCCATCAACGTTTAAGAGAGCCTTGTGGTGTATGTTTTAAAAAAAAATTAGCCTTAATTTCCCTCTTCTCTCTCTTTGGCTTGCAATAAGAGCCCATGAATCAATCGTCAACAAGCCAACTTCTCAGCCAGTTCTGGTAATGATCTATGCGATTAGCAGGCTGTGCTTGAGTTGGGGGTTTTTTATTTTTTTTAATACGTACGAGATGTTTTCTTGTTGCAGCGAAATGAGGCCTGACATGCGTGTCCCCTGTTTTTTCCTTTCCTGTGTGTGTGTGTGTGTGTGTGTGTGTGTGTGTGTGTGTGTGTGTGTGTGTATGCATGCCCATGTGCATTTCACTGCTCTGCCATTTGCTGGGTGGGAGGAAGTTTTTCTAGCTGAACAGCGCACAGTTGTGCCCGAGGTATTGAGAACATATTGCTCAGCAGGTGGGGCTGCTTAGAAACATTTACTGTTATTTCAGCACTGACAGCAAACATACATCATGCAGGCCCACAAAGCCAGCACATTCCATGGTAACCTATCAAAAGGGCGACAACCTGGAAGCAAAATGTTCAATCTTCATGTGCTATTTTGACCTTATGATTGGGATCTGGGAAGTTAGCTCACCGCTTTGTCGTGTGGAGAGATGCTGGGCCTTTTGTAGAACTTCCCTCTCGTCTGGGGGTCTCATTGAAGATTGCAGTGAGTGTGAACGCTGACACCTCTGTGTAACCTCCTGTGTCAACAGGAAAGCAACACATTCTTCTTATCAATACAAGCTGTTCTCGTGTGTACCCGAAGTTACTGTAAATAGAATTCCATCCAAGGTGTTCAGCTAAATGGCTCAGGATTGATTAATGAGAAATGAAGACCTATAGCTGAATTCCATCGCTATAATGTGAGCCCAGATTAGATGCCACTGAAAGACATTTCTACTTTTGATGGCCTATTTGAAAGGCATTGTTGGTCCCAGTCCAATTTGTTACTTGCCAAAAGTCAAACAGCCAAGCCCATGCGAAACTCAGGAATAAAAATGACCACCAGCTTCAGCAGTAACTGCAAAACCCATCTCAACTTAGCCTTCACTCATTAGCCCTTTCAAACACATCAACAACTTTCCCTTTTATATATTTACTTGTACTTTTATAGCCCAATTATAAGTGTGCTCTGTCTGGCAGGGCTGGGAGAGAGAAGTTTTTGTACTTACCCTTCCTAGAAGGTGCCCAGATCCCACAGTGATCTATAAAAGCCTGGAGCTAAAATTTCCAAAGCCGCCTAGGTCAGTTCCTATTTAACTTTCATTGGCTATCCATAGGTGTCATTTTCATTTGTGCTTGGAAATCCCTGAGGTGCTTTTGAAATTCCCACCCTAAACCTCATAGGCAACTTTTGATAGAATGAGAGATGAGATTCCTGACTTTGGGACTCTGCTCTAACTCCCAAAATACTGACATGATATAAATTGGCTCTAGTCACAAAAACCCTGAATTATTGAGGAATAGTGTTCATTGCTTGAGTAATGAATTAAACTTCATGGTTTGCAGTCACTTTACCTAGCTGTTCCTGAATAGACAGTGGGAGATTCCTTGCAGTATGTCTGCTAGTTGGCAGGTTATATTTAGATGTCTACTGGAAATTTCAGAAGGCTGTTTGCAATGAAATTCCAGTAATGAACTGCAGGGTTCCATACCGTCCTGGATCTTTGCTCACAGACTTTCTCTGGTGAAGGCTGTGTGGATAATGACTACATCTGCTCTGCTTCAGTTGAGACCTGGGTGGATTATTCTCCTTTCTAATTGCAGTCATGGCCAACTTGGAAGGTCAGCTGTAAAGTATCTCCACTTTCCAGTCCTAATACCCTGCTTGTCATCTGAGGTGGTGCACAGTGGGGCTATCACCTCATTATTATTTAAAAATCCCCCAAACCAACCATAAAATGGAGTGGGGTAAGATGAAATAACACATGGTTTATTTTGTAAAGCATCTTGCAAACACATGGTATCCTCAAACCTTGTGCAGATTGGAAAATACTGTTACAAGACTAAGGCACCTGAGAGGAACTGAGCATCTCATGCAAGATTCCAAGCATCTTCAATCCCCATTGCTTTCACTGAAAGTTAAGGACACACAGCACCTAATAAGACCCTTTTGTTAAACCACAGAGGAAGAGAAAGAGGGAGTTTTAGGCATGAAAGAAAAAAATACCTCTACAGATGGATTTCGAAAGAGGGGGAGAGACAGAGAAACATAAGAAGACTTTTTCAGATGGCAAAGGAGAATGCTCTATCACCAAGAGCGATGAGATTGTGCAAAGGGACAAAAGAGGGGCCCAGAGCTGGATCAATGCAGATGAGAGCAGTGAGTGTCTGGGAGGGAGCCTGGAGCCAAGTCCAGGGAATTTTTTTATAACCAAGAGTCATACTTTGCTTTGCAGTCAGTGCGGTTAGAATCTAAGCCTCTGTTTTCTTTCTCAGACTGATGTACAGTAACAGAGGTAAAAGAAACAAACACAAACACCAGGGTTGATGTTACCATTAAGACTAACTTCCAATAGAGGCTTCCTAAGAATAATACAGTTAATCAGTGCATTGATTATTTAAATACAGGTGGATTATAAGTAACCATTAACAAAAGAAGGTAGTTTATGCTCTCCAGCAAATGTACAATGCAGAGCAAACCTACCTAACAGTTTGACTGCATTGTGGTTCTGCAATGTCACCAGACTTGCAGTACAAAGTGTAATACCTGGGAAAGTTCACCTGCTCAGAGAGGGTGGGAAAAGTTTGGCTTTAATAAACCCATTAGCATAATCTGTTAATGGGATTTGCCCATGTACATTCTTTGTAGAGAGCTTTGACAAATGTCTCCTCTCTCTCTATTTCGGTGTATGGAGATGCAAACCCAGAGAGAATGAAATCATGGGAAAAGTTCCAGATGCTTCAACTGATGGGGGGAGAACTTAGTGTGGTGACATCAAGAACCTGTTTGATCTCATTGATGTAGCAGTCCACAGGAATTGAGTCCTGTATAGCCTCAAAACTGGCTGAAACGATTTGGGCTACAGGCATACAGATTTAGGTTGTCAACAACCCCAAACCTGATTTTAAATCTAAGGTTGCCTAGAAAGATATATGCCGCTTTCTAAGTTGCCAAACAGAAATAAAGACAGAAGTTAGCACCAAAACTTGTGTGTGTTGTAGAAATAGTTCATTTTGTGAGCAACTGCCTTGTGGAGACAAAACAAATAATATGCTAAGGCCAGAACTGACTTCGCTGGGCACAGATACTTAAAATACCCTGCATCATTCTCATAATATTATATTTTCATGTCTTCCTCACTAAGAAGCAACATAATAAGTCTGTCTTGGTTCAGCAATATGATGGGGAGAGACAGGGTTTAAGATTTTAAAGAGACCAACCCTAAAGGGCTAGATGTTGTAAAACTGGAATTCTTTTTCAGACTGTCACTGTCTATTATAAAATATTATAAAAACGTGTTAGATTGTTCATTCTGTCCCTATAGCAGGAAACACATGCACTTCTTAAATATTTAAGATTGGATTGTCTGCAGTGACTGGATTAGTATGATCCATGGACAGTTGTACTATATTCCTCATCTGAAGGGTTGGAGAAAAGAAAGAGAAAATAAGGTGCTAATGCAACCATTAATCTCTAGTAGATGATGTGTAGGATTTCTGCATGGGAGCCCAGAGAGTCAAGGCAAGTCTTGAGTTCTCTGTCTCTCTCACATGCTTTCACATACACATGTACATACATACATCCTGTAGAACCCGGGGGAGTATTTGCAGAGCTGAACCCATATGGAGTGGGTGAATGTTATTACTGATTTGGCACCTGATAATACCAGTGAATTTGGTAATGGGGGGTATGAAATTCCAATCTAGCCAATCAAGGGCTATTTTAGGACACAATCCTATAAATTGCTGAACTTCATCAGTTCCTAGTGTCATGAATAGAAGTTGGAAGTGCTCAGCACCAAGCATGATCAGACTAAAATATAATCAGTATGCAAATTCTGTTGATTGTCCCCCACTGGCGGTTCTAACGATGCTGATGAAATGTTACCAGTGCACCTGGTACATTCAGCAGTGCAGCAGGTATCACCTGCAGTATGTGCCTGTTCCATTTGGCATCAATCAATGATTATCAATGACACCTTTCACCTGTAAGACTCCTCGAGAAATCCTGGAGTGGAATTTCAGCAACCCCACAGCTATGGGTTCTAGCAGCTCCACTATTTTGAAGGGCTTGTCAGAGGTGCCTGCAGCTGCCCTAGCAAGTTGTTAGTTTGTTGTTTTCTGCAGATTCATAGTCTCTGTTAGTTGCTGTCACTTTGCGTGGAGAGTGATGCTAATTTAGAAAAAGGAAGTCTGTTAAAGTATTAATGATACCAGATGTGACTGTTACTTCTCTCTTTACTTGTCATGTACAATAACAGTGAGTGTTATGTTCCCAGCCATGGCATCCAGACAGGGAGAGAAGCTGAGATAATACAGATTTTTTTTTTTACTTTGCGAGATCCTCACAAACTGGATTTTCTTCATTCCCTTTGTTCTGAAATGAAGGCTATTGTGACTCCACTGGTGTTTTCTGAACAGTTATAAGGCATCTGATTTCATTCCATTACAACAAAAAAACCCTACAGCACCCAAAAGTGTGGTACATTCCACCCAGCAATATAAAAAGATAAAGAGCTTGGTTCTCCACTGCCTTCTGCCTTGTGAAGTTATTTATATCTATGTAGAATGGGTGTAAAAAGTTACCGTTTCATTTTGGAACCATTTCACAGCCTCTCTGTTTCACATGTAAATGACTGCGACAGATGACGGCAGCAGAGAATAATACCCAGTAGGTCCTAGGGGTAACTAAATGCCCCTCCCTTATGGCATAAATATGTGTATGAATGTGCATGTATGAAATGGCAGGTAGAAAATGAGATTGATTTTTGCCCCTTGCTCTACCACCACTGCAAATTGTGCACAGAGGTGCAGTGATACACAGATGCTGGATATTTTGGGTTGGGGGGTTGTGTGTGTGTTTAATATCTAGTAATCGGTGGTGACCAGAAACAATTAGTGGTGCGATATTTTGAAGCTGTATTACTTGTAACGGTCTTACTGTTGTCAAATATTCCATACCAGGGCGAAAACTATTTCAGTAGAGAAGTTCCTCCTGTAATGAAAAAAAAGTTGAATTTGTCTCACCACTTTGTGCGCTGCTATCCAGCATATTAATACTACAGTCAAAATTCTTTCCCAGATCCTTCTTTATGCAAACTAACTGTAGCTCTGAGATATCAAAATATTAAAACTAACCCACTGCCACCTAGGATACCATAGTTGACTTGCACTTCAAGGCAACTGGTAAGTGGAAATTCCACTGCATCGGGGATAGAACTCAGATCCTCTTGTTCCAAAAGAACAGGCCCTCTGCAAGTTAGTTAGACAACACACCCCTTTATCAGTGACTGATATAAGACATGTGACATACAATTAAGCCATTCTAATTCCACCCAATGGAGAGCTGTCATGCATGCACGCGATCATGCTGGGCTGCGGCATTTAAAAAAAAAAAAAAAGAAATACCGTTTCTTGAGCTTAATTGAAAGTCTTGGAAGTCTGTTCTTCCTTGAGAAAATAACTGATCGTTCCCAGAAAATCATAGTTTTCTGTGTTTATCTAGTGAGTTATGAAAATATCAGATAATGAGACAATTGACTCGACGCAGCATTTTCCAAATTGTGAGGTAATCTTTGTTTTTTCCAAGATTATTATTATATTAGTTGTACTTCTTAGTCCGACAGGAAAATAAATAAATAAAAGGCCTGTATTTTCGCATTAGTATTCAGAGAACATCTGTTGCATATTGTAAATAACGTATTTAGAAAGCAAGCTGGTGCTCTGCTCTACTCAGCTTATTTTCCTCTTCTAACTACAGCATCCATCACCATACACTGTTTTCTGTGGCACTTTTTTTGAGATAAGACTATATTAATATGTCTCCCAATGGCTGAACTCTTCTAATAACACTTAGTGGGAGCCAAGAAGAAATAACATCATGTAAGACTGAGAGTTTTATGTTACAAAGAGAAGCTTGCTCTTACAATCACCTCCTTACGTTTGGTGCCACCTAAGACCATAAGAATTGTGTCTCCAAACACAGAAGAGATCAGTGCATCTCATCCCTTCTCCTCATGGAGGGAGGAAAGGGAGGCCGAATGCTGAGAAAAGAATAATTTTGCTGTTCTCCAGCTGTATTTTGAAGTCACCTGGCTTCTGGGTGCGTTTCTCATTTGTGCTGCTGTGATGTGGCTTGCACATTGAAATTGAGTTGGTTTGGACATTCACTGCCTTCCCAGACTCCCTCTTTCCTTTTTTTTTTTTTTTAATTTAGTTTGTTTAGCCTCTGATTCATTTCATAGGTCCTCGTTTTCTCCCTCCTTTTCTGCATAGGCTGCTTTGTATCAAAGATGCATGTGGATGCACTAATGGTATTTGCAGGCATGTAGAGGCAGGCAGGCTTAGCTTAGTGCACCTTGACGCATCCTCAGTAAAGAAAAGCAGAAGGGAGAGGAATGGGAGTTGGCTGTAGAAGCCCTCTGTTCTAAAGTAGCAGCTTTGCGAATACTATCTGTTACTGTCATCCATAATCTTATTAGAATCAGCAGCAGTGTAGTCAAAACACATGAAAATACACCCATTTTTCATGCTGTTTCTGTGGTCAGTTTAACTCGCTGGCCAAATAATTAGTTCATTCTTTAAAAGCCATACGGCAGTGGTACTAAGCAGGTACTGGAGATTTTTGTTGGAGTGGAGGTGTCTGTAAGTGCACGTAGGACCTGATTCAAAGCCCATTGAATGATTTGTGTCTCTTACCATTGATTTAATGGGCTTTGAATCTGTTCCTGATTCATCTGAATTTTTCAGACTGCGATTTGTACCATGATGCTTACCTTGGCATGACAAAATAGGCGATGAGCAATAAGTTATGGGTGCACAATATTCCCTTATGTGAGTGGGTGACTTCAGTGGGAGGACGGAGTCCAAGCTCAGGCCTGAAAGTTTCACAGACCCTTTATGGACATGCCAATCTAGCTCCCATTCAACTTGGTAAGAGTTCTAAGCATGTACACACAGGTGAATAAATGATCTAAATTAATAACTGGAAAGTTCCTGCAATACTTCAATGCGAGATCCATTGTTTCAGGTAAATCAGATCCATTGTTGGACTTCTGTGACCATATATAGTTTGCATCTCTCACCATTGTCTGGTCTCAGAAAAAGCAGGATAAGAGATGTCAGGTTGTTAATGGCATACTTTTTGAGAAGAAATATGTGTGACCCTGTGGACCTGCAGCATCCATATTTTTAGCACATACGGAATAGAAGTCTCTATAGTATGTGATACTGCAAGATTGTGCAATCCTGCAAGCACATATTCATGTATTTAACTTTAACCATATGAAGAGTCTCATTGCTTCAATGGGACTAATTGTGCTTAAAATGAAGCATGTGCATAAGAATTTGCACAAATTTGTGAAACCTGTGTGTGTGTGTGTGTGTGTGTGTGTGTGTGTGTGTGTGTGTGTGTGCGCGCGCGCGCGCGCTCCCATTGCAGTTAGTGTCAAAACACCAATTGACTTCAATGCTGCGATATTGGAGTTCATTTGACAAAGAACGAAACATGAAATCAGAATCTAAGAACCTAACTAGACCATAATTTGACCACAGATATAATGAAAGAAGATTTGGTAGACTGTAGAGTAGATGGTCCTGTTTCCGTCTGCAATTATTCGAAGACAGGGTCAGTCTCACAGAATGGTGCTATGAAAAACTATGACACCATCCCATTTTGTTGGTTATTAGAACAAGCCTGATAGGTGCTAAGGGCCCAGTTGCTTTTTGTTCACTCCGCTGTCTAAAGCTGTAATGATGAATCCGTGGCGTTGCTGCACATTCTAGGAGTTATCCGTAATTTGCCCAACAGTGGGGAATTATAAACTTATTCAGCCAACATGAATGCATTTTGCATTTTAAAAAATGTGCTGAAAGTAGCGTTATATTCTCTAAAAAATATATATATATATCGTGTGCCAAGACAAGCAATTGATGCCCTCCTATAAAATACAGTAAACACCCCTTCTCTGTCCTCCTTTTGGCTGTCACTCAGAATTCAGAATCATGAAATTTTAGTGTTACTGGTTAGAAGGGGCTCCCCACTGGGAGTAGATGCCATCTCTGTCTTCATAGACTCAGAGAAAGTCCTGACATGTTTCATGGCGTTCATTCGTGGAAGTCTGTGAAATGGAAAGGAAAACAGCTTTTTCTGTCAACCTGTCACTAATATAAGCTTTTACATTCCATCAGAATGACTAAACTTTAAAGCTGTTTTTTCAGCGCTGAGTATATCTGAGAACTCCCAAGTGTTATCAGATTTATAGAGTCCCAGCATATGATAGAAGACCAAAGCATTTTGTGACATGATATTAAAAATTCATTCAGATACTCGATAAAGCATGGATGACAAAAGTGTGAAATGGAATAAGGTAGAGTGAATTTCTCCATGGTTTATTGACCTTGATTCCGCTACACAAAATAAATAGACGGAATGGACTAAAATCTCTTCTTTACGAAGGTGGAATGCTGGCAGTCAAAGATCTGCTCATAAAAATGCTTTCTGTGGCACATACCTTGGCAGTGTTAGGAGTTGGAGGCAATGGAAATTTATTGCTGGGGCTGGTATGTATGTGTATTTCAGAGCGCGAGAATGTAGGGACTGCTTTTAAGAGGTTACTGATGTTATTCTTTGGAGGCCAGAGAAAGAAAAAACATGTATTTTCTTCCTTTCCCCCCCTTTCTTTCCCTGGAGTTACAATCAGATAACACACTTTTCTTTGCATGCCCATTTTTTTTTCTTGTTTGCAAGGGGAATATAGAAAAGAAGTCTGTCAGAAAAAATGAGACGCTTGACATATTTTCCCTCTGAAAAGACTGGGGTTCCATACTGCTTAAAGAGGTTTTTCCCTGCTTTGCTGAAATCAGAGGGTAGAATGCCTCATTGCTTTCAGATATTAACTTTTGTGCAGAAAGCCCAGTTGGAGCTGGTGTGACAAATGGATTTTACCTGCTGCTGAAAAACACAACCCCCACCTCTCTACACCTCCCATCTTGCCTCGCCTCGCCCCGAGAGCACTGAAACAGAAAGCTGCCCTTAGGTACCATCTGTTTCTGCCAGCTTTCACTTCGGGCCTCGCCTTTACATCTGTTCAGAGGCAGCTTACTTGACGAGTTGTTTTGAAGAAATGTCTGCTCTCCCCACCAAATTCATGAACGGCTGCAGAGCTGTTGTCCTCTAAAGAGCACCTCTGTGAGCCACTCCTGCTACGTTTAGCTGCATTCATTGAAGTTGTTGTCACAGATCATTTGTGTATCCTACTGGTTAGAGGACTTTTAGCAACATGGTTTTTTTTTCTATTCTCTTAAAAGAATATCATTTCCATTGGCCTCATGAAAAGCAGGAACCAATTCAAAAAATGGTGGGTTCAAAAGAAGTTTTAGAATAAACCAGCTAGTTGCTAATAATTCTTGGTAATAAAGTAAAATTATATAAGCCAAATAGCATCTGTACTGTGTGCTAAAACAAATACATTAATCCGGCATCCCAGTCAATAAAGGAAAGCAGCTGGTTCATTCTCAATCTTTCCATAAATACCCAAAGTCTACTGACTTGTTAAGTTGTCACTCCCCTTATGGATCAAAACAGCATTCTGGAGTTCCCAAAATTGTGGTAGCCCATGACCAGGAAGTTTAAAATAATAATAATAATAAAAGGAGCTACCTGAAGTACTTAGATAATTGGATTTGTCATTTCAGTTTGCATTAGACATGTTAGGACTTAGACAAGGGAGTCTACCATCTTCTAAAATATGTCACTTTGTTATTATTAAAACAGCGAGAGTCCTGTGGTATCTTAAGGATGAACAAATTATTTGGGTATAAGCTTTCGTGGGCAGAAACCCACTTCATCGGATGCATGGACGTTATTGTTGTTATTACTTATAATACAGGGGCACCTAACGGCTACAAGTGAGGCTGTGCTAGGTGCTGTACAAACACATGGTAAGAGTCAGGCCCTGTCCAGAAGAGCATAAAATCTAAATAGAAATGACAGACAAAAAGTGGGAGAAAAGAAATGTCATTTTACAGATGAGGCGCAAAGGCACAGAGAGATGAAGTGGTTTACCCAAGGTTATCTAAGGAGTCTGTGATGCAGCCAGGAACTGAAACCCTAGCCAGGGAACCAGAAAGACTGTGAAAGTGGGGGGGAGGGGCCAAGCAACCAAAACATGCCAAATTTGAGTGGCAATGTGACCCCGTGTGCAATCTCACATCACCATTCACTTGGCTTTCGTTGGCTGTCCTTCCACCATGCCACATTCCTGTCCAGCTAGATTCTCAAAAGTGGAGGGCATGACCCCCTTCTGCTTAAAAAGTGGAGGTGGGGAGGCAATGGCCCTTTTGCCCCCTATCTCTGGTGCCTATGGTTCCTTGATCTCCTGAGTCCCAATCCTGTGCCTTAAACAGAAGACCATCCTTCCTCTGCAGATTAGTCTAACCAAATCTCATGAAATATGCAGAGTCAATTTGAAAGCAAGACCTGGTAATAATAATAATAGAAATAGTTATTAGTTGAAATATTTATAATAAATTATTGACCGTAGGCCCCAGTCATGATCAGAACCCCATTGCACTAGGAACTGTACAAACACATTCAAAGACATGGTCTGGGTGAAGCTACATTTATATATATATATAACATATACAGTATATATATTATATATATATAGTATATTATATATTACTTTTTAAAACCTGGCATGGCTGGCTACATGAGCTGTATGCAATAGATATAAGATGACTTTTCCATGGCCATTTGTATATAGCATAGTACTGGTAACAGAAGACAGAGATTAGACATCATAAAACTCACCATGACAAGTTGACTTAAAATATTACACCTCTGCTGTTTAAGATTGCAGCAATGGAGTAAACACAAGGCTCAGTCCTGCATCCTTTACTCACACAAGTAGTCCCATTGCATTCACTACCAACTGACTGCTGGTTATCTGATTTCTCTCCAGTAAGGACGGTGGAAAGTTGTGATGTGTCATATATGCAGAAAGCTAACAAGTACAGTACAAGTTATTACACACACAAAATGGCTTGCAGAATGAGAAATATAAAAGGCCACTAGGCTACATATCTGTGGCTTTCTAAGCAAACAGCATTACTGACATCAGGCATATTCTGCAGTTTTCTTGTCTAAACATGCCACTTGGAAAACACATGCCATGCATAAGAATTAGCAATTCTTACAATCTAAAGAGAATTATCTGCTTGTCTCTCAGCGATTCACAAAATTATGCCCACAGCAATTTGAGACAGTATATCCACCCAGGTCGGTTCTGTCCATGTTGCAGAAGTAATTTTGACTGGCACATCAGATGAAAGAACAGATTTGAAAACAGTAGCTGAATGGCCCTGAAGGTTTTATCTTGGCTAATATTCCAGGCACCTTATGGCACAACTTCGGGTTTCTGTGAAGACTCCAAATAAAGTGTCTGTAGTCTGATGAAAGATTTAACACTTTTTTCCCCTGAACAAGCTTTATAAATGCTACCCTAAAGATCAAGAACATTCTTAGTGATGGGAAACAGCGTATCTTCATTGGTAGAGTTCACTGTGCCTGCAAACTTCTCACAAGCATTTACGGTGGCAATTGGGGGGGTTGGATATAATCCCTATTATTGGCAGTGCAGTGGCGGCTGTATGCTCACCCTTCAATAATGGGGGTGGAGATTCCTTAAATTCTTAAGCAAGGTGCCCGTGTGATTCCACATGAAAACAGTCAGGACCACTGTGTCCATCAAAATATTCTCCTGGGAGTTGGAATAAAATAACGGATTGCAGCTGCTGAGATAACTGGTTACATGTGCCCTTCGCTCACAAAAGCGTGAGCACAGGATGTGCCCAGCGTTAGCTGTAAGTGTGTGTTTTAGGGCATGTGCCTCTATAGTGTGCCCCTTGTGTCCTGTCGTGGTCCTGCAGGTGCGTTGTACTCCGTCTGGCTTGGGTCTTTATTATCCAATTTATTATCAAGCCAGATTAGTTCAACTCCTCTTTGCAGGGTCTAGTTGATTCTCTCACTCGACAGAGGGTGACTTACTTATTCAGCCACTCACACCAACTGTGGGTCCATGTAAGAACCTTGGTCAGTTTCATCCCTTGTTCAGGAGGTCCCAGCCCTCCTCCTGGAGCTGGGTTGTATTTCGGACAATCCCTCTATCCGTCTCCTGAAGACAGGAGCCTCCGAGGAGCTGGAGTTGTACATTAGACCAGCTGCAAAGCCACAGGCAACTTCTCTTCCAGATGGCCCTTTTCCCAATCAGTTCTCCTACCCTCAGGGTTCAGCCAGCAGAGTTTCCCCTGCTGCTGACTTCTCCCTGCTAACTGCGCCTGGCAGGAGCCTTTTTACTCCCAGCAGTGTCTACAGGCATCTGCCCTGTCTGAAGGAGGCGGCAGCATTTATGCTGGCCCTTTCTCCCAGCTCATTCGGCTGGGTGAGAGGGGAACCCTGCCCCACCCTCTCTGCAAGGCTCCACATCCCATGCGCTTAAATATATAGTAAGATACAGTCAAAGGATCTATACATAGTAAAGATGTAGTAAGGGGATTTCTTGTAAATGCCACTTCTTCCTGGGCCTCTTTGCCCATATCATCTCTTTCCTGTCCACCTGGGGCTAACAGCAAGTTCAGTCGCTAGGGCTGCAGTAACTCTTCCTCCCTAAAAAGCTAGAACAGGGTAGGGAAAAGGAACAGAGAACATGCAGGGGCCCAGGGTCTCATGTGCGAGCTCTCTGCTGTGGCTGCCTACAGATCAGGCAAGTGTTTCTTTCATCATTTCCTCTTAGATGTGCACTCGGCTAACCTTTTCTCCTGAACAGCTCTGCCAGCTTTCGTGGCCTTTCGGGGCTCGTGTGCCTCAGGAGGCGGTCTAATTTTCCAACTGAATAGGGCCCTAAATGCTAGAGGGCGCTTACGCTGGTCCCTGCAGGATTGACTTCTGTTGGTTAGAAATCATAATGAAAGGCCATGTGTGTTCTGCCTGAGTAAAGGCTCAACGAAAACTGAGTGAGGGCTTTGGGAATGGGGCTGCTAAAATTTGCTGGGAGCTTAGCGTGAGCAAGAAATGGAGGATTGGTTGCAATAATAATATGAAATGATTAACAACACTCTGCACTTGCAGGGCATCTTCCATCTCACAATCAACGTGCTGACAAAATGGCCAAATTGAAGGGAAGGTGAACATTAGCGTCTGAAGGCCCAGCAAGACCGATAGGTAGAGCGCGCCTGGCCCTGTAGGGAAGTGTAAGGAACCAACACCCATATACCCCTCTGCAGTGGCCGCGCACAATCACAACCGTTCCACTCAGGAAGCACAGATCTTCAGCAACCAAGATAGTCATTTTACTCTCCAAAGTGAATGGGAAGTAGCAGGGCTTTGGCCTCATCCTCTCTGCACTGGTCAGTGGAGCTGGCCCAGTGGGGGGGGGTGTCACAGGTGGTAGGCTCTGAGATCCTAAAATTAAAGGAAGAATACTTTACGAAGGGAGGGCCACGGCTAAAATATCAGGTTTATCTATATGGTTGGTTTCTAGTCTGTCCATTTGCTCTCAGATCTTGTATTATTTTCTATATTGCCATTTTTTTTCTTGCTGCGTTCTTTATAGTTTGGTCCACATAAGTGTATGCCTCCAGGGTTGCTCTCTGGGGGCCTTATCCGGCAAACCTCAAAATGAGACCACTATGAGGAATCCCACTAGTTCATTAAGACATTCCTCCTTGAACTGCTCATGTTAATATTAAAGCATTTGATCTCACTTAACAAATGCAAAGGCATCTTCTGTGTCTCTTGGCAGATCAAAAATAGTGCCTGGCAAATTCTTTTGTGGCCAGTTTCCCCTCATTTGAGTGATAGAGAACAGTTTTACCACCCAAAAGATGCCTGCAGTAACTTTCTTGATCTCCCAAGAGGTTCACAGATATGTCCAATAAGGTAATAAAAACTTCCCTCACATAAGTGCTGAAGAGGTTAAAGAACTAACCCGATGACTGGGTCATACTGGCTTGAAAGGAGCCAACTCAGTTTCTCACAGACACACGCTTATACAGACTTTTGAAACACAGGTTGTGTAAATAACTTAATGAATAATCTGGAGACTTCTAAAAGTAGACCTGATAGGACGTACGATGGGGGTCCATCATATAAATGCAAATATTATTACAATTACATTTTGCTATCTTTGAAAATACATAACAAAAGCTAGTTCTTATGTGTCCGCCACAGCCAATTTTTCTTACTGGATTCCTGGCCATTTTGAACTTTTAAAAATGCCAAAAAGTATCAGATCATTTGAATTTAAAGCCAGTTTTGAGTTATACAATTACAAAAATACCCTCTTAAATTAGGAAGCCTGTTTCAGCCACCCAGCCAATCAGTTTGTTTTGTTATCTTAATTCTTCCTGGCCTGATAACCTCAATCCCAAGAATTATCGAAGAACAAAGTTACACTCCTAAAGGTTTTTCGGAATCGGTGTAATTTCTCCCCCAAGCCAGAACAGTCCTGTCCCGCTTCTTCCGCCTGTAGCCCTGCCCACAGTCCTCCCTCCACCCTCCCATCCCCCCGCTCGGCCCATTCGCCGCCGAATCCCTCACTCTCTCCCCTGCTCGGTTCCCTTCCTCTCTTCCACACGCCCCTTTCCCCCAGGTGGTGAGCAACAGCACGGAGGCCTGAATTGGAGGGAGGGAGGAAAGGGATGCGATGAGCAGTGGCAGGGGGCAGGCGAACAGGTGAGTAGAGGAGGGATGCAAGCGACGAGTGACAGTGGGGAGGCCGAGCAGGAGGGGGCAGTGTGGCAGGGCTGGGCGGGGCCTGGGGTGGTAGAGTGGGGGTGGATCGTGGGCGGGGCCGCAGGTGGAAGAGGATCGGGTCCCTGGGCAATTGCCCCTTTTGCCCCCTCTCTGTCGGCAGGCCTGATTTTAGGTATTTGGTAGAGCACGAATCACGATAGCATCTCTCCGTGCTATTTACAAAGCCTTAACATTAACCCTAGTATTCTAATACAGCAGTTTTAGTTTTTCTAAGTAGGTTCCACTGTATGGTAATCACACAAAAAATGACACCGAATGGTAGTGTAATTTGTGTAAGGATGTACAATCCTAACATCAAACCAAACATCCAATTGGTAACCATTACAGTAGTTTTTCATTCTGAACTAACACAGTGGTTGGCCAGGCCCTTTAGACCTTTATTCTTCTTTCAGTGCGGCACGAAGTGAGGTACAGTAAATGAGCCAATAAAAAAGCAATGTATGCCTATTAAGAGCAAGGGAAGTATCGAGGAGATTTAATGAGGGGTCAGGAGCTCATGTGCAGATATGGGGGCTTGAATCTCCACTGTTATGTACACCGCGTAACCATTTCCAGCAGTGCAAAGTGAATATAAAGCGCTACCAAATCAGAAATCTTCACTCACCCTGGTGGTAGTATTTTATACATTCCAAGGCCCTAATATGAAATTGACTACTTGAGTGCTAGGCCCAAGTGTTTAGATTGAAGAAATTTGGAAACTGCTTTAAAAAACCCACTGTTATAGGCTCAAGAATTCGGTCTCTACTGTGCCCCTCTCCCCCTCCCCCAACCATAACATTACACGAAGGGCCAGATTTTTATAAGAGCCAGCATCAATGTAAAGCACCAAAACCAGCGGCTAGATTTCCAAAAGTGCTCAGCCTGTTGGGTGTTGGAGCTCTTTAGGAACTTTGGCCATAAAAGTCCCAGTGGAGGCTACATGGTGCTGAGTATTTTTGGAAATCTGCTCCCTATGATAAGTATGATGAGTCCTTGAAAATCTGGCCATGAACTCCCTTAAAAACCTATCCGTGAGAGGAACCCAGTTCTGCAAACACCTTTATGTACATAAGTAACTTTACTCGCATGAGTAGTCCCGTGTGTGGTTGTAAGATCAATTCCCACTTTCAGAGTAGTTGGAATATGCTACAATAAAAAGTTTTAAGGCACCAGATTTCAGGATTCTAGGAATATGGGGATTTTTTTTAAAATGGTCTGTGGTTTGAGTATATCTGGCTTTTTTTATTTTTGGTTTGAGCTGCATGCTCTGGGAACGGTCCTGTCTTGACTAAAACTTGTTTTAAATGTGGCTCGGGAGAGGTTTTGGAAAATTCTTCACTTGGGCTCACATCCAGCTGATGTGATGAACTGCGTGTGAGTGGTTAAAGAAGGAACTTCATTGATTCATCTGGGCCTCCCTAAGTTTGGTTTAGCAGTGGCCTGGCCTGACAATAAGCAATAGCTCGGTTTCCTTTAACTGGTTAAACAATCAAATCAGTAATGAAAATGTGGTTTCCCGCCACCAGCCTCTCCATAATCAGCCTGACTCGTGCCAGGGTTGTGCTGAAACTTCATATCTTAAGATGGGGGCTGCTCAAGACAGTTATTTTAGGATGCTGTTGTGTACAGTGCTAAAGTTGACAGGAATGGCGATCTGACAACCGGCTCTGTTACCAGCCCTCAAAAAGCGGCAGAAAAAGCTATGGCTTCCTCCTCCCACGCATGCAAAAATGTTTTTCAGCCCACAAGGTAAACTGAAGATATAGTTAAAAGTACCGAGTGGCTGGAATACCCAGGGAAGTGAGAATGAGCAGATCTCACACAGTGATGATTTGAAACAAGCCTTGTGGCTTTTTAATAATGTGCCAAAGCAGTCTCAGTGGTGGGCCAGCAGGCACCATATTCTATCTTCTGTGAAAGAACTAGGCCCAGCAGGCCTCAGCTAATGCAGACAGCCCCTTCACTCTGCTGGAGGAGACAAACTCCGAGATGGCAATCAAGGCTTGATTTGCCAACACATTTCCAATGATTAAAATGTAATTAGCACAACTGAGTGCCTCCTCCCTAGCTAATTTTAATGCATGCTGTGACAGACAGGCAGCCGGCTGTGCCTCGGCCCAGCAGCAGATGGAAGCAGAGGCAGCGGGAGAGGAAAACCATTTTGCAATGCGACTTTTCGCATCACAAAACCATCAGGGCGCTCAGCTCTTAGAAGGCCCTTGATGGCAGCACATCAAATTGGCGCTGTCATATCTGACCGTGGCAATGGCAGCCATCCTTCATGCTGTTCCAGAAGCACAGCAAGGTAATTTGCAGGCTTAACTCTTTAAAGTCTTCTGTGGAGACAAGTCTTCAGAGAGCAAGACATACAGAATGTATTAAGTGCAATATTCCCACCAGCTTAAGGAGAGACATTTACATTCAGTCATTTGAATGCGTTGCTTATTTTTTCAACAATGAGGCGTTGGCTCTGCAGTGTCGAAAATAACATAGATTTTTGTTTAAAAAAATTGAATTACACAAAAAAACCCAACCCCCAACAACCAAATCCATTTCTCAGGAACCCATTGATATGGCTCATAGTAGCCAGTTTACAAGAGGGAAAAGATATTCCTCCTGTATACAGACACAAATGAGTTATCAAAGCCAGCCTCTGTGGAGAGACAAAGAGAGCTACTCCTCTTCTGTAAGAGCGAGATGGTTTCCCTTCAGTTCACGGTCATTTTGTTTGATTTTAAAAGGGTCATTGTTTTTGGCATTGGTAAACATTTAGATTCCTGTATGGCTCAAATTCTGTTAGCTGTGAATTATGCACTGGTCACACAGACACAAGCATGTATTCCCATCAGGTGATTTTAACTTAGGGTTGCTGGAGGCTGGACCCACTTTTGTACATGGGAAGCTGGTAGATGGTTTCTGTTTCTTTACTACAGCGGCCAAGTAAAATAGGAAAAATGAAAATTTACATTCAAGGACTGCCTGCGCTGCTTTCTCTGTATGCCTGCAGATTGCATTTTGTTAGCCATCTTCCATCCCCTGCATTTTTCAAAGGAAATCTCAAAGTTGGAGGAAGGGATAGCTGTATGGTTAAGGCACTGGGGGACAAGAGTTCTAGTCTGGGTCCTTTCTCAGACTTCCTACGTGACCTTGAGCAAGACACAATCTTTTTCTGCCTCAGTTTCCTCATCTGATAAAATAGGGATAAAAACATCTACTTCAGAAGGAGGTTTAAGAGCCTAAATATTTAATCTTAGCAAAGTGTGCTGAGACATTCTGATGGAAGATGCTGTATCAGTGGGCAAAAAATAAAATGCTTTAAAGGAATTGGGGGAGAGACTAGGACAGTGTGCTTCTTTTATTACGTATACACATTTTTAAACTGTTTCTCTGTAAATGGAAGAGATGATGAATCTGTTATGAGTATCAAAGTATTCCTCAGTTCAGAAACTTGCTGCCAAAATCTCTCCCTTGGATATTAATATTTCGTTTTCAGGAACTCTGAGGAAGATGTTACCTTCTGTAACACTTTATGAGGAACTGTTGTCTCTCTCTCTTTCAGTTTCTTGAAAGGATCTCATTGGCGTGCAGTTTGGATTTCATATTGAATTTCCTGTAGATCTCATCTGTGTCTTTTTATAATAGCTGCCATGCAGGACAGCTCTATTGTGTTTTCTGCTAAGATTAAAATCAGTTGTTCAGATTCTTCTCATAATATTTTTCAGCCGTTCTACACATCCATATTGATGGCTTCATATCATTCTCTCTCTCCTCCTGGATTTGTCCATTACAATGTACCTCATGTCATAGACCTTTTTATTGATTACTCAAAAATGTAGTCCAGTTTAACAGAAAAGCTCAAACGCCTTTTAAAGAGGTGCTGTTCATGCAAGGTGATGAAAATAAATCCTGTGAAACCACACCAAGCTACACATTGAACAACAGCAAAACAAGAAACCATTCGAAAATAAAAAGATTCCTCTTAACCAGATGCCAAAATAACAAGAGAGGTTATTCCTCTGAAATGAGAAACCTTTCCACTGCAGGGCTACATTAAATGTCCTTGTACATTCTATTGGCAACAGGATTGTGTGTTGTTGAAGGGAAATTTTCAAGGGGAAATATGAAGGGAATCTTTACACGTCTAATTTGTTAGTAAATAAAGAGGCTCTACCCAATACAAAAACTAGCCTTAAAATAGAAAATGGACAGGTCATGTAGAGAGAGACTTAAGGATACACAGATTTTTAAAGCCAGAAAGATCTAGTTTGAACCCTGCATAACACTGGCCATGGGACTTCTCTGAATTAATTTCTGCTTCCAGTCCAACAGTTGAGGTTGAACTAGAGCATATCTTTTAGAAAAAACATCCAATCTTGATTTAAAGATCTCCAGTGATGGAGGCTCCACCACAGCCCCCTGGTAAGTTGTTACAACGGCTAATTACCCTCACTGTTAAAAATGTGCATCCTATTTCTTGTCTGAATTAGTCTAGCTTCATCTTCCAGCCATCGGATCTTCAACTGACAGCCTTTGTCTCCTAGATCGAAGAGCTTTTTGGATTTCTATTCCTCATGTAGGTACTTATAGATTGGTCAAGTCACCCCAGAACTTCTCTTTATTAAGCTAAACATGCCACCACTTTTCAAAATCGATTAGAAAATGAGGATCTGACAGTAAATGTAATAGTTTGGGGGGAGGGGGAGATTTTAAAGGGATTTTAAGGGACTTAATCTTTTGTGTCTGAAACTTGCCTGAAATTTTGGAGGCTTTCTAGGGTCAAATTTTCAAAAGAGGTCAGAGCTGGATTCCTTAGTGTCTACAATTGGGGCCAGATTTTCAAAAATACGCTGCACCTATTATGACGCTTATGGCCAGCACCCAACATGTGAAGACCTTTTGAAAATCTGGCTCGTTACTTTGGTGCCTGAGAGCCAAACTCTTAAAAATCTAGTCCTGATTGTGGATGCTGAGCTCTCCTGCAAATTCTGAACCTATTGCCAGTATATCAGGACATCTGGATTTTAACCCTAGCTCTTTAGTTCTTCTCATAACCGCTCAGCAATTGCACAGAAATGAGTTGCCTTTGGTCAGAGCCAAGGGATGGAGCCTATATGGCATCATATGGCAACTCTGAAGCAGCTTCTGAAACTCTGGGGCTCTGTAGTTGTAGAGGACGTGCCCGGAGAAAGCAGTGAATATTGACTCCGCAGCATAAACTTCCTTAGGCTTTGAGGCTAATGCTGGCCTGTTAATATTCTCTTATGCACATTCTCCCTTGATGCAAAGGGATTTTCAGGGTGCCTGCAGACAGAGAATGAGTGCAAGCATGGCTCCTTAGAGATTTATTCTCCAGTGGAATAAGAGAGTACAGAGGGGTGAGTACAAGGAGCAGATCACAGACGGGGGACTTCTCCCTGAGTGTCTCAGCCCTCTGTAGATATACCCAGATATGCATATATTCCCCATTGAACTTGGAATAATTGCCTGTTTGCATGGATTCTCCCCTGGCTGACTCAGTGTGTGTATGGGGAAAACTATGCCCTCCCTTCCTCCTTGACAATGTGGTTTAACGGAAAGTCCTGTATTCATAGATGCCTCCTGGCCCTTCTGTGAGGCTTCCCTATGGAAGAGACTGTTTTTAAGAGTGCGAAGCCTCTGTACTGCCACAACTGGAAATAGGACGTACAGTTGGCCCCCTCTACACCGCAATCAACGCTGTACTAGCGATAGCTGTATTTAAGAACAGTGGTTGCTAGCAGGGCTCTTCCCTTTTCCCTGACTTGTACGGACAGGGATAATTTTATCGGAGCACTGTGTTAAAAGCCTGCTTTTAAAACAGTGCTAAATCTTGTCTGTGCCAGGAAAATAAGGAGCTGTAATTTACCACCAATGCTAACAGTGTAGGCTGTAACAATTACATAATACAAGGCTCAGGTATTTTACTGCCTTGCTGTGATAGTAAGGTTAGATGACACCGCAGTTAAAAACCACTTCTCTTACTACAACTTCTGGAGCTGCTCTGCTCGTGAATTGAGAGTCCCGTTTCTCATAATATATATATTCACTCATAGACAACAGTCCCTGCTCTTGTCTGGTTCTGCTCTAGAGCTTCCACCCTTTCTGCTACCACTGGAGTTGCACTCTGTTGAGTATTACGAGTTCCAGTTTTCCTTTTATAGATTCAGCCATGGACTATAGTACCTAGACACAGAGGTGGAATCTAAAAACCATCCAGGATCTGCAGAAATGAATATTTTGAGAGCCAAGTAAAAGGGAGATTTTTGGTAGAGGAGAGGAGATTGGTCTATGATAAGACCCCTGCCCTACAAATAGGTCAGCGGAGTGACAAGGTTGGTGAACCTAGGGGGGCATCAGACACAACTGCAGCCAGCACAGTTCTGTGGGCAGTGTGAACAGTAACCTGTATGGCCTTCGTACTGTATCAGTTTTACCGTGTGGTTTGCAAGTGAAACAGGAGACAGCAAATGAACCCCAAATAGTAGATGCTGCAATGGGCAGTGTCTTTCCCTGCATATTAATTTACTTTTCTCCAACCACTCCAGGAATAGCTCAAGGTTCCTGAGTCCAGATTTATAAATCTCTTTTTTTATTCCCTTGATATTCATCAGGGATATACAATTATTCTTTCCTCCCAAGTAGAGAAACCCAATCCCTATTTTAAATTCAATTATTGTAATTGCAGCATTGGGGAACAAAAATAATGCATTCATTTTCTAATAAGAAATTACGGATTCCAAATTGCTGCATACAGTATGTCAAAACAGTACATTTGAGAGAGGCAAGCCAGAGTGTGCCTTTGTTTTTGCCATTTCTATTTGCTAACTGTAGATTCACAATAATCATCTCCCGCCCCCAGGTCTAGCACAAGCAATGTAATTTATAAACCATACCAAAAAGAGAGACAACCATAAATAATCATAGTATATCACATCGATGCCAGTAATTAATTATAAAATAGAGAGAAGAAAAGAGAGAGAAACAACAACCAATAAGTCAGTTTACAGTGCAGAGCAAACAGGCTGAGTTATTTTCTAGTGTTATGATAATCAGGAGCATTTATGGCAGTTCAAAAGCTGCCTCTAACACACACAAATCATTTTGTCTCAGGTGCTATTTATAGCTTCCATCTATAACTTAGTTAAGAATATTGTGGTATCCATTAAAAACCCCATTATATAGAGGTTTATAGTTGATTTGGGTTGTTTTGGGGTTGATGATGATTATTTATTGTTGTTATTACTATTTATTTATTTATTACACTGTTGCATTTAAATGGCTTTCCCCATTTTAAAGTTCTGGGATTAGAAAAGCTGAATTTTTGTTCTGTTTTTTTGAGCATTTTATATGCTATTTTGTCGTTGCAATCGTTACGTCTTATAAGTCAAATAACTCTCCCTGTATGTGAAACTCGGCAGCCATTTTCTACTTAAAGTTGCTACAGCCTATTATTGCAGACGTCTACTGTGCTCTCTTGTTAAGATTTTACTTTGTTTCTTTTTAACTGTTGTTTTCTGGAGTCTATAATAGAAGTAATTTTAGATTGAAAGTATATATTTTGCTTGAGTTGAGCTGGTTGAAGATGAGATAAAATTATTTTGTTGAATAATGCGTTATTCATCAAGGACCTAATCCAAATCTATTGCATTCTTCCTTTTCTTTTTCTTTTGTATTATTATTCAGATGTATTACAGTAGCACCAAAATGCCCCAACTGATGTCATGGCTCTGTTGTGCCTGGCACTGTACAAACGTACAGACGTATAGTGATAAAGCCCCTTTCCTGAAGAGATGTAGTTGGAAGTTGAAAAGTGAAAGGGGGAAACAGCAGCACAAAGAGGTGAAATGACGTGCCTGAGGTCCTACCATAAGCCAGTGGCAGTCACGTCACTTGACTCCTACTCCAGTGCCTTCTCTAAAAGGCCACATTGCTCCTCAGCACCTATTGCAGTCTTCTGATGACTCCACTGGGCGTTGGATCATGACCCCAATGTATTATTGGAACAATAGCATATGGTTAGCTTTGGAGGTGGTTAATAACTGAATAATGGGGGTGGGGGGGGTTAAATAATATTTTTGATAAGTAAAGACATTTTTCACTGACTAAATAATTCAAATAATAGCACTTGACCAGCTTTGATACTCAGAATACATCTTAACATTTTGGAAAATAAATACTTAAAATTACCTGAATGATTAGCTTCAGCAAATTATATCAGAGAGTCAGGCAAGAAGTCCCCAAGTAGAGCATTGACATATAGTGGCTGCAGTCTTTTCAGTTGCCTTTTTAACAAATTATCATTGCCTCCATATTTCCTAGTTACTCCTTATTAAGGCTAAGCACCACAGCGTTCATCACACTGATCTTATGTAACTATCAAAGGCAAAATAGCAACCATTGTGTCCATAATCTTTGCACGAAGGAGTCCCCAGGCAAATTGTTAATTGTGATTGGCTAGAATTCCCCTGGATAAACACTTAAATGGTCAAGAATCTGATTGAACCCAACATTCGTTTGATGTTTTGTAAAGACCATTTTCTTATTTTCACCGCTTGAAAGTATTGGAACAGCTCGACAGCCATCCCAGATCTATAAATCATTATTGGAGGTGCATAATTTATGATCTTTGCTTTTGTATCTTTTATTTATTTTAGTCTCCTCTTCTGCCTTTTATTTGAGCCCTTACATGCACACAGTTTTCTAGTTGTTCACCTTCCAAGGAGCTAAGATCAAGACACTCAGTCAGCCAAATATCTACTTAGGAACTAGAGTAGGCTGTAGAAAATAGAATAACAAAATGATTTAACCCTACAGATAGAAACTTATGCATACAGGTACCAGGTCTCATGCTAGCTAATCTAACAACTAGTCTCTACTTATGGAAAAAGTTGTATAGGCACCATTTAAAAATATACCACTTTATCCTATTATTTCCTATACTTGGAAGAGGAAATAATGCAGATGTCATTATAAATTTATAGTGTAGATCTCCTCTGAATAGGGACTATGTAAAAATGGCATCTTATCCACAAGATCTGCTCTCTTTGTGCATATAGTCCTAGCTGTTGACTTTAAGGATAAAATTATTATTTTTAATGCTTCTTATTCCTGTGGCACATGCAGCTAAGAAAGAGAGTGAGCTAGGCTCTATTCTGGCCTGGGCATAATTAACAGAATTATTTTCTAAAGGGGGGATTTTTTCCCAAATCCTTTTGAATTACAATGAGAATTGGTTGCCTGATGTCCTTTGGCCCCTTTGGAAGTCGCAGCCTAAATTCCAATTGCAGGGCCAAATTTTGCCCACGGCCCCCCTAAAACACACAGTGAGGAGATTGGGATTGTGCATGTGACCCCGATGGCAGAAGTTGTACAGAACCTTTTATTATGGAGGTGCTGGTCACAACTCCATAGCTCTGTCTGAGTTCTGTTTTACACAGGGATTCCACATCTTTTGTTATGCATGAAAAATACAACGTATCTTCTCCAAACGTAAAGCATTCATTCCCTGAGTACCGAATGAATTTTCTGAGAATAGTGCAATTCAATAAATGTATTTGTTTGAGTTCAATTCAATGAAAAAACTGGTTGACATTTTCACTCCAGTAAGGGTAGGGTTCATCAGTGCTGGAGACACAGCTTTCTTGGATCGGCCCAAGACTATGGAGTAAATTCCCCTAGGAACTAAGGACCATCACAAACCTCACCACTTTCCACTCCAGTGCAAGGCACATTTGTTTGACATTGTCTTCTCTAACTTACACACAGAGCAACAATGGTGTATGCATATTATTTTTAAAATTTCCAAAAACAAGACATTCCACCGCACACACTTCTCTCCCTGTTGAGAGGATGAGAGAACAAACTTGTGACAGATGGTAGTTCACCTTTCTTAATGCACTACTAGAAGACTCTTCGACACTAGGATGATGAGCGTGGACAAGAACTTACAGAGAGAGAATAGCCTAGAAAACTCTACATCAATAAGTTGACAATCAATTAACGACCATATTCACCGGTACACATTGGCTGTTTTGCACTATTCTGACAGTACAAAACACCACCATCTTAAACTGGCCACTGTACTCTAGCTACTGTGAGGGGCAACTATCCATTACAAATCAGTTTAATCTTATCTGAGATCACAAACACTAAAATACCTTAATGAGAGTCAGACAGTTATTGAATGCCATCTCTACGGGGCAGAGTTATGGTTATTAGAGTGTCTTAACTGTGTATTTCCATATCTTAACATATTTGGATTACTTTTAAGTGAAACCTTCATTCTAAATCTCCTGGGTTTGTAATACTTGATTGTAGGATAATTTCAGCATTCCAGCAATGCTTTTTTACCCTTACAATGTGTAATCTCAAACTTAACTCCTTCTTAGGGTTTTTGTTTGTTGTTTCTCTTCCTAGCAATTATTCAATGGGAGTTCCAGGCAACTCCTTGAGGTCAAAATTTGGCCGTCTGACAGTGAAGAACTAGGATGTCTGAGAAGTCCACAGGCGTCTACTGAAGTTAGACCTGCACTAGAGAGGCTTTCAAGGGCTTGCTTGCTGCTTCCCAGCTGCCACGTGGCTTTCATTTGTAGTTTCTCTTCACGAGCACAGTTTCTAAATGAGGATGGTTGCTTCACTTTAAGGACATACAAATGACTTGCCCTCACCTGTCAAGCATGATCCTTGTATTTTACCAGGCCCATTATGAACGCAATCTTTCTGTTGAAAATTTGCATACCTCCTTTCTTGAAAAGTAATGACAGCAATTTCTTTCCCTGCGCTCACTTTCTGAGTGTCTCATTTAACGGCACCTGTGAAACCGACAGGCACAGAGATGAGAAGTGAAAGAGAGCAGTTGATTAAATCATCATCAAGTCGGGCCTCAGAAAGTCAATTCTGCTTCCCGTCTGCAATGATATCCTTTTATCTTAAAGTAATGAGCTATGGCACTTTTGCATCGGGTAATGCGATAAGTTCTATTAGCATGTTCCATTTGCTTCACAAGCAAGGGCAAGTCATTTCAGCAAGCTCATATCACTGCAATCAAAGCAATTGGCTTCACAGGCAGAGAAGAAAGAGGAAGGGCTCAGGGTGATTTTTATGGATCACAACACAGTGGAAAAAATGGACTCTGGTATTATTTTAACCCATAACATGCTTTGCTTTTTGTCCATCAGCATAGTTTGCTTTCATTAGCCTATACAGCGTATGGAAGAATCAAATGCTAGACTGTACCATTGGGCTAAGCCTGGGATAGATGAAAAAGGGACCCTCTGTACAAAGACACTGGCTACAGCACTATTCGGCACTGACTGCAACTCACACGGATTAGTTCAATTCTTCATGGTTAACCTATTCTGAGAGTATTATGGCGTCGTCTTCTTATTACTTATTTGTTAAACACTGAAAGAGTGCTCATCACTGCAGAGGATGCAAAATAAAGACCGTCCCTGCGCTTTCAGTCTAAAAGACAATCCTAAAGAAGCAAAGATGACTGGGAGCCTCAGAGGATGGAATAACATGAAATAATTTGTATTTAAGACACGATGGTGACTTGGAGAACTGGGACAAGGAAGTTTATTACACCTGCTTCAGAAGAGAAGGTCTTGTGGGTTTATTCTACTGAGTGGCTGAGGTTGGAATTTTTAAAGTGGATTTACGGGAGTTAGGTGCCCAGCTCCCACTGGATCGGATCTGGGTGCCTGACTCATGCAGGATCCTTGGAAAATGTTCTCCCCCCCCTGCCCAATTCCTCAAGCCAGCATTACCCCTTGGCTATGGCTTCTCTAAAAGCCAATTAATCTTTCACTGAAGTCAATGGGAATCTTTTTCATATATTTCAGTGGGAGCTGGATCAGGCCCTAAACATCTCTGGGGGAAATACAACAAAGGGTAGTCATGGAGCGGGAGACAGCTAAGGGGAAAAGTAAGCAGCACTCTTTCAAGGACTGCAGTAACTTACTCCCTCTTTTCCTCTTATCCCGCAAAACAAGAGGATAGCAAAGGAAATCTGGTGTCTGAGGGGTGTATTGGAAGCATGATGTCTCTGGGATGGTATGCCTTATACATCACCCCTCACTCAGTATTGTGCCTAAAGGAACCATCTAGCTATAGATCATTCCTGTTCTCCTGGGGTGAAATTCACCCAGGTTGCAGATGGCCAGAAGAAAGCTTAAATCCCCTTCAAAGTAGAGCAAAGCGATCTGGAATCAAAACAGGGCTTAAGTGGAACTCCATTGGCACATGGACTTGATGCCTGCCCTCTGCAGGGGGTGAATTCCATCCTTTGTTTAACTAAACCACTGTATTTTGTACTTTGTTATGGCTACCAAGCACCATTTGGAAAGCGTACACACATGCCTGCGCAAGATTTTCTTTTTCTTTCTTTCTTTCAGTAATAAACTTGATTCAGATTTTTTGACTTTGATATTCAAACTGTAATTGTCTTATTTAGATTGCTGTTCAAACTTATTTTTTTATTGTGCACAGCTCTGGAGGAGCCAGAAAGAACAGCTAATTGTGTCATTTTTCAGCTAGTGAGGTATGGGAGGACTTCAAACAGATTATGGTTGAAAAGGGTTCTAAGTTTTTAACAATATTTTCCTAAGGGGGCCAAAATAATTTTGAATGTCCAAAAATGGTACCTTTCATGAGTACAAGGGTGGTTTTGATAAAATCCAGATAAGAGGTCAGCATTGGAATTCTTTGTTCAAACTTTGGTGGTTTGGATAAAACAGAACCTACAGGTGAATAACCCATGACTTTAGTTTTGCAAAACAAACCCTAAACCTCCTCTGCCCACCTGAACCTTAAAGACAGATCTTACAAGGAATCATTGTGAATAACAGGGAAAAATTGCTTTGTAGACTGTAACATTAACTAATTTGCAATGCTCTCCATCTAATAATCTATGTCCAAGAGCACCATGCTGAATGCTCCTTACAGGTAAAGCTAGAGACAGGAAAGCAAGATAAATTAAAAGCTCACCCTTGGCTTCTTTGTGAGTCTCACTGTCTCCATTGCATCAATAAGAAAATTGCCTGTGTATTCCCTGGCTGTCTCCTTTCATCTTCAAGATGTTTTTTCTTGGAAGCAGAGATCTAAGTGTGTAGCTAAAATATAATCCTTTTGCCCTTTTCCAAGGCTGACGGTTTGTCACTGGTGGATAGATGGACAAGAATATTGCTAATGTCAATGGGAGCATGGCTGACGTCTGGGTTTTCCCTTATTTTCTTCAGATTTCTTTTCAGCAGACGGTTGAGTAGAATCACTTTGCTCAACTCAGGTATCTCAGTGGTGCTAACTTCTTGGTGGCAATGATAAATGGATTCAAGATACGAAACAGCTGTTCCAGCAAAGTCCATTGAGCAAAATGTAGAACAAACCCTCGTCGATGTCATTGTATATGATATATTCAATGACAGCCACTTTCGGCGCAAGAATTTATTCAATCAATGAGGTACATAGAATTCCATAGTGGGGCTTCAGCCTGAAAGAGCTCATGAGGCAGCTCAGACCTTTACTCGGCTTGATTTGCTCCAGACTCACAAGCTATTATTATGGGCCCAAACTCTAGCATTACCATGGTAGAATGACTGATTTCTGAAAAGTGGAATTGAGACAGCTCTTGCTATGCAGGAACCGGGGGAGGTTTTAACCTTGACTTTCCACAGCTAGGGCTGTGCTGCTGTCTTTGAACCGATTCTCAGCTTTCCAGCCATCTCCAAAACACGACAATAATTAAAGCCCAACATTGAAACAGAGTCCTTCTGTGTTTTTCAGGTACATAAACTCACTCATTGGAGCAGATGAATTATCTGGGTCTGTAGTTCTCTTTATGCAGCAACAAAGACGGGTGGAGAGCAGCATATCTTCTTATGATCCTGACCTGTCCTAATAACATTTGTCTGGAACACAAAGAGGGAAGGATAGGTTTTGGGTTTGTTTTTCTTTTGTCAGTTCAGAACTCTTGCCAATTGGATGTTGCTTCCTCACTTCAGAAGGCTTCTAGAAACACAGGTTTTCAGGAGCTGTTACAGTGCATGCATACAAATGCAGGTTCATGGGTAAACGAGATGCAATTCATAGTATAGGGTGGTTCAAGCATGCTGTTGGTCTCAGTGCACAGTTGCAAAAGTACTGCAAAATGAGGCTTGAATCCTAATCACATGACAAGGAGACTGTTAGGTTGAGCACTTTGGTTAACAAAGATGGCCGTTTTGAAGTTTGCACAAGTTGATGCTGGTCTGATGTTATTGCGACTGTATATTTGAGCAGTGCTGATAGTGTGCTCTGTATTATACAGAAATCAGGAGTAATCTTTATTTTCATTTTGTATCACAAATAAATACAATATGTTGTTGTGAGTGAACATGGCTTTACTACTATGTGAACAGAGCTAAACGTGAGAGAGATAGATCAGCACATCATAACAACCATTCTTGGACAGGCCAACGGTCCAGCCAGCTCTGTATGCTCCCTCTGACACTTGTCTTAGGGCTAGTTTGGAGACCTGTGGGTTCTCTGCGAACATTGTAAGAGAGTCCTTCCCACCCAGCTTGAGACCGTGAAAACCTTAGTCACTTCTAATGCCGCTTTCCTTGTGGGCCCAAAGAGGTAGATTTTTTAGAAGAACTCACCATGTTTGTGTTGTGTTTATTTGAAAATCAGGCCAGAAGTGTCATGATAGGAGCTGCTGGGTGCTGAGCACTTTTGGAAATCTGATTCTTATTTAGGTGCCTGAACATTGGTTTGGGTTTGGTTTGGGAGTTTTTGGGGGGGTTTTTGTTTTGTTTAAATAATTCAGTTGTTGGGGCTGAGCACTTGAAAATCTGGCCCTACGTGCCTACAGCCCTAACTTATGTTCAGTGCATGCATAGGAAGCAACACAATCATATGAATCAGGGAAAAGAGCTGTGGATTGTTCAGTTGTAATATAGGCCTGCAGACTCATTGGCCTGCTTGTTGGAGGAGCAGAGCACCCGCCACGCCCAGTAAGGCCAAATGAGAGTTGTGGTTGCTCAATCCCTCTGCAAATCAGGCCATTGTAGCTCTGAATTATGTGTTGGGTCCCGAATTTGAAGATAATCCAAATGCAGCACATCTTAGAGCTGGAATCTGTGTATGTTATCCCCACATAGTATGGGCATAGTAGCACCCCTGTGTGAACGGCCAGTGCAAGACCTGTGCTTTGCTTGAGTCCCAAAATAGGGCTTGCATGGTGCACAAGTTTTGTGCTGGTACTGTGCACAGGGATACATTTCATCTACAGTAAATGCATATTGGAAGTTCTTTGCTGGAAGTTTACTGCATATGCTGAACTTGTGCTGCAAAGACAACAGACTTTTGAACCATATTTTAATTTATCCTGAGATTTATTGTATTTATGTTACGCATATATAAATAACACCACTTCCAAAATCTCTGATTGAAAGAACAAAGCCATTTTTGAATTAGAGGTTCATGGAGATGAACCATCAAGTTACTATACTCCATTAATTGTCCATTCCTATATCAACAAGAAAAATCCAAATAGATATTTGATATATTTAACATTGGACTGAGAATCCTGTTTGCTCTCCTTCATGCCTGTGAAACCTCGTTGATTTCACCCACGTGACTGAGAGTAAAATTTGTCTCATCATGTAAGATTTCCTTCCGGAGCAACTCTTGACAGTTGTGTTAAGTGTGTCAGATGATGAGGCTATGCAAAGAAAGTATCCACAGATCATTAGCAGTGGCCATGTAACACGGTGATTATTGAACTGGATTATTAATGCCATGAAACTTTGTTAGGTAACTGAAACAGGATTCAAGCTGCTAATGACTGTATGGGATGGTAAGCTGAGATCAAAATTACACAATTCTCCTGTTTCTACTGTTTTTTGCAATTCTCCTTGTGCCTTCTATCTGAGAATCCCAAGCACATAACAAACACTAGTGCATTTTAGTTTCACTGTACCCCTGTGAAGTAGGCAAATATTTTTATCCTCATTCTCCAAATGAAAAAAATAAGGCATTGAACAGTTTAGGCTCAAGTTTTCAAAAGTGGCCACTAATTTTGGGAGGTGAATAACTATAGATATTCAGGGCTTGCTTTCCAGGCCTGCAGCTCCAGCTGAAGTAAATGGAAACTGTGGGTACTTCGGGATCTCTGGAAAAAGGCACCAAATATGGAAACGTGCAAATCCTTTGACCACCTTAAGTGACTTACCCAAGGTCACACAGTGAGCATGTTCAGACCCAGGGAGAGAACACAGTTACCCCAACTTCCAGTTTTGAGCCTCAGCAACAAACCTATTCTTCCTCTTCTAAATGTCTTATTCGATGTATCTGTGCAAATAAATGGCTCAGCTCTTTTCATGGGGGTTAGGGGGATCTGTATCTCTTATCCTCGAGGAGAAGCCCGTTTAGATTACAATACAACACACTCTGAGTCATGTTAAATGAAAATTTAAACTCAACACAGCATATAAATCCCCCCCCTTCTTTCATAAAGCTTGCCCATAACATTCTGCTATTGAAACAGCTCTACAGGACTGCGGGTCTCTTTCCCTCGCTCCTTCTCAACAAAACCTCTTTATGAGTGAAATAGATGCCTTGTGTATGCAGGACTCCTGGCATTTCACAAAGTGTATTAGGAGCCAGGCTAGGCAAACGTTAGGAGCTGTTTGCTGAGTGCATTTATTGCCTTTGCATAATTTATGAGCTGTAGGGGTTTGACCATCATTCGTCTCTGCCAGAGGCTGGCACTCAGGGCTCTTGAGGATGGAGCTGTAAATTGGCTGGCGTGCTCCCGCTGTGCTCACGGCAAAGTCTTCGGGTCTGTATGGGAATTTAATACCAGGAATGGAACTGTTTTCTCAGAGCACCATGTGGGCCTCCGCACAGCAGAGGCTTTTTTGGCAGACGGAGTGACTGGCCAAATCGCGAAGCTGTCAGTCACCGGGCATGTTGTGAAGGGAGCCTGAGCATTTTTAATCAGCTTGGCACCCGTGTTGCTTCCATAATGGACACCAGTAGGTCTCAGTCCTTCGCCATATGCTTAACTCTGGAGACAAGGTGCTTCTGGGTATAGCAGTAATTATTTGATGCAGAATTAAGCGGACCTTGAAATTAGAACTGGAGTGTCGGAAGGCAGGAGGCTTAACACTTTGATGGAAATAACTGTTCCCACGGATATTGTTCTCTGAGCTTTCTCTGCAGCGTCTCTGGAATGTAGGTAAACGTCGTGTTGGGAAATTCAGAGGTCATTGGTTATCTTGCAATTCGACATTGTAAGAGACTGGGGAAAAACAACATTCCTGCCAGGTGTGCACCTCCCCCTTCTCTCCTCCTTCCCCCCCCCCCCCAAAAAAAAAAAAAAACAAAAAACAAAAAACCCTTTTCCAAACCTGTGAACTGGGGAGAAATCCCTTAAACTCCAAAAGAAGGGGAGGCAATTAAAACCTTTGTTGTTGTTGTCCATTATCAACATCCATTTTTTAAACTTGCTCCTTGTGGTTTATGACACTGAAAATAACAGTGGATAAAAGTTCGGGCCTATGGCTAGATTCTAGCCTCAACACTCTAACTGGCTAGTTGAGTGGTCTTGACTACGTTACTTCCCCCTTCCCATCTCTGTGACTCAGTGTCCCCACTGTAGAATGGGGATAATGAAGCTTCCTTTGTAAATGCTCTGATAGCCATGGATGAAAAGTGCTGTACATTTTGGTATACATGAAAACCTAGGGGACTGTTCTGCAAAGATTTACATGTCTGGCGAACTTCACACAAGGTATAGTTACACTGAACTCAGTGGAATGTGCATAAGTGATTGTATGATCAAAGTCTCAGGATGGGAACAAGTTGAAGGGGGGGAAAACATGCTTTGCTGTCTCCTAGTATATGCCTTTCTCTCTAGTATAAAAATGTCCAATTTTACTTTTGCTGGTTACATTAAACACTCCCTTAACACACACACAAACATATGCACCTCAAATCAACAAACAAAACCCACCTTGCTCTTTGTTTGACGTTAAGTTCTGATCTTAAACTCTGTCTCATCTATCTCATTTTTTAAATATTATTTGTCACCAAAATATCCAGGTGCAAACTAGAGCTAGATAAATCATTTTTAATGACTAATTTGTTCAATGAATTTCACCTCTGTTCCTGTTTGGGAATTATCTGCGGGCAGATTGCAGTTTTCTCTGATTTATCCATTATTTGAAATTATTTGCCAGATAATAATTCTCAGCCATAGCTTGGTAGTGAGTAGAGTGGTGCAGAGAAGGTAAACCAGGTGCTCCTATTTACCCTCTCCTATAAAAGAATTAAGAGAATTCTAAGGAAATGAAAAGACAACCATTTTGAAACAGATAAAGTGGTTTTTTCTACACTTAATTAACCTGTGGAACTCACTTGCATGTTATATATCATTTCATTTTTTAATAAAAGGATTAATTACTTAGTTGGATACTGAGAATATCTACAGTTACATTAGTTGGGAAAAAATGTGTGAGGAACATAACTACTCATGCTTCAGGACATAAACCAAGCACTAAAGCCCAGATCCTCAAAGATATTTTGGTGCCTAACTCCCATTGAAATCATCTTGAAATCAATGGGAGTTAAGCACCAAATATCTTTGAGGAACTAGCCCTAACTACCTGGGTTAGGGAGAAGCTTTCCCCATAGGCATGGTACTGCATAATTGTCCATTGTGGCAATCATACTCTTTCCTTTGAAGCATCTGCTACTAGCCACTCTGAGACAGGATACTGGGCCAGTGGTCTGAATTGATCAGGCAATTTTTATGTTCTTATTTTCACTGACTCTAGAAACGTCCATAGTTCAAGTCAGATTTGAACTTCTGGTTTCTTATCCACACCGATTCACCATTGGAGGTTTCACCCATTTTTAGCTGTGGTATTGTTTGTGGTATTTAAAAATTGAACAACTGGAAGTGATGTTTTGCAAAGTAGACACCAGTGTGGTAATCAGTGGTGTACAGTACAAGTGTTTGTGTCATCAGACCCAGTTTAGGAATCCAGAACATCTCACTGATTACAATATGTTGTCAGTTCCATTTTGATCTGTCTTGAGTCATCTGAATTCTTCAGTGGACCCTCTTTGAGCAATGCAACCAAAGTGAGCCATCTACAGTAATGATGGAGTAAAATGGTACCCTTGTAATGTGCATCTTCTGGGTGCCGTCTAAACTGTTTCCATCTGCTGCCATTGACAGAACCTTTGCAACTGATCTCTGGGGAGACAGCATCATACATACTTTTCATCAGATAAGGAAAGAAGCTAATATTTCTCTCTCTCCCCCCAACCCCCGTGATTTAATTTTGGCTGCTAACTGTCCTTATGCAACATCAATTTCCTTGAATGTAAACTAGTCTGGCTGGGGGAATAGCATATGTATTGCAAATGACTTTGCTGAATCATGATGATATTGTAATAGAAACCAAAATACAAGTGTGGAGTCTTTCTACAAATTCTGTTTGCAGGGGGGGGAATCCCTGTTATACATAAGTGTTTCTTTCCAAAGGAATGGGAATTGCAGCATCACGGATTAGGTGTGTTTCACTCATTCTGAGAACTTCGGTTTCTCTTCTCCATCTTTATTTTTCTTCTCTTTCTATTTCAGTGTGACAGTGACAGTGATCAAGAAGAGAAGGTAAGCTGGGGAGCACTTGCTACCTGTACTGTTCTATGTCACTATGGGCACAGAAAGCATCTCGTTGGATTCACTTACTTCTGTTTTTAAGTTCTTTATATAAAACGTTTGGTTTAGGACCCGATCCAGTGCCCACCGTAGTCAATGGAAAGACACTCGTTGACTGTAATGGGTTTTGGATCAGACATTTAGGACAAACGTTTTTAATCCATGAATTGGAGGCTCCACGTATCATTCTGTAACATGTAGATAACGTAATTTATGTGTGTAGTGCCTTGGCCACTGGCCTTTTGTACAGCTGAGTTTACCACTAGGAAGTGCTAACATGCCATGAATGCACGGGGACATGTTTGCAAAGATCCATATTTGCACTTTTAAACGGTCATTTCTCTGTGTGTCTGGTTTGCATGTGCACATGCAGAGTCCTGGTGGCTCTATGGGTCCATATATTTATTTTTGAGAGTGCCTCCATTGAAACAGCATTTGGAAAGTGGGCCCTAAGGCAGATTAATAGATTTTCTTTGTAAAGGGTTCATGATTCCACCATAAGACTCTGCGGGTGGTGGGTGGGATAGGGGTAGGGGTGAGGTGGTTGATCTGTTAAAAATGTTAGGGAAGCACTGATCTATAAAATTATTTTCTGTTAATGATGCTAGTAACTGTATTATTTGCATCAATGTATTTTAATATGTCTGAATTTTTCCTTCAGTGTGAACAAACCTCTGTATAACGTTCTCGCCTGTCAAATCAAATGATCAGTATGGGGGGGGGGGGGGGGGCAAGGTTTTAAAATGTCATTTCAAGATTGAATTCTGTGACTCCTGTATGTGTGTCGGGCCTTAAGGATGACCCCAAATCTTTTTTCTTTGACAGTTTAACTGCTTTCTCCTCTTTTCTTTGCTGGGTACATTTGGGGAAGTCTGCTCCATGTGCCTCCCTCTCCTTATTTAGAGGACGGTGATTAGTTCTGTGAATTGGCTCCACATAGACCAAGAAGAAGGAAGATGATGTGCTTAACGGTGACACAATTGTGTATGTCCACTGATGCACCAGAAAAGAATCTAAGCATATTGTGAAATGCGCAAGGAGACAACAGACGGCAGAACTTGAATTCGATAAAGTTAATTAGTGATGCATTTGTATAGGAGGAAGAAAAGGAAATTCTCTCCTCATGCCTGCAACTACCAACCTTTTGGCCCTCAGCTTTCGATAACTTCCCAAATAGGGGATTTGTTTCTTCTGCAGTTGTTGTAATCATTTGTTAATGGTGTTAAGACATACTATTTACTTTGGCTTGCGGCATTTGACGCTTTTAGTGATTTCCCTTCATAGGAGGACTAATCACTGGCGTAAATCAGAATACGACAACAGAGATGTGTGGTTTTACTGGGGTTTTTTACGCAGAATATTAAGCTGCATCTTTAGATATGAACTTCTAATGCATTACTATTAAATTCCACTCAATTTAGTGATTATACATTTTCAGGATATTCTTTATGTGGTGGAAGATGATAAACTGAGCATGGTACCCATGTTTATGGCATATAGTGCCACAAGTGTATTTTCCTTCCACCCCTATATTTGCAGAGCTAACCTCTGGCAGTTTTCCTGATGCTTTTCTTTTACAGCACTTCTGTGTATAAAGGCAAACTGGACAGCTTTTACGGACATGAGTATTGTCAATTAAGGGATATTTATTCATTACAACACTCGAGAGAAGCCCGAAATGGCCCCTCTCACTGAATGTCCCATGACTTGAGCAGAAAGAGTATGAAATCCAAACCTGGATCTGAATATGACAATTGATGTCTTGTTGAAGGGATGAGATTAAGCGCAGATCCAAATGTCCCTGATGATTCAGGGCAGCTCAGAACCAAACCCAGCTCTGAATTTTGCAAATCAGGCCCAATTCTGAAAGAAAGCCTCAACTGGCAGCTTAGGCAGAGATCTCAGGGCCTTGTTCTGTCGTTAATTTGAATTCAGCATATGTAGCCTTTTATAAAATGCAAGACATCATCATCTGAGCAGGTCAAGCATATTCAGATGAAGACAAATGGTGCTTATTTGATTTCCTTAAAATCAGGAAATGAAAAAAGTGCTCTCTAGAGAAATCATGTTCTGTCTGAGTTAGATGATAGACCAAGGCATGTACCCCAGATAAGAACAGGCACTCGTCTTGCGGTTTTTATCTCTGAAGGACGGTCAGGACTGTCAGCTCGCTGACATGTGCATTATCCATGTCATTTTAAACAAAGTGACCTGTAGAAAAGTGCACTCTGCCGTGACATGATAATGGGCTGTTGGATGACAGGTAAAGTACACACTATAAAGGAGGCTGTGCATTATTCCTTTGTTTAACTGACAAGTAGAAACTTCCTTCCTTCAGACAGGCAGTATCTTTTAGATCTTTTTCAACAGGACCCCTGAAGATTTTGAATTCCTGTTTAGAATAAAATAAAGATTTCAAGACCAAAAATTTCTATGAGCAAAACATGCAGGGACAGCAGAGGGTGCTTCATTAAGGGCTTGACCCTACAGCGTGTTGATCATCTCCTGGGTGGAGCTAGTATCCTCCATTCTGCTGGATGACATTGGGAATTGAGGGCACCTCGCAGGAGTAGAGCCTTGAACCGAACCTCTTGTACCCACTGGAAGAGCGTGGATGTCAGCTTTGCGACATGGAGTTGCCCAAGTTGAGTAGTAATTGTTAAATTGGCTATGGGTGGCCCTACTTTAATGCATTCTGATGAGCCTACAATAGTTCCATCCCCAAAACAAGTTAAGGTTTCTGTGAGATTTTAAGTCAAGGTAGAAATTGCTTCTCGATGGGAGCTGCAATCTTCGGTTACAAGGCTCATGCTCTGCAGCACGTTTCTTTAGATGGATCCAGCATTTGCCAATCAGAAACATTATGGGGACATGACTTTGTTTCACTCTGGGGTTCTTGGGGTGGATGCATGCTGGTCTCTATTGCTTACAAGAAATTTGTGTCCTCTGGCTAGTTGTGGTGTGTGTGTGTGTGTGTGTGTGTGTGTGTGTGTGTGTGTGTGTGTGTGTGTGTGTGTGTGTGTGTGTGTGTGTGTGTGTGTGTGTGTGTGTGTTGGGAGCAATGATATCGAGTGCTAGTTATAAAGAGGCCCTGAGAGTCAGGGTTAAAGTCAAAAATAGCAGGTCAGTATAGTGCTTGCTGTACAACAGAGTGAAGAAAGTTTAAAGGTAGGCAAACTCAAGCATAGCCCCAAATACTAGAGTGAAGAAAGGGAAATTAGGGAAGCATAGGGAGAATGGGAGGCAGACACCCATCAGGAGAGGGAGAATAAGGACTGGTGGTAGGGAAGAAGTGCTGTTCCTTAGGCTGTCAGTATCCTCTTTCCCTGTTTGAAGATGTAGCTAGGTGTGTAAATCTCTGTTGCTGTTTGATCTCTATTAAGTGGTGGTTGTGCCTCCAATTTTCCCTCCCTAGCTTTGAACTGGAAGCTGCCAGAAAGAGTCACTTTCTCTGTCTGTACCTGCCCCAGTATGAAATATTTGTCCAGAGGTTTCTCTGGAATTAAAAAACAAAGATATTTATTTGGAAAAAGACGCAGTCCCTGCTTAGCACTACTTGTGTCCATGTCTCACTTTTAAACCACAGGTTTCTGGACTGTGTAATGTACCCACAGATACAGATGTTCCTTGTGATACACAAGGTCTCAGACCAGAGCACTCAGTGTGTGCTTTCTGGCATCCTGTTATCAGTCTTTGAGAGTGCGCACATTTGTTTAGAGGATTCACATAAAAAATCTGAATCACTAATGCTTAAAGAGACGGCAGTTGATGTCACTTAATGTCCTGGGATCTCTTCAGCAAATACCACTGAGGATTCTTACTGAACCAAAAAAGCATGGATCTCATGAGACTTTGGGATTTTCTCCATTAAAAAGCCTGTCAGTCTCTGTGCAGATCTCCAAAGCTAGTGATTTAAAATAAGGGCAAGCTATTGCACACTGACACATTTAAGCTCAACTGTGTTTTCCTCTGATACCGAGATTTAATTTTTAACATTATACACATGGTAATTAATAGAGGAAAGGCTGTCACTGCAAATGAATTCATTTTCTGTAAATAAAGGGAGCATTCTGTTTGATGAAAAGACATATTAATGGTGTAGAGACTGCTGTTTTTTTTTTTTTTTTTTTTTTTTTACCTTCCCTACCTCAATCCCCACAAGCACTGTATTTAACTGGGCTGCTTTAGAAATTAAGGACCATATCTGAGGTCATTTTAACATTTTTGACTCAGTCCTGACCTGGGAAATCATTTTATTGGCCTTGGGGAATTTCACAGCAGAGTATAACATGTTGTTGCTTAAGTTAGACTTTGGAAAGAAAAGATCTGCCGCTACAGGATTTTTATCTGAGTTTTATATGAATAATATGAGATGCCCAATAAATGAAAATCAATCAGTAACTAATCATTTAATTCTGTATATAGCTCAGTGATAACCAAGTCATTGTGTTTTATGATGATCTTTAACCTGAATTCAAAATCTGCTGATTGCCCGTGATGGTTGTGATCCAAGTTCAGTGAAATCAATTGGAGCGTTTCCGTTGACTTAAATGGGATTCGGAATGGATCTTGTATAAGGGTGGTGGGTGAGGAAGGGACTCACCTATCTAAAGAAAAATGTCAGCTACATTTGTATAATCCCCCTGTGAAAAGCAAAATACATGATAAGAGCAAAATAAACGGATCTGCTCCATGGCCAATTCAGTGGCTGAATGCTATTATGTACCTTATGAAGCCTATCCCTGTGTTGGTGCTTTACTTGTCAGACTTCTGTATTTCTCTCTAGAGCCCCATTGGCGGCACAATGCAAGCAGTGAAAAATCCTTTCCGGAATGTTATTTTTATGTCAGAATGTTTTTAATGATGAAGCTAACACATTTGATTACTTATAAAATATATATGAACGTAAGAGCATGGTGTGTGAGATGAAAATTCTTCATAACATGATCAGTCATATATATTATAGATATACTTTTAAATTATATATACAAATTGTGTAAAATATTTGTGTAATGTGTGTATATGGGTTTGTATATATAGCACATTTTGAAGGTGCCACTGCTAAATTTTCTTGTTTACAGGCTTTAGAAGATATTTTGCATCAGTGTATGATCAGACACCTGTGGTCCAATTCCAATATTGCTATATTTGGTAGTTAAATGTTCCATGTTTGCAGTATTCCCCAATCTAAGTGCAGAACAGAGAATATCTGATAAAGTTGAGTGCCAGTGTAGAGTACAAGCTGATTATTTTAATGGAACCCACAGTATGTTATAGAGTTCTAAAACAATATAGATTTCTCATTGCTATTGCCCCTTTCTTTCTTCTCAGCCCTTGTGTCTTTCTCTCTATAATGCTATTTAGATAGGAATGGAGAATCAGTGTGAGGTAAGAAATGGTCTGAAGCTTTGTCTTGAATGGTATCTTTACTGAGATTCAGAGAATAACTTGATAACCTCATTGTTTCATTTTCACACCCCTCTGCACTTCCTTGTTCCAGCATGGAAGTGCCGTGATTCAACACAGCAAGAAGTTCTGCCTTTTGAGTTATTTCTGGCCCAACTGGAAATCTCACAAGAGACCTACAAAATTCCTAGTCCAGTGTTGCAGATCCAAGAGATCCGGGTGATAAGTATCTAAAATGTGTTAAGGATATACGAATTGGGAATGGGCCCACCCTGAAACCTGCAGTACCCCTGAATACATTCAGATACTGACCAAGCTTGGTGGCAAGTTCCCTAACTCCATAATGGGCCAACTTCTCTTTCCCCCCAAACCCGCCTCTGGACCTGGGCTTTGCTATCAGTCGCCTCTCTGATCCTAACTAAACCAATTCTTACTTCTAACCATACTGGGGTTTGCCCATTATTGATACTGTTCCTCTGTGTTATTCTTTCTTCTCCTGGAATTGGTTAGAGCACAGTAACTTAGTCTTTCTTCAAATATATATATATATGGCCTCTATAAATAAATAAATAAAGACCAAGCTAATTAACTGCTTGGCACTTGGCTTCTTTCTGCAGGAGCCGTTGCCAGTAATAAAAGTACCATTACAAATGGATTAAATAGTGTTAAAATTGCATTACACCCATCTTGTACATTACAGATAGCTGTAGTGGGAGACATAGAAACCAAATGGAAGTTGGGCTGGGTTTTTTTCCTCTACCAAAAAAAGAAAAAAATGAAGCTTTCTGAGTGTAGCGCTTGAATGAAGATCTATTGATCGATCGTACCACCATTGGCGATGGCCACCATTACCATAGTATCTGCACTTCTCTTACTTGATGTAGGCACCTAGCACCTTAGGGCCCCATCTCAGTTTGGGCCTTTAGATGATACTGGAGTGTAAATAATACATAATAATTGTGCCCCCTATGTCCGTGCATGGAGAAAATCCTCTGCACAAGGATCTTCCCCCTATTACAAACAAGAGGGTATCCGCTGCCTTCCTTTCATTGACCTACACTGCAGATCCAGATACACTTGTGCGGCAGCTGGGCTGGCTAATGGGAGGAATGGGTGAGAATCCCCATTATCACACTTTCAGCCCAACAGGAAATCCTCAGAAATAACAGTTTCGACTCGGGTGGAATTAGTTTTTCCAGGGAGTCCCCACCATGGGGAATCAAAGGAGCAGCCGCAGGGAAAGGATCTGCTGCCTGATTGCTTACTTCCAATTCCACATGGCATTTGGTTGATCAATCAGTTAGTAACTCTGGCGTTTGTATCTTTGAGGTTCTACTGTACTTGGTTTTAAACAGGCCTGTTAAATTAACCTAGGGTATATCCACACGGCGTAAAAACCAAAACAAGGTAGCGAGCCTCAGAGCCTGGGTTAACGCTATGGGGCGAAAAAGAGCAGTGTAGACGTTCCTGCTTGGGCTGGAGCCCGGGCTCTGAGACCCTCGCTAGGTTTCAGAGTCTGGGCTCCAACCTGAGCAAGAACGTCTACACTGCTCTTTTTCACTCTGTAGCATGAACCCACGAGCCCAAGTCAGTTGGCCTGGGCTCTGAAGTTCACTTCCACAGAGTGGTTTTTTGCTGTGTAGTGGTACTCCTAGAGTTCAAGACACAACATGGTAACTTCTTCTGAAAATGTGGCCACTTTCTTTAGTACTTAAGTGGGAGATGATCTCTTGAAAATCTGGTTCTGATTGTCGAAAGTGCTCAATAACACAATCACACCCTGTAGGACTTGCCCAAGGTCATAGGGTTAGCCAGTCAATAGAACCTCATTCCAAGCACTAGATGGCACTTCCTTGTTCTTGGGTGGTAATGTTGTATTCCATATCATGCTTTATTTCAGATAGGGTAGGATGTTATTCTGTGACTCCTCCCGCAAAGCTTCCCATCAAAGAGATTTATGCTGAATATTCATACAGGTATTGTCTTTTTTCACTGTGGAAAAATGCCTCACGTGAAACTAGCCCTGAAGGTCAGCAATCGCCCAGACATTACATGCTAGCTATGCTCATGCAATCACGATGTATTTTGTACTCTTTAAGGCCCATTAGGAGGAAAGATAAAGATCCTGTTTTATTCATTTGATGTGCTACATAGAGGGTCCCTACAGCTAGAGTGGTAATAAAATCGGAACCGAGTGTGTTCGTGTTAAAAGATTTGCCACTAAGGAGAGAAGATGGTGTTTACAGGCTTGAGTAGGTGCTCTCTGGGCTGTTACTGCTACGCTGCTCTGTCAGCCAGCGATTTGTCCTGTCCTTTATCATCTTTGTCACTTGGTAGCATGTTGTCATAGGTAACGTATCACACCCACCCTCTTTCCCTTTTCTCTTTTTTGTACCCATTTCATGTAGAAAATTTGTATTTACTTTGGAAGTGTAATTTGTTCCTCATGGATAATATGACCCTTAGCGGAGCTGGATCATGGGTTAGTTGAAGTGATATTTTCCGCTAATGGTAGTCGTACATCATTGCTGTCAGCTCGGGTTAGGAGGCAAGCACATTACAGCTCCATTTTACCTCTGCAGGCATCTGGGATTATTTGCCATAACTGAGTATGACATGACCGCACTACAGAGTGCATTAAAATTTTACTAGCTTCTCAGGCAAGTTCCTTGGCTCCAGCCTGTGCTTCAGGCAGGCATAATGATGGATACCTCTAAGGTCCTGACTTCCTGCACCAAGGATACTCAATGTCAATGGCCCAAACAGGTTTTGCTTTCCTTTAGAGCATTTTCTGTCAGTTGAGTAAACGATCAAGAGCTAACCACAAAGAGGCTGGCATTGGTGCCACAGAAAACTTATCCGGGAACAAGCATTAAGTGTTCAGAAACATATAATGTTATCGATAATAATTATAATATTTTTAAATATTATATATTCTGTATGATAGATCTAGACATGGAAACACTAGTTACATGAAAACTGTACAGCTAAAAATAAACACACATTTATATATACACAGACAAACATATACATGTATGTATATATTATATACATGCATATAACATCTTTTATATGTATCACATAAAATGTAATATGCACACATATAGTGTGAGTGCAGATTACATGGTTTAGATATATTTAATACACATATAATGTATATGTTATATGCACACAAACACACGTGTGTATGTGTCTGTGTTTTTATGTAATTTTACAATTTTCATATAAATAATATGTCTATTTTTCCATTGTCCTGGTATTATAATCCTGGAATATTTTGTATTTCATATGCTCTGAAATAAATAATATTAAATATGTATATTATCTGTGGCATGTGCATCTTTTTATGTCCCCATCAATATCAATATTGAGGTTAATATTCTAGAAATTCTAGTTATAGATGTAACAGATATATAGATATGGCGAAAGAGGTGTATGAAAGAGTTGAGATGAATCTGAATATATTTTTTTTAAATCATCTTTCATAGCATATGAAATACTGTATATTTCAAGGTAAACTTTCTGCAGTCCCATTTTAGCCACCTTATGGGTGTGAGTGAGAGAGAGATGAATGCTCCCTCTCCCTTTAAGTTGCAACAGTCCCCAGTATCTGCAGTAATGTGAGCAGAAATAGACACATTTTAAGTTTTACACCTGGTAAGTAAGTATTGCATATCGGCACTGCTGGTGGTTCTCTTCAGTGCACATGCTTGTTTCTTGTAAATGTTCACAGGAGGATAAAGGTAAGGTGTTTTTGTTTTGTTTTTTTAAAAGGATTAAATACCAGTATGTGATGAAGCATGGTATTTGTATTGATAGTAAGATAGGATAAAAATGAAAAGCGTTGTTATGTTTTTCAGCAGAGTTTTCAGTTTCCTCTAAGGCCACTCTCTGAGACTGGAGCTGGTCTACAGAGCATGGCATTTTGTTCAGAGTATGTTGTGTTCCCTCAGCTAAATTCTGCAGTGTTTATTTAGGCAAAACTTCCATTGAGGAAGTTTGGCTTGAGAATGGATTAGAGCATTTTGCTCTACTTTTTTTTAAATTTATATTATCATCCCAATTACTGGTTAATAGCTGACATTGTGCTCAGCACTGTACAGGCAGAAGACACAGTCCCAGATACAAGGATATTACTGTATAAATAAAAGGACATTCAAAGGAAATATATGTTTGCTTGCATACATTTTAGTCCTATTGCTTTCTTTCGTATGTAGAGCCAAGCCGTTTTGCAACCATGATAGTTCAGTGAAGTGACAGCAGTAAGGGCTAGGATTCCCACCTATTGATCTTTCACTGTGGGGTTGCAGTCACTCCTGAAGGAACATCATCGTTTTCTATGTAAAGAAAAATAACAAAAATACAGATCTAATCTTTGGGAAGTGATTATCCTCAGAGAGTTTGATTTAAAATGTGGTAATTACTTTAAATCACATGCTTCCAATTGTCTGTGATCCAACCACTCAAGAAATGTAGTTATTGTGGAATAAACGCAATTTATATCGTATGTGTGCACACACAGATGTGTGTTTGTATTTAGTGGTCTATATTTGTGAATTTATATAGGTGTGTGTGTGTGTGTGTATACACAGAGAGAGAGATATAAATACCCTCCCCCCATATATACACACATATCTAGACCTCTAAAGACAGACATAGACAGATACCATAGATATGTATTCCAGAACCAGTATAGGTCCAAGCATCTCCAACTTGAGGAATTTCAAATCCTTAACCAATAATTTCCAGTTTGGATTTCTCTCTCTTTCTTTCTGAGAGAGACAGAGAAAAGGCCAAGATGCAAGGTTTGGATCCATGGAGGTTCTGGAATGTTTAGCTATAAAGTCTGTGTAATTACTTCATATTTTAAGGGTCTTGAAGGCCCATAACACATGTAACCCTCTCGGATTTCTCACAAACCTATCCATGGACAGGTTAAAAACAATGAGACACACAAAATTCGTGCACCAACAAATGGGGAGAGAGAGAGAGAGAGAGAGAGCTATTCCTTCAAATATTGCTTTGGTTTTCTGCATATTTCTCTCCATCTGGTTCAGCACTAATAAGGGCATTGTGGACTTAGAAGTGGGAAATAGAGCTACTGTATATCTCAGATTCCAGAAATTCCCAAAGCAGTACAGAATTTAAGAGGAGGACACACGGTTTGAATTAGCGCTGGGCCAACAAGTACCAGCAAAATAAGAATCATTCTGAACTTTAACCCATCTATCAAACCATAGCAGGTTTGGATAACATCTTCTAACCCTTATTCAGTTGACTTGACCTTCCTTCCTCCACTGTTTCCCTCCCTAGCTGAATCTCTGACCCCACCCCACCCCCTTCCTCTGGCAGCCTCTTTGCCTGGGGCCTGGTAGATCAATCATTGCTAATTTGTTGAAATTGTGGAGTATGTTAGTCTAGTGCGGTGTTTCTCAACCTTTTAAGTAGCAAGTACCCCCTAACTTCTGAAAATGTTAATAAGCACCCCAACACTGAATTTTCCACAGGATTTTATATTTATATTCCACGGGAGCTATATGTTGGAAGAAGAGCTGAGTAGATAAGGCCAGGAGAGGACAGATGTCAGATCTAGTGTGGGTAGGTTTACCACCTTTACACCAGTGGTGCGCAACTCAAGTGTCTACCTGGGCCAGAGGTGATGTTGGCCAAAGCTAGGAGGCTTTGAGCGGCATGCCAATGCTGGGGAATATAAAGCGCCGTGCCAAATTTTTTGCCATAGATTTGAGAGGAGGAAGGGGTGAGAGAGAGACAGGGAAGGAGGACTAGAGAGAGGAAAAGAGGGTAACTGGTGAAATCTGGGGCTGTCCTAGTCGTCAATGTCACGGCTCAGCTAAAGTAGTGAAATGGACAAGTTATCTGGGCACTGGGCTTTGAGCCCTGGAGGGGAGCTGCCACCTGGGCGAGTTGCAGGCGGCTGCCGCCTGGCTGTTAGTCTGGGAGGTGGGCGACTGCCACCCAATCCGAGCTGGGGCAGAGGAGGTTTCCACGCCGGCTGGGACCGAGGGATGTGGCCAGGTAGCTGCTGCCTGTCTTCAAGCCGGGGCACTGGAGGCTGTCCCTCGGGTATCCCAGGGGTACGCATACCACAGGTCATACCACTATGGTCTAGTGGACTAAATGTAGGCTGTAACCCAGGAACTCTAGTTACCTACCTCACACAGAGGTGTTTGGGGAATAAATTAGTTCAAGTTTTTAAGATACTCGGATACCCCCGTGATAAGTACATTTTAAAAAGTCACAAGTAAAGAGCTCAACATCTACAACGGGAGCCAGATTTCCATTTAGACACCAAAATAACTGGCTAGATTTTTCAAGAGCTCAGAACATTGGGTGCTATAAATTGGCCATATCTGTCACAAGGGGAGTGGCTGGGTGCTGAGCACTTAGCAAAATTGAGCCCTTATTTGGGTGCCTAAATGAGGAAATATTTTGAAAATCTAGTCCCAGTTGAGCTCTTGAAAACCTGACTTGAAAATCTCTTTTGAAAATCTGGGTCTAGATCAGCATTGAGTATTATGGAGGCATCTTTGCACGCTGTGCTTTGACTTTCAGTGGGAGTTTGGCACAGATCTGCCTTTTCTGCCTTTGAAATCTCCCTGAGATTATCTAATTCCTAGTGGTGCCCCCTCTTAAAATGCACCCCTAAATTTCCAGGATTCCTGGGAACATATCTAGGTTGATTTTGGACATTTAGACTATATTAAGTAAGGTTGTTCATTCATAACAAAGGCATCCTAATTGGGTTACATTATTAAATTAGCTGTAGCAATCAGTTTGAACCAAATCATAGAGCAATAATGTAATTTGCCAGGGTATCATTTGTAAAACCAGTTGTGCTGGAAGATACAATAACTTATTTAATCCTGTAGAGTTTATGGTGACTTATTTGTCATATCCAATTCCTTACATGCAGGGAAGCCAGGTTCCTCTGTAGTTAATGCATGGTTGTGAGTGAACTCTGGATGCTGAATATGTAGCATACTGCGAACATGTGCAGAAACATTTAGCAGATTTTAGAGAAATCAGAGGATTAGTGGCTCTATAGCTGTGAGTATTGTACAGCAGGTCTCAGATGAAGAAGCTTTTTAAGGACAGACAGGGCATGCAGCATTTTCAGAAGGGAATTTCTCAACATGTTCACATTGGCAATGCATTCTGGTTGAATTGGGGTTTCTATTAATAACTGTATATTTAAACGGTTTAATATATGGATGCATTGATTTGCTCTGAGCTGTCCTTTGAGTACGATTTCTCAGTCAGACAAGGGTGGGGAAAGGGCAGTTTTTAAGCGTGTTTATATCTGAATCTAAAATGGCTTTATTTGGGAAGCTTGATGTTTTACAGGCATTTGATTTGCGCTGAAGACAGTTTTTTGTTTTGTTTTCAATGAAATATTGAAAAATAGCCAAGGAGGAAGAATGTTCTCTGCTGGTTAATACAGGGGACTAGGAACTGGGAATCATGGGCTGTTTTCCCAGCTCTGTTGTTGATTCACTAGGTCATCTTCACAAGTGACTTAACCTCCTTCTACCTCGGTTTATCTGTCTATCTTAGAAACTTATATGGCCCCATTAAGGTTGTATCTGAGCGCCTCAAAATGTTTAATGTATTTTTCTTCACAATCCCCTGTGAGACAGGGCAGTTCTATCACCCCATTTTACAGAAGCACAGACAGAGGGTTGCTGAAGATCACACAGGAAGTCCATGGCTGAGCAGGGAATTGAAGCCAGGTCCACCAAATTAGTGCTATCATCACTGGACCATATGTTCTCTCATATTTATCCTTCTGTAAAGTTGGTATGTGGCAATTCATGTCTCCCTTACAAGTAGTGAGTGGTTCATTTCATTGTTGGTAAAGCCCTTTGAGTTCTTCAGATGAAAGGAGATCTAAAAATGCAAAGTATTATCATCACTTTGTGTATACAACAGCTTCTCTTCATAAAGTTATCGCGGTCAAATATAGCATGGTAAAGCAGTTAGGGTGTAAGATCTGAGTAGAAAGAACTTAGTGTTTTAGGACTCTCAGCAAGGTTACCAAGGGCTGTTGTTTTCAATGTCATATTTTTCTTAGACCAACAGTGTGTCGAAAAAGGGCCTGATGTACTCCCGTTTGAAGATTTGAACAGTGCTGGAGTGTTGATCCCCAGGGATGGACTGCAGTGCACACTGTTAAAACTGCACTGAGACATCAGTGGGTTCATTACAACTTCCATACAAGCAATATAGTATTTTTGCCTCTCTTTTCTGGACTAAGAGTAGTAACAGGTCTGACCTCACTGAATATCATTTCTGTGATAGGGACTCCTTTATTTACAATGTAATAATAAGGTTCCAAAGGAAAGGCTCTTATTCTTCCTAACCAGCTGATAATGATATCTCAGTAGTAGTATTTTACTGCTGTTATTTTATTACAGGGACACCCATAAGCCCCAAGCAAGACCAGGTCCCCATTGTGTACAACATGTAGTAGGAGACACTCCCCGCCCCAATGTAAATAAACAAGACATACAAAGACTGAGGGAGGAAATAGAAGTGCAGGGAAATGAAGTGATGTGCTCAAGGTCACTCACTCAGCAGGTCAGTGACAGATCTGGGAATAGAACGGAGATGTTCTGACTTTTGGTCCAGTTCCTTATTCACAGTTTTCTTTTCAACTAATTCATGTTCCTCATCTCTACCCCTAATAAAAAAAAATCTGTTAAAATGACACAATTGTTACAAAAGTAGGGAAATTCAGAGTTATCACTGTCAGTCTCACTAGTTCAGGTGTGCCGGTACAGATCTTCCATATAGAAGGCCAGAATCAGCCGGATCTCAGTTACAGTGGTGTTAATCAGGAGTAACTCCCATGAAGTCAATGCACTTACACCACATACAAAATGGTGTAAATGACACTAGATTCCAGCCCAGTATCTGATTCAATACACTGGCGCAATGAGAAGAATCTAGGAGTCGAGTGGCTCTTTTAACTCTGAATGCTTTTCACAGATGGTGTGTCACACATGACACACTGTTTTTAAGGCTCTTTTCTATGTGTGATTTATATGGATGGTAATAAAATACTTATTTAAATTAATGTGTACCTTGAAGTACATTTTATGCTTGTTTTTGTTAAAGGGAAACCTTACGAAAGAGCTCTCAGTTAGCAGCTTTGGCAAATCATTATAAATTCCTGTGCGACTTGCTGTGATAACATTAATCAGAATGAACTGGCTGGCTACTAATGCAGATGTCATATATAATTCAGTAGAAATTCTATTGTAATTTAACATTAATTAATGCCCACTTATTGCAAAGTGTTAAATGACACCCAAGCAGCCAGATGCCTTAAATGAAATGGAAATAAGAGTCACTGTACCTACAGACATTAGAAAGAATACTTACGGCAGGTAAGAAGGCATAAATGCCTTTCAAAGATGGCAGTAAAAGCTCATTGAATTTGAATAAAGGACCGGATCCCCAGTTGATATAAATTGGCATAGCTCCATTGACTCCGATAAAGCTACACCAATTTATGTTATCTGAGAATGAACCATGGTGTTGCATCTGAGAAGAAATGTTCTTATTTATATACATATACATCCAGCTCAGCCCCTTTCATGCTCTTCCTACTGCCCTACTGTTCCCTCTCCATTCAGACTCCCACAATGATCTTCATTTCCTTTCCAGCTCCACAAATCCCTTCTCTTCCATGGCTCTGATTCTCATTCAGTTCTGACGATCTTCCATTCTCCCTTCCATTCCCCATCTAGACCTTTCAGACAGTGAACAGGCCCATTCAGGAGCTAGTATAACTCCAGTCTCTCTACCAGTCCTGACTTTCTGAATTCAGATTTCCAATCCTCCCTTCTAGTCCTAGTGTTTTGAATTCAGATTTCACACTACCATGTAGTTTCCTGTGTTGGTTATGCCATAGGTTGGATTGCATAATTCTAAGAGAATGGGAGACCCAAAGTGATTTAAGCTATGAAGCAGGAAAGCAAATTAGAACAGGCAACACATTAGTGCTGGACTCTGTGATGCTTTCCTGAAAAGCACGTTGGGAGGGGTTAACTGATCTGATCTGAATGTTACTAATGGAAAAGGGAGATCTGAGGTACCCTAATTAAGTAGCATATTTTCTCTGTAATAAGAAAGAGGAAAAAAATCAGGCAAATCCACCTTTATTTGTAAGGATATTTCCAGGTTTACTCTAATGTATAAATTCACCGTGATTGGGTTGAAACCTTCCATAACAGAGCTTCCCAGACCATAACCTAGTTAATTTAGAATTTGCTACACCAAGTCAGAACATTAAAGAGAGAAAAATATTGTGACCACAAGATTCAATAATGAAGAAGAATTGAAATACATTCAAGAGCTTTTTCTTGGTAAATACCAACCCATGGAACCAAGACACCCATTACCCATTATCCTCTTTTCAAATGCAGCTTTTCTGTTAAAGGCCGTGAGGCTATGGAAAACAGAGAGAATGACAAGCCAGCATTAGAAGCGGCCAGAGTAACGCTTCAATTCACATTGAAATGATTTCTCCTGCCTAGTATAATTTAACCTGCCCACATTGGTAAACTTCTATATTACACATTTCTGTCAGCATGTCAGAAGAAATGATAAGCCTCCTTGAAGCTGCGACCTCTATTATCTGCTAAGAACATTCTAGCCAAGGTTTTCTTGTACATTTTTAAGACTTTTAGCATGGTCTCTCAAGTATAAAGAATACCCTACTTTGTGACCCCGGCCTCTTGTTAGTTGATAGATGAAATCTTTTCTTAAGCTGAGTCCCTGGACTTATTATGTTTTCAGAATGCAAGGTTTTTCTTTAAGCTTCCTGGCTTTCTGCCAAAAAACCAGGACTTTGTTACTAGGACACATTACCTTCTTAAGAGGAAGTGGCCCTTTAAAATGGCATGCATGCTGATCTGCTTCCAGGTGAGACAAGTGACTTTGTAGATTTGAGCTTGATCTTTTGCATTTGCCAAGAATTCCCATAAAGGTGGCAAGGGTTTTTGTTGTGTGTGTTTGGTTTTTTGTTGGGATATAAAAGGAATCCAAAGCAAAATACAATCCACGGGGATGAAATGTGTAGCATCTTATGTTTTGGATGACCCTTTCATCCAGAAAGCCCTTTATTAACTACAGACCACAATCTGCCTGTTCAGGCAAAACTCTTACTGAAGTTCTGCCTCAGAAAGGTGTGCAAGTCAGATAGAAAGAGAGAGGGGAATCACTTCACCTTCTATTGAAGTGTAGCTATTTCTGTGCACAACAACATTACAATACATTTTGAGAGAAACTACTGCATCCAACTGAAAGTGGGCAGTGAATTTAGTTAGTATAATTATCCAGATTGGAATTTGGCTACTGTAACAGCTCGATTGGTCAAATCAATATGCTAATTAATTTTGACTTCTGGTTTGCATCCATTAAATCCTGGGTCATTTCCAACTATTCTATGTCACACCTGATAGTTTTACCTTCACCACATAACGGAAGTAGCTCAACACAATGAGGCTTCTAAGTTTTGTTCAGATTCTAATTTAAAATATTCAATGTGTGTTTTTATATGACCTCTTACTCGGGAGATACCAACACAAAGAGATTTCAGGCGACAGTTAATTCGATAAGTATTTCATTTCATTGTAACATCAAGAAATAATCTGGCAACAGATTCTTTAGAAGCAGACGTTTATATTTAACTAAAGATTTTTTTAAAAGACACCTTTTGCTTTTTAAAGATAAATACAGTTCAATGACATTTTCTGGATTTCATTGAGAATGCTGAGTAATTCCAAAAAATTCAAATTTAAAATAAAATTTAAGTTCCAGTTGACATCTGGCCTAACTGACAGATACTTTGTTTCACCTTCAAATCCAGATTTCTCACCATACTTATCTCCCTGCTGCTTGCAGTGACTTCACAAACACCCACCCGCTATCGCAACAAACCTCAAAGAACCAAATATACTGATATCATGCTGAGCAATAGACCATCTTAAGTTCATTTCACTGTTTGCAGCCTTCAGGACTGCAAGATAAATTTCTAATAAGATGAAGTAAATAGGAAATAGAAAAGTAGAAAAGACAGCATTCAACTGAAGACGCAACATACTGACCAGCTATTAACTGTAAGGACTCAGATTCCAGCATTTTATTTTTTTTCTTGAACCATAGGCGTGTTCACAAAGACGCAATGAAACATTTACGTATAAGAATTCTCCTGCTCGTGAGCACTGCAAATCCTTATAAATCCATAACTGACACCATCTCATCTCCTCCTTCCTTTTATGTAATGTGTGTTCCGTTAATGTAAAATGAGGAATTTCTCCCATGGAGCAAGTTATATAAAAACAGGTTTTGATTTGCTAGACTATGAATGTAAATTCTCTCTCAAATCCACGTATTGAAATCATTGCACTACAATAAGGGTGCTATTTTCAGATGTGCTCAGGACTGGCTACTTCTGCACCTATTGAAAATTAATCAGATTAATTGGGAATAGACTTAAGGCCGTGGAGCACCTTTTTGAAAATCCTACTCTGTGTCTTTCATATCACCCTTGTGTCAGAGCATTCCTACCCAATCCAGAGGTGGTGTTCCCAAATCCTCTCTCAGCCACAAGTTCCCTGCACAGCTCAAACTGAAAACCAAATGAAGTTTCCACTTTGCTGTTTTGGTGTCCCATACAGCTTTTTTCCTCTTACCAGATGCCATTTTGCTGAATAGTCTTGGTGGAGCTGGCACTTGAACATGCTTCTTGCTCTTCTAAGTCATCTCTCGTTATGTCTACACTTGGAGTTGGGAGTGTGATTCCCAGCTTGAGAAGACATACTTGTCTAATAGCGCTAGCGTGCTTAAAAATAGGGTGTAGCCAGAGCAGTGTGGGCAGCGGGATAGGCTAGCTGCCCCAAGTATGTGGCTGTGGTCTTGGATGGGTAAGTACTTGGGGTGGCTAGGCCATCCCGCCACCCATGCTGCTGCTGCTACATTCTGTTTTCAACCTGCTAGCTTGATCTGAACTAGCGCAAGTCTGTTTTCTTGAGATGGGAATCACTCCCCCCCTTACCCCAGCTCGAAGTGTAGACGTGCCCTCTGGTGCATTCCTTTGGCTTCTCCCAGTGCAGTTCTCCATGTTCTTCCTTTGTCAGGTTCATTTTCTCCTGTGTGGTACTCGCCAGGAGACTTTTCCTTCTCTCTGGCCCTTTTTCAGTGTCTGCCTAGGCCCCTCTATTGCCAGGACATGACAGATCAGCACTTCAGGTGCTGGATATAGCCTCTCTGTTCCCGCCTCAGATTCAGATTCCTTGCCCTAAAAGAGACTGCATCCACATTGTTTCCGTCTTTGTTTTGTTTGCTTGTATCTGGTCCCTTTTGTTTTCTCCTACAGAAGTCATTTTCTTTCCAGCTATCACCAGGCAGTTAGAGTGGGTGCAAAAAAGTCAGCGTTTGCCAAGTTATACCACAGTCACATCTGAAACTCCACATTCATTTCCTTTTCTAAGTATAAGGAAATTAGTGTGGAGTTAGCTGCTAGCAAATGTAGCCACTGTATAAGAGTTGTCCTTGATTTATTTCTTTAATTCAGTGTCTTTTTCTTGGAAAGCAATGCATACGTTTCAAAGCCATCCTTTGAGTAGTTTGTTTGTTTTTTTGTTTTGTTTGTTTTTTAACTGTAATCTCTAATCTGTCTAACCAATTTTATTTATCAAGGTTCTTTTGCCATGTTCATCACTGCGGTATCTGAGTGCTCGTATTCGTGGGATGAGGTAGAGGGATAAACTCATGTGCACAACAATATCTTTGAAGTTATGGAATATTATACTTTTCCCTAGCCCATAAGAGGTTCCCCAGACTTGAGAGGGAGGGAGCATTCACATTGCCATAATTTACAGTCAGTAAAGCGACTAGCCTAGTATGATAGCTATCTAAATAATCATATTGGCCAGTTTTGTACACATTGTTATTGCCTACTTCGATAGCCACTGTTTGGTTTATCCACTGAGATACAGAATTAACACTGTTCACTCCTCCAACATGGGCTAGGATCACTGCATCGTTTCTCTCCTTACATCATTACACAATCATGGTTCGGGTCAGATTGCCAGCCTTTTGGCTAGATTCCAGATCAGAACCTGAGTGAGTTTGGTTTCAGCCTGACCAGCCCTGATTTCTACAATTAGAATGCAGGCATTAGGAATTCGCTCTGCATCCTTGGTCATAAATCATGACAGTTAACGGGAGAATCTGAGCTGGACTGCAGATTTGTACCTTGCATACAGGAGAAAGATAATAAATCTGCATCCATGTAAAAAGTCAGCAAGAGCATGATCTGAACCCCTTTTCCTAAGTTTCTTTTATTCTGCTTTCCATTACAGTGAATGACACACCCACACCCTGAGTTGAATCACCACTGCTCTTATTGCTAACAAATCCAGTCTTTTATCACGTCTTGCAAAATCTAATCTGCAATCATATGTAGTCTAAAAGTCAATGAAAATAAAATGATTAGAGGATCGACTTTCGTAGGTAGGATTATGCTACTATGTGTTCATGTATGCGCACGTGTCTTTTAACATTCAGTAGTGGTCCAAGTCTTGTCCAATACTTTTTGAAAAATGTGCAGATCTTTTGTTAGTTTGTTGCTTTAGATTAAGCATTTCCGGCGAGCATTAAAGTTTAAAACCCTTCATGCCCAGGCATCTTTGTGGCTTTCCAGATTGGTGCCCTGATTGTGAAGACATGAATGGAAGAAATAATAGGGGGACGATCTGTCACTTGGCTTCATCTGAACAATTACTTTTTCCCCTTGGTCAAATATAGGACATAACAGGAATTGCCTAAATGTAGACAGATTGTGGTAACGCGCATGGTAGTCCTTGATTGGTTTCCATTACCTATGCTGCTCATTTCTCAAGAGGAACGGGCAGCTAGTACTATATATCTTTTAACATAAGCCCAAGGGGAAGTGCAGGCCAGATGAATATTAAAAAAGATGTCTTTTTATTCTCCACACACACTGAATTGAATTGCAGGTCCCTCCTTTAATTTTCCCCTGGTTCTCTGTGTGAGACACAACTACGCGTGTTTGGAGTCCTTCGTCGGCATATGATCACGGAAAATACACTGTTAATGCATGACACACATTGTGCAACGACCGGTTTTTCAAGCACAGATGAGTTAATAAGCTGTCACCATTGTATAAGGATCGATGCAGCCAGTCCCCCTTTCATCATCTGGGTTGCGGGAGAAGAGGGTTTCCTTGCACACACCTATTTTAGCCGGGTGAGGGGCAAGCTTATCTGTGTATGTACCTATCCTTCATTACTGTAGAATCTCAGCTCGCAGTCACTAGTGAATTTTATCCTCGCTTAATGGAGACCTCTACCATTCACCCCGTAGAGACAAATACCCCTGGTTCCCTTGACACAGCACATGCCTCTGCCAATAAGCTTGACTGACCATTTAGGGGGGTGATTTTCAAAGGCACCCAGCCGCCATTGACAGATAATGGGAGGTGATCAACTGGCTCCCTTTCATGCCTTAAAAATCTCCTTTCTTCGTTGCGTTGATGGGTTTTCTATTTAGTTCCTTAAAAATAATGCCAAAAAAGTTTCTGGAGTGAGGTGGGGACTAATAGTCCGAAAATATTCTTCTGAAAGAGTAGAATACAGAGAGCATAAAAAGTGCCTCGACTTTGACCCCGCCAATTAAAACCAGACAAATAGCTCATTCATATGATATGCTTCTCTAAGAAACTGTATACTAAGTTTCAGCCCAAGGGTCTTTTTTAAAGACAAGGGGCAAGATTTTCTAAAGCATCTAAATCCCACTTTGAAAATGAATGTAGTTCTTCAAGATATTTAGGTGCCTAACTCCCATTCATTTCAGGCTGTAAGGATCTGGGCCTTAGGAGCTAAGTCACATTGACTTTTCCATTGACTTTTCTGCTTATAATGACCAGATTTTCAAAGGTATTTAGGTGCATAAGGATGGAAATGGGCACCTAGTAGAATTTTCAAAAGTGCCCATGCAGATTAGGCACTTAAATCCTATTGATTCCAATGATTAATTAGGTGCCTAATTTGCTTAAGCAGTTTTGGAAATCCCATTGGCTGCCTGTCTGCATCTCTCTGCCTGCCTAAATTCCTTTGAAAATCTGGTACTTTTGAAAATGGTACTTGGGAGCATAAGTCACCTGAGAGCTTTTGAAATTTTACTTCAAGTTCCTTCACGGCCATGCTGATGAGACCTCAATAGGAGAAGATGCTTTCATTTCACTACCACAAATCACGTGTAGCTGTTGGAATATTGGGCAGACGTCAGTCCTTTGTGTCGGACTGAGATTCAGATTGTACAATAAAATGAGCAGCAATGTCTAAGCTCAGCCAGTTAGGGCCTTGCTGTCTTATAGTTGAGCAGAATTCAATAAGGGACTGCTGCGATCTTTCCAGACTAACCCACTATTCTATTCATAATACATGGCTATAGAAAACGCTTCCAATTTAAATATAAAAAATTAGAATGGAAGATAGTTTTGTGCCTCTTGCCGCTTGTATTGTACGGTGCATTATTATGTGCTCTGAATGGATTGTGTCCGGCTCTTTATTAGAATGACCTTGCTGTCATGTTAGGAGGATCTTATCAAAGACCTTTGCCAAACTGCAATAAACCAGAACAAGGCTCAGAAGCCTGATGACTGATAAGCTTGGAAGTGGCAGTTAATTGGTGAGAACAGCCCTTGTCAATCTCTCTCAAGAGCTTGGGGTAGAACTCTTTCCAAGGCCGCCCTTGCTGCATCTTGGGAATAAATCGCAGGCACCTACAGAACAAGCTACTCTTTCCTCCTCCTCTACCCCCCCCCCCCCCAACATTTTGTTTCTGTGTGCGTTTGGTAAGTCATTAATCTCACTGCGCTGAGATGAAAATTTGTCTATTAAAAATCTCCAGTCAAAACAACATTTGGGTTGGGAAGGGCGGGTGGGAGGAGGGGAGAAGAGAGTAGAGAGTGGAGTCCTCATCTCTGTTTGTTAATTGGTGCTTTCACCTGACAGTAGTTTGTGTCAATTAGCTTGATGCTCGGTGAAAGTGAAATTAATCCACCTGGGTCAAAAGCAGCTATTAATTTTTAATCAAAACAAAATGCTCACTCGACAGATTTGTAGCTCTGCTTAGAATAAACAAGATATACACGAGGTGGAGTGTGCCACTGGGCTTTGCCCCAGCGGATGCTGCTTCTCAAGGTCCCTTTCTCCCCCTTGGGACAGCAGTATTGTGGGAGATAGACTGCTAGTGGTATACTTTTCCCCCATGGAGTCTGCTACCTTGTTCCTCTCCCCAGTGCAATTCTCCCCATAGAAGAGACACCTGCTCTTTCCCCTGAGATTCTTGGGATCCATCTTTATGGACACAATCACTCCCCAATCAGTGCACACTGATATACCCAGGAACAATCAATCCCCCAGCTCACGTACACTACGATACACCCAGACACAGCTACTCCTGCCACCCATGCAACCTGTGACACAGCCAGACACAGTCCCTCCCCCAGCCCACATACACTATGCTACACCCAGACAGCGTCTCTTCCTGCTTTGGGGTCTGAAATTCAGTTTAAAGAGAGTTTGGATCTGGCATTCCTATTACAGTCCAGGTTGACAGGAACTGTTAAATAATTGACAGGATCAGGAACAGCACTTGTGGGCCACAGATTTTTCCTTTCATGCAGCAGAACTAAAGTCTAGCTAAAACAAGCTCAAAGTATTACAAAAACCACACTTTAAAATCACTTAAGGTGATTTAAAATTCCTTTCTACTGACCTCCTTTCAATCTCTCTCTGTCTCTATCTGCTGAAAGCTTCAGTTTTTGTTCGACTCCCAAGGAATAAAGTAAAAATATTACTTGCTCTGCTACGTGCATAGCATAGTAGCTCTTGGATTGTGGTCTTAGGAGCCTTCCTGGTGTTCTGCACAACCGACTGTTTTGAGAACCAAACAGGTAGGGTTTACTCCAAGATGGGAGAAAGAAAGTGGGGGGCTGTCTTACAAGGAGGAGTGAAACATCTGGAAAACACTGGCAACACATATTCCATCTGAGAGACTGAGGCACATAAACGTTTCAGAAGGGGCCAAGATGGGGTAATGGGGTGCCCAGTTTGAAACACCTCAGGTGCTGAACATCCACATTAAATTCTAATGGACTTTGTGGGTGCTCAGCCCTTCTCAAAAGTAGGCTGATGGAAATGGCTGGTAGTGGGACAGCCAACAAGGGCGACAAGACGAAACCCAGTTTGGGAAGTCTACGTCTTGGGAACTTCTTTTTTGGCAAGCATTATACCATAGGTCTCTTCTAGTGGTAAACAGAGGAGGGGAAGCAAATACTATGTTTCAGAGCATAAACTGATTTGCAGAGGGATCAGGGAAAAAAAAGTCTCCCTCACCCTTCTCCAGCATTGCACAATTGGTTACGTCAATTACGGAAGGTGCAATTTCCCCCCCTTGCTTTCCTGTGAAGCATCAGATATTGGCCACTGACAAAGACAGGATAGGGATAGGCCATGTTATGTTCTTCAGTAATATAACCGGCGTATTGTATGAATTGATGTTGTGCAGTCAGCATAATGATATTTGTTCATACTGTTACCACCACAATTGGAAAGCACTGTATGATCTTAAGTGAGGAGATATTAGACAGAACACCGCAACTTGTAGTGTCTTATTCCTGTTGTAAAATGGCTTGCTGGCTTTATCTCTCTCTCATTTGTAGACAATAAAAGGACAAACTACCAAGCTCTGGAGATGTGTATTTTTTTGTTTGTTTGGCCATATCTTGGGATAGTCAATCACTAATTGGACTTTCCTTTACTATTTTGAATATCATTTTACTAGGTGTATCCACGTATCGAAGAATTGTGAACAATTTATACCTGCACATTTGGTTCCCCCATTCTTGCACTGAATTGGCCAAATGCATCAGCAAAATGCGTCTATCCAAGGTGCTATATCAATCAGTCAATAGTATATAGTGTTCTTTGATGCAATGGTAGCTAGCATAATTTAATAGAAGGTGGTTGTATTCTTTCATGTGTTTCTCTTTCTAATATTGTAAGTAAAATAAATGATAACCAGTATGCTGGCATTAATAGATAATTTTATTGCAAAACTTCAGAGATAAAATAGTTACTGATTCCTGTCCCTGCTATCCCAGAAATACATCTGATGCCTCTTTGCTCCCAGGACTGCCTGGAGAGAGTACCACTTAGTTTTTTGTTAGAATTTTGATGGGAAAGGATACGTTCTTCTATAATGGCGTATGGCAAATAAAAAGCCAGTGATAAAGGAGTGGCAGACTTCTCTGAGAGGAAATGCTTCATGTGAAAAAGCAAATTAATATGTGAGAACCTAGTCTGCTGTATGTTAATTAATAATAACAACAATTAATTTATATAGGCAGATTGATTAACTGGAATTGGCCAGGACGCCAGGAGTATTCTTATGGAAAGTGCCCCAGGATTTTTAGTAACCATAAAAGATGAGGCCTTAATTCAACACATAATTGAATAGAGGGCATTTACAGTAATACAGCACCTCCTAACACTCATGCTGGGGCACTGATTCAGTACTTTGTTAAAAGGAAGTGTACCGCCTGGTGGAGCACTCACACCAGTTCCTGTAGAATCCTGAGCTGACCTTAGTTTTCTCATCCATATATTTTCCCAGCCTGACTCTGCTTACCTTGTGAATTATTTCAAGATATCAGCACTAGGTGATACGTTTTGTATGACATATAATGACATGTACTGGGAGATGCAATTCACCTTTCCCCATACTCTCTTTTCTTAACCTTTCCCCATTTCTTTTCTTGCACCCGCTGAATGAAGTGTGAGGATATACAATGTATATCTATAATAGAGATTCACATTTCTATTCATGATTTATTTGCACACTTTGTAAATCATTCTAAAGCCAAATAAAAAATGTCCAAAAGTTGAGGGAGAGAAACCATTTATAAGGTTATAACCTGGAAGATCTCAATATCTCCAACAGGATCTTTTTTTTCAGATCAATATCTTAAGTACTATTGTTTCCCTTTGGAGTTGAAGAAATTCAAGCATTGAAAGATTAAGGAGCCTGCAAAAGTCAAACAGGAAATGTGGGGCAGAGCCAGGAATAGAACCAAGGTTTCCTAACACCCAATCGTGTACATTCATCATTCGGAATGTTCCTTCTTTCATGACCCATCATTTCTTCTATCTTATACTTACATTATATTCATTAGCAATGCCCTGTACATATATCACCCATCAAAACAAATATATAACTGTCCACATACCTACGAGCACCCTGCACCCATATTCAAATCCTGCAACAGCCCTAACGACTTAGACACAGGGCATTTCCTGCAATTAATGACTAACTGGGTTTTGGATCATCAACCCCTTCTCTGCTGGACATTAATCCCCAGGAAATATCCTCACGCTGAAACTATTATTGCTTAATTATAACACAGTTGGCCAGTTGTAGCACGGCACTTTCTATGGCTTTTGGGAGCATAGGCCATAAAAGAACCTCATGAACCTGCTGAGTGTAAGGGGTGTCGTCTTCCATCCATAGGGTTTAGCATGTGTCTCGAGAATAGATTGTATCTTCATAGTAAGCTTTGATGGTTGGTCTGCTGGGTGTTTTTCCCTTTGTTTATCATCTGAGCACAAAATAAATTGTGACCACAGAGGTATTATCAAAGAGCCAGAACACAAGAAAATTATAACTTCTTGGCAGCAATCATTATAACCATGATGTTACCAGGCAGGCTGGAGATCAGTTAGGAAGAACATTGTAGATATTCCTCAATGTGTCCTGGTGGTTGAGCTAGGCCTCATAGGGATGGATGCTACCTCCTGTTGCAGCAATTTGTTCAGTTGCCTTCTCAACATGATGGTCTCTTGAAGTTAAAACGTTATATTGGTGAGTGGAATAATCTGCTTGCAGACACAGCCTCTGTACATTGGGAAATTGAAACACTTTCTTTATTACCTGTGAAATTCAGGTTGGCTGAGCAGGGTGGAAAGCCCGGAGGAATGCTGACATTTCGATCCAGATTGCTCTGGATTCTTGTATAGCTGCTGGCAGTGTTTCAAAAGTTATGAGTTGTATTCTGTCCAGGACAGTGGAAGCAGACTTCTTTTCTTTTCTTTTCTTTGCAAGTATCAGTTTTGAGTTTTCCTTTCATTCCCTTGTGTACAAATATCTCATTACTGATTGGATGATACATTCTCAAGAACCACCCCTTTCCTCAGGAATCACCACCTTATTTAATGTGTACTCCTTTTGATTCCCCCCCCCCCCCCCCGACTTTGGATGAAAACCTAGCAGCATCAGGGTATAAATAATGCATAGGTTCTATCAGACTTTGTCGGACACAAGATGTGTCCTCTTTGACCATAGCTTAAGATGATCTGATCCTCAGTCTGATCTTTTGTCTTAATGCAGTTAAACGGCCTAGTTATTCAAGCACATACTTCTCTGCTTTTCATTACCCATGAACAGCATTTGATGCCAAAACAGAGGGAGGAAAGACAAGCATTTTCCATTGACTTCTGTGAAATATTTAATATTTAAAAGTCTTCAGGATATACTGCGCGCGCGCACATTCCACAAGACACACAGAACACTTTCAAAAGTTTTATGAATTCCATCATGTAACCAGAGTAGTTGCTAGCCTGCTTTGAATAAGCCATTATGGCCTGGCCTCAAAGCTGCATAGTTAGCAAATCCCTACTCTGTTTATGAGCACAAGTTTTGACGAGGTCATTGGGAAGGGGAGCATGATCAGTTTCCATGTGCTCCTTCCATGGATATGTCTGCTGATTTCAACCCAATTTAAATTTTTAGGAGTGGTAAATGTGAAGATCTTTATAATGAGGTGATACGTTGATTCGGGTTTGAGAAATTATCTGAATGTATAGCTCCAGGCTCCTTGAATCCTGCATCACTGCTTATTCTTCAAATGATTTCCATAAGTGCATAGCCACACAGCTGCCAGGACAGCAATAAGCTGAAACTGGTGTGCATCTCTATGTGGCAGGAGGTTATGGAAAATGATCATAACACTATATGTTGCTACCCTCCATACTGATATCTACAAATGCTATGACACAGCTGGGGATTATAAAATGATACCAGAGCTACAAATATGATGGTGCCAATGTCTCTTTTGAGGCACCTATGCATTTTGGAATCCCAAGACTCATGGTTCCCTAGAAGAAAGATCCAGTGGCTTTGTACCTGAATCATGTGAAGTTTTGACCACTTACTTGGAAAACACTAGCCAGCACAAGCAGATATCTAGAGGTGACTTGCAGTGTTGAGTGATGCAATAGACTAGGCATTAAAAGTGCGAGACACATTAAAAAACAAGGTTCCTCTACTGGAAATGGTGTAGCTTTTCACATTTTATTATAGCTGTGAAAAAGAGGCAATTTCAACCCTCCCAAACTTGCGCAAAAATGGAGTGAATTTTTCACTCAAAATGGGCTCCATTTTCAAATAAAAATTAGGGAAAACTGGCTTTGACATTAACGTTAACAATATTAATTTTCACTTTAAACCTCATCCTCATTAAGATATCTGTCATCTAATAGGAAACAACAGACACTTGAGTGCTGAATTTCACAAACTAATATTCACCACTCTTTTGTGTCACTTTCACAGTTTCACGATATGATTACTTTATCTAATAAAGGCAAGTATGCACTATGGTTGAAACACAGCCCTGTGCAGAAGGCTAGTGCATCTCTATATCATTTAGATTCCATTTCTGCCATTATTTGAGGGTTTAAGTGATGCATAAGCTTTATGCTGTGTGGCAAAGCTCTTCCTCTACCTCGATGGGTCCAGTGCTTCCTTCTAGCGGTAGGTCAGGGAACTTCTTCACCCTTTAGTATTCTTCCACCCTCTAGTGGTGGGGGAGAGTAATACAACCGCTCTAAGATAGCCACTCCAAGATAGCCACTCCCTGCTGGCTCCTGGTCCTGTCTCTGGTTCTCGCAGGCCCTTGCCTCTTTGCTGGGGCTCTTGCCCCTCCAGTGAATTGCTAGTAGGGCGTGGGAGGGTCCAGTCCCACCCTTGACACCAGGCCCCAACCCAGGGACCCTACGAGTAGCAGCCTCACACTGGCTTCAGGAAAGCTGCTAGCTTCCCTGGGTTACTTCCCCGTGCCCCTTGACTTAATGTCCGTACCCTATTCGGACAGGGGTCTTTCATGGCCTTCTTGCCAGGAAAGGCTCTTGACCTCTCACAACCCCATGGGCGTGGTAGTGCTGAGCCAAATATCCAGTTCAATCTTTCCCTTCTGGCAGGGTTTCTTCACTTAGGCCTCCAGACCTGAGAAAGGTCCTTTGCCCTTTTCGGGCAGGGTTTTTCGCTTCCCCAGTCTTTGTACCGGCAGAGTCCTCTCCTGCCAGCATCCTGCTCCTTCTCCTAAACCCTCCTGGCTCTTGACAGCGTCTTGCCTGCTTAAACACTCTCTGGTGGCTTGCCTCATTCCCACAACTCTAGTCATACCCTTTCTCTGGAGGGGAGGCTTTTAATAAGTCCTAGGCAGGGCCTTGATTGGCTCCAGGTGTGTTCATTAACCTGGAGTAACCCTTGCTCAGCTATCAGGGGAAAAGGGACTTGCTGAGCCTGGGGCTGATATATTGGCCTTCTAGCACTCTCTGGTAGCCATCAAGTCTGACCCTGTCACAGCTGGTACAAGGGAGAATTTCACCCAAAGGGAATTAGGCCACAAATGGCTCATAGGTTAATTTCCTCTCTACTTCCCCCAGTAGCATGCAGGGCAGTTTTCATTTTATTAGGTTTTTTTCTTTCCTACTCTTTTTTCCTTTCTTTAATTGGCTCTGGGAGAGCTAAGATGAGCTTTGAACTTTGCTCTGAAGGCAGAAAGAAGGTAGACATTCTAGTCTCCTCTGATCATCAGTTCCAAAACCTAGAACCTGTGGCAGAGAAAACTCTGTCTCGTGCTCCCATTAGTTTCACCCTTGAGGTTCATAGTTTTATCGTTCCTGAGGAACGCAGCTGTCAGTGGACCTCATTCTTGCATAGAGCAAGACGCGCACACTCTGAAATATCTTGGGCCAGTTCCCTTCAGTGCCTTGTAGATTGACTCCAAGACTTTGAATGTGACCTGATATTCTATGGGGAAGCCAGCTTAATGAAGAGTGCACCATAGTGATATGCTCTCAGTGGTTGGTTTGGTGAGGAAGGCAGGCGGTTGCCTGCTGCACTAATTGAACCTTTTATAACATTGGTATCCTCATATCTATGGACAGTGAGTTGCAGTTATCCAGCCTGGGTGTCATGAAAGCAGGCAGGTCCATATTTGATCAGATAGAGCGCAATCTAGCTGTGGGTGGCAGAAAGCATTTTGTTCAATCCATTTCTATCTGTGTGTCCAGAAACAGTGAAGAGCCCTGGAGGACCTGAGGTTGCAGGCCAAATTGACAGTCTGGGATCTTAATAAATACTCATGGCTGAAGGAACCGTTCATAACTGGGAGCAAAAAGTGGGTTACCTGGAGTAATATCTGCACTACTAATTAAGTAGGTGATATTTAGTTTGTAAGCTCTTCAGGGCAAGGCTTGTCTCACTGAGTTTGGACAGTACCTAGCATAATAGGCTCCAACCATAGTCACTACTGTCGTAATGATGATAATTCTCTTTAGCTTTGCCTATATACATCCAACCTCATCTAGATTTAACTTTCCAGAGACTAAGAGAAGGTGCTTGCATTTTGTACATTTCTTAAATCCAGCATTGTTATCCTACATGTTGGCCTTAAAATAGGTAATGTCATCCCTCTTATTTTTATTCTTTGGCTCTTCCTCCTGTAATGGCCTCTACCTACCGCGGACCAAATGATTAATGGGGAGGGGTGAGAGGAAAAGAGGAAACAAAAACACTAGGTGCAAATAAAGAAAACTGGGAACACTGCCCTTTGATTATACGCTGTTGGAGGCAGGGACTGTCTTTTTGCTGTCTGTACAGTGCCTAGCATAAAGGGCTGCTGGTCCATGACTAGGGCTCCTGGGCAGTATGGTAATAAAAGTAATAGATGATATGGTGTCATATTCTGGAGTGAACTCCAGACCAGTGAGGGGTTGTGTCACCGCTTGCCCTGTAACCCTGTGTAATTTAAATGCTCTGCTGTGCAGCTCTCTGCCTGGGTTACTCCCAGTCAGCAACAAGCATGCTTGCAGCTCTGATCCAGTGCTCTGCTATGAACTGCCTCTTGCTGCAGCACAGTCACTCCCTGGTGTCTTTTGTCTGGGAGAAACCAGTTCACCTACTGGGAAACACATTTCCTTCATTTGTATGGTCCCTGGGGCAGATACCATACATATGCCATGCCAGAATATTCATGATCAGCATGTTGTTAGTGTTCTAATGATACCTTACGTGACACATCAGGTACAGTTAATGGCATTAATGAATGGGGGTACACTGAACTGGCCAGCGGGTACACTAAACTGGTCAGCGGAAACTCTATACCAGCCCTTTGCCCTCTGGCATTGGGATGCTCTTAGGTTACAAGGGCATTTAGGATCTCGTTAGCTGCTCCACGCTGGCAGACCCCTGAACCTCATGGAGCCTCACGGACCCCAGTGGGCCTTCTTTCAAGGACAGAGATTCAGATATTTATACACCATAGTGGTAGCCACCGACAAAGACACCTAGGCGGGCGTAAAGGCAAAAAGTGACCATCTGATTCGGCTTTTCTTTATAAACAATCATTTTTCAGAGTTATCAGGCATTGCTGGGATGAAACATGAATGGGGTCTAACTCGCAATGCAAAAAATATCCCAATGCTTCAGCTGCCAATGGCTGAAAAGAGGCAATGGGGGTTTAAGGAAGTAGGCAGCAAGAAGAAAACAGCAGTAACTCTCCCATCTTTAGTTCACTCCTTCAACCACTGTCAATTTCTCAGACAAAACCCAATTTTAAGTATTCTTCAAGATTACATTTCCTGGGAGCTGGTGGAATACTGCCAGTGGCTGTGAACCTCTGGTGCAGGTCACCCAGAATCTGAATCGTCCGCTGTAAATCACCGCTCTCCCCATAGCTCCTTTGGCGTATACCTGATTTGGCTGTCATTTCCATAATTAATTTATAACAGCAATAACCCTGAGATAAGCCGTCTATAGGTTTGTGCAAGCCGTATAAGAATATAGATAAAATCTTGGTTCGTTAACATATTTAAAGTACTTGGGAAACATCTTTCTAGTACAGCAGCTCAGTGTGACTGTCCAATTAAACAAGAAAAAAAAGCTCCAGCATTTAATGGTTAGTTACGGCTTGTAGGCTGGTTTCTACTCCAGAAAATAGGAGTAATTCATGGTACAGAAATATCATCCTTTCAGCTGACTCCATGGCTTAGTGGTAGTGTTGTGTACAAGCATGTGCTGTATGGCGCAGGGAGGCAGTTGTACGACTATGTTGTCATGATTAAGTTCTTCTTTTAGAATATTTACCGTTCACTGAAATTATAGCTATTTAGATCCTGCTTCTCCACTATTTTGTACCTGTTGCTGTCATTTATACTGGGGCAAAGTAGAGGGTAAAATACTTCCAACTCAGAATTCTCGCATTTTACACCCACTTGGCTTTACCTTTGCACTGATATAAATGGTGACACAAGACGCCAGGCAATGAACAATCATACTCTGTAACTTTTAGTTCTGCTTTTGGGGCCTGATCCCTCTTCAGTGAAGCCAGCAGGAGTCTTTTCATTCAGTTCAATGGATGCTGGATTGTTTCCTGGATCAGGATGTGGATCTTAGCCTGTGAAAGTATTATTTGCTTACATCTTGCCAGTGAACATAGGCAGAGGGTCTAAAATATCCATTGGCTGTTTGTATCGAAAGCCAGGATCGTCTTTACAAAAGTGTGTGTGTGTGTGTGTGTGTGTGTGTGTGTGTGTGTGTGTGTGTGTGTGTGTGTGTGTGTGTGTGTGTGTGTGTGTGTGTGTAAAAAGAAAGAACAAGTTACTTTTGCCAGAAACCCTAGTCCTTTCTGCTTAAAATGCCTCAGTGAAGGTACCTGGCAGTCAGTTTTCTGTCAACTTGGTGTCTGTCTGTCTCCTATCAATCCATACATCCATTCTCATTATCTGTATTTTAGGCGCATACGTGGAAATATTTCTAAAATTTTTGGTCTAAAATTCTTACCTCTAGAGGGGTAGAAGGTTAAAAATATTCCATTCCAGAGCTCAAATAATCAACACGTAGAGATGAAAAAAGGGAAGGTTGCCCTCATTGAATGTTATGTCATTTGAGTCCTGCCTAAATATGATAGGACTCCTTGCTGAAATCTCATGATGGCGAAGTTCTTGAGAGAATTTGCCACTGAAAAAAAAATCTCCCTTTTTTGAAAACTTTTGTTACTCAAGAGATTGTGCTGAAATCAAGCCGTCATCTTCCTGGGTCAGGAACAATGGGATCCCGTTTGACTAATTGCGCTCAGAGCCACTGAACCTGTAAAGATGGGCTCTTGATGATGGATGGAAATCCGTCTTTTGTCCATCTGCACAGGTAATTGCAAATTCACACTTGTCTGTATGGCAGAGTTGTGCTTATTACAGACCTTTAGATATTTAATTTGTAAACACTTAATAAAGCGCAGCCTACAGTAGCTTGGCTGGTCTTATCTGTCAGCCAAATCAAAATCAATATGTCCCTGGGGTGCATGCCATGATTGTCTGGGCTAGAGAATCTAATAGGATTAAGTGTTTGGGGCCCTATCTAACATTACAGTCCACAGTCCTAGTTAGAGGAAGTTAAAGACTGGCTTGCCACTGTAGCAGGCATGATTGCTTAGGGGTCTGAAAAATCATTAAAGCTTGTCCTCTTAAACGTTGATTGTTCCCTAGTGATTTATTGACAAAACACAAAAAAGTGCTCTATACTGCACTCTAATTATATATATGAGGCTAGAAATCTCATGGGAAATTAAATAAAATTTACAGCTTGATGGTTTTATGCTCTTGGGATAGTTACCTTCTTAATAAGATCTTATAGCTGGGAATATTTATGAAGGTAAAGTCCATGGGCTTGAGCAAAGACCTAACCTTTGCACAGGGAGGGGTCTTTGATTTTTTTTTTTAGCATACATGATTTTAATGAAATTCATGGTGTTTTAAAATATTAATATTAATCTTTTCCAATACCTATTGATAGCACAGCTTTAAGGGTAGATGAGCGAAACAGGGAAGCCATATGCCCATTTGGATGCAAGTGTATATCCTTTTGCATTCAAGCTACATAGAATATCTGATAGTTGTGAGCTAATCTGCTGCATTTCTGATCTGGCCATGCATGTCCCAATCAGAACCGGTGAAGACAATTAATTAAGAGAATCCTATTCTGTCACTCAGTCTTCAAAATTGAGCCAGAATAAAGAGACAACTGATAAAAATCATGTTTCCAATATAAGTGGTATAGTTCTAAATATAGACAGACTGCAGGGATTCCTAATGGAATTGTTGGCGTCCAAATCCCCTAGGCAGCTTTGAAAATCCCACCTTCAGTTTTATATGATCAGTTTGCTGAATATTTGGTGTGGTCTCTGCCTTTGTTGAACATTTATTTTTAAATGGTGTGCAAGGACCAGAAAACAGTTCCTTGAGAATTAAATGTGTTCATGAAAAGGTGATTTCCATGGCGATTGCAGTGTCGTCATATTCCCTCAGAGACCAATAGAAATTCAGCACAGAATTGAGTTTAGAACTGAAAGAAACATAAGGAGGAATCTTGCTCTCAGTGACACTGGTGTAAAGCAGGAGTAACTCCATTGAAATCAAACATAATGCGTGAGAGCCAAATTCTGCAGTAAGTCATCAAACAAAAAATTCCTTTTAAGGTCATTGGAAGCTTTACTCAATAACAGCTCGAAGCCTGGTATTGATAACTGGTGCAAAATTGCTCAAGTCACTAATACAGGTTCTTTAACCGGACAGATATATAAACAAATCAGTGCAGTGCCACAGTAGATACAGATAAGAGAACAACTTCCAGTGTTATCACGCACTCAAACTCCTGAGAATTGGGGACAAGATAGAAGAAAGCAGCCAGTGATGTACATCGTAAGTAGGATGTCACAATCCAGTTTACATGATCTCGTAGTGCCCGATGTAGTCCAACAACAGGTTGGTTAACCACATCTTTTATGGACCTTTTTCCATTCTACCTACCCGTGTCAGAGACCATATTTGATAATGTCTCTTAGCCAGCCCCCGCTGGTCATGTGTGGATTTCCAGCTAACTGCATGTGATAGTCTGGCTGCCCATAATTAAACTTCTGACAGTTAACACTCCCATTTGCATCAATGAATTACCTAATCGTTTTGATACATTGATGAGGTTAGCTCCCTGGTTGCCTTACTGCAAAAAGAGCCTAAACATCTTATATTTTCAATTTATTTATGCAACTGTATGGTGTACTTGTTCGTTTGAGGTTTATTTGTTTATCCCAAAGCACATATTGCTAAATTTCAAAACCTCAACTCAAGCACATATGCCATTTTATGCTAACAACCAGGCCTCAACTAGGCTTCACGCTAACTGTTTAAACCTATAGCAAAACTTAATATACTTATTTTTTTGGATTTTTCTGTTTGAGATAGAGCTTCCCTTAAAGTTACTATAAGCATTCTTAGCGCTCCAAGCATCTAAATCAAATCTAAGTCTGAAATGTACCCTCTTAACAGAACACTCATAAACTAATCCATAACTACTACCACACGATCTCAATAGGTTTCAAGCACGTTACATAGCCTGTCATATCATCAATACATTTTATATTCATCTATTTGTAGCATTATGTTTCTTAAGCAGTTTAGCATTCTCATAAAATATGAATAATAATGCAGGAGTTCCTAGACAAAGGTCCCCAAGATCAGGTCGGGGGTCACAGGTCAACAACCTGCAGAATCTGGCCCTATAGTAAAATGAAGGAATTTACTGGTAATTTTTTAAGGTAAAGGACAATTCTCCCTGTCCACTGAAGCTAGGTTACATATGTGGAATGATGATTTTTTTGGTTACGGCACTGGACTGGGACTTGGAAGACATGCATTCAGCTCCTGGCTCTGTCACAGAGTTCCTGTGTAACTTTGAGCAGGTCATCTCTCTGCATCTCAGTTCCCCTATCTGAAAGAAGGAATAATACTTCTTTCTCTCTCTTTCTTTTCTATTTATATTGTAAGCTCTCCGCGGCAAGAATTGTCTCTGACGATGTCTTCGTACAGCCTGCAACACAATGGGTGCCTGATCTCAGGTTGGGCCCTTTAGATGTTACTGTAATACAGATAATTAATAACAACACAATTCTGGTTGTCCTTTTGTCACTGTAAATTCTGAACACAGAGTGTAACTCTCACCAACTTTTCCCTGCCGTCATCCTCTCCTAACTCAGTAATGAAAAAAAGGAAATGGCTTAATTAGAATACATTTAACAGGAATCCACATGGAAATTTATACAAACTCTCCCAACTGTAAAAACCGATTATGGTCCTTTCTCTAATTAAAAAAATAAGTCTTTCCTGATTCCCTTTTTTAAGAAAAAAGAAATGAGCTGCTACTCCTCATAAGACCAATAATTCTGCAGTCTGTTGTACTGATTTGCCTGTCACTTACCTCGTGTAAAGCCAAGGATAATTCCATTACAGTCAATGAAAATATCTTGGTGCCAAACTGGTGCAAATAAGAGGAGAATCAGGCTCTGTATATTGGTTGCTCCTCCCTCTCTTCCCCCTCCCACCACGCCACCCCACTTCTAAATTCAGCAGGGCATATGATTTAGATATGTGTTACAATGTCTGCCTTTTCATGTAGCAATTCCAATCATTTATCTAGGTAAACTACCTTATTCTTTCTCCCCCCTCTTCTCCCGCAACACTGCATAAAAGTGAGATGTCTGATCAGTTGAGAGAGAGCTCAGCAACCCTGCGCCTGAGATGAAGGAGAAATTTATTAGTGAAAGACAAGGCTCCCTGATAATCAGGGAGTATTGAAATCCCTGATTTAATTTGAATATAGTATGGAGCATGCCTCTTTCTGCCTTCATTACTTGAAAGTATGTGTATGATGATGTATCTTTTTACTTAAGGATATTATGCCAGGAAAGAAATGCTTGATGGGCTACTCTAGCTGAGGTGAAAAGGTTTGGTATGTTTTAATAAAGATGGATATCACGAAAAATGTTTGAAATATGTGGAAGCAAGATTTGTTACAAGTTACAAATCAAAGCCTAAAAATGTCACTTATCTCCTAATGATACTTCTACACAGATTATTAATTTCTTTTTAGGAGACCAATGAATGTTACATTTTTATGACATTGATTAAATGTCTCTGTGCCGTCCTCCCATCCATCCTTTTCATTTTTTAAAGTCCATAGCTGAATTTAACAAAAACCAGCTCATAAATTCACATTTTACTGCTCAGCAAAGCAGAATCTGATTACACCCCAACTGCTAACTTCATATCTGCACACCTCTGACCTCAGGGAATCAAGAGGTTTGGGTTTTTTTAAAGAAAAAATACTGTTCTTTATATCCCGAACACATTTTTGAATATTCAGTCAACACTTTTGAAATGTGTTTCTGCTCAGAGAGTATGAATGGCTCGGTATGGGATTTAGGAAGGGGGCACAGGGGAAGGTTCTCAACCGTGTCAGGGGGATCTCCTGGAAGAGCATTGTGCTTTGAGTGTTGTGCTGCTGGGGAAACTGGTGACATCTGATCCAACACCTAAATACAGTATCATGCTTGGGGAAGAGACGTATCAGATTTTATATTGTTCTTCTCTTGCCATTTTTAGAAACCCCCCATCAGCAACCCATGCCATAAGAGGAGTTATAAAATGAGAGAGAATCCAGGTAATATAAGTATTGTCCCTTATATTGATGAGTTGTTTGGATTTGCATTGCTTTTGCTTTGGTTGAGATTGGGGCAATTTCTGTAGCCTTTGAAACCTGTAGGGGCTTTTATTTCTCTTCTGCTTTTACGCAAATTCATTCTTTTAATTAGTGAAAGATAGTTGTTGTTTCGAAGTGGTCCTCCTATTAGTGAAGAAAGAAGCAAACAAAACCCAACGAAATAATCAAGTCCAAAAATACTGCCCAGATTGCAACTCCACCTTTGGGACATTGTAGTTTCCTGCCTAAATTTTCTTCAGCTCAAGTTGCAAAACAATAAGGAAAATGAAAAAAAACTTCTCCTCCAACTAGGGACAGTCAGGACTGAAACTTCCAGGATCCAGAAGGATTCAGTATGTGGAAGAGTATTGTTTCCACTTGGAAGGAGAGCAAATCAACAGCAGTTCACCTTCTATACACAAAACCTAAAGAGAGCAGCAATGTTCAAAGAGTGTCTAATTGATATTGATTTTAACCTTCTTGTCTTTGAAATAAGTTACTCGGCTGCCAGGCTCCATGTCCCTCAGTTCTGTTTTATAGGTGAGACGGGGCCATTGTCTTGTGCGCAAACCAATCGCTCCGCTTTAGAACACCCTAGCTGCTGAAGTCATATGGCAAACCAAAGTTGTGTTACGTTTAGTTAATTCCACAGGGCTTCCCCTATGGAGCCTCCATTAAATTTGTGCAGTGTGTTGAAAAATGTGGACATGTTAGTGATATTAGCACGTGGAATGCTGCAGCACGTTGGGCCCGGTTTTCAAGTGCTCTGTACTCCGAATTGGGGCCAGGTTTTCCAAAGAGCTCAGCTCCCACTTAGATACCTAAATAAAAGAGTTGATTTTTCAGAAGTGTTCTGCAGGCAGCAGCTCCCATGGCGACCCTGATGGCCAGATTTACCAAAGAGCCCGACTCCCAACATGCCAAGCTTTGGAAAATCTGGCCCGATTGTGGATGCTGGGCCCTTTTGAAAATCCTAGTCTTAGTCTTCCCCCATATCCCACAGTGCTAGGGGCTCTCAAGTGTGTTGTGGAATATGCCAGTGCAATATATTTAGTTCCCATCCCCTCTCGTATGTGGCGCACACAGACACGTGGGATGTTTCATAAAGAAAAAATATGGCATGTTTACAGAGAGAAATTTCAAGAAGTGTTAATTTAATATGCTAAAGTGTTCCCTTCCGCATTTTACCTTTGTTGTTGTTTTCACAAAACAGCCAAGACTAAATAATGAGCCCAGAGCTGTGCCCTTTGGTAGTGTGATACCTCATTACCCACGAGCGGCCTCCATCTGCCCTCATGGCTGCACAGGGAGCCATTACGATTATGATGGAAATCTCAGAAGCCATTACCAAGATGCAACAGAGGGCCTACTGCAGACAGCTTAATGGACTAATTTGTAATTGGGAGAGGGAAATGACTTAGCGAGCTCAGGCTTGGTTTTGATGAGTGTGGAAGTGCGCATGCTAAATGTTATAAATGAACAGGAATGCTTGTTTGCGCAGTGGGTTTTACAAGGCCTTCAATCTCTCCTGGGGATTGGAGGCGTGCTGACAAGTCTTGAGAAGCGAGGAGGAACGGACTCAGGGGAGGCAAGGAAGATGCAAAGAGAGTAGCTAAGGATAAATCGGTGAGGAAAACTAATGGCAATAAACACCCAAGGAAATGGCTGTGTCTGCCAGGAAAGCAGTAATTAGGATGCTTTCTGCGTGCGTATATTTAGCTATTAAAATGGAAAATGAGTGTGCACCACAGCATTTGCTAAGTTAAAACAACAACAAAAACAAAAGCAAGAAAGAAGGCATCCCCCGTAGACTAACAGGCAGTTTTAAAACTTTATAATATGACAGAAAGTACAACCTGTTTTGTGATCACGTCCATTTATTTAACACAGATCAGTTAGCTACCTCCTGTGCGACATAGGAGGAGGCCCGGTGCTGACAGTCTTTTGTCCCCCCAGGGGGAGCTTCTATTAGTGTGAGTGTCTTGCGGTGCCTCTGCGGCTGCAAAGTTGCCCTCACAACACACAAAGTTCAGGGAGACATTCAAGCATAATTATCTCCAAAGAGATTAGAGGAGATCATTGAATAAATCTCTCTGACAGGATCTTGGAATCAAAACCTGCTCTGCAAATATAGAGCTGTATATTGCACTGGTTTGAGTTTTGCAATCTGCAAGAGACAGCTCAGAAATTTCCCTTGGTTTCTGGAGGGTTTGGGGGGAGGGAGAGGAGAGAAGGAAGGAAGGAAGAAAGACTTGGTCTGCTACAGCTTACTGTTTAAGAGCCTGATTCTTACAGTACCTCCAGGCATAGTGCATACTACCATGAGTGATTCTATTGAATTCCATGGGAGTTCTCACAGTAGTAAGGACTGAATTGGAGAGCGAGTGGCCACAGTTTCAGACTCTTGCGTATCTCTAGGAGGCTCAGTTCTCTCTGTTTTACAACTACCTGATTCCTAGCCTTGTCTACAGTTAGAGCAGCCTAAAGGTTGCTTTTACTTACACCACCATTGTAAATCCCTACATACTTTATGCCAGGGATAGATAGTTGGAGTAGAGCAATGTTCCACCATGCTCTTATCCCCTCTCTACCCCACCATGAGTTACAAACCGAAGGCATCCAGTTTGACAACCTATGCTATCATGGGGAAAAGTGACAGTCTCACAGGCAGGAAGGTACTAAGCCTTTTAAGGCTTCAAAAGTCAATGCTAGCAGTTTAAACTGCACCCAGAAATGCACGGGTGATAGAGTCCAAGATCAGAAGCATCCAGTATTACAGAAAGACACTGATATGTCATGAAACCAATATACCCCACTTCAGGAATCAATGTACTTTCTCTTCTGATCATTTGTCAGTCACTGAGAGGAAAGTCCTGGAAACTCAACTCTCTCTTGGTTGTATCAGAGGGACTGGCTCTACATCAGTCTGCATTTAATGAATAAATTATAATAACTTTTGCATTTTTTAGTCAAATAGAACAAGCATTATTTTCTCTCCTATTCTTTTTCCTCCCTGAGGGCATGGAATTTAACTTTATTACTTGGGAAAAAATGTTTTCTTGGGTCTTGCTTTATGCCAATGAAGATACAAGCCATTACCGTGGACCGGAAGGTCTTGCTGTTTGTTGGATCAGGAAGAAGGCCATGAGTCAGATTACCACTAGGCTATTTAACCAAAAATCTTTTCTTTGTCCTTTCGTTGGTCTCTGGAGAATCCAGTTTGAACTATTTTATGCAATATCTCCAGGGCGTGGTGCCTCTCTGGAGATGTTACAATCTGAAAGACTTTGACTAACTGTTCTCAGTTCTTGGAGGAGCTGTATCTACCTTTCCCATGGAAACATACAGTCCCTGGCCCACCAGGATACAGAAGCCCTTCATTTAATACAATGGACTCCAAAGACATTAAATGTAATTCAGTAAGGTTCTTGCAGGAGATTATGCTGTTTGTCATAACTTCATCTCATTGTTTTTCTCGCATTATTTTTTTCTCTTCTGCATCCTTCATCTTTTGTTTTTCCTGTTTCTCTCTTTGCTTGGAATCCCCCCTTCTAAGATAGACTTGTAGTGATTTATAACTGAGGTATTACTTGCCATGCCCCATATTAAACTTCTCAGTAGTTCCCCCATCTCTCTTACCCAACTAAGTTTCAAACACAGAATGTTACACCTTAGCTGGTGTAAATCAGAATATCCCTGTTGAAGTCAGTGGCACTATGCTAATTTACAGCAGCTGAGAAACTGGCTATATGTACTTGCATGTCTAGCAAAAACAGAGAAACTTCCTTTTTTATTAATGGTTTGGTGAGAGATGAAATTTATGAGTATTTTCACTCTGTTTTTCATTAACTTATTTATGTATTTTACCATGACCATCATTTCTTCTCTCTGGCGTTGGGGACCTGGAGGTTATGTTGGCCAGTTTCCACAATGACACCCTAAGAAAAAGTCATTTCAGAAAGCTCACTTTCACTGTGTTATTTCACGTGCATGAAACATCAACATTTTTGTGCCGTTGATGTTCCCCTGGAACACAGAAGCACATAAATGGTTAGAGTATTTAATGTAAATAGATGTGTGGGTTCTGTTTTGATTGGTATGATGCCGATTCAGGAAACAAAAGTATCACAGTTACACAGGGCACCTAGGAGTTAGTCAAAGGGAGAAAAAAAGCTCTGCTCAATATAAAGCAGTCTTTTCTCTCATGAATAGCTGGTTGAAAAATCTCAGTCAAATTTAAAGTGTTATGATGTGTGATGCTAGGAGGCAGCTTTGGGAGTAAATCTGCTTTGGGACTTAAACTACCTGAAGAGGAGAGGTTACAGTTTATTCCCAACTCTGCTTACTGGGTCAAGGGTAGCTGTTGGAGCAGAAAATTTTACACAGGAAAGAGTGAGAGACTGCTGGGGGGGTGTTGGGGGTGACTGTAGTCATTGGTGAGGAATTGCTATTGGGTGACTTGTAGGTGAAATAGCATGTGGTCCTGCTAATGATTTAGTTTAAGACCTAGCCACCGGAATTCATGTTGTGGTTGGTTTGCTGTTTGCAGTGACGTTCAGAAGGGATGGCCAGCAGAAAATCTGTATGGAAAGCAAGTTAACTGAAAGGATATCATGAGCAGAAAGTCTCTTCTTCCACGGATGTTCAATATGCAGCTTAAAGATGGACTCATCTAATAGAAACACTATAATAATTTTAATGACTAGTGGAACGTTCTTCAGTGTTGTATCTCATCTGTAAAATGGCAACCCATTTCTTAATGCTGCGGCATTAGTTCAGTACAGATTAGTGGGAAGAGGCAAACCTTTTGAAGTTCCAGCACCATTTCCTGCATCGCCATGGTTTTCCTTAGTTGTCTGCTGTCATAGGCTGTCCCTGCTTAGCTTATGAGGTCTCAAGGATTGTAGTTTATGGCTTGCAGCTAATGAATTCACGTGCAAAGAGCGACGTTTCAACAGCAATTGTTAAATGGGGGAAGGGTTTGACTGTATTATTCTTTTGAAGTCTAAATATCAGACAGCTTCCTTAAACAGGGAGGGTGCATGTAAGGTGTGGAGGAGAAGGGAGGGCCTAATTTTAAGTGCTAGTCAACTGCGACCACTAATAATCTGGAGTCTGTTCAAACCCGTTTGGATGATGGTTGCATTTTTAAGTGCCTTTTGATTCTCTCTTTCATTTATTTTAACTGATCTGCAGGGATTAGAAGCCTGGTAGGGGAACACCACAATGCTGGCCAAAATCTGTGAATAATTAGAATGCTGACGAGTTGTGCCAATAGGAGGGGACTGTTCAGACTTCTGATTAGATTCATTTAAATGCTGCTGTAAATCATGTCTGCCAAGGTAACTTAGGCTTTGTTAGGTTTCCGCTGCCATAGAAGCTGACTCTGGCAAGACAGAATTTGGTCTAATTTACTCACCGGTAGGGATCTGTTTGAGTAAACGATTGATTTGGCTTGGAAGCAGGAAGGGAGAAGATACAAAGGGGTCTCTGAGGTTTTCACGTGAGGTGTCGCAAAGAAAGTGCAACTGATGTTTTAGGTGCGAACATCCATATGCAAAATCACATGGATGGGCAGACACGCTACTATCCAAAATCTGCGGCTCCATTGGAGTTGTGAAGTCGACACATTTCCCAGCCCTGAAGTGTGTAAGAGCTCAAAAGAGGAGGCAGAGGCCAGGGTTGTTCTGGCAGCCCAGCTCCCAACCCCAGAGACCTCAGGAAGCTGCATAGAGGAACCTCACCCCTTTGTTCTCCCCTGCATCAAACTCGTACTCAAGAAACCTTGCTGATGCCACTGAGTTGCTGCCTCCCTCCTGGCATACTTTGTGTCTCCTCGAGGAGTGCACAGCAACGGCTAATGCTTCATCAGGCAGAATCGAGTCTCCACTATATTTTCCTCAGGGGAGATATGGGTTTTTTTGGGAGGGGGAGGGGAGGCAGGTGATTATGAAGAATGATGAGCAGAGCTCCTCCCAGCTCCTTCCTTCCTCAGGTCCTCACCCTTATTTTGCAGATGTTGCATAGATATTTTTCAAAGGAGACAAGCTGATTGAAAAAAATGGAGAGGGCTTGCCTCCTATTTAGTCATCATCTCATTCCATATGGTCCCATTTTGGCTGGCTCCTTAAATTTGGTGCCAAATTCTTTAGACAGCAGTGGTGAAAAGAGAACATGGGGACCTCTGTTTGTTCCAGAATGAGGTATTAAGTGAGTATTAATGCTAAGCAGAACTTTAAATCATACCTCCATGCAGATTACTTACATCCTTAAGGTTAATTAGGTCTATGCTCGCTGTTAAGAGAAGAACCGTAAACTGGTAAAGACAGGAATTCCCCTTAAATGAGTACTGATTAGTACTGCCAGCAGAGGTCTGTAATATAGATGTGGTCTAGCATACAGTTTCCCTGACTTGTATGGAATGGAATTTTTCTTCTCTCCAAGAACCAAGTTATAAAACAGCTCTACAGACAGGACTGTCTATACCATGGTTTGGCTAATACATTCCACACCAGTCAGAGAAGCCGTGCTGAAGCACATTGGTCTGATCTGCCCTGACAAAAATGGAGCCCATCGTTTGCCACTAGCAAAGCTCAATCCTTAGTCATGAGAGCAGAAGATGCAGTGAAGACACAGCTTCACCAGTGGTGAATAACTGGTCTTGGTTTTGCCACAGAGTACAGACAGAGGCCTTGATCATTCCTTTAGATGTTGGTGTTTGTGAGATCTTGTTGGAAAAAGGGGCAGGGAAATCCACAAAATTGTTTTAAATAACTTCAGGTATTTTAGTGCATTTTCATTGATTTTTTTGTTTATTTCTAAAATAAGACATTTTTTAAAAACGAGTTTTTTGGTTGGCTTAGTTACAAAGTGTGATTATTTTATTTCATTTTTTAGAAATGGCTTATTTAAAAAACAAATAAAACATATACAAAAATATTTAGTAAAATAACATTTGTTTGTGAAAAATGTCAATGAAAAGAGGAAACAGGCAAAAAAAAATCAGTAGAAGAATGTTGCTCTGCACTAGCATTTGCGAAAGTTAACATTGTAGACAGGAATAGTGCAAGGTTTCTTCTTGCCTGAGCAGTAGCCTAGTAAATTGTCTGGAGGATGCCCTTGTTTCCTTCTCACTGAGAAAGAAAACCCCTTTGAAGTGAAACAGCAACGTGCTTTGGAGAGGTAAAGATTTATGAAACAGGGACATGACAGAGAGTGGCATCTAACCCAAATGGAATAGTGAAAGTGAGTGACACATGAAGAATGTAAAGCAAAGAGAGAGAGAGCCATCAACATCACACAGCCGTCACAGCTCCAATAGCCTTAGAAATGGAGAGAGACAGAAGAGAGAATACATATGGCTCCCTTTAAGTCATAAAAAGTATTATTCACAATTCAGTGGCGGCATGAAGGAGATTTTTGCGGAAAGCTGCGATCCTTGTAAAGTCTCTGCAAATCACTCAGCAGAAATTAACATTTGGCAAGTGGGGTGGGGGAAGTACCTTCAGCATCACTTGGCCTTTTAACTACATCGGCAATGTATGTGCATAATAACGTGTTATTCCATAAAAGGTCATGACCAATAGATGGCATCTGTGGTGCTCTGTCCTCTCTCCTTCATGTCTCATGTACTCTGTTTTACCTGTCAGAACAAGTTTTATAAATGGCAGCTTATCTGATTGATGGAAATCAACTTGGTCTTTCTGCTTCTCTTTGTCATTTCCCTCTTCTCTCACTCAAATGCTTAGCCTGTGGTTAGGCTCAGAACGTAGGATTAGTATTTGTGACACTGCACAAATCTGTTGAATGGGCACATAAAAATATTTGGATTGGTTACAGCTTTGTAGCCAAGAGTCAATTCCAGCATCAGTAAGTGAGAGACAGCCTTCTGCACGTGAGCTACTACCGCAATTGAGGCAGGCCATTCTGCGGGGGGGACAACTTTACCTCTGGAATTTGCTTCCTTTGCTAGCTTGATCATGTTGGTCATTAGGGTAGTTGATGGGGGTTAGGAAGAAACTTTTCCTATGGGCAGGTAATTCCATAACTGCCCGTTTCAGGGTTTTTTGCCTCTTCCTCCAAAGCATCTGGTATTGGCCATTGTCAGAGAGAGGATACTGGACTAGATGGACCATGTGTCTGATCCAGTGTGATAATTCTTGTTTATTGGGGTGGTTGGATGTGTGTATGAGAATTCAGAGTTATTGGAGTTTGTTTGGTTCTTGGAAAAGATGCCAGAATAATAGGTTTTGTTTTCAACTAACTTTTGGGTTTAATAAAGTTAAATATTGAGAGAGTTCATCTTACTTCTTTTTTAAAGGTCTTCTCATACCCTGGTCTAAATCAGGAGTAACTTGACTGAACTCAGTGGCGCTCCACTGGAGTAAAGTAAGCATCAATGAAAGAAGAATCCAGGCCTTGTAAGTGTGTGTGGGGGCAGGGCTGGGAGGACGATTTTATTAACAAACGTCATTTTAACAAAGAGATTTTACTGCAGACATACGGTACTTTGAAATCACTTGATGATGACCTGTTCTGTTCATTCCCTCTGAAGCACCTGGCATTGGCCACTGTCAGAAGAGAGAATACTGGGTTAGATGGCCCATTGGTCTAACCCAGTATGGCTGTTCTAATGAAACCCCAGCCACTGAGATCCTGTTTTATATAGTCACGGCAGTGAGAAAGGTACTTGCTCTGCTGTCCACTCAAATTGGCAGCAGTATGTTAGTTGCTAAGGATGAAAGAGCCCGAGGCTTTGCTTGTTGGGAATATTTTCCACATTCCATCTGCATCCTTCTAGAAGTTGACCATTAGTCAGGCTACTTCTAAATGATGCATCTCTTTTAGAGATTTGTACTGATAACAAATGAAAGAGCCTCTCTTTTTTTTTTCTTTCTTTCTTACCTCATTATGCAGGCAGCTGTGTGACAGTGCTCTGACAAACTGTGTTATCTGAGGCTTCCAGCTGCAAGCTGTTCTCATCAATACTGCTCCAAACTGTTTTATACTAGGCCTTTCCCCTTTCTGCCCATTTCTATCAGTGTTTAATTTTAATAGGAAGATAGTCAGATAAAATAGCAGATGTGGAGAGCAGATAGTTTCTTTTGTATAAGAACATAGCAGGGGAGGCCTTCTAAGGGACCAGACACATTGTGTCCATAGGGACGATGCAGGAATCCTTTTGTTTGGGTTTTCTTTGGGGGAAAGGGGGGGGTGCGTGCTTAATTCTGAGGAAGATTTCAACCTTCACCCCATAGTTAACTAGGTATTGAATTAAAAAAATAAACTGAACAACAGGCCAACTTGAGTATAACAAAGCAAATGAAATTTACACTCATCAATATAAATTTACGGGAGTGTTGGAAGCACGCCCACTCTATATTCTGTCGACTCCTCTCCCTTGTTGCTAATGCACCAAAATGGACTACAAAACAACTGCAGGAAAATCTTCTTTGGAATCCCTTTAGGTTAGTGTTTCTGCAACTCAGAGGCTGGCCTCTTGGGTAGGTTGGTCTGACCGTGTCTTGGGGAGGTCCAAGGAAATCTATAGAAGATGGGGCTGGAGGAGGGAAAGAGCGTACATTTTTTTTCTGCAGCCCTGAATTGTTTTCACTTGGAATGCAGCACATATGTTGATAGATATACTGAATATCACAGAATATTGACGAGATGGTTCTGCCTTTGCTAAGTTGCAAATGGAAATAGGCCAGCCAAAACCAAGCTGCTCTGTGTGTGCAATTTAAAAAAAAAATCAATCTTCCTCCAAATACAAGAGAAAAATATCTTATTTTTGTCAGAGAAGAGTTCCCCTTTCCACTCATTTCAATCATAATTAATTAATTAATAACAGCTTGGGAGGCCCAAACCTATTGTATATTTATTGGTACCTTGCAGTTGGAATGTTTCTAACAACGCTCATTTCTATACCATAGATTTCTCTTTCCAAAGAACAGGATAAAACATCTTAATATGGGGAAGGCCTTTTAGGAAGAGAGAGATTTATAATTAAGTAGCAGAACTATGTACAGGTTTTTGTTTTGGGTTGTTGTTTTCCAATGGGATATTCTCTGATTAGCTCTAACATCGCTAAACCCAAAGGGGTCTCCAGAAATGAACAGTATCTGGGATCATGTTTGACTTTCTGTGACCTGGTGGCACTGAGAATGATTTTAACTCATTTATGATATTGAATAACTGTTCGCTGCACTTGAGCAAATGAAGTTCCAGTCCCAAAAGGATCCGTTTGATGCTCATGAGTGGTACTGTAATTTATTAGTCCAAGAATCTTAGTAATTTTGTACATCTACCTATTCTATTTTAAAGTAGTTCTAGCTTAATTAATGTAATATTTTTCCTGTCCAGAAAATATATACACACTGCAATCTGGATTTTTCATTCTGGCCTGATTGGCTTTATGGTTCTCTGTCATCGTCCAATTTTTTCTATATGCCCACGCTCATGCTTTTAACCAAGGCAAAGGACATTCAGTTGTATCTAACACAAAGAGTGGAATAAGATGTAAGTTTTATTTAATGGGGGGGAAAAATCACATTAATCCCATAAAATACATAAAGTGCACATTTGAAGACCTCTTTTAAAGCTATTGTGCAAAATATCTGTTCTTGTCAAAAGCTGTCCTGCATTGCTGGTGAAAAGGTATTAGGTGCAGGTGTCAAACATGCCTAATGAAGCATGAGGAGTCGACAGCAAAATAACAGAGATTATAGGTACAGAGGATTGTGAATGAAGTGTGAATAGCAGCCTGGATGTGTGACTGACACAGAAAAGAGAAGGAGACAGGCAAGAATAAAGAAGATCCCTCACTCATATAAGGAGAATGGACATTTTCAATCACTTGATTGATATCTTCCCATCCAATAATCCCTACGGCTTTTAAGATCGACATTTAAAAATAACCCAAATTATTCCTTTAAAAATCATGTGTTTATTATAAGTCTTAAGGGCATTTTACTTAACTTTGAGTGCAGTGGAGAGATGTAACTGTGTGTGTGTGTGTTCATATACACACACGATAGAGAGTGAGCACACCAGACCAACTGGATTATTACTTTTTCAGATTAACAGCCTATATCTAAAGTAAAAAATGAAGTAGTATCAATAGATGTATTGAATATTAAACTTCTCATTCATTCCATTAATCATGTATAACTAATTTATAACTAAATCCTATATAAGAGCATCCAAAGAGCATCTGGAGGCCAATTTAAAAACTGATATTTTTAAAGGGGAAGTTTTGGTGAAGGTTGACAGTACTTTTTAATTGTTTGTTTGTTTTCTCTGTATTGCTTTCTTCTCTATGTCAGAATCAATAACCTCTTTATCCATTCCTGAAACATGCAGATGAATTCCAGAGACATGACTAGTTTTACAGAAGAAATTTCAAATGTTATTGGAATTATACAGTTGCTGAATGGCTAATGTTACAATTAAAACCTAGTCTCTACTTGATTATAAGGCTCTGTGATAAGCTATTTTGTCCTCCTTTGGTCCCCATCTAAATAAAACATCTGTGCAATATTTAAAGTAGAGAGTATATCAGCAAGGTGAAGTGATTTACCTTCTGGATGAGAAAAATAATCGTTTCCTCACATATTTCGTTCTATTGGTCTATTTAAGGAGTAGCCTAGAGCCCTGATCTTGTTCCCTTTGAAGTTGGTGGGAGTTCTGCCATAACTCCAATAGGAGCAGGTTTTAGGCCCCTAGATAGCAATTTTACTCATTCAGTTTTCCATCCAGATAGGATACCACCAATTGGAATGTCCATGGTCAAATCCATGGCCTTAATCGTATGAGTCATTCTGTTGTCAGTGGGTAATGCCAAGGCTATGCCCCTTAATAAATGGGGATGTGAAGGGAACTACCGGAGTTGTCAAGGTTCAACTAAAAGGTTCCAGGTTCGCCCCTCCCTAACAATCAGAGTATAAAGATTATCTATATACCATTAAAGGTATATGATTATCTATTTACCATTAAAGGTGCTTGTGGTACATGTCCCTTTAATTTTGTCAGTCGTAAGGGTGAGCACAGCACTTTGCTGCCTTGCATATTTTGTAATCCAGCAAGCCTTCCACTCCCCATCTACATCAGGTGTTTAGCACGCTCACTGATATTGCCTGGGCAGCGCGTAATTTAAGCTCAAATGTGTATGGAAGTAATTGCCTGGTTTAACAGGGGAGCAGATGGTTCCGTCTTATTTTTTTTCTTCAGTTTTCAATACATGAATAACAAAAAAGTTGTTTAAAAACAAAAACAACAACAGCAACAATAACAATAATAATAATAATAGTAACCTACGGGGATTTGTTTCCCCTCTGGATATATATAAATAAAAATGAAGTAATAGGATCTGCTTTTCTTCCCTCCCCCCCTCCTTTTTTTCTTTTTAGTGTTGACTGCTGTTTGCTTATACCCCAGTGGTGTTAACAAGCAGTAGATTGTTAGTGACAATCACACACTCTCTGGCACTTAAAGCAGAAGGCTTGATTTAATCGCAGAGCTGTCATTTATTATTCTGTTGTGCTATTCCATAGAGGGAAGTGACTGATCAAGCGCCTGCTCCCGAGAGCAGAGGACTCTTTTTTTTTTTTTTTTTTTGGGTTACGTCTAAATCCTCAATACAAATTGCAGTATTTCTGGACTCCCAGTGGGACCCATTAGTGCCTGTGGGGCATTAAAGACCATTAATAGTGCTGTCAGAGGGGGGGACAGATGCAGCCAGCTAGCCAGCTAGCTTTCTCAGAAATCGGAAATTAATACATCTGCTTCATTAATACTGGCCTGTGTTTGATGTTTGTTAGCTGGCAACTTTAATGATGTAGGTTAGCACCAGCTGGGCGCTTGCATGAATTGGATTCTTTCAATTACCTAAAGTTCTTTTCCCCATCCTCCATCGCCTTCTTTCTCTGCCCAAAAAGTCAGCCCTTAATTAGCAACTCCAAAAGATGGGGGAGGAAGGAGGCTTCCACCCCCCCCCCCCCCCAACAGTGTGACAACCACAATTTGCAACCTTGCCTGTATCCCATTAACTATAGCTCTTTTCCAAGCATTTAACTGCATGGTAATCGAGGAGAAATGTTTTAATCACTGTGAACAACATGTTAATCAGTGCTGTGACTGAACACTAGCTATTAATTGGGTTAGGGTAAAGTGCTAATGTTTGCATCCATGAACGTTGCTATCATGTGCAGAGAAGATACAATTCAATGCCTTGGCCATCTATTAAACCCAATGCAGTTTTGGTTGGCAGGATGACTAGGAATGGGAAGGGTTCAGCCAAACAGCAGCATGGTGCAAAAGCATTGCAAGCCCCACCTCCATCTCCATTTCTGCCTTCCCTTAATTGGCTATCATGTCCAACAAAGTTTCAGACTCTTTTATTCCCTTCTGTTCTTCTAGCAGGCTTACTGGCTTCTCTTACCTTCACTTAGACTGGACTCACCTGCTTCCCATCCTAGCACACAGGCAAAGATCATTCAAGTATGGTTCGAGGATCATTCACAGAATATGCAAGAGCATCCTTATCATCCTTGCATTAACCTTAAATAATTGATCCGTTTGTGCCTTTCACGATCCATTATGTGATCTTTGTATTTTTGCTGTGTTGGTCCCTGGCCAGGAAACTGCTGGTACGTAGATACACAGTCAGCTTCTTCTTTGATATCTGGTCGTTTCGGCAGATGCCATTTTATCTGTACACTAGAGTCCACTGTCTGCTCTCTCTCCTGTTCCCCATCTCCCTACAAGATGGGGAAGCAAAGCTCGTTCTTCATGGCAGCAACCCACATCTAAAGGTCGGGCCAAATCCTGGCCTGCCTGACATGAATGGGAGTTCTGCCATCCATGAACCACGTAACTGGGAGCGGGATTTGGACCATAAAACTGAAGTTGGGAGTTGAGATAAAAGGAAGAAGAGCAGCCTTAGCTATAAACCAGCTTCTGTAGTTTAAGAACTTGCCTACAACTGTTTTGTTTTGTTTTTCCCTACTGCAGTTGATATGCTCCGGTGGAAACATCTACTGAGACATACTGTCCTGGTGCAAGAAGTGGGCTGTTTCCTGTGCAGTTCAGACCTGTATTGCAAGTCACTGTTTACACCAATGCAACATACCTGCAGTAGGGATTTACACTGGTGCATCACTAGTTTAGCTGTACTGGTGCAGAAAATAACACTGTAGCTAAGCCCTAAGTGCATGGATACAAACCAGGATTTTAGCTTCAACCGTAAATGCAAGAGAAGGGGTTGTGAGTCGCCTCATGTTTCAAAAGAAACGCCAATTTACTTTTGTTTTGGTGTCTGAGTTCACTTTAGGGTTAAACTAGAAGCTGAAGAAGAGTTTGGGTTTTGCTAATGTCCCCAGATGAAGCATGGTTCCTTCCCTTGATGCAGTGGGTCCTACAGCATGTTAAACAAACAAACAAACTGATTTATGGTACTGAAATCTCTGTACCAGGAATTGTAGTCTATGGATATTTAACCTAATCCCTACTGAGCTGAATCTCTAAACCTTTTCAAGTCAGTCTTCACATGTATTTTGTCACTACGGTAATAACTGTAAATCTGTTGCTCCTTTAAAGACATTTGAAGCAGGATTACCTTGTAGTTAGGGCACTAAACTTGGATTCAGGAAACATGAGCTCATCTCTGCCACAGGTTTCCTTTCTACCCAAGGGTAAATCACTTAATCTTTCTGTGCCCCTTGTTCCCTATCTGTAAAATGGGGATAATAATTCTTCCTTTCTCTGCCTTGTCTATCTGTTTAGACTATAAATTCTGCGGTGAGTTTGTACAATGAATAGTGCAGCTCCAATCCTCTAGCCTCTACGGGACTACGAATAATAATAAAGATTCTGATCTCTCTTACAATGGTTTTACAGTGGAATTACTCCTGATTTACTGCTACTGGTGTAATTTAATCTGACATGTTACCCAATTTAAAACCCATTGTCATCTATTGTTGTTTGCTCTGAGTTACGTTGTGATGTTGAAACTGCTGTGAAGGATCATGTTGCTTCCTCACACCCTGAATTCTGCATGCTTTATCAGGTGTTTTCTCTTGCATGTACCACATGTTTTTATCTTGTATCAGCAGGTTCCATATTGTGTGAACAACCTTCTCACCCTTTCTAATTTCGTGCAAAAAGTCAACTTTTAGACTGTGCTGGCAAAACACAAAGTAATATCAGATTTAGACTACTCTGACGCTAATGTTCTGATTGTTAAGTCAAGAGAAGCTGTGCTGTCTATTGTTTAAAAAAAATTGTACAGTGTATTACTGGGTGGAGGGGAACCACCTGCCCCTTTTCATGAGAAATGAAAAACACCCCAGATGTATAAGTGTAAAACTGGGGACGGGTGAACCAGTCCAGGAAAAATATGGTCCCCCCCAGAGCTTTCTCCTCCAATGATACATCCTTTTTCAGGTTCGGATCGGATCAGGTGAATCTTTTTCCATTCCCTTTCCTTACTTTTCAAGTCATTAGGCCAGAAGGTTGGGCACTGACTCTGTTTCATCCTACTATTGCACTAGCATGTTCTAGTGGCTAAAGCACGAGTTTGGAGCTGTGGGTTCTATTTTGATTCTGGAACTAATTTTTAATGCACCTTTGGGCAGGTCATCTACCTGCTCTGCCTCAGTTTCCCCACTTGCAAAACGCAGATAGCACTCTTCAACCTCCCAGGGTATTGTAAGGTTTATTCATTAATATCTGAGCCTCAGAGAGTGCTATAGAGGTTGAATGTATTATTTATTTTAGTCTCTTGTTTCTGTCATTTAGTCATGGCTTAAGGGTTCAGAGGAACACAATATGGTCATTTTGCTCAGTACATTTTGTCTTGTGAAAGTACAAAGACTTGTCTGCATGCTTAGCTTTACATGCTGTGCATAATCCCACTGAAGTCAAGTACTTGCATGATACTTTGCAGGATCTGGGCCCCAGTAACAACTCAACACCTTGCAATGAGGATGTACCAATTTAGTGCAATCTAGGGCTTTATTCTGCTGCTGCTCGTGGTGTGCAATGGCTACAGAATTGAGACCCAGATGGTTGTTATGATATGATAAAGGCAGCAGTGAAGTGCTGACATACATATGGTATGGTGCATTTTTAGTGACCGGTTTATAACAGAAATACAGTACTTGTCTAGTTCATTATTATTATTTATAATTTTATCACCATGGTGCCTAGGGGCCCCAATTATGGATCAGGGCCATCTTGTGCTAGGAGCTGTACAAACACAGAACAAAAAGACAGTCCCTGCCTCCAAAAGCTTACAGTCTAAGTAACAGTTTCTTTATCCATCAATCTCAAAGGGTTTTATTTATGTGCATTAATTTTATATCGCTAATTTACAGGTAGGGAAACTGAGACAAAGAGCCGCTAAGTGATTTGCCCAATATCCCATGCAAGCCCATGGCAACGCCAGGGCTAAATCTGCACCCAGACCCCATACTCTATCAGTCAAGAAGTTTGTAAATATCCCTCTTCATCAATGAAATCCATGACCTTAGAGTGTCTCAGATTTCTGATCTAATCCGAGTGGTTTAACGCTTTCATTCTGAGTTAATGGGTGTTCTAGGAACACATAGCAAAAGCTGCACTCCAGCTTCATGTGAAACATTTCTGTGTACGCACTGAAAACTTACTCCGACACCAAGAGAAATATCTTCCGGTGGAGGAGGCCAAGACTGTTAACTACCTATCTGCCTTGCGAAGGAGGCTGGTCAACCCTTAGTGAAGCCTGTTGTTGTGGAAGTGAGAGTTGATTTAGTAGGTTCGAGTAAGGCTTTACTGGACTGTCTGTGCCTTTTTCCTTCCCACCGGTAGGAAAACATTCATTGCTTTTGCTGTGAATGTAAGCCCGGTCTGGCGCCACCCGGTTTCATGGTCACACCCATGTGACTCAGTGTACACTGCATAACTGAATGACCAAGTAC